>NW_024429209.1:8808249-9403249 GCF_017639785.1 Mesocricetus auratus | reverse complement strand
GGTAGATGATGGCTAGATGGGTGAGTAGGTGAGGGGGATGGATTGATGGATGGATGGATGGACAGACAGTAGGACGGACGGATGGACAGATGGATGGATGGTGGGTAGATGATGGATAGATGGGTGAGTAGGTGAGGAAGATGGATGGTGTCCTAGTTTGCTTTCTGTTGCTATGATAAACACCATGAGCAAAAGCAACTTGGGAGAGGAGTATGTTTCATCTTATAGTTTACAGTCTATCACCAAGGGAAACTAAGGCAGGGACCTGGAACAGAATCCGAGGCAGGGACCATGAAGGAGCGCTGCTTACTGACTTCTTTCATGGCTCTGCCCAGGCCTGGTAGCCTAGACATAGTATTACCCATAGTGGGCTGGGCCCTCCTTTATCAGTTAGCAATCAAGAAAATGTCCCATAAACATGCACACAGGCCAATTCGATGGAGGCAATTCTTCATTTGAAGGTCCCTCTTTCCAGGTGTGTCAAGCTGATAATCAAGATTAGCTGTCATAGATGGGATTGATGGATGGGTAGATGGATGTCTGGATATTCAGGCAGATGGTTGCATGATAAAAGATGGATGGAGGCAACCATGTAAAACAAACAAACAAAACAAAACAAATGGCCAAAAGTAAATAAATCAGTAGCCCTGATCTGTGTGTCCTCTGATTTCCAAGGAATTAGTATTTACACTGAAGTTTATTTCAGGGTTCCACCATAGTGTGGCCACGTGCAGTCGGAGCACAGAAACCACTCTTGAAAGTCTAGAAGCCAACGCCTGTACCAGGTGGGGATGGGAGGAAGGCAGAAGAAAAACAAGTGAGAGGAAGAGGAAAGAAATGGGAGAGAAGGAGAACCACGAGACAGGTCTACCACAGGGGGATGAAAGTGCCAGAGAACATGAAGCCACAGTGGGTACAGGGAGCACCCAGCATCACTATGGACTAGACCCAGTCCAGATCCTGCCCCTGGAGCAGACTTTTTCTCAAGGACCAGGCTGGGAGGGGCTCCCTAGTGCTGGACAAGGATCCTCCATCAGCTTAAAGAATGAGACCCTCTTCACAAGAAGTCACACTTGGAAGCACAATGACCACATCTGCTGATGCTTCTGAGCCCAGACTGCTGGGCACAACCCAGGGTAATGCATGAACACCCTAGAGTCTTCCCATCTACCCCATAAGATAGACACTCACCATGCCCAGCTGGGCAATGGGTTTGCAGCACCCCTCCACAGACACTCGCCATGCCTAGCTGGGCAGTGGGTTTGCAGCACCCCTCCACAGGAAGTGATTTTCACTCTGTTTCTCCAACCTAAAATATCCAGGGAAAAAGAAAGCGCTGTTGCACACTTGCCCCTGTAGGCCTGGAGCTCAGAAAGGAGATGAGGTAACGGATCTGACCCTGGTTGTGTCCCAGGTTGGCTGTGCACGCCTAGGAGACACTCTCACCCACTTGCTCAGCTATAACAACAAGGTGATTTACCTGTGTAGGCAGCAGGCAGGAGGTCTTCAGAAATCAATCAGCTGAAGACACACCGCTATATAGTTTCTACTGTTTTTTTGCTTTGTTTTTCTCAGCACATACCATTCTACTGTTTTTGACATTCTATGGAATTCTATTTCTCATTTAATTTAAATCTAATAGGAATGGCTTTAAATTAAAGGGACATTTCTTTTGAAATTTGTTTTTGTTGCTGTTGTTGTCATTGTTTGTTTTTGTTCTTAATGCAGCAATGTTAGCTCCTGAATCACCTTCATAACCAATTTTACCTATGCACATGCATTTAAACCCACTCTTGTGAGGAATAAAAACAAAAACAAGCCATCCAACTGACCGGCTGTTTCTCTGGGGCTCCAATCCCTTTAAGAATATAAAACTCAGATTTGGAGTTTTCTCCCCAGAGAAAGTGACACTCACCCACTTCTGCTATAATGAAGCAAGGCAGGGGAGAGTAGCCTAAAAGCTAAGACCACACCTGTCACTAAGGTTCCAGGCCATTCTTCAAGAGCCACCTTCAGAGTTCTTGACCAATGCGGGAAGTAGGCAGCAGCCACCCAGACACTCCCCAGACTGGAGAGTGAAGAATGCACGGGACAAATAGATCTCTTGATGAAATGCAAGCAATTAAGCTAAAAGTCCTATCAAATGCAGCCTGTCACTCAGCAGCCTGGCACTTAATTGAATTTCTTTTTCCATTGCATGGCTCCCTTTCCCTGAGAAACAGGTTCATTCACCCCAAGATCAAGTTTCTCTACCCCAGAAACCAATGATAGTCAATCAACTAATTGACACAGGGAAGATTTCCATTTTTTAAAGTTCCCCCAATAACATTAAGAATTAAATTTTATGATGCTTGTGCCTGATACTCATCAGGCCGCTCTTAACCCCCTCTCCTCCTCGGGGTAGCCAGTGGTAGAAGGTGGAGATGCAACAACCTAGATTCAAGACAAGTTCCAACTTTATCCGAGTTTGCCATCAGGCTGGGAAACATCTTACACTCTCTGTTTGTTTGTTTGTTCCAGCTAAAATGTAAGGGAAAGACTTCAAAGGCTGCCTTTGGCTCTGAGTCTTATGTTGTATGATCCAGAAGCCAGGGTATACTCTGTGACTCCCAATCCAGCCAGCACATGCCTGATTTCCCATGCAGCCTGAGCTGAAGCTGGGCACTTGAACATGTGCCCAGGGAGAGAGGAGCAGATGCTCTGAAGCTGTGGGCACACTGTCCTCACTCTGGCATACAAAACCTGTGTGGTCCTTGACTGCCTCCAGGCAGTCCCCTGCCCCCGACAGGCTGCGCAGCCTAGATTTCTCTAGAAGGTAGTAAGAGCCTGTCAACAGGTCTCTCTTAGAGGTGGTGGTTGTGACATGGTGGTGAAGGTGTCTGTGGATGAGTCTTTGCAATACCTGGTGGAGACTGGGTGTGACAGGAACAGGGAGCCAGGGCCTGCTCCCACTAGCTGACAAACTTAGGCTTCTCACTCAGGCTCAGTAGCATCTGCAAAGTGGGGCCAATGGCTTCTGTTGGCCAGGCAGTGGCAAGGCATGCAGGGCTGTCATATAGGTTAAAAAGAGATGCCTGACCCCAGCTCTCGTGCCATGCCTGTTTAGCAAAGCCTTCAGGATCTCCAGGGAGCAGGAGGCCTGAATGCCAGTGAGAAACCTGGTTTCCACAGGGAGTGGGGGTTGGGGGCTGCCTCTAATACTCGTGAGCAAAGGAGCTGGGCGTGAGCTCGGGGAGTGGGTGGAGGGGTAGAGGGGCTGAGGTTGGGGCCAGCGGGGAAGGAGAGAACCGCTGAGTGGAGCCAATGATGGACTCCCTCCCCCATCCCTCTAGGGCCCTGTTCAGGGTGCCCCCCACCCTGAGATGGCTTTCTCTGCAGGTCTGCAAGCTAGGCCAGGATGGTGGGGGCTGGAGTGGGCACATTTGAACCAGAGCGGATGCTCTCTGCAGCTGATATCTTCTGTTTAGCTCGTCCCCCTGTCTCTGTTTTCATGTTTTCCTCTCTCACGCTGGCTGTGTGGAGCACATCTCTCAGAAAAATACTTGCTTTTGAAAGTTGTTGCCATAACAACCACTTCATTACACGGCAGGCCCAGTATCTCAGAAATGCAGAATCTTGCCTTAAAAGCGTGCGCTGCACATCAAAGGGGAATGGGAGCTCATTATTTTTACATTATTTTGCAGGCAAATAGATATTTTCCAATACACATTTCTTTTCTAAGTTGATTTTCTTGTTCAGTGGAAATGCACATTTCTCTCTTAACGCTTTCCTGCCTGCAGGGCTCAGGGCCTGGAACCCCCACTTCTCAGAGCAGGAGGGAGAAAGTACTCCTTGGCTGGGCTTGCCATCCCTCGGCCCTCCATGCTGCAGCTTGTGAAAAGAGGTTCGCTCTAATTCACAATTTGCTACGCCCAGAAATTCTAGAAAAGATGGGCCTTGGCAGCTTTGCATCTGTCAGCCTTCACCAGCCTGGCACTGTTCAAGGCAAGATTTCAAAACCCATGCAGCTAATGACTTACGGAGCCAGACTTAAGTCAGCCCAACAAGCAAATGTAACCATGTGGGGATGGAGACGGGTCCAGGATCTTGTCTTATGAATGAAAGGGTGGCCTGAGCCTGGCAGTTGCCTCTAAGAGACGCCCCTCCCTAATATCTCACCCTGTGGTTTCCTTGTTTGGCTCCCTGCTGCTCTGACGTGGCCTAGAACAGTGCTGGGCCCTGTAGGTGCCACAGCAGTACTTGTTGAATGGACGGTGAGTGTGCTACAAGCATTCTGCAAGGAAGGCATTGTCATTGTCACTCATTATAGGCAAGGAGTCCATGGCACAAAGAACTTAAATGATGCGAAGATTAATAATAATAACAGGCCAGGCGGTGGTGGCACACACCTTTAAACCCAGCACTTGGGAAGTAGAGTCAGGCGAATCTCTGTGAGTTAGAGACCAGCCTGGTCTATAAGAGCTAGTTCCAAGACAGCCTCCAAAGCCGCAGAGAAACCCTGTCTCGAAAAGAAACCAATAATCATAACAACAACAGATCTGGGGACAGGGCTTCCCAGAACTGTAAAACCATAATAATTAGCATCTTCAGCTTCTTATTAAACATGATATCATTAATGAAAATGCAGAAGGGGCCGGGCGGTGGTAGCACACGCCTTTAATCCCAGCACTCGGGAGTCAGAGGCAGGTGGATCTCTGTGAGTTCGAGGCCGGGCTGGACCAACAGCCTCCAAAACAATACAGAGAAACCCTGTCTCGTAAAAAGCCAAAAAAAAAGAAAAAGAAAGAAAGAAAGAAAAAAGTAAATGCAGAAGGGAGTTGCAGAGATGGCTCAGTGGTTAAGAGCACAGGATGCTCTTGCAGAGAACCCAGGTTCTGCTCCCAGCATCCACATGGCCAAGGACAACTGCCTGTAGCTCCAGTTCCATTGCCCTCTTCTGACCCCTACTGGTACTGCATGCACATGGTGCATATACATACAAGCAGGTAAAACACCCATACATACAAAATAAAAAATGAATAAATCTCTAAAAAAAATACACAAGGCCGGAGGCTGCCAAGATCCTCCTGTCTCTGTTTCTCTGGTACTAGGATTACAGGTGTACACTGCTGCACTTGGCTTTTTTATGTACATGCTGGGGTCAAACTTAGGTATTCATGCTTGCTCAGCAAGCACAGACTGAGACATTACCCAGCCCCACAGCAGCTGGCTTTTCATGAGAAATGACTGTGACCTGTAAATTCACGGGGTCCTGCCAGTACCCTAAAATGTAGTTATTGTTCTAATTTGCCGGGGCATTACAGACATTGAGTAGAAATTGAACCCAGAACTTTAGGGTCCCAAAGCTCCTGGCATTGTTGGGAACCTCTCTCTTACATGACCACAGGCTCAAAGAACAGCTGATCACTGAACTAGGCCAGAAGAGGATGGAGAGCCCTGAGATCCAACAGTAAATGCTCACAGAAGGCAGTACTGGCCTCTAGCTTACGTCTGACCCAATCCCAACCTCACCATCAGGCTGTCAGTTGTTCCTCCAACAGGCACCCCAGATCTTCCTTTAATTTTCATTCCCCCTTACATACAAAATAAGAGAAAATGGCTCCAAGTGAGAGATATGGTGTCATGTGAAGAGTCCCCCTGCTCTGACTGCCAGGCTGTGGGCCCAAGAACCTGTGATTGGAGGAATTCTCCAGCTCAGACTGAGGGTTTGAGTCTCACACGATAGCTGGGAAATGATCAGTCCTGGGAGCCCAGCAGACAAAGCAGCCAGAGAAACACAAAAGGCCTCTGCAGGAAGGACTACTGAAGTGTCGCTGGCGAGGGGCTGGACTCGCCCACAGAAGAGCAGGTGGCCTGTAGCCAAGTTTGGGTGTCAGTCTCCACCCTCCTGGGAAATCCCCCTTCACCTCTCAAGCCCCACAGCCTATGCTGCATTGACCACACTCTGGGCCTCCTGCAGATCCTGAAGACACTGGGCAAGAGTGAGACAGACCCCAGAAGCCCCTGCCCCACCCAGAGGCCTGGATCTGGTGGTCTCGTCTCATCAAGTCCTCAGTCATGGGCAGCAGCCACCTCTCCATCAGAACACCCACTGAATGAACTAGCCATTCCTTTCCCTATACATTCTTGTGGGGATTTGGGCTTTGGGGAGGGGTTGGGTTTTTTTTTGTTTGCTTGTTTGTTTGTTTTGTGTCGGGGTTTCTCTGTATAACAGCCCTGACTGTCCTGAAACTCTCTTTGTAGACCAGGCTGGCCTCGAACTCACAGAGATTCACC
Source organism: Mesocricetus auratus (assembly GCF_017639785.1). Classification (NCBI taxonomy): domain Eukaryota; kingdom Metazoa; phylum Chordata; class Mammalia; order Rodentia; family Cricetidae; genus Mesocricetus; species Mesocricetus auratus. Next base: position 9,396,973 of record NW_024429209.1, on the reverse strand, counting down.
TTCCTCTGTCTCCCAAGTGCTGGGATTAAAGTTATGCGCCACCACTGCCCTGCTTTGTGGGTGTTTTTTTAATAAAAGGCAAAAACCTTGGGCACAGGCTATATATAGATCAGTGGTAGAATTCCTATCTCTCAACTGCAATGTCCCAAGTTCAGTCCCCAACACTGAAGAAAAACAAAATCAAGGGTTAAATCGTGTCAACTCTCCACTGTTCTCTTAAGAGAAGCTGACTTTTCAATCTATTTGCCAACTTCTGTATTTTTTAAAGGGCTTCTGGTAGGTTGGGCTAGTCTGGAACTTACATATAACCAAGGCTGGCCTTGAACTTTTGAGCATCTCCTGAGCATTATGATTATAGGGGTGCACCACTGTACCCTGCTTTCCTCCCTTTCAGATACACACACTCAAGGTCTGCTGTCTAGTTTTTCTTCTGGACCAGTCTTTAACACCTCCCGGCTCCTTCACTAAAAGCACTTTGGTGTCTGAAGTTCCTACCATGGTAGGAGTGAACACCCCATAATCCCAGGTTCCACACCCCTGACTATAGCTCACAACAACCATCCTTCTGCTGTTTTCTGGTACTTTCCAAAGCAGCTTGATGCCTGTGCTGTAAAAGGCCACTTCATCCTGGGCCCACTGTTCACATTTGGTGACTATGTCCCTCTAATGGATGCACACGCGTCTATTGTGAGCACTGACATAAAAGTCACCATGGAGATATAGCCACAATGGCTAATTAGACAAAGGAGAGTATCTCTCAAGCCTTGACAGGCAGGCAGCATGGACGCAATAAATGTGCATCATATTAGTCAATCATATGCCTTCCCATCTCTCTTGAAACATCCAGAGATGGTCCCTGGCAACATGAGCTTTTTATGGAGGCAAACTTTTAACCCTCTGGCCAGACCCTTCCAGATCATCATCCATAGGCTTTGTTTGGACAATGGTACACAGCCGTGAGGCAGCTGGGGATGTGAGCGCACTATTGATGTAGTTCAGTTGGTAGAGTGCTTGCCTAACGTGCACTGGACTCTGGGCTGGGTCTTCAGAGTGGTAGCACATGCCTGTAATCTCCGAATGGAGGTACATGCAGGAGGATCAAGGAGTTCAAGGTCATCCTCACTACACATGGGGATAACCAGCCACAGAGGTACTTATCCATTGCTAGCTTCCCCCATCTGCAGGTAAGGCTGCCCACTCTGGCCCCTCCTGCTCCCTCGATTGCAATATTAAGAACTCCAGGCATGCTCCAGGCTGTGTGGTCCTTTTCCTATTCCCTCCATCACATCAGCCTGGCTCAGCCATCAGCCACCCCATGGGCAATACCTATTACCTATATTGACTGATTTAGGGATGTAAAGCAGGGCTTTTCTTGTTGGGCACATTCCTGAGAAGGCTGGAGCAGAGTCCTAACTATTCACCCTCAAGAAAAAAACTCTCCTTCAACCACGGAAACGGAACCCCAATGTATATGTTTACCAGATCTCAGAGGTGAGAAGGAAGTAATGGCAATCCCTCTGAAGACTATGGAGGGTACGTGGTGATCAGCGAGGCTATAAATGCCACAGGAGCTGCAATCACTTAGACGGCAAGCTTCCAGGCACAGCTGTGAGGGAATTACCTTGATTAGGTTAACTGAGGCAGGAAGAGAGTGTATGTCATTCCCTTGGACTTGAGGAGAAAGCCAGCTGAACACAAGCATGCGTGCTGGCTGCTTCCCGAATGTGAAAACTTCAAGTTCCCGTGGCTTCGACTCCCCACCATGATGGACTGTACCCTTGAACTGGGAGCCAAAATGAACACTCTTCCCCTTAGATTGCCTTTGCCAGAGTATTTTATCACAGCAAAGGGAAAAAGCAGCAGACGTGATCCCAGGAGTTTCTCCATTTTCAGGCCACCATGACCCTGAGCTGAAAGGAAAATGTCCAGAACACAGAAACCCTCAAACTATCATCACACCTGCCTCAGATACACTAGGAAAGAGTTCAAAGGTCACGCATGGGTGAGCGTCAAGGCTGGACAGACAGCATAGCCAGTAAACGCTGATGAGACCGAGACAACATTACATACTAACTGCAAATGTGTGCTAGAAATGTCATGTTAGAACTGTCGCTTGGTTGCTGGAGTGCTTCCTGCGCATGAACAAAGCCTTGGGTTTGAGCCCCAGTACCTAATAAAACCAGGCACGGTGGTAAGTGTCTACAATCCCAACTCTCAGGGGATATAAGCAGCAAGATTAGAAGCTCTAGATCATTCTTGGTTGCATGGTTAGCATGAGCCCAGCCTCAACAAAAGAAAGCAGACAAGAACATTACTGTTGATTGAAAGAGTGGAATGGGCCCTGCTGGAAATGGAGTCCTGTTTAGAAAAATCACAGCGGCTGAGACAGAAAGACAGGCCAACAATGAGGGAAGCTCATGGTTGAAGACACACTGTAGCAGACATCGGGTCTACCACGTAATGGCTGGTGCTAGCTGCCACCTTGACTAGAACAGCCCAGGAGAAGGGCCTATGCAGAACTATTTTGATTGTGTTCATTTGGGTGAGAAGAGCAGTCCATTGTGGGCAGCATCCTTCCCTGGCTCGGACCCTGGACTACGGACAGGGAGCTGAGCAACAAGCATGTTTTGTTCTCTGCTTCCTGGTGTGGGTATGATTGCCATGATGGACTTGAACTGTGTACCCTTGGAATGTGAGCCAGGATTAACCTTTCTCCCTTAATTGTCAGCGTATTTTATCACAGCAACAAGGAAAGAAAAGAAGGCTAGCCTGGGCTACATAGCCAAACCTGTCTTGGGAATCTAAAATTAAAACTCATATGTTTCTCTGGGCTGGTAAGATTGCTCAGTGGGGGCTGGAAAGATGGCTCAGCAGTTAAGAGAGCTGGCTGCTGCTCTTCCAGAGGTCCTGGGTTCAATTCCCAGCACCCACATGGGAGTTCACAACTGTCTGTAACTCCTGTTACAGGGAATCTGTCATCCTTACACAGATATACATGCAGTCAAAACACCAATGCACATAAAATAAAAATAAGTAAATCTTCAAAGAATAAAAAAAAAAGACTGCTTAGCAGATAAAGGCACTTGCTGGCAAGCCTGATGACCTGAGTTTGATCCCTGGGACCCACATGATGGATGGACAGAAGTGACTCTCACACGTCGTCCTCTGACCTCTACACACATACCACACAAAATAAAAATAATTTAAATAGATGTGTGTCCCCACACATCCACACAAAATAAAAATAATTAAATAGATGTTATAAACATATGATTCTCAAAGACACTGCTGAATCCTTCCTTACCTATTAGAATGATTTTATGAGACAAGGTCTTGCTATAAAGCCCAAGCTGCCCTTGAATGTATAAGCTAGAGTGTGTCCTGCCTCAGCCTCCTGAGTAGCCGAGACCACAGCCACTGCACTCTCCAACACAAACAATGGCAAGTGCTGACAAGGGCACACAGCTTCTGGAATGCTCGTCTGTGCACTGCTGGGGATGCAGGCTGTTAGAGCTGCTATGAAAGTGGCTTGGCAGTTTCTTGTAAAACTTGACCATCTACCCCACAAGCTTGCAACCCTAGCCCTGGATACCCATGCAGGAGGAAAGAAAACTCATGCCCACACCAAACTCTGCATGCAACCATTATAACAGCTTTGTTCTCTTACCTGGGGACTGTATAAGCTAACCTCAACATATCTACACTATGTGCTCCACCACCAACAGGCACGGGACCAGGACATGAAATGCAAATGCATCTCAAATGCAAAAGTCAAACTTACAAGACCAATCTTCTCTATGAAAGATATGGTTTTCTAGAAAAGGCAAAACTCGGGGGCTGGAGAGATGGCTCAGAGGTTAAGAGCACTGACTGCTCTTCCAGAGGTCATGAGTTCAATTCCCAGCAACCACATGGTGGCTCACAACCATCTGTAATGAGATCTGGTGCCCTCTGCTGGTGTGTAGACGTACATGGGGGCAGGGTGTTGTGTTCGTAATAAATAAATAAATCTTAAAAAAAAAAAGGCAAAACTCTGAGGACTAAAAACAGATGAGTAGTAGCCAAAGTCCAGATATGGGAGGAGGGTCCAAAGGACTCAGCACAAAACCTGGAAGAAAGGCCACACACCATGGGAGCCTTTGTGAGTTTTGAAGAAAATGGTTTTCAACACTCACATAGTGAGTGAGAAATGTGGCCATGGTTGGCCCAGTGTCTAACACAGTGATTGACCCTTAGAAAGCCCTAGTCCATCTTGGGCCTGACAGTAACTTCGTGAACATTCCTTTGCCAGGCCCATAGGGAGGAAGCAAAGCTAAGGGGCTCAGGGGCCTCCAGGATGGCCTATAAGCCATCAGACCAACTACACCCCCAGGCTAGATCTAGTGCACTTGCACACTTCTATCTGGGACCACTGGGAGCTTACATCCCCAGCCTGGACCACAGTGGCCTCACACATCACCAGCCCAGACCACTGGCCCACCCTTCTAGCGAAGGAAGCAGGGGGTTTGTTCTCAGTGGGGCCTGGGTTACATGAATTAAAGTCACTGAATTTCCAAGGAAGGAATGGTGCATAGCATGAGGCTGTCCCTGGGAGGACACTAAAGTGACAGAAAGAAAACGAAAACTCAGAAAGCTGAAGGTGGCACCCAGACGTCTCACCCCTTATGAATGTCACTGAGCAACAAAACTGGAGAGGCCTTTGAAGAATAGATGGCCTGGGCCAGATGGGAATTGGTTGCTGTGGAACAAAGCCACACCTAGCAACAGTTCCCCAGCTTAATGTCTGGTACCCTGTTTTCCCAACACTGGCTCCCTATCACACGCCTGTACAGTCGGGCAGGGATCTCACAGCTCTGCCATGAGCCGCCCCAGATGCTCCAGAGAGCGGATGCAGACCTCTGTTTTTGTGTCATGCTTGTGGTGACGGCTGAGTTAAAGAGAATGTTCACAGTCATTGCACTCAGAAACCACACACGAGTTCTAGCTACCGGGGTTTCGGTATGAATTGGGGTTCCAACTCTCTTCTCCACCTAATTGCATATCTTCGCTGGGTAACCTTTTGAAGTGAGTCTGATAATTAGTCATCATGGCCTAGTTAAAGAAAACAATATGTTCTCCAGTTGCACTCTGTTTCCAGCGAGAGACAGACATCAAATGGTAGCTTTCCCTCCTACTTAGAGGATGCCGCTCAGCTGGTCCTGCACCTGCCCAGTGCATCCCCAGGTTCAGTCTTTAACCAGCTGTGCCTCTGCCTAGATGATGACCCCCAACTCTGCCACATCCATTCCACTGTCCCATTCTGTGGGTTGAGGGACATGACGCCTCAAGCGTACCATGACTCCATGTCCTCCTTACAATACAGACATTTTGCCCTGGTTTGATATTCTGAAGGGTCCCAGCCCCCAGTTGCTACCCAGTGCCAGCCACTGCTCACTTCCCCTGGCCCAGCCATGTTTCCCACTTGCACTTTCCTGCACAGAGTAAGCAACTGCTATCCCAGGGCCTTTGCACGTGAACTTTTCATGTTAAAACACTCTGAGTGCCTAGCAGAGTCAAGTCCAGGCACAACTGCCTGAGGGAAGCCTTTCAGTCACATAGCTGCTTGGAGCAAGTAGCACCTTCATGCAGTTGCCATAAATGGTGATTTCATATTAAATGCATCTTTGCTATTCTATGGCTCCTAGACATACACAACTATGGGCTTGAGAAGGCCAAGAATGCTGCATCTTGTCCAACACAGCTAAGACAGAGAGGGTTGGTGGGGCTGGGGAGCCGACTACAGATACAGAGAGGGTTGGTGGGGCTGGGGAGACGACTCAGTCAATGAAGTGTTCCTCAGGCAAACATGACACCCACATAAAAAGCCAAGTGTGAGCCGGGCTGTGGTGGCACTTGCCTTTAATCCCAGCACTCGGGAGGCAGAGGCAGTGGATCTCTGTGAGTTTGAGGCCAGCCTGGTCTACAGAAAGAGTTGCAGGACAGCTAGGGTTGTTATACAGAGAAAGCCTGTCTCAAAAAACAAGAAAATAAAGCATAACAAACAAACATAAAAGTCAAGCATGGTGATGAATTTCTGTCATGTTTCAGGGACAGAGACAGAAGGACCCCTGTAGCTCATTGGCCATCCAGCCTAACCAAAATGGAGAGCCCAGGTTCAGCTAGATCCTGTCTCAAAAGATAAGGTGGGAAGGGACAGAAGAAGACATGCAGCCTCTGGCCTCCTCACTCACATGGCTACACCACACTAGACACTCACATATCCCCCCACCGCATACATAAAAAGGAATTGCTTTATATGAGATGGAAGGATAAGAAATGCTTTTAAGCAAACAAAAACCTCTGGCACTTAGCCAAAAGAGAAGTGGCCATGATACAAGACCAACCTCCAGCTGTCTGTCACACTTACTGTTTGTCACGCACACACAGGGACTACTGTCTCAGGCCCTGGGAATTCAGTTCTCCTCCCCTCACCCTTGGAGCACTGTTTTCCAAATTGTCAAGACTTTGCTATCCAAATCCCCAAGTTGCCCACTCTACCCACTTGCAGCTTCCAAGACACTACCACTCTACAACTGTTGAATGCCCTGGTAATTTTGAATGGAGGTGTGTCCCAGATCTCAATCTGAAGAGCCTTAAACATCTGTCCCACTGAATGAAACCCTCCCTATTAGGCTGATCTCCCACCCACAAGAGGACATCTGGCGACAGAGACCAGGGAGGTGCTGCCCTCTTGTGGTATGTCGCTGTGCAGCAGCAGCGTGCTTCCCATATTGACACCAGCTGCAAGTGCCGCCTACCGGTTAGTGATGTCCTTGTCGCCATGTCACCACGGGGCCCAGATCTCCTTGTTTCAGTCTTTGGTGCTGCAATGACTTTTTCTTCACGAACCTATATAGCATACTCAGTGTTTTCCAAACGTCAAATCTTTGAGTACCACCATCTTTTTGCCCCTCCTGTTTCTGCACCACCTTGATTAAATTATTTATGAAAATAACTTACTGTAAAAGAGAACCTTGAGGGGTTGGGTGTGCAGTTCAGCTGTACGGCCCTTGCCCAGCAAGCACAGTATCCTCAGTTTGAGCTCCAGCACTGCAGAAACAACAACAACAAAATAGCAGCTTGAGTTCCCACAATACATGAAAAAAACAATTTCATTTGCCATAATGGAAGAGGGAGAAACGGAGAAGTGTGTGTGTGGGGGGGTGACTAAAAACAAAATCAGGGCTGTGAGCGTTTTAAAACAAGTTCATTGTTCCTGGCAGCACTCCTAACAACCTGACTCCAATCTTCAGGTCCCACACGGTAGAAAGAGGAAACAGAGGCTTCATGTATGCCCACACACTAAATAAATAATTTAAAACAACTCTAAAAATTAGAACATAGTTATTCCCATGTTGCAAGAAAAGAAGCCCTGGCTTCCTGGGTTCAAAGTGGTGAACACTGGTAAGGTTCGGGGCCACAAAAGCACCTCAGAGTCACTGAGAAGCCAGGCCATATTACCTACAATGCAACAAAGGCAGAAATGCCAAACTAAAAGGTAAACAAAAAGGAATCACTTGGAAATTTGTTTCCTAATCACTTGAATCAAATAAAGGAAGAAAGTGGCAATTACAGGCTACTCAGAACATAATGGGGGCTGAAACTCCAGGTAGAGAAACTTGGGGAATGTAACCAAAACATCCACTCCCATTGCTCTGCGTGGCTTTGTCATTAAACAAAGAAGAATGAAAGTGTATAAAGCATCTAACCCAAGAGCGCAAATAAGCAATGAGATGGACTGGGGAGAAAAGCAAATACTAAGATTGAACCCAGGAGGCAGAGCACACAGGAAACAGAGTGGGCGGGCCTCACTCGTAAACAGTTGTGGAGACCCAGTTAAAGGAGCAGTGCAGAGAGAGGAGTGTGGAGGGACGTAATGCAACACACATACAGCACGAGAAAGGTGAAGGCGGCTCAGTGCCAGGCACTCAGTGCCAGGCACAGAGTAGGTTGACGGCAAGAGAACAGCGGGCTGGAGAGACAGCTCAGCAGTCAAGAGCACACGCTGCTCTTGCAGAGGACCCAGGTTCGGTTCCCAGCACCCACGTCTGGTGGTTCACAACTGCCTATAACTCCAAAAGACCCCAGACTCTCTTCTGCACCTGCAGGGGCATCTGTACTCATGCATGCACAGACACATAATCAAAAATAAAGTAAGTTGTTAGTGTAAGAAATAAATCATTGTGGTCCACTGTCAGTGTGAGGTGCACTTAGAGTTCATCAGAGATTCACAGGCGAGCCATGTGCTTGGCTCCACTCTCCCCTGGCTGACAGCTGATGCCTACTTGTCTCAAAACTGTGAGAGTTGGAAAGTTAGGAGGAAGTCTGCTATTAGAGAAAGGGATGTATACAGAATTTTCACCCTGGGTAAGGGCCAGACAACACCTGCCCAATTCCTCCTAAGGTTGCCCTGACAAACCAAAGTTCAGTTCCCCAGGGGAAGCCAATGAGTTTACTAATGTTACTTACAGAGAGGGAGGCTGGTGGCAGGGTGTTATGGATAGGTATAGGCAACCTTAAAGCAGCCACATAGGATGATAAATTATTCATGGCTGTGTAAATGGTGCTCCCTACCCTACTCCTTCTTGATACACAGGTTTTAGTTTCTGGAAAGCTGTTTCTGCACAGGCCATAGCCTTCCCCTCTCTGTGCCTATAATACCAACTGTCCGTAGCATCTCTTGGAAAGAGATGCGGGTCAGAGAACAGATCGGATCTTACTTGCATTATGGATCCTATCTATGAGGGCAGGTGTGAGAAGCACTATCCAGACAGGTGTGTGTACATCCTTCTCTCTGCTCAGGTTACCATGGTGAGCAACCTCTCAGGTCCCAAGCTCAGAGAAGATGCTGGGAGCAGGCTGCAGGCAGGAGGACCACTCAAGACATCTTTCAGAAGCACAAGCACTCTGATCTCCCTTTGTCACTAATGGACTTAACATCTGCCTGCTGTGCTAATGTGTGTTTGGCCATTAAACACCTTAAGAGCCTACATCCTGTGCTGTGGTTTCCAGGGTAGATGAAGTGCGGCCATTGCTGTCTCCACATGTGGCCTTTCATGAAAAGGCACCTCTGGGTTGTATGGAGCAAGAGCCAAAGCCGCTGCTGATGCGTTAGTGCTATGGCTCCGTCTGAACTGGGGTGCAGGCTCCAGGAAAAGGGCATCGTCACACTTTACCAAAGGCACATTCTGAGCAGAGCAAGCCAGAACTTTCTGTGCAGTGTTCCCTTACTTCCCTGCACACAGGGTACTCTGGAACTCCACCTGAGGCGTGGTCCTGTCCAACTTCAAGAAGCCCCATACTCCAAGCCAGGACCTGGGTTTTCTCCCTGGCAGGGTTGGGAGTATGCCCTGTGTTTGGAGAAAGGGAAGGGCACGCTGGAGCAATGCGCTAGGGAAGTCCTCGGGAATGTGGGCAAAGTTCTGTTCTCCTTTCAGAATTGGTACCTGCAAGTGTGGTAAAGCTAGCATACTTTCAACAGTGAGGAGTCAGTAGGAGTGCTAGTTATCGTTTCCTAGTAGCAGCTTTAAGAGCCAGGGCAAGGGGCTAGGGGGATGGATGGCTCAGTGTGTAAGAACACTTGTTGCTCAGGAATGAGGACCTGAGTTTGAATCCCCAGCACCCACGTAGAAAGCCAAGTATGACCATACACAAACCCATAACTCCAGCTCTGTGGGGGACAGAGATGGGAGGGCCCTGGGGCAGGCTGGGTGCCAGCCTAGCTCTGGGTTCAATGAGAGATTTGTCTTGAAGGAATATGATAAAGCATTATAAGGCAAACATCCAATGCCTCCTTGAGTCACTGCTCAGACACATGTATACCTCACACACATAAAACACACATACACAGCTAGTGCACGGTTCACCAGTGCCCCTTCTTCTCTTATGTGGAAGCATGAATTGCTCCAGAGGCTCCATTGGCCTAAGGCCCTCTTGATAGGAACAAGCAGATCCCCGTGAAGCCCTGTCCCATGCAGCTGCCTCAGCAGGGCCTGGTGCTTTACTGCTCAATGGCATCATGCTTTACATTACTACCTTAAGCCCCTGAACTTACAACAGCCTGACCCTGCCTGTCCTACCGGTACCCATAACAGTGAACTGGCATAGCTGTGAAAGCTGCCTTCTCTGGATTCCCGTGTCTAAGCCTGAGTTTCCACTCCCATATCTTTCTATGGGGCCAGTAGAGGTCATGTTGCTGTGTCCTCCACGCGTAAGAGACAAAAGACAGGCTGCCATGCTCAACAACACATCAGTTCTAACAGTGGAGCCAGAGCCAGTGATTTCCAGACCCTGTAGAAACTGAACGCCAGGGCCAAGGTGTAGAAAGATATGGGTAAATGCCATTTTAAATGGCCCATAAAGAAGGATATTAAGTTTAGATGCATCAGTTACTTATCTTATGCTGCAACAAAAGTACCCGATAAAGCAGCTTAAGGAGCCAGGTGGTGGTGGCGCATGCCTTTAGTCCCAGCACTCGGGAGGCAGAGGCAGGCAGATCAATGTGAATTTGAGACCAGCCTGGTCTACAAGAGCGAGTTCTAGGACAGCCTCCAAAGCCACAGAAAAACCTGTCTTGAAGGGGAAAAAAAAAGCATCTTAAGGAAAGAAGTTCATTTTAACTCACAGTTTGTGATGACACAGTCCATCGCAGCAAAAGACACATGTGGCAGGCAGATGCAGCTGGTCACATGACATCTGCATTCAGGAAGCAGAGAGAGATAAGCACTATTGCACAGATTACTTCTCCTTTTTATTCACTCTGTGACATCAGCCCATGGGATAGTGCAGCCCATATTTAGGTAGGCTCCTGTACCATTCTAGATCCCGTCAAGTTGATGATATTAATCATCACAAAGTCCAACATAAAGAAAACTACTAAATTTACTGAAAAAAATCGCCAGCAGACATTAGAAAATTCAAGGTACCATGAATCTATCATGTGCACACATGTACACACGCCAGCTACCCAAGTCACAAAAGTTAGTGGCCAGGAGGATTTAAACCTGAGCAATCAGTCTGCTTTCTGAGCCATTATTGATAAGGGAGTGGGGGAAAGCACACATGCTGATCACAAAATTTGGCAAGAGCGGGGTGGCAAGCTCTATAACAGGCCAGCTGGCAAACATCTGGACTGTTAAAACTACTCAAATGAAGTCGTAGCAACCAGTAGACAATGTATAAACAAGCATGTATGGGGAGGCTTCGAGATGTCACGCTTTATTTACTAGGGCGGGTCTGGACTCAGGCTACAGCTCACAGTTTGGTGTCACCTAACCTGGAAACACAGGTCCTGGAAGACAGTCATGCCCTGCCCCCTTTTGGGGAAAAATAACAAGCAGAGATTTGATCTAAAGTAAGATGGAGCCCATAAAGTAAGGATCCCATAGTTTTTATTTAGAATTGCATTATGTGTATGCATTAATATAGAGTGACTTTGACTTACTTCTGTACTTAGATATGATTTGGAATACGATCACTCAAGAATGTGGTCTCTCTACTGACACTCAGTAGAAGTTCCAGGTTCGTGTGAGTCTGCTGTCTCTGTTGAGGCCAGAAGAAGGCATCAGAGCTCTTGAAACTGGGATTACAGACAGTTGTGAGCTCCTGATAGATCTGGGGACCAAACTTGCATTCTCTGTGAGAGTAGTATCTGCCCTTAAGCACTGAGCCATGCCTCCAGCCTCAAGGCTCCTTTTGAGGTGCAAACCTAAAAGTAGAGAGGTGAATGTCAGAGGATCCAAACCCCTTAGAGGGACTGACAAGTAGCTTAGGGGTAGAGCACTTGCCTAGCAAGCATGGGAGCCTGGGCTCCATCCCTAGTACTGCCTAAGTTGGGCATGGTCACACTCACACTCACACTCACACACACACACCAACAACAACAACAACAATATGATTATCATATTATCTTGGGAGCAAAAGGCAGGAAAACTAGAACTTCAAGAGCATACTTAGTCACATTGTCAGTGTGAGGCCAGCCAGAGATACATGAGGCACAGCCTCAGAAAAAAATCAATACAAAACCCACTTACAATTATGTGCATTTGGATTTTGGTTCAGTCCTGTGTGGGGCAAGAGAAACAGTAGCAGGGACACCCCCAGCATGAGGAATGCTTCCCATTGTCAGCCGGGGTACCAAGAGCTCCGGCTTCATGGTTATAGGGATGCATCTGAAGCCTTCTTTGCACTCAAGGAGACTTTGAAAGGCTTCCCAGGATAGCAGCAAAATAAAGGAAGGCGAGTCTGAGAACCATGTTTACAGGCCAGCCCTTGTGCCAGCACCGAAGTGTGCTCAGCTAAGGAGGCTGTAACTTGAGGTGGAGGTGGTTCCTGACTCGGTATCTCTACATGACAAGCTTCTTCAGAGGAAGACATATCTATCTCACTTTAGAACAACCGAATTTGCCCTACAAAGAATTTTCCAAAGACAGAGAGTGCTAAGATACTAAATAAAACTAGTTAGCTGGGAATGGTGGCACACATCTGTAATCTCAGTGCTTAGGAGGCTGAGGCAGGAGAATTGCCAGTTCAAGGTTAGCTTGAGCTACATAATAGAACCCTCTCTCCCTCGATCCAAAATGAGTTTGCAAAAACAGGTTCACACGGGCTTCCAAGACAGTTTTTAACTCAGCTTACCATGCTTTACAAAATGAAATGGAAAACCTCAACATATCTGTCTACATTGAGCAGGAAACTATTCAAGGCAATGTAGCAGAATTGAAAACAACCAGAATCCTAAAAGCACAAACTCTAAACACCCAAATTATGCAATCATGGGGACTGAGTTTGGACCCTAGCACCCACAGAAAAAGCTGGCTGTTGGCTCCCATAACACCAATGCTGGGGTGGAGGAGACAGATGTGTATTAACTATTTTTGTGTTGCTGTGATAAAAACACCATACCAAGGCTGGAGAGATGGCTCAGTAGTGAAGAGCACTGGCTGCTCTTCAAGAGGTCCTAAGTTCAATTCCCAGCAGCCACACCGTGGCTTACAATCGCCTATAGTGGGATCTGATGCCCTCATCCTACATGCAGGCATACGTGCAGGTGGAACACTCATATACATAAAAATACATAAATAAATTAAAAACAGAACCCACCATTACCAGAAGCAAGGCCACACATTCTAAACCTACCCAAACATCTGGTCTTATAAGGGAACGTTCTAGGTAACTATACACATGTTGTAGTTAGGGCTGCTACAACGAAACACCTTAAACAAAAAGCAAGTAGGGAGGAAAGGGTTTATTCACTTTCCACTTCCATAGCACATTGGTCATCTTTGAAAGAAGTCAGGGCAGGAACTCAACCAGGGAAGGATCCTGGAGGCAGGAGCCGATGCAGAAGTCACAGAGGGGTGCTGCTTACTGGCTTACTTCTCATGGCTTGCTCAGCCGGCTTTCTTAGAGAACCGAGGACCACAAGCCCAGAGATGGCACCATCCACCATGGGCTGGGTCCTCCACCATCGATCACTAACTGAGAAAATGCCTTACAGCTGGATCTCATGGAGGCATTTCCTCAACTGGGGCTCCTTCTTCTCTAAAGACTCTAGCTTCTGTCAAGTTGACATAAAACCAGCCAGTACACACCCTGGTGTCACCAATGGGAACCAACTGTTCAAATACCTGAGTCTATGGTAGAGTGTGGAACACTCTCAGTGGTTAAGAACACTGGTTGTTCTTCTAGAGGGCCCTGGTTCAATTCCTAGCACCAACATGATGGCTCACAGCCAATCATACTCAATAGTCCAATCCTAGGTACCCAAAATTGTCGTCTAGCCTCCATGGACACTGCATGTGCATTGTATATAAACGTAAATACAGGAAGTACACCCATACATATGAAATTTTTAAAAATGCTAAAAAACCCAGTGAGGGGAGTGACTGAAGAAAACACCCAATGTCATCATGTAGCCTCTGTTCGCACATGCACACACACAAACATGTCATGCAGGCACAACACACTCATAAAAGAAACAGCAGGGGTATCTGGCAACAGAACTGTCACTACTCAAAGCTTGTGGCACAGGACACAGGTGGAAGAGGGGATGAGAAGCTGTGGGTTACAGTGAGGGGAGAGCCCGGATCCTCAGGAAGGAGAAGGGAGAGAAAATACGGCAGAGGCAGCATTTGAAGAGTGGCAGAATGTTTCCAAAACCAACACAAGACAGTCACACACCGATTCAAGAAGCCAAATAAGTAAAAGCATGGGAGACCTTTCCATTTCTGATATCTTCTCCAATTTCTTTAAATACTAAAAGTTCTTGTCATCCAGGTTTTTCACTTGTTTGGTTAGGGTTACCCCCAAGTTTCTCTGATTTCTTTCTCAGCCCATTTATCATTTGAGTTGATCTTGAATCCTGCTGCTCATCCAAAGAACCTGGGTTCAGTTCCAGCAGCCACATCATGGGCTCACAACCTCCAGGAACACCATCTTCCTACATGCATTCGACATACCTAACAAAATAAAGCTTTAGGGTTAAAAAAGAAGGTGAAACCAGGGTGTTGTCCGTCAAGCAGAGAAAGAATAGTCGGTCAAGAGGAGGTCAGGAGGATGAACTTGAATCAGAAGGGCAGTAATTCCCCAAGGGGATATAAGATGCCATGGAGCCAGGACAGCAGAGTGGCAAAGATTTGAGAAGCCAGGAGAGGCACCAAGAAGAAAGGGGAAGAAACATCAAAGACACCAAATGACAACAGCAGTAAGATCCAGGGAAGCCACTAAGTCAGGGCTAAGTGACTCTCCCTTCAAGAGCCCATCCCCATCCTTGTCTTTGTTTCTCTGGCTCCTTTGAGAAGCACACACACATGCAGGAGTCCATAGAGGCCAGAAAAGGGCATCAGATCCCCCTAGGACTAGAGTCACAGATGATTGTGTGCCATCAAGGGTATATGCTGGGACCTGAGCCACCACCCTCTGCAAGAACATCAAGTTCTTAGCCACTGAGTACTCCCTCTAGCCCTCCAAAATATCTTTATAAAATCCCAACTCTGCCTCATAAAGATAAATAGTAAAAAAAAACCATAAAAAATAAATAGTAATAATAAAGCCAGGGTTAAAATACAGAGAATAGGTTGAGGATTTTGCTCAGTGGTAGAGGGCTTGCCTAGCAAGTGTAAGACCTTGGGTTCAGTATCTAGCATTAAAAGGAAGGAAAGCAGTTAGAGGGAAGGAGGGAGGCAGGGAGGGAGGGAGGGAAGGAGGGAGGGAAGGAAGGAGGAAGGAAGGGAGGGAGGGAAGCTAAAGAAAACCTTCACATGATCCAGAAAGGGTAAAATACTAACTTTAAATTTGGGTAAACCAAGGATTAGAGAGATGTCTCAGTGGTTATAAGAGCACTTGGTGCTCCTGTAGATGACCCAAGTTCAGTTCCCAGCCCCCAACATAGTGGCTTGCAACTGTCTATAACTCAAGTTTCAGAAGATCCAGAGCCCTCTTCTGGCCTCCACCAGCACACTTACACACAAACAAAAATCTATTTTTAAAAAATTGGTAAATTGGGGAGGGAGAGGGAACTGGGATTGGCATGTAAAACAAGCTTGTTTCTAATTTAAATTTTAAAGGGGGGATTGGTAAATCACTGGGTGATGGTGGCGCATGCCTTTAATCCAAGCACTCAGGAGGCAGAGGCAGGCAGATCTCTGTGAGTTCAAGACCAGCCTGGTCTACAAGAGCTAGCTCCAGGACAGCCTCCAAAGCCACAGAGAAACCCAGTCTCAAAAAACCCAAAAGACAAAAAATAAATAAATAAAACGGTAAATCATCCAATAGAAACTTAATTTGTAATTGAATCATTAAACAATTTAAAAGTATGCACATTGAGGAAGGGTGGAAATATTTCTTCAATGCTCTGCTTAAAATAAGGGAACGATGCCAGGCATGCTGCTCACACCAGAAAACGTAGCGCAAAAGGATTTCAAATTTGAGACTGCCTACACTAAGAAGTGACCTAGTAGACAGACAGACAGACAGACAGACAGACAGACAGACAGACAGACAGATTAGAGAGAGAAGAAAAATGAACCAAAAAAAGTAGACAATATGGACTGAGGTCAGATGCAACTCAGTCAGTAGACTGCTTGCTACAAATGCATGAGGCCCTGGGTGTGCCCCCAGCTCCATGTAACCTGGATATAGTAGTGGGGGTTATCCTCAGCTACATATAAGATCCAGGCCAGCTGGAGCTACCTAAACCCTGGTCTGGAGAATGGAGGAAGAGAGTGGAGGGGCAAAGAAAGAAAAGAGGCAGGAAAGACTGACAATACAGTTCACTGGGTAAGGTGCTTGCTGCTAAGCCTCAGAACCTGAATTTGATCCCAGAACCCACATGGAGGAAGAAAGTCAAGTCCTTCCCACAAATTGTTCCCTGGCCTCCACGTGTGCCACCACATGCTACTCCATACAAATAAATCATGTAGAAAAGACATTTCTGAAGGACAGCACAAAGCTTATTTGAAACAAAGTGTATACTGGGTTTAATTATACTAATAAAGTCAGAAATGCAAATGGCAATGTTCGTGCCATGAACAAATTTGAACAGCAGCTTTCCTCAAAGCCACACCCCTGAGCAATGGACAGTTTTCCTGATGTCATAAGCTGCCCATTGTGACCACCCATTTCGCCCCTTGACAACACAGCGTATCAGCCTTTCCAGTCAAAGGACTGTAACCTGCTAACTTCACCTACGTGGAAGCTTCTGTTTTGGGCTCTGGTATCTGCTTGAGTTAACTTCTCTTGTGGCCGTTTGCTCGCATTCTCTGAGTAGCTGTTGCTGACGGAAGGTGAAGAGCTTAAGAATTTCACTCCAGAGTCCCAAGAGCCAAAGCCTGGCAGAAGACACTACAATCTTTCTTACAAAAAAGGCTTTTCCTTGAGAGGTGTGTCATTTGTACTTTGGGCAGCAGGACACCTGGCTTCAAGTCCCCATGGAGCCAGAATCCATAGAAATCTGTCCTTATAACCCTCACCACCGAATCCCACTCAGCAGATTCCAGTACCACCTGGCATCATGCAGGAAGAAGAACCCCAAGAAAGCCAAAAAGATGGCCAGCTGTAAATACAATGCCTGCCACGTGGTCCCTATCAGAAAGCTGGCTGAACATGAAGCGACTTGTGTCAACAGAAGCTCCATGGAGGAAGAGGACACTCTGAGCCCTCTGCAAGTCAGTCTCCCACAGCCGCAGGATGAGGACACACTACAGGTCCGTTGGCTTTCCAATCCTGATATATGGAATGTTGACGGTGCCAACTGTCACCCAATGTTCGTCCTTAAGAGTTTTGTTCCCCAAAAACTTGTTTGTGAAAGTGACACACAAGAGTCACAGAGAGGAGACCAACCCCCTGAAGATCCTCAGTCCAGGACCAGGAGGGCAAACCTCTAGCAGGAGAATGAGGGCTCTCAAATGCGTGGATAGACGCGAATCTCAGAATAAAAACCTGCAAAGTAACTGGCCCTGCTGCTGATTGTTCCAAAAGGCTTAGGGATTCTGCGGAGGAGGTGGGGCTTATAGTGTAAGTGAGAATGTAAGCTGAACCAATTTCCTTGGGGAACACTTTGACAGTAGCTATGAAAATGATTATCACACATGAGCTTTGATCAAATAATTCTACATCTAAGACTTCGCCCTGCACAGACAACCACATGTAGAAAATGAGGTTGAGTACAGTTATTCAGTGAGGTGTTATTCATAGCAGCATGAGCTTACCCATAAGGAAGGTTTACTGAGGGAACTGTTGCAGCTTTACAAATGAGAGGTCTTATGAGCCAGGTGTAGAAACTGTACAGATGTTGGGCGCTGCGCATGGCTCATTCAGAAAGGTTTATAGTTAGGCTCGGCTCATCTTGCAGTTTCTCTGGCAGCTACTTGGTTCTATAGCATGAAAACAGCCAGAGATAACACTGAAGCCAGTGACCCCATGTTCCAATACAACCGTCTACATAAAGAGGCAGGCTGTACTTGGCCAGTGGGATGTAGATTGTCAACCCCTGAGTTTAACTGATAAAAAAACAAAGCCTAGAAAAATTACATTATAATGTGGCCTTTTTACAGGGCCAGATAGGAAACATATTTGCTTGTTTGCATGGCATACTCGTGATGCTATAGGAGTCTATCCATGGAGGTCTCAGTGGTTACCACCTGATAAAAGAGCTTCCTCCCTAGAATCTAATACTGACTGCCTCAAGGGAGGATGATGAGGGAACCAAGGAATATGGAAGACAACTCTCCATTCTTCGCCTGTCCATATATGTGAACGTGTTACCTGGTTTAAATATACAGATTAAAATAACTAGCAGCCAGCTCCTCACCTCCCCCCTCTCTGCTCCCGATTGGCCAACACCTAACCCCCCTCCACACCCCCACTCTCTTCTCTCTTACCCTCTTCATCTCTTCCCTCTCCAACTTCACCTGTAATAAACTCTATGGTTAATGAAAAAAAATTGCAGCCAGAAGCCATAATTAGGTTTTCTATAAGTTCTTATAGAAGAAATCTTTATTTTTAAGACATGGTCTTACTGGGTAGTTACCCACTGGCCATGAACTTTGAAGTGAGCTTCCTGCTTCCGCTGATATCACAAGTGACCCACCACATCCAATTTGGGAGGAAATCTAATCGCTTTTTTGAAGCATAATTTGGGCATACTTCACACCCCCCCTTACCTCTCCAATTGTCCCCATAAAGTTAATACTATGTGTCCCTGTGCGCAGAGACAGAAGGCTCTGGGTGTGTTTGACAAGATTACTCAATGGGTAAAGACACTTGCCTCACAATCCTGCTGACCTGTTAAATCTCCAGAACCCACACAAAGGTGGAGAATCAACTCCACACGACCTCTGACCTCCATATGCACACTGTCAGCAATGCCCCCAACACATATCCACTAATAACCATTTTAGATTTTTAAAAAGATTTATTTATTACATATACAGTGTTCTGCCTACATGCCAGAAGAGAGCACCAGATTAAATTGTAGATGGTTGTGAGCCACCATGTGGTTGCTGGGAATTGAACTCAGGACCTCTGGAAGAGCAGTCAGTGCTCTTAACCTCTGAGCCATCTCTCCAGCCCCATTTTAGATTTTTATTCTTGTATGTGAATGTATGCCAGGCCCTAGCAGGTGCTGGGGGACTGTGAGCTGCCTGACAGGGATACTGGAACCTGAGCTTGGATCCTCTGGAAGAGAGCCCTGAATAACAAATAAAACTTAGCAAGAATTTAAGTGCACTAAGTAGAGATCTGCCAACGGGACACCAGGGGACAGTGGAAGAATGGTTGTATAAGGTCAGGAAAAAAGTCTGGTGTGGGTTATGAGCAAATTGGTTATAAATAACAGATCCTGCTATCACCTGTTATATAAACTGATTCTGGCATTTTACTCTTTTGTGTAACTAGGGCCCTAGGGTTTTGCACACACTGGGCATACACTACCACTTGCTATACCTTTAGCCTACCTCTATATATACTTGAAGTCTTCCATAATGAGGTTTAAATGCATACGCTAAATGCAAGGTGAAGCTGGAAGGATGGGAGAAAAGCCTCTACAGGCTGACCCCATCCTGTCACCTGATTCCAGGTATGGGGAGTTCCCATCAGCTGCTTATCAGTAGGGCAATGGGCTCATGACTGTCAAGGACTGAGTGGTTCAGCAAACTTGGATCAGGGAAGCTCTCCATCAACACTAGTTGTTCAGTCTTCCACGACATTCTTCCAAGTCTCACCGGCAAGCCCACTCCCTCCCTGCAGGCTGGCCCGAACCTAGGTTCCAGCCATCAGCTGCTGCCTAGGCCTGCTTCAGTTCTTGCCCTGTCCCCAAAGAACTGGGAGACTGCAATGTCTATATAGCAAACTACCTCCAATTAGCTTGAGATATGGATTGATTGCTTCCTCAAAGTCTGTAACCAGCTGGTCTGCATAGTTTAGGACATTCCCATGCCAACAGTCTCAGTGACAGCAGGAATCCCCTGCCTCCTTCAGTAGATTGACTCCCAGAGTCCCAAGGGACCCTTCTTGCATCTAAGCGTCAGTTATCTTCACCTTGGGGCCATGTTATATACGGTCCACCATTCAGATCTTGTTGGCTCACCCCTGCCCAACTTTCAGACCATTCCCACTCAGTATTCATAATCCGCTCCCAGCAGTTCATCACATTAGGACACACCAACCCTGCACTGATCCTACTGGTGAAGGCTGCAAGGCCTCACCACAGCTGAGGTCCCCTCAAACTCACCTCCAGCTGGCTCCTGGCACCAATACCTGGCACTAGGTCCTCCCATCCCCAGTGGACCGCCCCTTTGTGTAGTTCCTGAGAACAAGACCAGAGGCAGGAAAGGGAACTGGGCTGAGCCTGTGGTCTCTTAGGCCAGCTCATCGGTATAACCAGAGACTTCCAGGGGCCTGGGCTCCTCTCCAAGGTCTTTGGACCCAAGAATCTACATTTCCAGTCCACAGCAGGCAGCCCCCATACTTGGCGGAAATCTTTGGAAAGAATGCAGTTTCGGCCTCTTCCCCAAGGAAGCAGACATGTTGTGGAATAATCTTTTTGTACACTGTTATGACTTGTGTCATTTGGTTTAATAAAAAGTTTGACAGGCTGGTAGCTAGACAGGAAGTATAGATGGGGCAGCAAGACAGAGGAGGCTGTGAAGGAGGGGAGGGAGAGTAAGCAAGACATGTCGACAAGTAAACGCCACAAGCCTTGGGGCAACACATAGATCATTACAATTGGGTTAAGTTGCAAAAGCTAGTTAGTAATAAGCCTGAGCTATTGGCCAAGAATTTGTAATTAATATTGAGTCTGTGTGGTAATTTGGAAGTGGGCTGGAGGGGCAGGAATACTCAGACCTAGTCTTTTATGGCAAAGAAAAGAAAAAGGCAAAGACACTATGATGGCTACTCTTGTTAACTTGGCTGACATTTAGGAACACATATTTGGGTATGTCCAAGGAAATTCCAGGGGCTCAAAAGACCCACCCTAAATGCAGGTGGCACCACCCTTTGGAGAGCCCAGACTGAAGAGCCTCATGAGCACTAGCAGCCTTCATCCTCTGCTTCCTGGTAGCCTCAATTTCTGCCACCTCAGAGATAGCGCCTACCTGAGAGCATGAGGGCCCCCATACACAAGACAGGGTTGAGGCAGGTACAGTTCAGACACAGCCTACCTCAGCATGGGACTCAAGACACATGGGCTGTAGGAGACAGGCTGAGAAGAGTAGAGTATGCCCCCAACATCCCTTGCCTAAGAGCAGGGTAGTGTCTTAACTCTGGTGTACCAGCTCAGTAATGTCTTCAGATGTTATCTCTTGCCCTAGCAGAGAGGACCTGCCTCTAGTCTCCCCTGTAACCAGGACTAAGTATAAGCTTTCCACAGGTCCATCCAACCCAAGGACACTCATGTAAGCTACTGAACACTTCCTGATGTAGGCATTAGGCTCAGTCATCTCCCTCTTCAAGCTTGTGACTGTCAGCCAGGGACCATGGTCTACCCACTGAACCTAACCAAAGGAGGCAACAGTCTGGGCAGTTGCTATAGCAACCTCAGACATAGGGTCCCAGGGCTAAGCAGCCTTCTGCACACTGGCCACCAGAGTTGGAAGGTTCTGCCAGCCCTTCCTCATTAACGGTTTTACCTAATGTCTGGCTCAGCTTAAGGCAGCATCTCCTTGGAGGCCAAGAGGCACCCATGGCCCCAGCCAAGTACTATACAGTGGTAGTGCATTAGGACAAAGCTCAATGTACCATTCCAGCAGCCCTCTCAGAGCCTGTCTCTATCCACCCACCTGCAACTTCCACCCCACCAAGAGTTCTCGAGAGCTTTGCAGAGAAACCCACTGGGCAAAGCTGTTACCTGAGGATAAATGTCGACATGCCTACATGTCAAGGAAAAGCCACTGAGGCACAAGGCCTAGAAGGCAGAGTCAGGGCTGCATAGGGAGAATGGCATTTTATTGTGGAGAGAATGTACCAACAGGGGATGAGAAAAGGAACACTCCTAGCCACGCCCCCTATCCTAAGCAGGGGTCTGAGATGAGGCCAGGCCAGAAGGGAGCTTGGGAGAAACTAGCAGGGCTCCTTGAGGCATTGGGGACAGGACACACAGGCCCAGGAGTGGGACTTTGTTCTGTTAGCACCAGGAACATCCCAAAGCTAGACCCGGGGACAGGATATAGTGTGCTACTTCTACTGCCACCTGAGTAGTCTGAGGGGCTGGCAGCAGACGACTTCCTGACGCTGATCACCTGAATGCAATTTCAATGCACACCTCACCCCCCCCACCCTAGCCTCTGTAAACATGAGAACAGGCTTGTGCCTTCCAAGCCCCTTCAGGACAGAATGAGGGTCCGAGATGTGTGACTGGGCTTCAAACGGCCCAGGAGCTGCCGGGCTTTCTCTTGCATGAAGAGCTGGTCTTTGGTGCCCCCACAGGCCACCATCTTCCAGGCGCTGGTCATCTGGGAGGAGATGAGAGAGTTTGCTCAATAACAAACACTGGTGGTGCTGGCTAGTAAGGGTGGGGACATTTCTAGGACATCTGGATGCTGGAAGTCAGCTTGTGCTCCCTCCATTTTCTTTGATGATCTTGGGGAAGTCATGCCTCATCTGCAGGCTTAACAGCAACGCAGGAGGCAGCACTGCAGAGCAGCTGAGGTCACTGTGATACAAGGGACCGGGCTAGCTACTGTCAAGAACAGAGCACTAAGCAAACCAAATACAGATAATGACCTAGCGAGGAAGGAAATGGGGCTGGGGGAATCTCTTTGGGTGAAGTCAGCAATGGCTTCCTGAAGGAAGTAGCATTTGGGCTAAGATCCTAGAAGTTAATCACACAATCAGCCACAGGAATGCGGCAGAATAGTGTGGCCCTGGGGTGAAAGGGCAGCAGGACCCGTTCATAGCAAGACTCACAGGGGCAGGGGCAGGAATGTGGCTCCGAGACTTGTGGGTGACCACCACCTTCTCAGGCTTGGCCTGCAGGAACCCCTGGTTGAGCAGGCTGTTATCCTCTTTGGTACCTGGCAGGGTGGCCTGCAGGAACCCCTGGTTGAGCAGGCTGTTATCCTCTTTGATACCTGGCAGGGTCAAGCTAGAGGAGCTGGATGGGACACTTGTTGGCTGAAATCAAAACCAAGTTAGTCACTACTCTGCCACAAGATCTTTGCCAGGAGAAAACAAAACAAACAACCTGGTATCCCGGCACCCGCCCCTCCCGATGAGATCTGGAGCAGGGTATTTGCCCTGTAAGCCTCAGTTCCCTTTCAGACAATCTTTTTACTCAAAGGATTAAAGGAATATCTGTGACCTGATTGTTTCAGAGCCCAGCAAAGCCATCCCCTGTCACGTTGAGGCCCCACATGATGCTCCAGGCTTCCTAGTCCAGAAACACCCATAAGTACCAAGTGGAATGTGCCATGGGCCCATGAAGCACCCCTTGCCCTGCTCACTGACCTGCCTTCATAATGCGCCACTTGGGGCTCACAGGCTAATCATTTCCCACATCCATCTCCACAGCACAGCTCATCTCCCAGAGTGGGTGAGGCCCTGTGCTCAAGTAGAGGCAGCCAAAGGTCTGACTGAAGGGAGCAAGTGCTCCAACTGGCAGGGTTCCCTGGGGAAAAAAGCTTTTCTAGAAGGACAACAGTCCTACCTATAAAATCTGTTTAGCAATTCATATCCTCATCCATGCCCCCCCACCCCCATTCACTGACTGCCTCTTTACTGGTGCCAGGTGGCAGGTCCAAAAGAAATTCCAATTCCCCGAACTCCAAAAGATGAGCTCAACCTAAACTACAGGAGGATTTCTGGCAGATAAAAGCCAGCATTCCTCAGGAACTTGTGGAGCTGGTTCCCCTCTACCAAAAGGATCTTTTCCCTTACCTCAGGCAAAAGAGATAATGGTGCCTATCAGTATATCAAAGCTTATTTATGCTGGTCTCCAGGCTGGCTCAGTATTGCCAAGTACCTGCTACTCATTTCAAAGGCATTTCACCTCCTCCTTTACCCCAGAATCCCAGTTCCCTCCTGGCAGCTACTCATTGTCCTTAGAATCCTGTTATTCTCAATATGTTTCTCTAATAACTATCTATCCCCTGCTATCCTCCCCTCTCTCACAGATAGCCCTGGTCATGTCTAGTCTGCTGTCCATATGCAGTCTATACTTTCTCTGCTCTGGATTCATCCAGATGTCTCTAGCTGTTCCTCTCCATCTCATACCTACAATAACAAACCTTCTCCTACCCACACAATGGAACATGCCATCAGTTTATATAGCAGGTCAAGCCAGGCCATATCCCATCAGCTGCAAGGAGCCAGTCAGTAACACACCTGTGCTCTTAAAGCAGTGACTTCTATGCCCAGAAGAGCAAGGCTGGCCTATAGGCCAGACAGAATATGCTCAGGGTTGATGTGCCTCAACCACCCGGCTGTGCTTAGGGCTCATGTGCTTGACACTCAGTGGGAAGGGTGGTGCTGGGGGCCCCATAGTATTCTAGAAATGTATCTCCTGCCAAATCAAACCTAGGAAAGACACATCAGAACTCACAGTGAGGCTCAGGCTGGGTGCCTAGACCTGCCACCACCTGCCATTCCTCCCAACACTGGGCCAACTGGAGAACCAGAAACCCACCCCATCTAAAGGGCCCTCTCCATGAAGGCAGAAGGTTCCTGAAGACCTGTGAGGCAGGTGGTCACTGTCAGCCCCTTACCAAGGACAGTGTTTTGGGCAGTGTGGACATCAGCTTCCCATCTTCATCCACAATGTCAAGAGCCAGAGACTTTCGGACTTTCTTGATAGGGCTTCGCCGCAACTGAGGGTAAGGGAAGAAAAGGATGGTTAGCGTGGGCAATCAGATTCCCCATGGCCAAAGCCTCAGTGACCACAGTCACTGAATCAGGACTTTCCAGAGTGGGATCTTCAAGGGATAACCGCAGCTCTTACTCCAGGGATATGGGAAGACCAGGAGACCTTGGCCACATTAGACTCTGACCCAGGCGGTCATTACCCTGCCAGACACTGTGGGTCCATCCCAGGCTCACTGTCCAGCTTTGACTATCATCTCTCCCTAGGGAGAGCAGGAAAAAGGATCACAAAGGCTAGGAGAGACCTGAAGTGCCACCTTTGGCTAGAAGAGCTAGGCAGTGCAATGAGAAGGATGCAGACCATGAGCCTGGCATCTCACCGGGTGGCCCTGTGAATCCCACCTGATGGAAACCACCCCCACGCTGCTTGCTTTCATGACCGAGGCACCCACTCTCTTCCTAGCTCACTGTCTATCATCTGAAAGAAACACTTGGACTCTGTCTGTGCCCCTCTACTCCCTTCATCCCCATGAATTCACATGGTCATGAGGTGTGTGTTGTATGCCTGTCTCCATCCGCTGAGCTCTGAAGTCTTACCTGACCACTACATTCCCACCACCCCCACCCCAAGTCCACTTGAGAAAGTCCATTCAAAATGCTGGATGAGTGAGTGCCATCCATTGAGCTCTGGAAGTCTCACCTGACCACTATGCACTCCTCACCCCTGCCCAAGCCCTCATCGGAAGGTCCATTCACAATGTTGGATGAGGGAGTGCATTAGTCAACACAGAGGACACGGTAAGAAGGAAGGGCCCTCTGAAAGGTGCACTCCCCTAAGGTACTCCACAGGTCCTCCCTGCCCTCAGGGCTGACTTTGTTTCTATGCCAACTGCCTAGGCAGAGTAAGAGTCCTCAAACCACTCACCCCAGGCTTTCGCTTCTGCTTCTCAGGCCTCACATCATCCTCAACAATGAGCTCAATGCCAGCCTCAGAACGTAGCACTTCCTTCAAGTCCTCTTCCAGGTGTGGAGTCTGGGGCTGTGGGCGGAGACAAGTGAGATCCACATGAAGCCCACTCAGGCTGTGTAGGTCTAAGAGAGGTAGACAGTACTGGGCAAGCAAAGGGAGCCTATACCAGGACACTGACCTCACATACACTGTTTATAACCATATGTCCTGCCTCGAACAAATGGATGATGACCTTGACTCTGAAGGTCTGCGTGTCCAGAGGAGCAGTCTGACACTCTCACCTAGCCCTGTGCAGCAATTTTAATGCCTATAGAATAGACTCGGCTCATAACAAGAGCCTGACTCAGACCACAGCAGTTATTATAATCCAGATTCTTGAGCCCAGCCTTCCCCAAGGTCTCACGCACTCATGGGTCAAGGCAGAAGCATCACCTGAACCCAGGAATTTCACACAGCACCTGTCTATAGCTCCAGCACTGTGATGCCAAGGCAGGAGGAAATCAGCTTGGGCAAGTTCATGGATAGTCTTGATAGTGTTGGTTAGTTTTCTATCTGAGAGGAGGAAACCTGAACCAAGAAAATGTTTCCAACCAGAATGGGCTGTAGGCAAATCTGTGAGGGAATTTTCTTGATTAGTAATTGATGTGGGAAGGCTCACTGTGGGCTGTGCCCCTCTTGGGCAGGTAGTCTTGGGGTGTCTCATAAAGAAACTAAGCTAACCACGAGGAGCAAGCAAATAGAGAGCTTCCCCCACAGTCTCCCCAGCAGTTCCTGCCTCCTGGTTCCTGCCCTGCCTTCCCTTAGTGATGGACTTCCAACGGAAAGCTGAAATAAACCTTATCTCCCTGTTGCTTTTGGTCAGTGTTTTACACCACAGCAACAGAAACCCAAGACACAGGCTTCGTAAACAAAAGCTAGCTCAAAAACAAAGAACCTGCACACACTCAGTCCAGGGGCCTTCTGCCTTTGATCCACACTAACTGGGACACTAGGGTGTCATCTGTTCTCACTCCTCAGGCCCACGCAGCCTCTCCACCCTCGGGGAGCAAAGACAGGAGAGAGTGAGCTCCTGACAGTGAAAGGGCACAGTGACACTTCAAACAGCACACAAAGAGCCCCTGAGCACGAACTACAGCTGCCAAGAACAAGCCTGGTGGGCAACCTAGTTCAACCGACAGCATCTCTACTCCCTCAGAAAGGGGCAGTAGTAACTAGTAGCCATGACTCTGCCACATGCACCAGTCCCTAGAACCCCATGTAACCCAGAGGCAATGAGACAACCTGCATCTTTACTGAGCCCTTCCTTTGCCCCGCCCCACGCAGTGCAGACTGGTTCACCATCTCCTTGCCGCAGCATCCTGAGTGCTGAATTATAGGCATGGACCACCATACCTGGATCCCCCCAACAAACCACACACTTTTTTTTGTTTGTTTTTGTTTTTTCGAGTCAGGGTTTCTCTGTATTGTCTTAGAGGCTGTCCTGGAACTCACTTTGTAGACCAAGCTGGCCTCGAACTCACAGAGATCTGCCTGCCTCTGCCTCCCGTGTGCTAGGATTAAAGGCGTGCGCCACCAACCCCGGCTCACCACACACTTTTAAATAGTGTCTCATGTTGCTCAGGCTAGCCTCAAACTTTCTAGGCGGCTGAGCATTACCTTGAACTTTTGGCCTTCCTGCCTCCTCCACCTGCCAAGTACAGGTATTATTGATGTGTGTGTGTGTGTGTGTGTGTCTATGCATGTCTTGGCCTTTACAGTAAGCTCTTTAGGTGGCACGTCACACTGTTTCACCAAAACGCCACTAACTCTTCCACCAGCCAGCATCTGCCTGCCTGTCACACTGAAGGTACTCAGGAAATGCAGGTGAGGTGACAAGTAGAAACTGTTCCTTTTTAGAAGACTCTCTAGAGACCTCAGAGAGAAAAGGGCTCACCAACCCATGTTAGATGAATTCACCCCAGAGACTCCCAGCAACCATGCCACATACCAGAGGCTTCAGTGGTCCGTACTTCTCCAGGGCATTCTTGAATGGGGTTGGCGTGTGGGGAGTGTTGTCCATGGAGTACTTCTGATCTGGGGTTACAAACCTGCCATGGGCCAGAAGAGGCGACTCAGCAAAAGGACAGGAGACCCCCACTTTCCTGTCATGGCTAGTGTGTCATGTGCCCCGTCCCCGTCATCCCCTCTCCCCCAAGATATTCTTTCCTATCACGCTGGTCCAGTGGTGCGGGCCTGTATTCCTGCACATGTCTAGGCCAGGGAACTAGAAGAAGGGCTATTCTCAAATAAAGAACAGGAAAAGGGGGGAAGGAGACCATGACAGTGATGGGGAATGCTGCCATCAAAGTAGTTTTGGGACTTCCCAGAGACAACCCTGTGTGCCCTCTCTACAGAAAGTATGTGGTACTTGTACCAGATGGCATGGACACGACCTCCACAAGTCCTCTCAAATTATGGTGGGGGCGGAAATATGGAAAGAACACATTTGCAGTTCCTCCATGTTCTCACCCCATCTGCTCACTACTCAGGGGCCCTACGGCTCTTTACACAAAGACAGGCTTCTACCTTTTAGCTTTGGCAGTTCCCTTCACTAAGTCACAACCTCTATGTCATGAGGGAAAAAGTCCTGGGCATGGTGACACATACCTGTGACACCAGCACTTGGGAGGCAGAAGCTGGAAGATACGAAATCGAGGTCATTCTCAATCACATACTATGTCTGAGGCAGGGTAGGGCACATGAGAGCCTGTCGCAAGCAATAACACACCCTAAACACAGGATGCAGGAAATAATACTTCTAGCAACAAAACTCCACTGATTTGCCCAGGGTGGGCAGGTGGCCGTGTGACACTCACGATGGATACTTCTGGTGGAGGGGTGTCTTATCCCTGTGCAAGGGTGTGGTGACCACCACCTTCTGGCTGCACACTGGAGTGGATGTCAGCGAGGGGCTCTCCAGCTCCAGGGTATCCTGTTTGTTCCAGAAGTTCAGAAACTGCCAGGGAAGAGACAGAACATGTGACAGGATGAGGCCTTCGAGGAACACAGGAATAGATCCTTAGACACCCCTCCCCATGCCTGTTCTGTAAGGTTGAGGTCTTGTCCTGACTTCATTCAATAAGTGTGACTCAGTCCTTCTGTCTTTTCTGTATCATCCAGCATGGCCATTCAGCTTTCTCAATGGAAGACACTCTTCCGCCTCTGAAAGTGCCCCTGGATCCCTAGTTAACAACTTGATGGTGTTTACAATCGCCATGGGAACAAACCTCTGGGCATGTCTGCAAGTGACTTTTCTAGATTAGGTTAAATGAGATGGGGATGACCCACCCTAATGTAGGCAGTGCCAGCCCACAGCCTGGGCTCCTGGACTGAATGACAAGGAAAGAAAGGAGACTAACAGGACATCATTCCATCTCCCGACTGGCAGCAGTGTGACCGGCTACTTTTAGCTCCTTGCCATGGTGAGCTACACCTTGGAACCATAGTCAAAATAAAGCTGTCCTTTCTTCAATTGTTTTCACATCAAGTATTTTGATGAAACACAGGACAAGTGACTACAGTCTTTGCCTCTTCTTCATTTTATCACTTATCTGGATATTTTACAACCCAGAGTATAAGCTTCATTAGGGTAGGGCCAGGTCTGGTTTTCTCAACTAGCACTGGGTCCCCAGCACTGAGCAGAGGGAGACACTCAGCAAATAGTGATTATGTGGCGTGTACCTGTGCCAGACCCTACTGGGCACTAGGTGTTTACATATGGAAGCCAAAGTAGCCAGAAGGGCTCACACACCTGGGAAGGAGAGAAGGGAAGGGCTTTGACAGGTGTGCTCTTCGGGGTAAGACTGTTACAGGAGTCCAGGAAAGACAGGCTGGCACTGTTTTCTGTGACAGGCGATAGGGCCACACGCCGCTTCTTCTGTCGCTTGAGCACTGAAGGTGGCGTGCCAATGCCTGAGCCCCCAACCTCAGTGCTGGGGGAAATGGGGATCAGCTCCCCCCGGCTGCTCCGGCTCAGGTCTGAAATAGTGTGGCCATCGAGTCGATACTCAGTCATGCTGGGCCCTGGTGTGGTGCTCTGGCGGGATGACACTGCCTGTTGCTGCTGCTGTGATGTCTGGGGCTGCACGGGGCTGCTGTTGACACTGCCCTCAGCAGACGGTTCTTCAGGAAGATCAAATTTACTCAGGTCACACCAAGCATCAGGGTCCTGCCAGAAAGAGAGGTTAGAAAGTCCTAATACAGTAGAACTTGGTTTGGGAAAATACACCAGTGTCAAATTCAGTCATTACCACTTACATTCAATTCCTCAACATTCTACGTATAGGTATTATGCTGAAGCTTGCATGGGATGCGTGCCGATCAGCAGCCTCATAATCCCCTTAGCAACCTGCTAGGAAGCACGACTTTGCCTTTTTTTTTTAATCAATTCACTGCATTTATTTATACGTGAGTGTCAGGGACAACTTGAAAGTTAGTCCTCTCCTACTGCCAGGTGGGTCCTGTAGATTAAACTCAGCTGGTCGGGCTTGGTGGCAAGTGTCTCTATCTGCTGAGCCATCTCACTGGCTCCCTTTCCTACTTTCCTATCAAGGAACCCACACTGAGCTCCGAAGAGCATATGAGAATCACCACAGTCCTTTGTCTTTACCCAAAGGCTTCTGGAAACAGAAGGTTCCACTTTGATCTTTGAGGTATGGCCCTGTGTAGATCCAGAGCCCACTTACAAGTTGTGGTTCTTGGGACTTGCTGGAGCCAGGGGCAGTTCATTCCTGAGAGCAGAAACTAGCTTGTAGCTAGGCTGACCTCAGTCCCATACCCGGATCTCAGAGATCTGAGGTGCAGGAAACTGATGGCATCTTGAAGCTAGAAAGCATATACTGCAGGAATGCCTGGAAGGACGCTGGAGAGGATGGAGAGCAGCTTCTGTAGATCCTTTCCCTGATCTTCACCCCTCCCAAAAGGAAACTGTAAAAGAACCTGAGGTCTGAGTCACAGTCAGGACTTAACTCCTAGATGATACAGCCTAAATCTGGATAGTACAACAGAGGGATGGCCCCGCCTACAGACTCGGGCAAAGTCTTTGTTTATTTTCTCAGAAATGACACATTCCCTCCTAGAGGAAAGTTACAAGAGCCAGAAGGCCCCTCCCCGAGGGTTGCATGCAAGCTGGGCTGGGAGCTCCGGGGATGCAGCTTGAGTCTAAGGCCATGATGGGTCAGCTTTCTGGTGACGAAGCCGTCTTAAGGGATTGCAGGATGCCCACAATCCTCTAATTGTCTCCAGGAACTCATCAGTTCACCATGCTAGAGCTGTGTGGGATCGTTCGATCTAGCCTTCGTAACATATCTGGGACAAACAGATACTTGTCTCCCCAGGAAAAGCCACGTAAGGAGCACAACCTGTAACACGGCAGTAATCACAGCATGGCCTTGGGCTGAGAAGTCAAACCCATTTGCTGCTCCAGAGGCAACCATAACCCTTGGCATTTCCAGGGCCCTCTCCAGTGAGTTATAACTATAAGATGCCAATTCAGTGCCCTCTCTGAGAATCCTTTTTACCCCTTTCCACGCTGTAGGGCAAGGATTGCAATGACCTCACTGGTGTCCCCAGTCTGATCAGAGCTATGCAACTTCCATCAGTCAATAAACACTAGAAGGATGATGGGGAAAAAAGGCAAGTTCACAAGAGAAGTGCCAGGACCAACATACCGACTCAATCAAGTCCAGGGCTTCAGAGAGACTGGACCCCACAGCAGGGATGAGGAGGTTTGCTGCCTCTACCACCCATTTGTAGGGCAAGCTGGTTTCTGGCGAGGAGTCCTCCTGATATTCACGCTTGAGGGATTCCAGGGACTGTGGGGTGTGCACTTCTCCCAGATCCGTAGGGACAGGCTCATGTTCAAGCTCTTTAGCAGCAGAAGTAGCCGCTGCTGCAGCCTCCTCCTCACTGCTCTCCTCCTCCTTCACAGTAGAGGGCGCCAGGGGCCAGCCGGTCATAAGACTTCCCTGTCAGACCCAAGGGCACACTGTATGCTTATGTTGAAATAGACTACGCTGTAGTTTCTAAAAACACATAACCCAAGTCAAACATAAAGGAAGCTCAGATGAACAGAAGTTGAGAGACATTCCATCTATACGGTACATTTGAAAAACTATCAGTATGACACAGGCTAATGAGACTAGCAGATAAATAACTGACCCTGGACGGTCCATGGGAAAGGCAGACACGGGCTACAGATGAGACAGAGGTCCTGAATCAACGGTGAGCACGGAAGTACTCATCCTAGAATGTGGAAGGCCCAGGCAAGAAGCTTACAGGAGTTACATAGTAAATTCCACAACTGCAAGGACCACAGAGACGGCTCAGCAGATAAAGGGTGCTTGCAGACAACCTGAGTTTGATCCACAAGACCCATATAGTAGAGAAAACAAATGGTAACCTGACTTTCACACACACACACTTTTTAAAAAATATTTTGTAAAGCAAGCAAACAATAACAAATTGTGTTACCACAAGGTTCAGAATCCATGTGGAAGTCCCTGAGTTAGAAACAGACATACCATGAGTGTAAATGAATGCCCTTATCTTAGGAAATACAATCGGAAGCACAGAACAGTCAGAAGATAAAAATGTAGTAACTCTCGGCCTTTCTTTTGTTTTTGTTTTTTTGAGGCAAAAATTCTATATAGTCCTAATGTGGCTTGTAATTAAGTCTCTAAACAGACCAGTCTGTCTCCAGGGTGCTGAGATTAAAGGTGTGGGTCCAAGTACCCTGCCCTAGATAAAGAAAACCCTAAATGGACACACAGAGTAATACAGTTAAGTCTGGCAAATGGGAACAATGAACTAAGCCTTGGAGCTGCAGGTTTGTGGGAGGGTGCTTATCTAGAATGGGCAAAGCCCTTCTGGAATGGGATGGGAATGGAACCAATCCCAAGAATACATGGGAACTCTGAGCCGGGCGGTGGTGGCGCACGCCTTTAATCCCAGCACTCGGGAGGCAGAGGCAGGCGGATCTCGGTGAGTTCGAGGCCAGCCTGGTCTACAAGAGCTAGTTCCAGGACAGTCTCCAAAGCCATAGAGAAACCCTGCCTCAAAAAAAACCAAAAAAAAAAAAAAAAATACATGGGAACTCCTAGCACTATTCCTGAAACTCTTCCAACACTGTGACAATAGAGATTGAGGAAAATCCTTCACAGGAATAATTCTCAAAGCAGAACCTAGTAAATGAGCCCAGCCCACAATTCCCACAAATTCGAGGGCAGACTATGCTACATGAGATGAGACCTGCTGTGCTGGCATGGTAGCTCAGGGGGTAAAAGCACTTAGTTCCATCAGGCGTTGGTGGCGCACACCTTTAATCCCAGCACTCTGGAGGCAGAGGGTCTGATGATCTCTCACCTCTACCTGCACGGTGGTATGTATGCCCCTTCCCCAACACACACACATATAGAAGATAAACAAATATAATAACAAACTGAAAACGTGGGGCCAGAGAGATGGCTCAGGCGTTAAGAGCACTGGCTGTTCTTCCAGCATTCACATGGCAGCTCACAACAATTGTCTCTAACTCTAGGATCCAACACACACACACACACACACACACACACACACACACACACACACACACACAGGCAAAACACCAATGCACATAAAAAAATGAAAAACTAAAATTCATCTGGAGAAGAGTGAGACAAAGGTCTCCGGTGCTCTGGGCCTATGTGGGGCTCAGAGCCACCCCAGCAAGGCCAGCATGTCAAACAGCACTCCAGTGTCAAAGGAAGATGCACCAGGAAGCTGACTTCCAGCAAAGCAGGATCATTAGCAGCACGACTCCCCCTCATGCTCCCAGCTGCCCTGGTGTGTGCTTTTTCTCAGAAATTTCATGTAGCTTAGACATGCAAGAAACTGCCAGGACAAGATCCTCTGAACAGATGGGGAACACGGCGAGGGGTGGGGTGGGGGGTGGGGGGACCTGGGAAATAGAGAGGGGGAGAAGTGGAAGAGAGAGTAGGACGTGGAGAAACAGGAAGGTCGACTGGGGGGGTAGGATAGGGGGAAGAGGGAATCATAGGTTAGAAGACAGATCAGGCACCATTGTGACCTCTAGTGATCTAAACGGATGACACCAATTGGCAAGCTAAGCAATAGTGTAGAGACCACCCCGAATGCCCATTCCTGATAATGAGCTTGATGTCTATAACCATCCTGGAGCCTTCACCCAGTGACTGATGGAAGCAGAGGCAAACACCCACAGTTAAATACTGAACAGAACCCAAAGAACCCAGCGACAGAGAGAGAGGAGCGAAGAGCAAATTGGCAAAGAATGGGCTGGCAAAACCAGCAGAGACAGCTGATCCGAACAGGGGAGAGCTCTTGGACCCCAGACAGACAGCTGGGAGGCCAGCATGGGACCTATCCAGACCCCCTAAATGTGAGAGTCAATGAGGAGGCCTGGGCTACCTATGGGGCCCTGAGCAGTGGATCAGTGTTTATCCCTCGAATACTAACAGACATCGTGTGTCCATAACACAAAGAGGGTTGCTCTCTCTGCCTGGACTCTTAGGGAAGTGCCTGGACCCTACCCTGAATGAAATGATAGACTCTAGATATCCCCTATGCGGAAGGAATTGGCAATAGAGTGGGAGGATGGGGGGATGCGGGAGGAGGGGAGGGAGAGGGAACTGGGATTGACATGTAAAACAAGCTATTTAAACAGTAATTGACAACTTCTCCTTCCTGTGGGTTCTTCTGCTCTGTGCCATGTTGGCTGCTTCAACCATGCCGCTAATGTTCATTAGCCATAGAGAGGAGACAACAAGAGGCACACTGTAGCTTCACTACGCTTGTCCTTCACAGCCTTGAGGACCAATTGCTTTAGTCTTCTGATGAGCAAAACATGAAACCCTGCAGCCTGAAGACTCTCCAAGTCCGTAGAAGTCTGTGACTGACAAAGAACACTGATTTAAATTAAAATTTATCTTAACTGCCAAGCATGGGGGTGCACACCTTTAAACCCAGCACCCAGGAGGCACAGACAGGTGGATCTCTATAAGTCCCAGGCCAGACTGATCTAATATTGACTTCCAGGCCAATTTGGGCTACTTGAGGACCCATTTGAAACAACAACAAACAAATTATTTGCATTCAAGTCCTGGCTGTGAATTTTAGAGCACCTGAGGCCATCTCTATGGACTTTGGTTTTCTGATTCATAAAGCAGGAATGCTAAAAAACCTCAGCCTAGTGCATACTGTGTTCAACATGCACCATGAGAAGCTTTAAGAACAGAGCAATGAATGCCTGGACAATGAAGATTATCCAGACAGTCTTGACACCCGCTTATAGTATTCATTAGCTATTAAGGCTTGTTTTTGTTGTTTGGTTGGTTTGGGGTTGTTTTTGTTTGTGGGTAGAGTTGTGTTGTCTCTTATTTTAATATCTGCCTTCGTGAGATTTCAGGAACAGAAATCTGTATCTGTAATCCCAGCACTTGGGAGGCAGCTGTGATAAGATCAGGAATCCAAGGTCATCTTCAGCTGTTCAACAAGTAGCCTGAGCTACATAAGAACCTGTATATATATATATGGAACTGCCAGGAGCAGACTTCTTTGGTGAAGGGACCTCCAGGGAGCTAGAACACTTCCATCCTTCTCTACAATTTCAATTTCATATCCTATCCCCCCACACAGCAGCATCTGACATCAGGGAATCAGATTCCCAGAAGTTGGGACCCCAAGAAATAGAGGCAAAAAACGTAGTGTAACTCTTATCAGGACAGCGTAGGCATTGCAGCAGTCCAAGCAAGCAGGAAGAGGGACACAAAACAAGCACACAGGCCGGTAACCAGCTCAGCTCACAGTACAAGACAAGGCAGGGGCTGTTCAATCAAATCTTCACACTGTCATCTTGTCTCCAGTCTTAATTTTTAAAACAATAAATCCGTTTCTTGACCTTTTAGTTGAGTATAAAAAACAAATAATTGGAGACACGGTTTAATAGTGATGGCTATTCATGGTTGTCAACCTGACTACACCTGGAAGTAACTAAACCCAAGCAGTTTGGTACACTGTGAAGGATTTTTCTTCATTAAATATTGTGAAGGGGGCGGATCCACTTTTAACCCTTTATCTGGGCCACACCTTTACAGACATGGAAGAAGTTAGTTTTTGCTCTTTGCCTGCTTACTCTCGCTGGCATTAGAGCTTACTTCTTTGGCATTCTGTAGTAAATGAAGACAAGATAAACAGTTCCAGTCTTGAGAACTGAACAACTGGTAGATTCTTGGCCCTTCTGTTGGTAGGCAGCCATTGTTGGACTAGCTGGACTACAGCTATAAACCATTCTAACAAATCCCCTTTCTACATATACATACATACATACATACATACATACATATTTTTTGGTTTTTCGAGACAGGGTCTCTCTCTGAATTGTTTGGGAGGTTGTCCTGGAACTTGCTCTGTAGATCACGCTGGCCTCGAACTCACAGAGATCCGCCTGTCTCTGCCTCCCGGGAGTGTTGGGATTAAAGGCGTGGCCACCAACGCCCAGCCTTTCCCCTCTCTATATTTATAGACAGATTCATTTTTTATTTTTCGAGACAGGGTTTCTCTGTAGCTTTGGAAGCTGTCCTGGAACTTGCTCAGTAGACCAGGCTGGCCTTGAACTCAGAGATCCTCCTACCTCTGCCTCCAGAGTTCTGGGACTAAAGGCGTGCGCCACTACCACCTGGCCAGATTTATTCTATAAATTCTGTTCCTCTGGAGAACCTTGACTAATAAAATTTTTGGAACTAGAAATGGTTCTAGAGCAATTAAAGTATAAGGATGAATTTTTTTGTTTTGGTTTGTTTTTTCAAGACAGGCAGCCTCTGTAACAGCCTTGACTGTCCTGAACTTGCTTTGTAGACAGGCTGGCCTTGAATTCAAAGATCCACCTGCTTCTGCCTCCTGAGTGATGGGATTAAAGGCCTGTGCCACCACTGCCCAGAAAGGAAGTATCTGAATAGGTTTTCCAGTTTGTCAACACCTACAGTTACTAAAGCCTTTCAGTGACTGAAATCTCTCCTAGAAGCTCAGAATGTATTGTGAGCCTGTGGTAAGGAGGCAAATGCATTTGATGATCTGATTCACTGACAGTGAGAAACAATGTATTTGGAGACTATAAATAAGGAAAATGAAGATGCTGGTGGTTGGTTGTTCCTCCAGAAGAGTTGACAAAGGAATGTTTTCTGTTTTGAAATAAAATTCAACAACTTCTAACATCTCAGAATTTGGTAAAGGATAACAATGAACTAAGTGGTAAAACTGACCAACTTCAGATGTACATAAGCTGTCTGAAGCAGTGGTTTTCAACCTTCCTAACGCCTCAACCCTTTAGTACACTTTCTCATGTTGTAGTCACCCCCAACCAAAAAATTATTTTCATTGCTACTTCGTAACTGTGATTTAGTTATTGCTATGAATAGTAAATCTGTGACTTCTAATGACCTAGGCAACCCCTGTGAAAGCTCACCCCCTCACCCCGAAAGGGGTCTCAATCCATAGGTTTAAAGGTTTCTCAGAGTGGCCTTGAAGAAAATCTTCTCCCCAGCAGCTACAGTACTCAAGCTATGGAAAACCAAGCCATTACTATAATGGCTGAGTTACAAAGAAAAATTCAAGTCCCAGACTTGGAGGGTGTCTAAAGCAGAATTAAGGTCATTAATTGATAAAGAATGGTATCCTATAACTTGGGATGGGAGTGTATGGGAGAATCTTAGTGAGGCTGACAACTTTGAACCTCTCAGATTCTCAAGGGCTTATCTCACCTGAGGAAGTAGTAGTCTCTCCACCCTCAGCAGAAGATGCACAAACCCTCTGCCCCCCCAAAATATTGCCTCTCCCCCTTTGACTGAGAAAATTAATCCTTCATTGTCTGCTAAACTAGTAGTGGAGAATGGCAGCTGATTATTAAAACTCAATCAAGCAGTGACTCCAATTGTAGCTGCTGTACCAGATGTGGTGTCCTTACTTGAGCAGATTAACATATTTCCTGAGTTACACGGTATGCAGCTCGGCTTCCTAAGTACCTGTCCTTCAGGACTGCCAGACTATTTGCTTTCAGTTGGCAAGGCAGCAGTCACAAAACATCACGCAGGTGCAATGCATTGATGACATGATGCTTACTGGACAAAGTGAGCATGAATGAGGTAGCTACTACTTCGGACTTAATAACACACATATACACATCAGATGGAAAATAAATCCAACCAAACTTCAAGGGCCTTCTAACAGTGTTTATTGAGATAGCATTTCTCTGTAGCTTTGGAGGCTGTCCTAGAACTCACTCTGTAGACCAGGATGGCCTTGAACTCACAGAGATCCAACTGCCTCTGCCTCCCTAGTGCTGGGATTGTAAGCGTGCGTCACCACTGCCTGGCTCAAATAATATTTTTTAAAAAAAGAAATAGTTTTTTGGGAGTGGAGATTTAGTACATTCACACATCAGTTTCAGTGTTTATAACTGTAGAAATTCTAAGATAGAAATGCATCAGGGAGATAATAGGAGGTTAAAGGCTGACAAAAAACCAAACAAACCACAAAGGAATTCTGGGTAGATGGTAATATGCTTGAGTTTTCCAATGGTCTCAGGTGACCCCCGTGAAATGGCCATCCAACCCCCACCACACCATGAGTCACGACCCGCAGTAGAGAACCAATGTTCTAGATGGCAATGGGGAGCCACGGTGGTATGTGAGCAGGTGAACACTGGAATGACTGGAACGGTGGTGGTGAAGTGGCTACAAATACACCAGCGCTTTATAGCATAATGCAGATATACGTCAAATGTCAGAATAGTTTCTCTCAATAATCTGATCCTTTTTAAAATGCAAATGAGGAGCTAGAGAGATGACTTAGTAGTTAAGAATACTTTACTAACTACTCTCGCAGAGGGTCCCAGTTCAGTTCCCAGAACCTACATGGAGGCTCACAACCTTCTGTAACTTCAGTTTTAGGGGATCCGATGCCCTCACCTGATCTCCGTGGGCTCCTACAGGCACATGGTGAACACATCCACACGTAAGAACACATCCACACATAAGAACCCTTACACTGGAAACATAGGCTGGTGAGATGGCTCAGCAGGTACAATGCACGGAAAGTCAGGTGGCAGAAGGAGAGAGTCAGAGGCATGGTTGTACATGCCTTTAATTCTAGAACCAGGGAGGCAGAGGCAGTAGGATCCATGTGTCTAAGGCCAGCCTGGTCTACATAATGAATTCCAGTACAGACAGCACTACAGAGAGAGACCCTGTCTCAAAGGACCAAAAAGACAAGCAAAACACAAAAAGAAAAAACATGAGCAAGCTGTCCTCCACATGTGCTCTAACACACACACACACACACACACACCCCTATAAAACTGAATTTTTTATTTATTTTGGGGAGCAGGGTATCTTTGTGTAGCCCTTTGAATTTTATTTATTTTGGGGAGCAGGGTATCTCTGTGTAGCCCTTTGAATTTTTATTTATTTTGGGGAGCAGGGTATCTCTGTGTAGCCCTTTGTAGACCAGGCTATCCTGGAGTTCATATAGCTCTACCTGCCTCTGCCTCCCAAGTACTGGGATTAAAAGTGTGCACCACCACCATCCAGCTATAAAAATAATTTTTAAAAATAGCAAGCAATTTTCAGTTTGTAGATTGGAAAGACCTTTAAGAAAAAAGTTGCTAAAAGGGGTAAGAGGCTGAGAACTCCCCAACCCACTTCTCAAAATGTTATGTGACTGCTTTCCTATCCTACAGGCAAACTATGGCTAGGTTGTCACAAGGAAAGACCTAGAAACACGATGGCCACTCAGACCCCAGGGCAGAAATGAGTGGCTCTGGGGAAGGTATTGAAGAGATAGGGTCAGATAACCAGGGAATAAAGCAAGCCAACCACCCTGGAATGGAGCCCAGAGACTGAGCCACAGGCAGCCACTGACCTGGCCTTCCAGGGGCTGGGCACTCTGGTGGCGGTCCTTGTCCTCAAGTTCCAAAAGCAGGTAGACAGGCTTGCAGTCTCTGGACTCGCTTGGGAAGCCTCCGGTGTCTACTTTCCTCTTGATGGTGGAGTTCCAGTGATTCTTAACAGCATTGTCGGTCCTGTGGGGAAATCCAGGGGCCTCTGACTCGACCGACACTTTCTGCCTCTTGGAGGTTTCTCCCACCCTCTGCAGCTTCTCCCCCATGTGTAAGTGAAGATTAGGCCGAATGTACCAAAAGCATTGGTTAGAGCTACAATGAAGTCTCACTGTTTGTAGCTCTCAATGACTTAGCAATCTCCAGTATCTCCGTGGAATAAGCAAATGCAGAACTCAAGGCAGGACTGAGTGCAAGCTGGACTGACCCAGAAAGCTGCTCTGAAGAAACAGCAGTGAGAACTGACAGCAAGCCGGTGGGCCTCACAACAGGGCAAGGGAGCAAGGCTGGGGGAGCGGGGGATACATCAGAGCCCAGCAGCTGCGGGAATGGAAGGGGAAGAGTTGCTCAGGACCAAGCAACCAAGGTGACTGCAGATGGAGATGAGGCTACCAACATGAGCAAGGCCACCACCATGCCACACAGGAAGGGGTTGAGTCCCCAACCAAGAAACAAGGCAGGCCCTCAAAGACAATACACAGGACTAAAGTTATGAAAACAGGCAGTTCAGAGTCAAGAAAGAAGACACTTTATTCTTCCTCCCAGGATCACACTGCCATGACAAAGGAGAGACTGAAAACACAAGAAACAGCCGGGCGTTGGCACACGCCTTTAATCCCAGCACTCGGGAGGCAGAGGCAGGCGGATCTCTGTGAGTTCAAGGCCAGCCTGGTCTACAGAGCGAGACCAGGACAACCTCCAAAAACAATACAGAGAAACCCTGTCTCAGGAAAAAAAAACAAGAAACAAGAGCAAAGAGGAGGAAACAGGGAGGCAAGTGGCAGCAAATCAGATTTTAGAAGTTATCAGAAGATGGAAAGAGGTCACGTGACCAACAGCCAGCCCAGGAGACGAAGAGTCCAAACCTAACTGACCTTAGAGGAAGATTCTAGCTACAATCAATTCATCCCAGGGCTCCTCCCAGAACTCCAGAGCCCCAGGATTGGAGCAACCAGACTGAATGAGGAGCACAGACAGGCTCAGGTTAAGCAGAGCAGCTGTCCAACCTCCAGCTCCTGTCCTGACCTCCTGGCAGGAAGAGCGGATGTTTCCTCTTTTAAAATAATCCAGCTTCTGTGTTGGGGGTGCAGCTCAGTGCTAGGGCATTTGACTGCAGACACGAGCCAGCAACTGTGGCCACAACAGACAGAAACCGGGACTCCATGGAAATCTGCAGGGCACCCCAGGCAACAGCTCCTTAAAGGAATCATCTAGCTCTGGGGAAATGAGTAATTCTAGAGAAAAGCATTAGTTTTTGGAGCGTCTCCTCCCGAAGGGCCAGAGGACAACAAACCCGGCAGGTAAAAGGCACCAGCAGGTAAGCACCAGCGGTGTGCAGTGGGCTTCACCAATGTTCACGGACTGTCTCCTAACTGCGGAGGGCCAACCACAGGTAGGCAATCCTTCAAAGCAAACCTCCTGTAATAACCAATATGGACGGGCAAAACAAAGAAAACCAAACACCAAGCCAGTGGTTCTCAACCTCCCTACCACTGCTACCCTTTGGTACAGGTCACTGTTGTGGCCAGCCCTAACCATGGAATTATTTTCACTGCTACCTCATAACTGTAGTTTTGCTACTGATATAAATTGTAAAGTATCTGTGTTTTCCAATGGTCTAAGATGATTCCTGTGAAAGGGTTGTCTGACCATCAAAAGGCTCTCAACCCATAGGTTAAGCAAACACACAATGCAGGGGAGGAGTTTTGTCTTTTGATCTTTTAACACAGTATAAATAGTGAAATAAGTGGTTGCAAACATGTTAGGAACTTGGTCCAGAAAAGGAGTGAGAATTTAGAAAACCAAAATTCTTAAGTTAAAATAATTTCCAAAGGGCTGGAAGGTAAAACCCATGAAACTTGTCAGGAAATGAAATCAAAAGAAAGATGAAAAGATCCTGGAATGCTCTCAATATTCTCAATAAAAGTTATTTTCAAACTCTACATCTACTCAAATCATCTATTAAATGTGAAATAAAATTGAGGACTGAGCTCAGGATACTAATGAAGGCTGTAGGGGCACAAAACAATAAACAGGTGGAATCAAACAGGATGAGGGACAAAGACATCCAATCTAACAACAGGGCAGCAGTCATGAACACAAAGGAGCAGGTACTCCTACTTGCGCGCGCAGTCAGTGCATGCAGAGGCCAGAATAGGGTGTTATAGACTCTGGAAGTGAGTTAGAGGGTTGTTAGCCACCATGTGAATGCTTAGAACTGAAATCAGGTCCTCCACAAGAACAGCAAAAATTTCATCTCTCCAGTTCTGCCTCGGCCTTTCTTTGGTTGGTTGATTTTGTTGGTTTCTCTTTCTTTTCCCTAACAGGGTTTCTCTGTGTAGCCCTGGCTGTCCTGAAACTCACTTTATAGACCAGGCTGGCCTATAACTCAAAAGATCCACCTGTTTTGGCCTCCCTAGTGCTGGGATTAAAGGACTGCACTACCACCAAACAGCTACTTTTACTTTTCTTAAAAAGCTATTTCTATTCCATGCCTAATTTAAAAGGTATTACTTTTGCAGGTCAGTGGCGGTGCACGCCGTTAATCCCAGCATTTGGGAGGCAGAGGCAGGCGGATCTCTGTGAGTTTGAGGTCAGCCTGGTCTACAAAGTGAGTTCCAGGATATCCAGAGCTTGAAAAAACAAAACAAAACAAACAAAAAAAAAGAGGCATGACTTTCTCTCCATCTCTTGGTGGCCTAACCTGTACTATATTTCTCTTAAACTAATAAAATTGTCTTTGAGAGTTAAAAAAACAAAACAAAAACCTGGGGGGGGCACTTAGGAAGAACAACAGCCAGGTAAGAAGGAAATATACTCATAGATAGCACTAGCACTTGAATTCTATGTTCACAGCAATAATGTAAGCTCTATTGTCCTAATTCAAAATCGGAGTAATGGGATATAATAGGCATCCTAGTTAGCCTGAGACAGGGTCTCTCTGT
This sequence comes from Mesocricetus auratus, assembly GCF_017639785.1. Taxonomy (NCBI): domain Eukaryota; kingdom Metazoa; phylum Chordata; class Mammalia; order Rodentia; family Cricetidae; genus Mesocricetus; species Mesocricetus auratus. The sequence goes on along the minus strand of NW_024429209.1, from coordinate 9,354,060 downwards.
AGACCAGGCTGGCCTCGAACTCTTCCTCTGCCTCCCAAGTGCTGGGATTAAAGGTGTGTACCACCATATCATGGTGTCTGCATCTAATTAGTTTTAATTAACAGTGACAGTCAGCAGGGAGGCAGAGGCAGGTGGATCTCCATGAGATCAAGGCCAACCTGGTCTACACAGAGTTCAGGACCCTGTCTCAAAAAGAAAAAAGTTTGCTAAGTATAAGCCTAGAAGTACAAGTGATGTAGAACAAGTCAGTGAGCAATGTTCTTCCCTGGTTTGGGCTTCTAGCTCTTGCTTTACTTTCCTCGGCTGTGACCTGGAAGTGCAAGCAAAAAAAAAAAAAAAAAAAAAAAAAAAACCACCAACAAAACCCTTGCCTCTCCAACGTGCTTTAGGTCAGTGTTTCATCACAGCAACAGGAAAGAAACTCGAGCAGATATAATGGGGCATTGGGGAGGCAAAGAGAGTCAGAGCCTCAGAAAGCTAATCTGTGTCTATGATGTTACTATTACTCAAAAGCCAGGAGAAGGCTGGGAGAGGAAGGCAGAGAGAAGCTGCTGAGGACATGCCATGATGCTGAAGGAGTAACATGCCAGATTGTGGGCAAACCACAGCCTCCTGGCAATGCATAGATTAATAGAAATGGGTCAATAATTGAGAGCTAGCCTATAAGAAGTCTAAGCCATTGGCCAAACAGTTTAACAATTAGTATAGTGTCCAGGCGTTTATTTGGGGCTAAACAGCTGCAGGACCAGGTGGGACAGAAACCTCCATCTTCAGAAAAATATAGCTAACAGCACCAATTACTCTTCCAGAGAATCTTTCTTGATTTGATTCCCAGTACCCACAGCTCACAAATGTAACTCTGTTCCTAGGGCATTCAATGCCCTCTTTTGGCCTCCTCAGGCACCAGGCATGTACATGGTACAGACACACAAGCAGGCAAAACATCCGTACACATAAAAACAAAAATAAGAAAGAACTCACAAGTATAATATTCTCGAAAACAAGAAATCATTCATAAATATGGAGACTGGCTAGGCTTGGCATAGTGGGGCACACCTACATCCATAGCACTCATGAGGCCAAGGTCACAAGTTTGAAGTCAACCTGGGCTCAACACCAGTGTGGCATACACAGCAAGTCCCTGTCTTTAAAATCAAACAAAAGGTGAGTCTGATTTTGTTGGGCCCCAGCCCCATGGGGTCTCTGTGAGTTGCTGGTCAGCCTACAAGTGCAACTTGTTTTCCAGTTCAAGTGCTTTCTGTTTTCTAGTCCTGGCTTACTGCCCTGGCCTTGACCCTCTGACATCAACATCTAGCAGGAGGAAAACAACGATCTCTTCTACCTGGGGTTTTTTCCACTGTGCTGTAAACTTGTATAAAAAGCTCCTCCCTCCTACAAGGGAGAGACCTGTTAGCACTTGTAATAAAGATACACATACACTCTCTCTCTCTCTCTCTCTCTCTCTCTCCCTCTCCCTCTCCCTCTCCCTCTCCCTCTCCCTCTCCCTCTCCCTCTCTCTCTCTCCTGGCAATAAAGGCAACACATGTATTCTCTTAGTACAAACAAGTGGACGTCTGGTCTCTCTTTTCCTGATACCCTGGACTTGTTTGTGGCTCGGGCGCCACAGATTTAGTAGAAAGTAGGAAATGGTGACAGAAACTAGTGTTTCCATTATATTTCCTTTAACAGGCAGGATACAACCTGCCTTTTCTGGTACTGTCTTTTTAGACCTACTTTCTTCCTTCTAAAGCATGTCCTGGGAGACCTGGAGTCAAGGCTGGTTGAATACTGAAGAACATGGGACTGATCTACTCTGAGTCACTCCATGAAGCATGGGCCTCTCATGCTGGAACAGCATCCTGCCTGCACCCCATCTACCAGACGTTAGCTCACCTCCCTGGCAGCATTTTGGCAATCTCAGCCCAGCGGTTGCCCAGCACTTTATGGGCCTCACAGATTATGCGATCTTCCTCCTCGGTCCAGCAGGACTTTTTCACCTCAGGGTTGAGGTGATTGTGCCAGCGCTCACGGCACTGCTTCCCCAGCCGGCCCTTCAGGTGCTTGGCAATCAGTGTCCACTGTTTCGTGCCATACTTCTTGACCAGCTCAATGACCTTGAAGAAAATATCAGTGAAGGAGCAGCTCCTCAACCACCTCCACTAAAGCACTGCCATATCCAGTGTGTCTCAACTTGCAGGACTGTACAGGTCAGCCCCGGTGACACCACAGGGTTACGTAAAGTCCCCTCCGCACTTCTGTGGAAACTAGGAGGGGAGAGCCCCAGGTTGTGTGTGCTACCTAGAGCTAGACTTCAGTCTGCAATCATCTCTTAGGAAGGCTCTGCTGCTAAGGAAACAAATACCAACAGTCACATCTACCCAAGCTAGGCCCTCCTCAATTCCTTGTTTTTCCAGATAGGATTCTTCTGGGTAGCCCTGGTTGACCTGGAACTCTCTCTGTAGACCAGGCTGACTTTGAACTCATAGATCTGCCTGCCTCTGCCTCCCGAGTGCTGGGATTAAAGGCGTGCGCCACTACTACCCGGGCTCCCACCTCAATTCTTGATACACACAGTCTAATGTGCACAAAGCCACAACCAGGGAAGAGTAGATGCTTACAGAAAAAAAGGAGTTTTTATGTGGAATATTCTTTTTTTTTGACACAGGGTTTCTCTGTGGCGTTGGAGGCTGTCCTGGAACTAGCTCTTGTAGATCAGGCTGGTCTCGAACTCACAGAGATCCGCTTGCCTCTGCCTCCAGAGTGCTGGGATTAAAGGTGTGCACCACCAATGCCCAGCTGTGTGGAAATAATCTATTTCATTTCTGTATAGTTAAAAAATTGAGACAGGGCCTCACTATGTCAACCAGGTTGGCTTTAAAGGCCTGATCCTGCAGCTTCCACCGTCCCAGCGCTGGAATTACAGACATGTGCCACCACACCCAACTTTGCTGTGATGTAAGTTTCTTCCGTTCTCACATCCCATTTGAAGGGGAGTATGCATCTACAATGACAATGCTTTTATCCCTTGCTTTTCTTGGGTGCTGTGCCTACCAAGGTGAAATGGCATCTTATGGGCTGACACCAGGGAGGTACACCAGAGCGCGCGCGCTCTCTCTCTCTCTCTCTCTCTCTCTCTCTCTCTCTCTCTCTCTCTCTCTCTCTCTCTCTCTCTCTCTGTCTCTGTCTCTGTCTCTCTCCCTCCCTCCCTCCCTCTCTCTCTCTCCTGAAGACACTTAGGACTAAAGTGGAGTGGTACAGGGACGTTTTGATATCTCACGGTGTCTGACTCACTGGCAGTGTTGACAGCCCACTATGCATGCAGTCTTTTCGCCAGCACTTACCTTCTGATCTTCCTCTTTGGTCCATGGTCCCTTAACAAGATCTGGATTCAAAACCCTCAGCCACCGATACTGGCATTGTTGGTCTGTGCGGTTCTGGGACAGGAACAGAAATGATTGTGGGACCATAAGCTTGAGCTCAGAGCTCAGGGGCCAGGATGCAAGCACTCATACAACAGGTAGCTGTGTCTTGTGCCATGTACCCATCACACACCAGAGGCTGGCCTACCAGAACACAGGTACATTATTTTTGCTTCAAAGGACAAACTCCAGCCCTGTGGCAAGTGTAGGGAAAAAGGGCCAGCCAAAGAAACACACTTTGGCCCTGCAACTAGAACCAAAGAAATGCACCCTGACCCTGAAACTAGAATCAAAAGACTAAAAAGGATCAGAGAAAGAAACACACTTTGGCCCTGAAACCAGAGCCAAATCTAACCCTAAACCTGTGCAGAAAACTAGCCAATCCTTGAGCAGGAGTTCTAGCCAATATGAGCTCAGCACTGAAATCTGACCAATCCCTACCCTGCCCCCAAGAATCCCTACATAAACCCTGTGTATGTTCAGCTTGGTGGGTGCAGCTGCCTCCTTCTACTAAACCTCGTCTACGAACTTTGGGTGAAGATCTTTTGCCGCAGAGCGGAGGCGGCCCAGGGCAGAGCAGAGCAAGCAGGGCTGTAACACTTTTGCAGGGGAAACCTGGCTTGGGGAAGCAGAGCTGAACTGAACTGTAGCAACTTCGCCCCAGGAAACCTCCTCCTGCCAGAGCAAAACTGCTACACGGGGCAAACATCCCCAGCTGGAAGACCCTCTCCTGCTGGAGCAGAGCCGATACACTGAGGAAGCCTTTCCCTGAGGCAGGGCTATAAGCTGCTTTGCTTACTGAGACCTGTGGTAGAGCTTGGCTCCCAAGCTCCAGGATACCTTTCCATCTGAGCTGTGTAACACACTATTCTGTGACTCCCGAGTGCCGGAATACATGTCCCATCCGATCCCTCAAAACGCTTACAGCGAGGAACCTCCTACCCTCTGAACCAAGTATATGTGTGGGGTGCATTATCTCAAAGTCCAAAAAAGTTCTGTGGACTTATTAATGATTCCTGCTTTCTTCTTGGAGAACATATTTATTTATTTATCTATTTTTGGTTGTTTTTTTTTTGAGACAGGGTTTCTGTGTAGCTTTGGAGGCTGTCCTGGAACTCACTCTGTAGACCAGGCTGGCCTCGAACTCACAGAGATCTGATTGCCTCTGTCTCCCGAGTGCTGGGATTAAAGGTGTGCACCACCAACACCCGGCTATTTATTTTTTAATGATGTATTTATGTTTAGTTCATGTTCATTGGTGTTTTGCCTGTATGAAAGTGTCAGATGCCCTGGAACTGGAATTACAGATAGCTGTGAGTGCTGGGAATCGAACCAGGAGTCTCTGGAAGAGCAGCCAGTGCTCTTAACCACTGAGCTACCTCTCTAGCCCAACATTTTTATTCGTTACAGAGTTCAGATTACAAGGAAGAAATGGAGAAAGGGGATGGGGGGGCACAGAAAGAAGTATGCTGATCCATCCTGAGATGCCTGGGGAACCCAGCAGTGTGTGCTGTCTACATGCCTGCAGTCCTGGGAGGAAGAGCACTCATCCCTAGAAGGCTTTGGAAAGTTCAGTGTTGTGATACCAGCCACCTGCACAGGAACCTCAGCTAGAAGTCTGCTCAAAGGGTGCGCCCTCAGTGTCAAGCTGATGGCTCATGGCTCAGTATCCAGGTGCTCCGGCCTTGTAGGAAGAAATACAAACATGCCTTTGGGCCTAGGACCCGATGGCGCTAAAGCAGCTGCCTGCAATCTTCTCATTGGGTGCCTTCTGGCTTTTGCTTGGTTTGTTTTTTTTCCCCCTAAGAAGGGTTTTCTTTGTGTAGCCCTGGCTGTCCTGGAAATAGCTCAGTATCAAACTCAGAGATCTGCCTGCCTCAGCCCTGTGTCCCACCCCCAGCCACCGCTGGGACTAAAGGTGCACACCACGCCCACCCTCCAGGCTTCACTTCTGCTTTCTAAGCACCTCTGCAGCAGGCCACCCAGAGCCCTTGCCTGAGGGAGGGTACTCACAGGAAAGTGGCTGGCCAGGAACTTCCAGTCTTGCTGTCCAAACTGCCTCACCAGGGCCTTCAGCTGCTCATCCTGCCAGTGTAAGAAAGATTCAGGATTTAGCTCACGCGTGTGCAATGTTTTACAGCTGCCACAATACCGCCATATTCACACATTCACTCAGGAACTGTGTGCCTACTAAGTGCCTCATTTTAGTCACAGAAGCAGGCAGCAACACATCTGCCTGACAGCCAGGAAGATGGTAATCAAAGCCTCAGGCAGACACAATAATAGCCACTCTGCGCTGGGGGATAGGCTGGGAGCTAAGGTGATTAACTCTTCATGCAGGTAGGCAGGCAGGTGGAGGCTGATTGTGGCAGGCCCGGAGGATTGATTCAGGGTTCTACGATGAAGAGACACTTAGGCAGCAGATGTTCTAGACCCAATGTGCTTGTTACAAAGTATCCATGGGCTGCCTCAGAGTGGGGAAATTTCAGAAAACAGAATGGGGGTGGGGGGTGCATTTATTTTAAGCTCTGCACTTGGATTCAATAGGATCAGTTTAAGGCCATCCTAAAGTATACAGCTAGCTGGCATTCCAGAGCAGCCTAAAATACAAGAGACCCACCTCAAAACAACAATTCACTTTCCCACTTAGCACTGGGAATGCAGCTAAGCTGTTGCAATGCTTGCCTGGTGTAAGCTGCTCTCTATCCCCAGCATATACTTCAGGAAAAGTAAGAAATTCATTATCAGCTGTGTAACAGATTGGGAGGCCTGCCTAGCACACATTAAAAATCCTGTCTCTCCAATAAATCCCATATATATATATATATATATCTTGTCTTAAAACGGAAAAGAAAAGTACCAGAGAGACTGCTCAGTGGATAAAGGCACTTGCTAAACCTGATAACAATCCCTAGTACCTGAACGGGAAAGAACTGACCCAAAAGTTATCTCAATAGACACACACACAACAAGGGAAAAGAAAACCTGTAGCACACATCAGCCCTCTCACACAAAAATAGCAATACATAAAGTTAAAAGGAGCTGGAGAGAGGGCTCAGTGGTTAAGAGCAGCGGCCGCTCATTCCCACAAGACCTGGGTTCTCAGCGCCTACACTGCAGCTCACAACCATCTGCACCTCCAGTTCCAGTGGACCTGGCACCCTCTTCTGGCCTCTGTTGGTACCACATAAACAAGTGGTGCACCCACACACATGCAAGCAAAACACCCATACATGTAAAATAATTATTTTGCTTTACATTTTTTACAAGGATTGCAGCAAGGGTACTTAGGTCACATGTTTCCACCAAAACTCAAATTTAAACTTAATCTCCACTATGCAGTATGAGGTAATCTCATGAGTACTAGAGGTGTTGAAGTCATATAATCTCTGCTGTCAAAATGGATTATTAATACACAGACCGATGGGTAAGTATCTTAAATAAGTTTGGCAGGGCGGTCCCAGCACTTGGGAGACAGAGGCAGGCGGATCTCTGTGAGTTCAAGACCAGCCTGGTCTACAAGAGCTAGTTCCAGGACAGGCTCCAAACCACAGAGAAACCCTGTCTTGAAAAATAAAAAGAAAGGAAGGAAGGAAGGAAGGAAGGAAGGAAGGAAGGAAGGAAGGAAGGAAGGAAGGAAGGGGAAAAAAGCCAGTTTGCCGCTGCCTCTTACATAACCCTTTTGTCGTGTGATACTCTAAATTGCCTGTGAACACAGAGTCTCTGCCAGTAAAAACGTCTTCATTATAAGCACCCCAGAATGGTGAGGTGAATAACCCTTTTGTAATGAACTACTTACTCTCTGGAATTAGGACACAACAACAGAGAGCAGACTAAGATAAAGGACAAGAAGCACACATCCTGAGGCCTGAGGACCACACCCCCAGTCCTCAGATTTGAGAGTTTGAGAATGCTCTGAGAAGGTAAAGAGAAATAGATGGCCCATCAACGTTTTCACTATTCACAGATGGGGGGACATTAGGCACCACCACCAGTCATTAACCCCCACCCCACCCCACTTCCCTGGGGTAGCTGCGCTCACCTCCTCATGGGTCCATTTGACCTTGCACTTGCTGTCTCTGGGCTCCAGAAGGTCCGAGTCTGTGTCCTGGTAGTGCAACTCCTCCAGCTCCTCACTGTGGAAGCAAGCTAAAGGTCATGGAGAGCATGTTTACATACCTTCACCTGGGGATGCCAGTGTATGGGCAAGGGTAAGGTCAACTGAGGTTTGGGGTGGCAGGCCTTTCTTTTCTACTTTCACAAAAGTTAGGTACAGGCCGGGTGTGGTGGCCCACACTGGTAATCCCAGCACTTGGGGAGAGGGGGGTGCAGAGGTGGGGGGAAATAATCAAGAGTTTGGTCATCATAATTACATAATTAAGTCAAGCCTAGTCTGGGTACCATAAAACCTTGTTTCAAAAAGCCAAAAAATACAGGTACATTTTTGCCTTCTGGTTTCTTTTTTACACTAGTTTCTTTTTTTGGGGGGGGGGGGGTTTCGAGACAGGGTTTCTCTGTGGCTTTGGAGGCTGTCCTGGAACTAGCTCTTGTAGACCAGGCTGGCTTCGAACTCACAGAGATCCGCCTGCCTCTGCCTCCTAAGTGCTGGGATTAAAGGCGTGTAGCCACCAACGCCCGGCACTAGTTTCTTTCTTGATACACTGTCTATATGGTTTCTTTCCTGGCTGTCCTGGAACTTGCCACGTAGACCAGGATAGCTCTAAACTTGGATCTTCCTGCCAGTGCTAATATTAAAGGCATACTCTACCACCCAGACTCTGCTTTCTCTTTTCTTCTCAATGAAATGGGTTTATGAGCTTTAATAATACATTTATTATCTGTATGCCTATGTGTGTGTGCCAGCACCTTTACATGCTGAGCCAGCTGCCCTGCTCAGGGTTATGTTTTTTTTTTGTGTGTGTGTGATTTACTGAGGAAGTCTTGTCATACAGCTAGTCCCTGGCACTGGATATTTTCAAGACAACATGTAATCATCAAACTTGCAATCCTCTCCCCCTCCCAAAGAGGGTTTCTCTGTGTAGCTTAGGAGCTTGTCCTGGACCAGGCTGGTCTCAAACTCAGAGATCCACCTGCCTCTGCTTCCCAAGCACTGGTATTAAGAGCGTGGACCACCACCGCTGGGCTAAGCATACAAAATCTTAAAAGTCCTGCCAGGCAGTGGTGGCCCATATCTTTAATTCTAGCATTTGGGAGGCAGAAGCCAGCCTGGTCTACAGAGCTAGCTACAGGACAGCTAGGGCTGTTAAACAGAGAAATCCTGTCTCAAATAACCAAAACCAAAACAAAAAATTTAAAGTCCTAGTCACTTAGGAAACCATCTAAAACATGTATCACTAATTTTTCCATTCCTTTTATCTGGGATTAAAGGCATATCCATCACACATTAAAAATTTATTCATTCTTGCCAGTCCCTTTCCAATTCTTGCCTGCATGTGGGCATAATTAATGAGCAGAAATAACAGAATACAATCATTTGACGTCTGAAGACTTTTTAAGAAGCTAACATGGGGCCGGGTGTTGGTGGCGCATGCCTTTAATGCCAGCACTAGGGAGGCAGATGATCTCTGTGAGTTTGAGGCTAGCCTGGTCTACAGAGGAAGTACCAGGATAGGCTCCAAAGCTACAGAGAAACCCTGTCTCAAAAAACAAAAACAAAAAAAAAAAAAAAAGAAAGAAACTAAAACGGAAGATTGTTATTGTTTTGTTTTTCAAGACAGGGTTTCTCTGTGTAGCTCTGGCTATCCTGGAACTCCGTGCTGTAGACTCACTCAGAGAGGGGCCTGCCTACACTTCGGGGCCAACTAACATGAAGTTTTTTTATTTAACTGCTACCAAAATCCTACTCTCTTTGTTGGAGTCTTTGAAAAAGGAGATCCCACTCTGAACACCTAAGAACGCTCTTAGGGACTGAATTGATGGAGACCCGCAAGTTCAGTTCCCAGCTCCAGTTACCACCACCTCCCAGCTCCAGGAGGATCGGACGGCCTCTGACCGCTGAGGCACCTACACCCAAATGTGTTAACCACACTAGCACATAATTAAGGGAGGAAGGAAGGAAAACAACCAGTTACTTACAGGTTGTTAATCCTTCCCGGTATACTACTAGGTCAGTCATCTGCAACTGGGGAAAGCAAAGAGATTTGCAAACAAGACAAGCCATGAGGGTTTTCATTGGTATCTACACTGCCCTTCCCTTTTCTTCCCCCAAAGGCAGCACAGCTTCCCAGACACTCCTACACGCCCAAAACGCTTTGGAAAACCAGGCCCTGACCTCAGCTCCAGCCTCTGGTCTTGATAGCACCCGCAAAGGTCAGCTCCACCTTCACAACCTGGAATCTGGCACAGAGAAGCCTTAAGAAACAGCTTCCCAGGAAAGGAGTGGATTTGTGAATGAAGGAACACTTACAAAGAGAAGCTGCCTACTAAACAATGTTAAAATTCAATTAAAATGAAAAGAAGTTTCTAAACCTAACAATACATGTCACTGGATCTACAACAGATTTATTCTGTCATTTCTCTGACCCAATGCATGTACCACCTACCATTGTAAAGCAGAAGGCAAAATCTACTAAGCATTTACAATTGAGTTTGCTTCTCCAGTACCCAGCACAAGGCCCAGAATCTACGAGAAACTCAGCCAATGTCCCAGAACAAAAGGTGTCTGCACAGGGAAGCTCTGGTGCTGTGCAATGGGAACACTATTAGACAGGTGGAGATGATGGCGTTCACACCATGCCTACTCAGTCTGGAGGTCTCCATTTAACAGATGTGAACATTGAGGCCAACTAGGATTATGCTGTGTCAGGCTCCACCCCTATAAACCCTCACCTCCCCATTAATTGAAAAGCAGAGGCCAGTGTGTAGTTTAAAAAAAAAAATCACATTTTGTCCACATGCCCTTTCTCTTGCCATTGGAGGTTCTGGGCTGTGCTCCAGGGAAAGGTGAGTCAGAGGCCAAGAGGGAAGTGGGGCACTGGGGTACAAGGGAGTTATAACATGTGGCAGAAAAGGGACTGGGGCTTGAAGGAGGCAAGAGCACTGAGGCCTTGCTTCACAGGGGTCCCTCCAAATGAGCGAGTCCTGGATGCTCTTCCTGGGCACTGGGCCTTAGAAACTGGGGCATGGGAACCCAACCAGACCAGCACCCAGGAACCGAATACTTAAAAGCCACGAGGAACTCTGAAAATAAGCAAGCAGGTCATCTCTGTTCCGTATCTTCATCCTAAGCCCAGTTCGGCCATCTGAGGCCGTGGGTGATCTGGATGGGAGAGTCCCAGAGGGAACACGGCAGGACCCCATTATCCCACTCCTTAGAGAGGTTGGAAAGCCCCGCGATCAGGTCCCAGATACACAGGTGTACGAAATGTCCATGCTTAACCAGCCACTTACCCTCTGGGGAACTAGTAAGAGAGAAACGCGGCTCCTGCCTTTGGCCTAGCGGCTGCAGGCAGATCAGTATCGTTACACATCATCAGTCTCTACTGAGCCCCAGCTGCCCAAAACCAGCGTGGGACAGGAAGAGGGCTTCTGAAACCAAACCGAACCGGCCGCCGAATCCCCAGGAGACAGACAATAAATCCCCTCACACCCGGCCGAGGGCCCAGGGGTTTTGTGCTTCCCAGAATACAAACAAGAAAAGAACGCCAGCAAATTCGAGCCACTCTTGGACGACAAGTGTCTCCCAGACTTCTGCCTCCCACTCGCTGCGACTAGGAGAGACATTCTCCCTGCCAGGTAGTGAGCCTCCAGCTGACACGGCGCGCACCAGCTTTCCTTCCCCACCCTACAATTAGGCGGGAGATGATGGACCTCACCCAGGGCCGGGATTAGGTCTGGGGGAAACCCGCGCTTTCCTGTTCCAGGGCCTTCTGGGCCCGGGAATCCGGACCAGGGGTCCCTAAAGCCCCTTAGCGTGGCGCGCACCCCTGCACCGGGCGGCGCCCCGGTACCGAGCGGCCGCGCGGGGTGCATTTCCCGCGGGGAACCCCACCTCAAGTTTACAGACCCAAGGGGAGGGGCGAAAACCCCAGCGCTCACCAGCGCGTCCGCCGAGACATCCCCCCGGCCCGGGCCGCGCCGCGCCCTCACGCCCGCCGGCCGAGCCCGGAGCGGGAGCCGGGCCGGGGTCAGGACTCCGGCTGCTCCGGCCGCTCCCGGCCCCAGGCGGCGCTCTGAGGCGTCTGCGTGTCTGTAGGTCTTGTCGCGCGCTCTCAGGAACTGCAGCTGCCTCGGGAGTGCACAGAACCACTTTCCTATCTCCCGCCAAGTGCGTCGGCGCCGCCCGGACCTGGCGCGCGAGCGCAGGGGCGGAGCGTACGGAAGGGGCGGGGCGGACAAGAGACGAGGGGCGGAGCCCGCGCGCAAGAGCCCTAGGAGGGGCAGGGAATAAGGAGGGGTGGGGACTAGCCTAAGGGAGCACTCGGACATAGCCTGCGGGTCTGACTGGCAAGATGCTACTGCCTGGGTTGCGAGGACCTCCAGATTTGGGGACTGAATGAGGCGCAGGGCCCGGCCTTGCGCGGATCGTAAGTAGACCTGAGCAATTTATATAGCAAAGAACCGAATAAGGAGTTGGGAGAAACTTCCCGCCCCAATTGCCACTGCTCCAGTCCAAGTCACTGCTCCCACAGCCCCCAAGCTCACTTTTTTCTGGGTTTGCCCCTTTTCCTTACCAAGTCTTCTTGCTTTTTCATCTGCCTCAGAGAGAACCAGCTAAAAATACCAACGTTTCTCTCACCAAACTTGAACTATTCTCTCGGGATTCTTTTACTCTGTATTTAAGTTTTTAAAACTCTTCCAGATCACCACGCCAGCCCCAGAGTGGGAAATTTAATCTCCTAGGTTTTGCTTGGGCCATTATCTGGAGTAATAATTTCCCACACCTCCCACCACTGGGGTCCCATACCCTTGCTGACGTATGTATGTATGCATTTCCTCAGCTGCACTGAGAGTATCCAGGAATTTTAGCAGCCTTTCCTACCAGGAGGTGCAGGAAACCTCCGAGCAAACGTTTGTTGACTTGTTCAACTTTCGCTGTATTGGTAAGGACTTTCGATTCTAGGTTGTCATTTACCAACTAAATACTGCGTGTCACCTTACTGGGACTTCCTGGAAGGATAGGAAGGAAGGAAAGCCCCAGACAAACACCTTTTATTTAGGCCCATCTCAGGCCTCAGATCCCTCTTCCAAAAATGGCTGGCCCCCTGAACACAGTCCAATAATTCAAACTTCATTTACAACAGCAGAATGAAGACCTAAGAACTACAAATTTCCACGTTGCTTAATTCAAGGCTTCCCCCACCAATCCTTGCAAAGAAATTCATTGCTAGCATGTTCACAGCGAGATTTCCTGGGGGTTGATTCCCAGCCTTCTTCTCCCTAGTTGCATTATCTCAGACAAATTATCAAACTCCTATTGTCTTAGGTTCCTCACCTACAAAAAGTTTATCAAAATCTTAAGACTTTAAAAAAAACTATGTATTAGTCACCATTCCTATATTCTAATTAGTTTGATCTTCCTAACAAGCCAATAAGTTATATACTAGTATTACCTGTTAGCAGAGGGAGAAACTGAGGCACAGACTTCACCAAATTCTAATTCTAGAGTTTATAGTAAGGAAAGGGAATAAATGGCTTTCCCCCTAGTATCTTTGGCTTGTTTACAAATTAAATAGATAGGAAATATATTAACAGGAAAAAACTCATATTTAATTAATTACATATCCATGGGAGTCCCAAAAATAATGACGTCAGATGATTGAAATTTCTTGAGCTACAGAAAGGAATGGAGTCCTAGGGCAGGGTGGTGGAGACACAAGTTACTAGGGGCTAAGGAAAGGAATTGTATGGCAAATAGAGGTGTTCTTGTCATGCAAATAAGTCTCTCAATTAAAAAAAAATTATTGGCAGCAGCTGGGCTCCCAGTACAGAATGCTGGCTAATGTAGATGTCCTTTACAAATGTAAATTTCTTTTACAAAAGGTCTGTTTTGCAAAGTAATTTCCTAGTCTACAGTTTCTGTAGAATAGCCTGGTCAAAGCAGGCCCCAGGCCAAAGAAGTGGGAGATTATTTTTTTCCTACAGTCTGTTTTGGTGCTATGGTATTTAAAACATGCACTACAAAGATATCTGCCCTGTATGGTAGTTATACAATTAAAAGGATCAAAAATATACATAAGGCACATAGTATTATATTACTGTTAGGTTGGTTTTGGGTTTTTTGTTGTTGCTTTGGTTTTTTGAGACAGGGTTTCTCTGTATTACATTGGAGGCTGTCCTGGAACTCATACTGTAGACCAGGCTGGCCTCGAACTCACAGAGATCTGCCTGCCTCTGCCTCCTGAGTACTGAGTTAAAGGCCATGTGCCACCACCATCCGGCTGTCAGGTTATTTTTGTTGCTGAGATTAGACCCAGGGCTTCCCACAAGCCTTTCTCAGGACACCTATACCCCTTCTGTTAGTACTCTGATTATTATTCGGACTCCAGCTGCCTTCCTGTGAGGTTCAAGAAGCTCCTCTGCAGGCTGCACACACTCTCATGTAGATTACCAATCTCCTTTTGGACAAAAACAGTACCTGGAAACTTGCATAAGAAATGTACCCAAAGAGGCAGGGAGTAGTGCAGAGGTCACCTAGGACCTGGAATTGAGGCCAGTTAAACACCACCACCACCAACTGCAAAACAAAAAGTAAAAGAGAGGAAGGGAAGGAGGGAGTGAAGGAGGGAGGGAGGGAGGGAGGGAGGGAGGGAGGGAGGGAGGGAGGGAGGGAAGGAAGGAAGGAGGTAGCACATACCTTTAGTCCCAGAATTTGGGAGGCAAAGGAAGTCTGATCTCTGTGAGTTCAAGGCCAGCCTTGTCTACACAGCTAGTTCCAGGACAGTCAAAGCTACACAAAGAAACCCTGTCTTGAAAAACAAAAACAAAAAAGAAAAGGGATGCGAGGTGGCCCTTCCATGTAACCCAGGCTGGCCTGGAACTCTCTCTACAGACTGTCTCAAAGTTTTGGGGTTTTTTGTTGTTTTATTTTTTCAAGACAGGATTTCTCTGTGTAACAACAGCCCTGGATGTTCCGAACTGATTTGTAAACCAGAGATCTGCATGCCAAGGTGTGTGCTACCACTCCAGACCAGCCTTAAACTTTTAATTCTGTGTTATCCTGTAGTTGTTTCTTAAACACATACATAAGATAGGCATGGTACAGGCCTACATTACCAGCTAGGAGGGAAACTGGTATGGGAGGATCAACTTAGTCCAGGAGTTCAAGACCAGCCTAGGTAACATGAGATGACCCTGTCTCAAAGGAAGGAAAAGAGAATGAAAGAAAGTACACAATTGTAATCCCAGCACTCAGGAGCTAGAGGCAAAGTTCCTGCAGAACCAATGGCTGACATATAGAACAAGAATCGGGGTGTGGGGGATGGGCTGGGAAGAAGCTTGGTAGAGTGCTTCCTGAACAGGCATGATGTCTGGTATGTGATCTCAAGCACCACATAAAACCAGACCTGGTGGCCCAGACCCGCAAACCTAGCGGCAGAGGCAGAGGCAGTGGCAGGAGCATCACTCCAAGTTTGAACCCTGCTTGTTCTACATGGTAATTCCAGATCACCCTGGGTTACATAGTGAAACTGTCTCAAAAAAACAAACATCTCAAATCAAAGAAATCAAAACCCCTCTCCTGAAACAGAAAGAGCAGCCTCACAACTATACAACTATGGTAAGATTAAATCTTCAAAACATAAGTGTATATGCCCACACAGGAAATTTTGTCCTTTTGCATGACTCTAGGGGTCTCTCCCAAATTACTAGAAGTGTGGAGCCTGAAGGCCTGCATGTTAGCACCTTGGCTCTTTTCCAGAGCTGACAGAGTGAGGCAGTGAGACACCACCCTGTATGTACTAGAAAGGGCTTGGACCCTGCCAGCCTGGCAGTGTGGGCCGGTGGAGCTGGCTGCCCCTAGCGGCCAAGACCTCAAGCTGCTCCCCTCTCCGCATGAGAGTCCAGGCTCTGCATTCTTGTAAGGTTAAAGAATATATTTCTATTTATGGTAACACTGGCTACAAAGAGGGGAGCTGGATAGCTGAAGAGGGTGGAGTTCTTTCCCTTACACCATTTACTTCGATGCTCAAGACTTAAACACTGTTCTTGTTCTTGCTGGTTTTTTTTTGGGGGGGGGGGATGTTTGTTTTTGTTTTTTGTTTTTCAAAAGAGGCTTTCTCTGTGGCTTTGGAGGCTGTCCTGGAACTAACTCATGTAGACCATGCTGGTAACTCACAGAGATCTGCCTGCCTCTGCCTCCTGAGTGTTGGGATTAAAGGCGTGTGCCACCACCGCCTGCTTAATTTTTTTTTAATTAAAAACTAAACTGTAGTTCAGTACTCCGCTCATGACCACAGTTAATTCTAGTTTCAGAAGACCTGGTGCCCTCTTCTGGGTCCACTGACAACAGACACAGTCATGGTGCACTCACATACATGCAGGCAAAACATGCACATACATAAAACAAAACAAGATTTGTTTTTTTCTGAGACAAGAGTTTGTCTGTGTAGCCCTGGCCCATCCTGGAGCTAGCTATGTAGACCAGGCTGGCATCAAACTCAGCCTTTGCCTCCAGAGTGCTAGGATGAAAGGCAAGCATCATAATGCCTGGCATAAAAAAATTACATTTTTATTGGGCCCAAGTCACAAAGATTTCCCAGAGACTATCAGGAAGACAGATCCACCAAATTGCAAAAGCAATGTTTTTTTTTTTTGTTTTTGTTTTGTTTTTTTTTTTTGGTTTTTCGAGACAGGGTTTCTCTGTATTGTTTTGGAGCCTGTCCTGGAACTCGCTCAGTAGACCAGGCTTGGGACTAAAGGCGTGCATCACCACTGCCCGGCCTACTGCTAGGTTTTAAAGACAAAAGTTACAGAATTGCATAGGTACCACTGGATTCTGATTGGTTGACATTTCTCAAAGTCATATTTTGACACAAAATACCTGTGTACCAATTATTTTCATTGGTTAGTGCTGAGAGGAAACATTCTGTGGTTTCTATGGCTTTGTCTTGTTTCTTGCAGGTGGCTTATTGTACACAGATATGGATAGTTTTTAGAACTGTATCCTGGAAAGTTTTGGTCTCCCCTAGAGGTTTTTTTTTTTTTTTTTTTTTTTTTTTTGTGGCCAAACAGTTCCCAGGAAACAAGTATCTAGGAGGCTAGCAGGGGTCTGGAGTTTGTGCTCAGTTTTGGCCCTAGGCTCTGGGAGGCCAGAGGACCTGGAGTTTCCTTGTGTCTTTTCTGTAGCCTGTCATGGCTATGAAGGCAGGGTCTGAGTGAGGGTCTGGTCCCTTTATTCCTAAATTATTAGAAGTGAAGCCTTTGAGTTTAGTTTACCCCTTTCAATCTTAAATTAAACAAAACAAAACAAAAAATCCCTAAACTTCAAGCTAGTTAGGGTGGCCCATGCTTGTAATCCTAGCATGCAGAAGGCTGAGGCAGGATGATGACCAGGGGTTGGAAGCCAGCTTGGGCTACAGAGAGAAACCCTCAAACAAAACAAAGCCAGACAAACAACACTTCCTAAATTTCTGTAAGGCACATGAACAACCCTAAGAACAGAGTAAAATAGCCCTCTGATGCTTAGGGGTGTGTGTGTATGTATGTGTGTGTTTGCTATTGTAGGGTAGGGTTTCTCTATGTGCCCAGCCAGGTCTAGATCCTGCTGCTTCAGTCTCCCAAGTAGCTAGGCTTACAAGGGTGCACACTGCACTAGCTGCTATTTAGAGGTGCTTGCAGATTATTTTGATTTGAGACAGGGATGTGTTATATATCCCAGACTGGCCTGGAACTGACTTGGTATGTCAGGCTAGTCTCAACCCTGAACAATTCTTTTGCCTTAGCTTTGTAAGTGCTTAATTGTTGACAGGAGCCACACTTGTTCTGAATTTAAAGCAATAGAGGGTAGGGTACAGATCAGTGTAAAGAATGCTTGTCCCACAGGGCGTTGGTGGTGCGCACCTTTAATCCCAGCACTTGGGAGGCAGAGGCAGGCGGATCTCTGTGAGTTTGAGGCCAGCCTAGTCTACAAAGCGAGTTCCAGGACAGACTCCAAAGCAATACAGAAAAATTCTGTCTGGAAAAACCAAAAAGAAAAAATAATGCTTATCCCTGTAGGGTGTGATTTTACAAGTCCATAAGTGTGGACCACTCCCGTGTGGGTGTGTTCACAGGTATATAGAACTTATGGGATAAATAGAGCAAGGCGGAGGAGACTCTTTCTCTTTGGGTTTCGGTTTTGACCTGGAGAGCAGCGTGAGGACTTTTGGTTCTCAGCTTTCCTTGGCTTTTCATATAAGTAATTTCTTTCAATAAATATCATAGGACATCCCTAAATTTGTGTAGTTTAATATTTCTGCTTTGTGTCCCCTAAGTACTTCATTAAAGTCATTATCATATCTGTCACATATCTTATGAACACTCAGACTGTCCCTGTAGGCTTAATTTTCCCCTTTTTATTACATTTAGAGTATGTGTGTGTGTGTGTGTCCCACATCTACATGTAGGTATGTGCACTATGTGCATACCTGGCATCCATAAAGGTCAGAAGAGGGAAAGCAGATCACTTGGGCTGGAATTATAGACGGCTGTAAACCACCATGCGAGTGTGGGGAATGGGATCCTGGTAAGAACAGTCAGTACTCTTAACCACTCTCCAGCCCCACATTTTATCTTTTTGAGAAAAGGTCTCCATAGCTCAGGGTGGCAATTCTCCTGTTTCAGTCTTTCAAACACCAGAACTACAAGTGCTATGCTATCATGCTTGGTTCTCAAAATGTGTTTTGTAGATATATTTCCAAGCCAGGATTCAGTCAGGTTCACACACTATTGGTCTGTCTTTTAACTTCTTTTGGGAGGTGCTGTGGGCTGAAGATAAGGTCTTCAACATTATGGGCCATTGCTTTGCCACTGAGCTATACCCCCCAATCTTTCCCAATTTAAAATTCCTAAAAAATGTTCACTCCCCACCCTCCAGTTCTTGAGACAAGAGTCTCACATGCACGCCTGGCTGACCTGGAACTCACTGTATGGATCAGGCTGGCCTTGAACTTGCATAACACCTCTTGTTTCTCCCTCTTGAGTGTTGCAATTATAGGCGTAAGTCATGTCTAAAATAGTCCATTTTTTGACAAGCTACCCCAATGGCTTCAACAATCATATGTACAGTTCAGAACTTGCAACCGTACATCTTAGCTTCTGTTATAGAATTCTAGCCATTTGTTAGTTCTCTCTCTCTCTCTCTCTTTTTGAGTCTCTTTTGGGTCTCAATATGTACAAACTTGCTCTGTAGACCAGGCTGGCCTCAAACTCAAACTCACAGAGATCCACCTGCCTTTCCCTGAGTGCTGCGATTAAAGTTGTGGGACACATGCTCAGCTTGTTTCGTAATGTTCAGATTAGTCCACAAGGTCAGCTTTAGCTTAAGCAGTTATTCCTGCTAGGCTTTCATCTGACTTTGAATCAGCCCAGAAGTCTGTACAGTATTTTAACAAGTTTGATCATTAGGTATATCTTCAATAAAAGACTCAAATCTTAGCAGGGATGAGGAGAAAAAAAAGATATTAATGACAGACCATTTCATAAATTATAAAAGTTCAATCATAGATTTAATTCCAGCAAATGAATCATCTCTTCCATCTGGGCATAACAGAGGATGCACAACCCTCCCACAGCTCAGAGAAAACCAAGTACGGACATTTTGGCAGGGAGGGTGAATTCAAAACCACAGAGTCTGCAGTGAGAAGATGCTTCAAGAGCACAGGCCCCACAAGTCCTGGATGTCATTCCACTTGTATCAATATCATGTTCCAGGACGAGACAATAAACAAAGAATTTCATTTTATTTCAGTACAGAGCCTGAAATAGGAACTCTTTGGTATTTTGAACATTAACTTGAATTTGGAATCACCATTTGTTGGGACCAGTAGTAATTAGCTGGCTTGATGGTTGATTCTAACTCAAGGATGAAGTTTTCACAACTCCGGGATGGGGGATTCTGCCCACTGCCCACAGAGCTGAAGGCTCTGGCACAAACAGCACCCCAGACTCTGGCATCCATGTGTACCGGGTCAACTCTGCTCACTCTACTGAATGCTGGCCCACTGGATCCCTCCGGCCTAACTATTTTTTCCACACCACAGCACTTACCATCCTCTAGCCCACTAAGTGCTTGCTTATACACTCTGCTACCATTTGCTGGGATCCTCCAGCTAGAACAGAAGTTCCATTTTCAAAGGGTCATCATATGTTCATCTGTAGACACTTGGTAGGTACTTGTGGAGCAAATGAATGCTGTTAACAGTCTACATGGGTGCTGTCACCTGAAGGCTGCCATGTCAGTGGGCCTCCTGGTTCAGTTTCTTGAACTCCACCACTTGGAAGAAGATGTGCTCAAGGATATGTTTGGCATCCTGCTGATCCTTGGGGAGTTTACTGGTTACTCCAAGAATGTCACCACACTTTCTGACATAGAATTCCAGGTCTTCGTCAGTACCTAAACACAGTACAGTCTGATTAACCCTTCACTTCTGCTCTTTCCAGAGTACAGACATGTTTTAGGTGTTCCCTTCCTCTCAGGATTGTTCAGTTCTTCCTAGAATGCTGTGACCATGGGACTTACATTCTGGCAACTCTGGGAACTTGGATGTGCTGCTCTTGTAAGTAAGGACAAAGTGGCACATTTTGTTGTTCTTTAGTGAGACAGCCTCATGTTATAGCCCAGGCTGGCCTCAAACTCACAATCTTCCTGCCTAACTTAAGCTTTAATGTGGGATGCCCCTTTGATGCTGTGAGTATGTTTATTACCATGGCTAATAAAGAAGCTGATGTGACCAATAGGTAGGAAATTCAAACAGAGATACAGAGAGAAGGCAGGTAGAGTAGGGAGATGCCATGTAGCTGTCGAAGGAGTAAGATGCCAAAACATTACCTGTAAACCAAGGCCACGTGGTGATACACAGATTAATAGAAATGGATTAGTTTAATTGTGAGAGGTAGTCAGTAATATGCCTGCTTCATTGACAAAACAATTATAATTAATATTAAGGCTCAGAGTGATTATAAGTGGCTGTGGGACCAAGAGAAATGCCAAAAGCTTCCAACTACAAGCTTCCTCGGTGCTGGGATTACAGGAGTGGCCACTATGCCCAGCCTAAAATGACAGGCCTAATCAGAGTACAGCCTGTCTGTTTTGGCTTTCCCACATCCCAAATCAAGCACTGGTACACCACAAAGCACAAAAGCAGCAGAAGGAACTCCAGTTACCAGGCTCTAAATACAAAGGGCACTGTGAAAAGGTAATGTGTGAAGTTGAAAGTAGCATTTGTGCTAACCATGATGGACACACCCAGAACCCCAGCATTTGGGAGACCGTGGAAAGAGAGCAGCCTAGGTGACACAGGAAGACCCTGTGACATAAAAGAAAAAGAAAAAGACTAGGGATACAGTTCAGTGGGAGAGCACTGGGCTGCAGCACTGGGATTCCATCTGTAATAAGGAAGGTAGGGAGTGGCATTTACTGGAAGAGCATTATAGAAAAATAAAATCGTAGGTTCAATCCTTAGTAAAACAAACACAAAACCCCACCATTTAGTATAAATTATCATAGAAAAGCAGGCCATGAGCCAGGCGGTGGTGGCGCATGCCTTTAATCCCAGCACTCTGGAGGCAGAGGCAGGCAGATCTGTGAGTTCGAGACCAGTATGGTCTTCAAGAGCTAGTTCCAGGACAGCCCCCAAAGTCACAGAGAAACCCTGTCTCAGAAAAAAAGAAAAGAAAAGCAGCCCATGACACAAGGTGACTCGAACTCACACCTGTCCTAATAGCACTCGAGTTAAGGCAGGAGGGTCTTGACTTTGAGGTCAGCTGAACTGACCCAGCTGAGTTTCACAGTCAGCTTATACTACCATGTGAAACCCAGTTTTAAAAACCCAAAAAGAAGCTGGGTGTTGGTGGCGCACGCCTTTAATCCCAGCACTAGGGAGGCAGAGGCAGGCGGGTCTCTGTGAGTTTGAGGCCAGCCTGGTCTACAGAGTGAGTTCCAGGACAGCCTCCAAAGCAATACAGAGAAACCCTGTCTCAGAAAAACCAAAACAAAAAAACAAAAAGAGGCCGGAACTGATGAGGGGTAGATACAGGGAGATCAGGTCTCAGCTACATACTGACTTCAAGGTCAGCCTGGCTATATGAGCCCATCTCAACTTTCATCTCATACCCTGAAAATTAGAAAAACAAAAGAAAAATTGGCCAGTAATTACAAGAGTCCTTGGTGAAGCTATTCCTTAGCAGTCCTCTATCTAAGATGTACAGTCTTTATGGCTCTTCTTGGCAGGGCTGTGCACTGTAGCCGAGGCTGGCCTTGAACTCAGTAACTCTCCTGTCAGCCTCCTGAATGCTGGAATTATTTGAGCCAAGCTCTAAACCACAGATTAAATGTGAAACAAGTAACCACCATTCCTTTGCTAGTTAATGTGACGGATATTCCCAATTTCATTGCTTTTTGTTATTGCTGTTGTTTTGAGACAGGGTTTCTCTATAGCAGGTCTAGCTGTCTTGGAACTTGATTTGTAGACCACATTGGTCTTCAATTCACAGAGATCCCCCTGTCTCTACCTCCCAAGTGTGGGATTAAAGGAGTGCACCACATCTGTGTATGCTCAAGTGTCTCTTAAATTGTATTCCCAGGAGGGGGGTCACTGCCTCCTAGTGAGTGGTTAAGTTTATGTCTCTTGCTATTTAGGTGCAGGCCTGTTTGCTGTGTTAGAAGCAGAGCATATTAGGAGGGTTGACAGACAGAAGGACACTACAATTTGAAGTCTACATGAGTCCTGACTTCTTTTTCATTTTTTTTGTTTTTGTTTTTAAGAATAATAATTGTTTTATTATTATTATTTGTATGTGTGCATCCGGGAAGCAGCTTGTTCTGGCACTCATGTGGAGGTCAGAGGACAACTTCATAGAGTTGATTCTCTCCGTTCACCTGTAGGTGGGTTCCAGGATGTAAACCCATGTAATCACGATTTCACAACAAGCACCTTTACCTGCTGAGCCACCTTGCCAGCCTTCGACTCTTTCTAATCTAAATGTTCTTATGACCAGTGACCCAGATCTGTAAGGTAGAAGCCAGGGTTAGTATGCATCTTATGGTCACTCAATCGGTCAGAACTAAGTGCTTAGGAGGATCTAAAGTGAGACTAGTTTTCTTCTTAGCATCATGTTCTGATTCACTAGATTAACTGACCTCAGAGGACCACATTCTCAAGCAATAAAGACATGTTCAACTCTACCGATGTGCTTGGATTCGGTTCTTCATGAGCAGTCTTAAACATTCTCTTACAGCAAGTCACAGAGCTTCACAGCAAAAAGAGTCGTAAGAAAAACAACATAACAGGCTAATACTCACACTTGTTGGTGATCTGAGCAAGACGCGCCTTCTCAGAGGAGAACGTTTCATCTAAATCAAACAGCTCCAGAGGAGGGGGCGGCAACTCCCGGAAACTAGGAGGGAAGACCTAGAGAAAATGCAGGCTTTTAGCCAAGTCTCTCTGAGCCTAACAGCAACAAGAAGCATAAGCAATGAGAGGCTGACCAATCCCTAAACTGGGAGAAACCATCCCAACTCCATCACCACTAGCTGCCCTCATCCATTAGGACCATGTCAAGTAAGGCTGAGTCTCTTGAAAGCAACAAACAGAACCAGCTTAACTATGCCACTAAACTGACCACGCCAATACAACAGTGCCATGAGTTCAGCACAAGCCTGGAGCTTAGGTCTCTAGAACATTTGATGCCACAACTTGTTCCTATATAATCATGCCTTTGTTTAGTTTTGTTCTGAGACAGGATTTTGCTGTTTTGCCCAGGGCAGCCTCACACTTGTTATCTTCTTGCCATAGCATCCTGAGTCCTGAATTATAGGTGTTCATCATTATACCCTGCTGGTTATTACACATTGTTTACGGACAGAAGTCATTGGAGAAGCAGATGTAGGTTAGTGCAGACAAGGCTAAACTTAACATTCATAGGTATGGACCCTTGGTGAGTTGTAACTATCAGCTCTCATGACAAGCAACCTGATGCCTTCCAGGGTATAAACATCACCATCACCAATTTCAAATTAGCAAATTGAGGACAAAATGTATGGGGACAGGAAAAGATAACACAAGTTCATTTAATAATTGTACAGGCTGGTTTTGTGTGTCAACTTGACACAAGCTACATTAGAGAAGGAGCCTCAGCTGAGGAAATGCTGAGATCCAGCTGTAAGGCATTTTATCAATTAGTGATCAATGGGGGAGGGCCCAGCCTATGGTGGTGGTGCCATCCCTGGGCTGGTGGTCCTGGGTTCTATAAGAAAGCAGGCTGGGTAAGACGGGGAAGCAAGCCAGTAAGCAGCATCAGCTCCTGCCTCCGGGATCCTGCCCAGTTTGAGTTCCTGTCCTGACTTCCTTCAATGATGAACAGTGCTGTGGAAGAGTAAGCCAAATAAACCCTGTCTTCCCCAACTTGCTATCTGGTCATGGTGTTTTGTTGAAGCAATAGAAACCCTAAAACAATGAAGTACTCAAAAGTTGCACAACGCCTTACATATGGCTGCTCTTCTGTAGCTGCTTCTTCTCAACTGAAACATCCCCCCCAGAAGGGAAAACAGACTCCTAGGAATTAGGAAACTTACAAGGCTCAGGAAGCTCACAAAATTACAAGACTCACAATCTAGGTGACGGGTAAATAAACAGGTGGAAGTGCCTGCAAGGTGGACAGAAAACTCCAACATACAACTTTCATGAATATTCACCACAGCTCGTGTTGGGCTTTTTGGTGATGCAGCTGGCTGAGAAGTAGCCCTGTTCCTCCCCACCTGTGAATAGCTCCTCACCCATGTTCATCTAAGCAACCCACTGCAAAAGCTCATTGGTTTAGTCAAGCAAACTTAGGTGGAATCATGGTTTTAGTCTGTCATCAGTGCCCTCTAGAGTGAACATGTCTGTTCATGTCTCCTAAGTAAGTCATACAGTGGCTGTATGCCCCCAGGCTGTTAAAACTAAACTAAGGATCTGAGTGCCCAATGCCTAGGAAGGTATCACAAAGATTTTCTACCTCTTTACCTAGTGTGGTGGTTTGAATGAGAATGGCACTCATAGGTTCATATATTTGAATGCTGGGTCCTTAGTTGGTGGAACTGTTTTGAGAAGGATTAGGAGGTGTGGCCTTGTTGGAGAAGGTGTGTCACTGGGGGTTGGCTTTGAGGTTTGAGGTTTCAAAAGGCCACACCAGACTGAGTCTTGTGCTCCCCATCTCCTACTTGTGGATCAGATGTAAGCTCTCAGTTACTGCTCCAATGTCATGCCTGCCTGCCTACTGCCATGCCCCTCATCATGATGATCATGGACTCTCTTTCTAAAACTGTAAACAATCCCCCAATTAAATGCTTTCTTTTATTTTTTTTATTTTATTTTTGGTTTTACAAGACAGGGTTTCTCTGTATTGTTTTGGAGGCTTTTGGTCCAGCCCGGCCTCGAACTCACAGAGATCCGCCTGCCTCTACCTCCCAAGTGCTGGGATTAAAGGTGTGCGCCACCACCGCCCGGCAAATACTTTCATTTATAAGTTGTCTTGGTCATAGTGTCTCATCACAGCAATAGAATAGTAATTAGGGCACTCAGGCAGTCTCATACATGCCCTCCAAACCCCATCCCCAAGATGGAAACATTTAATGGCTAGGAAAGCCCATGCTCTGACTCCTTGGGCACTTCCCCATGTACAAGTCCCTAGGAAATGCTAACAGATGTGATGTCTGAACATGCTTAGAGGTGAACACTGGGACTTCTATGAAGGTGCCCACACTGAGGGCAGGCATAGAGCCCTGCCGAAGGAGCCCCTAAACACACTCACCGCAGGCTGAAGGGCTGGCAATGGCATCTCAAACTGAGGTTGGACGAGCTGGAGTGGTTCATGTTTCACGTTTAGCTCCTCATGAGCCCTGGGTTAACAGGACAAAAAACGTGGGAATAAAGGTAAGACACTGTGGTAAAGCACAGCTAATTGCTCACATCAACACTATTCAGAAAATACACAAAGTGTGTTATTCTAAATGGCTATGGAAATAGCTCAGTAATAGGGCATATGCCTAACATATGCAAAGGGTCTGGGCTCTAGCCTCATCACTTCCAGAAAGCAAAGCAAGACAAACAAACAAATCTGTTGTTCTGGACTGGTGAGATGGCTCAGCAGGTAAAGAACTTGCCACCAAGCCTGATGACCTGAGTTTGAGCCCCAGAGTTTGCTAAAGAGACAACCAACTCCTGCAAGTTATCCTTTGACTTCCACATATGGGCACACATGTACACACACACACACACATGTACACACACACACACATGTACACACACACATGTACACACGCGCGCACACACATGTACACACACATGTACAAACGCACACACACACACACACATGTACACACACATGTACACACACACATGTACACACACACACATGTACACACACACACACACACACACAGAGTATGGCTCATCTTGGCGGTCAGTTTGACACACCTGGGAAGGAGGAGCCTCAAGTGCAGAGCTGCCTCCATCAGATGGGCCTATGGGGCGTTTTCTTGGTCACGATTGGTACAGAAGGGCCCAGCCCACTGTGCCAGTACCATCCTCTGAGCAGACAGTGCAGAGTTTTATAAGAAAGCTTGCTGAGCATGCGCCGGGGGAGCAAGCGTAAACAGCATTCCTCTGAGCTTCTGCTTCAAGCTCCTTCCTGAGTTCCTGCCCTGACTTCCCTTGTTGATGAACTGTGACCAGAAAGTGTAAGATGAAATAAACCCTTTCTTCTCCAAGCTGCTTTTGATCATGGTGTTTATCATAGAAACCAAATTTTAGCACATAAGTTGAATAAAATGTAATGCAAAGGAAAAATAATTTTAAAGTGTTGCTCTGTCTAACAGGATATCTTTTGAATCACAAAGTCTTATTTGAGAACTGAAGGGAAAGCTTCCTTTTAAATTTCAACAGTCCTCTCACTGGGATTTGGTTTGTACCCGATGTATGCTGTGACTCTTGAAACTCACTGTTTCCAGACTTGTTTTCACTACCAAGAGACAGCAGTCCAGTATGAAGACTGCTTCTGGGAAGTGAACACATCTTCATGATGCGAACTCCCACGTGTTCACTTTTCTCAGCAAGTACTGACTCGCTGTCTGTCATGTACCAGGTAGCTACACCTGTTATAAGCACCACAGCAAGAAGAGACAAAGGAGCTTCTTCTGGGTGCTATATAC
This sequence comes from Mesocricetus auratus, assembly GCF_017639785.1. Lineage (NCBI taxonomy): Eukaryota > Metazoa > Chordata > Mammalia > Rodentia > Cricetidae > Mesocricetus > Mesocricetus auratus. The sequence goes on along the minus strand of NW_024429209.1, from coordinate 9,327,294 downwards.
GGTACACAGAAAAACAGGTAATATGTGAGGTATCAGTAAGTAGTATGAAGCAAAACAAATCCAGGATAGAGACAGGAAGGGAGCAAGAAGTGGGGCTGGTCAGAGAAGCCCTGAGTAAGAGAGGGAAGAAGGCACACAGGTATCTTGAAAAACACCTGAAGCTGAGTCACGTATAACACGTGCCTATTCCAGTCCCCAGGAGGCTGTGGCAAAAAGACTGCAAGTTCAAGACCAGTCTGGGTTCCATGGTAAGATCAGTACAAACCTAATCTCAAGAAAAAAGTTTTTAGGAGTCAGCAAAGACTTGGCAAAAGAGGGAAGAGTCCTTCTTCGTCACAGCAAGGTGGGTAGAATGGTAAGGACATCAGATACTCAGGTGCCAAGCTCAAGTGGCTGCTATGGCTTTTGTTTTGCCTTCACTGTCCCTAGCATTCATTGTGTCCTTTGGCACTGTATGTAATTCTGCAAGCTAGTACAACTCTCAGCCCAATTTAATTTTTTTCCTTATTCTATTCATTTAGTCTTTTTTTCAAACAGATCTGAGAACACATTTTCCTATTACATCTGCTGTGATGTAACATTATCTCTAATTACTGTCTCCAGGCTCATGTTGTCAAACCAGAGTGAACTGCCATGTGCAGCCCACACAGCCTCAGTACTAACTTGATGACCTTGGGGAGGCAGGTTGTATCCAGCTGGTAAATGGACAAGTCAAAGAGGGTGGTAAAGTCACGAGGGTTCTCATCGCCTTCCTGAAGACACACTCGGAGCTGTTCTGAAAGGGTAGCTGTGTCTGGTACCATTGTGTAGTCGGAAATCTAAAAGCCAAGAGAGAGTTCCTTTCAGCACAATAAATGGGAGTTTACTCTGTAAGGCATCCACCATCTTGGGTCTCAGACTACAAAACTTCTATGTACTTGCCAAGAGATCTCACCACTTGTCATCGCTGACAACTTCCATCAGACACTTGAAGCAGAAAGAGGAACAAAGCCACTGAACTGAACCTCAAAGCTAGCTGAGTCCAACTCTCCAGTTACACATAGTTGAGCATTGCTGGAGCCATGCTGACTCAATTATTCTCCTTTTACTATCACGGTCTTTCACCTTGAATACTAAGAAATCAACTCTCTCTCAAATGTACTCACATCTCCATCTGAGGCAATACCCCTTTTATCACTTTAACCATCCAAACCAATTTTCCTTCAGGTTATTTTAAAGAACATCGTTTCTTTATTATTACAGTGATAAATTGGAGATAAGAGAAAGTCCATGAACTCCCACTACAACATAGAGCCCTCCCTGCAGCATCTGGGCCATGTCTGTCTCTCCTGTGAGATTCATGAGCAAGTGTGGCACAAACACATACAGACCCTCCCCATGTACACTGTATCTCACTCAGCCCTTCTCCCCCAGCCAAGGACATTCCCAGCACTGTTCACAAGTGCTCTTTGCGGGTAATAGCAAAAGCCCAGGAGAATCTAAATGTCCATCTCAAGAGGACACTGTTTTTTGTTCTTGTTTTTCAAGACAGGGTTTCTCTGTATTGTTTTGGAGGCTGTCCTGAAACTTGCTCAGTAGACCAGGCTGGCCTTGAACTCACAGAGATCTGCCTGCTTCTGCCTCCCCAGTGCTGGAATTAAAGGCATGCGTCACCAATGCCCAGTGAGGACACTATTTAATAAAGGGCAGTATAAACAAGGGGAAAATGCAACTCAGCATTAAGAACTTTTCAGAGGACAATGTTTGGCTGCCAGCAACCACATCAGGTGGCTCACAACTACCTGTTACTCCAGCTTCACAGGATCTCATGCCTTCTTCTGGCCTCCCTGGGCATCTGCATATGTGGTATATACATGTTTAGAGACAGGTGGGTGGGCATGTGCGAGCACACATACACACAAGAAAAATAAAGTAAATCTCACAGGGTTCCTTCCCTAGACAAAGAAATACAGGTAGCTAATGACTGCTATTGTTGAGAGTGGGAGAATTAGCTAGTCCCAGGCATGAGCCCCCTAATTGGTTATCCAACAGAAAACTTACTAAAGCTTAAAACAACAACAACAACAACAACAAAACAACAGCCCTGATAGGTAACAAGATGTAGCAGTACAGCCTATGATCTCAGCATTCAGAAGGCTGAGACAGGACTGCTGTGAGCTCAAGGCAAACATGGACCAGGCAGGGAGACTGACTCAAACAAAGAGTATCAACAGAAGCTGGTCATCTGCAGGGCTGGAGGATATAGCTCAGACACTGAATGCTTTGCATATGGGAAACTCAGATTTTGACCTCTACCACAAAACAAGCAAACCAAACAGCTAGTCCTGTTTCACAAAATCTTTAGCTTCAACGTAGACTTGCCTGCGCATTATAGAAACAATAAAATGCACTCACTTTTTTTCTATAACCCTATGGTCAGTACTTGGGAAGCAGAGATAGGGGGCTATCTGTGAGTTCAAGGACAGTCTTGTCTACATATTGAGTTCCAGGCTAGACAAGACTATGCAGTGAAACCCAGCCTAAACAAAAACAAAAATGAAACCAACAACTTCTCCCAATCCTCAAACTGCTTTTTCAATCAAGAAACAAACAGTTACATGCCCTTCCAGCAACATTTGGCAGCTTTAGCAACTTTAGTGAGCTAAGGGTGAGAGTAATGGCAAGAAGACTGAATTGTGTCATAACACATCTCAGCACACAACTCGGGGGATAGAAACAGGCCAGCCCATAGACCATCCATGAAATCCTAGTTCAGACAGTCATCAAGGCTTAGCTATCCAAACAGAAACATAAAGAGTGATCCCAGGATGACTAACTGTCCTACCTTGCTCTCTTTTTACATTTATTTTGCACTTTATTTATCTATTGTATATGTGGAACACATGTGCCACGGCATGCATGTGACAGTAAGAGGTCAATGTATAGGAGTTGGCTCTCTCTATCCATCATGTAGGTCCCAGGGATTGAACTCAGGCTATCAGGTTTGGCAACAAGGGCCTTTACACACCGAGCCATCTCTCTAACCCAGCAATCTTCCAGAGAACAAAATTTAAATCCTGATATTTATATGGAAGCACTGACTTCAATTAATCCTATGATTAACTATTTATTTTGCCTAAGACTCTCTATAATGTGTCCTTCCTTTCCCCAAGCAGCATCACTTTCTTTCTGACTGTCTGAGGGATGAAGCTGGCCCCATTTTCCATTTCAGTCTCCTAATGATTCACAATCTCCTACCTCTGGGTCCTCAGCATCAATCTGGTTTAGGTGAATGTCTCCTGTCGTGAGCCACTGGAACAAAACATCCTGCATTTAAAATAATAATTATAGTTAGACACCTTCAGTGGGAACACTGAAGATCAGGCTAGAAAAGTTAATTAAGGTGGGGAGAAAAGACAACTAGTAATTTAAAAAAGGATGGTCAGCCTTCTGTTGGTAAAATCTTTGGAAATTAACAATCAATGCAACCTTTATTATTATTTGCTTCTAACATGTAACAAGCCAAAACTTACTAAAACCTGTTTACAATCCTAAAGCAACCTTTGTTTACTAGGATGACAGCTTAAACTTTTAAAACACACCTTTTTAGCTTTGGCTATTGTAAGAAGACAAAATCATAATTATACAAAGAAACAAACAGTTTTTCAGAGCACAGTGAGAGGCACTGGAACCAGGTCGACCCTAGTCCACCTTCCACTACAATGTAAGACTAGAAGGGCTCACTCTACCAACAGAGAAGCTCAGTGCACACATCTTCTTCTGGCAGCCAAGTTGCTGGAATTCCAGCGTTGAGGTCTAGCAGACACTAGGAAAATGCTTGCTCCCCCATTATCCTCCTCTGCTCTTTCAGCTATGTAGATAAGGCAAAGGTCATGCTTCTACTTCATTCCTTACCATTGAGCAGTCCTGCACATAACCCTTGTTAACTCATGCTGCCAGCCCTCGATCCACTCACTAGCATAACCTCCCCTCAGCCATCCTCCTTTCTTGCCTGGGTGACTGGCTCCTCTCTCTTCCCTCCATCCATCCACACAATCTGTAAACCCTGCACGAGCACCCTGGGCTTTCAGTGTAAGCTTACACTACTTGCTTACAAAGGAGGCCCTTGCTCCTCACCACCTTTCCAGTCAGCCACCACTCCAAGGCAGCATGCTTCCCCAACACTCTCCTACATTCACCAAACTGCAAGTCACTCTCCTGACTTCTGTAAAGCATGAGCTATGCCCAACTCAACTTTGTACTTTCTAGTGTCTGACATCTAACATGTTCAACACAACTCATGTAGATGATTAATAAATATACTTATCAGTATTTTCTTTTTCTTTTTCTTTTTTGATTTTTCCATGTGTAGCTTTGAAGCCTGTCCTGGAACTAGCTCTTGTAGACCAGGCTGGTCTTGAACTTGCAGAGATCTGACTGCCTCTGCCTCCCAAGTTATACTTACAGAGTGTGTATTAATTTGATGAAAGAGAAAAGCTTACCATAATTTTACTATTTTCTTCTTTATCCAAATATTGGTCACTGAACATGTGACACGAGCCAAGAACTGCCAGCTTCCCACCTTGGTTCTGTTGGTGACAAAGCAATGTCAGATACTTAGACCCTGAAGCACAATACATGCATCATTAATCACATTAGCAACTGTCTAATACACCAATAAATGCTAATTCACACAAAGACTTAACATTTGAAAAATATCAACTATGAAAACAATTACCCTTAACTGTTATTTATTTTTAGAAATACATTTCTTTTTCATTTATATATATGAATTTACATGAATACATGTGCATTATGTGCATATAACAACAGCCTGTACAGACCGGAGAAGGGCATCAGATTCCCTGGAACTAGAATTACAGCTGGTTGTGAGCCCCCAAGTAGGAACCAAACTGGAGCCTCTGAAAGTGCTCTTAACTACTGTTGTTCAACAAGTAAAAACAAATTATCTTTGCCTTTTCGATAAATACGATCAGTTTTGATTAGATTTCAGTGAGTGAGTTCTTACACCACACTGCTACTAAAATTGTCTGTATCTGCAGCCAAGACTGAAGAGATAGCTTGGTGGGTAAAGTACTGGTTGTGTGAGTGTGGGGACTTGAGTTTGAATCCCCAAAATCCATATAAAGCCAGCTGGGGTAGCACACATGTCTATAACCACAGCACTCCTGTGTGGTTTTGGGAGGCAGAGAAAAAGAAAATCCCTGGAATTTTGTGAGCCAGGCAGCCAGGCACATATAGCAGGAACCAAACAAGAGACTTTGTCCCAAAGTCAAAGATGAAGACGATTTCCTAGGTTGTCTTCTGACTCCATTTGCATGCCATGGATGCATGTGCCCATATTCACACACACACAACTGCATACACATATACACAAGACACACGCGCGCATGCACGCACACACACACCACATCTAAAGGCAAAAAAAAAAAATTAAAGGAAAAAAATAAAACAAAACCCTGCAACCAATGATCCAAAACATTGGAGACTCTACACACAATCCATGGCCATAACTAAGATAATTAGAAATAAATCCAATTTTCGGTGGGAAAACGGTGCAGTGGGCATTTGTTCCCCCCATGACCTTGGGCTATCTGGCCAGAAAGAGACAGAACTTCTTGTCTGCCTAGGTGACACCATTAAAGAAAGAGGGAGGGCCTCCTCAGCTCTGTGGTGGGAGATAGGACTGCTGGTTCCATTCAGCCGGGGGCAGAGCGGAAGACCATGGCAGCTGTTTGCCTTGATGTGCATATGTGAGTGTATCCTAATAAATCCTTGATACCCCTTTAATGGGCTCTCGTGGATTCATCTATTTGCCTACAAAACAGACCAGTTTCTAGCTCATAAAAGCAAATATTTTACAGGAAAAATAATACTATTTTTTGTGTTGTTTCTATTCAACACAAGGCATTACTATGTAGCCTTGGCTGACCTAGAACTCAGTATGTAGACCAGGCTGACCTAGAACTCAACTCACAGAGCTCTGACTGCCTCTGTCTCCCTAGTGCTAGGGTTAAAGGCATGTGCCCATCACAAAGTAGTTTTATTACTTCAATACCAAAATAACACCCCCCTACCCCCGACATATCTAAGAAGTCAATACCTTTGAGTGATAGAAAGCCAGAATGGGTCTGTTCAGTGGGAAGCAGACAGAGCCTGTAGACAGAACAGCCATGGCTGGTTTCATGACACTCAACGTGGCACCAAAAGGGTAGACAAAGGTGAGAGCCCTGTAAGAAAGCAAATGCATCCAAGTGATTACAGAATGGATTCTAGGAGCCACAGGATGGGTCGGTGGGTAGTAACACTTGCCACCAATCCAGAGTTCAATTCCCAGAATTCACACAGTAGTAGGAGGGAATGATTGCAAGCTGTTCTCCAACCTCCACACACATGCTGTTGTACATGCATACACAACCCCTCCCCCCCCACACACACACACAGTGAGTAAAGGTATAATCAACCAACCAAGTACAGTCTCTGGCAGGACATGTGGCATACATCTGTAATTCTAGTACTCAAAAAGGCCTGACACAAGAAGACTGGGAGACCAGCTCACACTACACAGCACGTTCCAGGCCAGTCTGGAACATATAGTGAAACTTTGTCTCAAAAAAAAGTATAGACTCTGGGGCATAGGTTTGAATCTAAGTTCTGACAACAGATTAGTCATGTGAAGTTGAACAATTACATTCACCACTACTTAGATAAATTAGAATGTAACTAATCTGATACAGTCATTTTAAAAAGTAATAAAGTACTTAGCTATTATGATGTAGGGGGTGGAGGCGGAGGAACAACCAACCAACCTGGAAATCTAAAGTCCATACTCTTAAGACACAATGATTCTCTAAAGGGGAGGAGCAGGGATTTACCGTGCAGAATTCTACTTTGCTTCCTTTTAAGCTGTACCATGGGTTGAGGTTTTGTTTTTAAGTATGTGTGTATGTGTGTGGGGGTGCCCACAGTCCAAAACAGGGCTTCAGATTCCCTGAAGATACAGGTAACTGGAAGCTGCCGGACATGGATGCTGAGAACCGACCTCAGGTCCTGCAAGAGCAGTATGCACTTTTAACCACTGAACCATCTCTCCAGCTCCCAAACAGGTTTTTGCTGGTGGTGGTTTTGGAACTCTTTTGGTGGGAATTACTTTTATAATCAGAAAACTCTTCATTTTAAAAAAAGCAACTTGGAAGTGAGAGCTCCTTCCTCTTCAGGGAGCTGCAGAAACACACTCACTGGGCATTGTTCCCATTGCTCTCCTCATCGATGATTCCAGGCACAGCCTTTCCTGCAGCTCGGCTAATTTCCCTAAAAGGAAAACATTAAAATCTAGTAAGCAAAGAAGTGGGGGATTTCACACTGCCTTCATCAACAGTAAATATGAACTAGGACTCTGTACTTTGGCAGGTTTCAAAGAGTAAACAAAAGCACACACCCACATACCCACATTCTTTTCAGATGCTTGCAAAGATTAACATTAAAAAGTTAGGCTTGGGTCGGGCATTGGTGGCACATGCCTTTAATCCTAGCACTCAGGAGGCAGAGGCAGGCGGATCCCAGTGAGTTCGAGGCCAGCCTGGTCTACAGAGCGAGTTCCAGGACAGCCTCCAAAACAATACAGAGAAACTCTGTCTCAAAAAAAAAAAAAAAAAAAACAAGTGAGTTCCAGGCTACTTAAGGCTACGTAGGATAATTCTAAAAACAAACAAAACAACAAAAACCAAAGTGACAATAACAACAAAAAACTTAGGTTTGGGCTGACAATGTAGCTCAGTTGGAAGAGTGCTGGCCTAAGACATACAAGGCCCTGAGTTCAATCCTTAGGAACACATAAACAGGGTCTAGTGGTACACTCATGTAATCTCAACCCTTGGGAGGGAGAAGTAGAAGATCAGGCATTCAAAGCCAGTCTGGACAATGTGAGACTGATTCAAAAGAAAGAAAAAAAGAGAGCTGGGTGTTGGTGGCACACGCCTTTAATCCCAACACTCGCGAGGCAGAGGCAGGCGGATCTCTGTGAGTTCGAGGCCAGCCTGGTTTACAGAGCGAGTTCCAGGACAGCCTCCAAAACAATACAGAGAAACCCTGTCTCGAAAAAAAAAAAAAAAAAAAGAAAAAAAGAAAGAAACCAACTACACAAATATTTGATTCAGTTTCTTCTTTTGTGTTGTTTTAAAAAAAGAGGGAGGAGACAAAGTTGGGAGGGGTGGGGACATGAGGTGGACCTGGGAGGAATTAGAGGGAGGAGTGGGAGGTAATATGACTGAAATACATTGTATGAAATTCTCAGAGAATGAATATGTCATATGAAAGGAAGGAAAGAGGGAAGGAAGTGAATCTGTGTAGCACTGGTTGGCATGGTTGCCATTCTCGAAATTGAGCCAATCCTTCTGTATTAGACCCCCAAGTATGGGGGCTGTAGGTGTGTGCAAAAGAAAGGGTCTATATCCTAGATCCACATCCTACACTGTATAACTAAGGTGAGCAGAGTACTTGCATATGGCAAGCTCAAGTGTAGAATGAATAATTTTCATCATGGGAAAAAGCTCATGGGGCATCTGAGACTGCCATCTCATGTATTCATTTCCCAATTCCAAAAGCCCCTCATCTGTTTCAGGATCCAGAGCAATGAAAGCTGACGAAGTCTCAGTCTCTAAGAGGTGAAGTCAGGGTCAGTCCGGGATGGGCACGGGGCCTAGGATGGCTCAAACAGCAAACCTTGGAGACACTCTTGAGGGAATGGTGAGGAATCATATCATGCTATCTCTAGATGGTGTGGCAAGTAGTTATCAATTAGGGAACTGTTAACTTGCTGGAAGCTAGCTCTGGTGGCACACAGTTTTAACTCCAGCACTTGGGAGAGTGAGGCAGGAAGATCACAGTTTGAGACCAGACTGGGATACATATAGAGAGACCTGGTAAAAAAAAAATTAAAAATAAGTGGCAGGAGAAGATGACGACCTCGACAAACAAACACACAAAGATATTCAGCTACACAAACAGGAATGCCAAGCTGAAGTAAAGGAACTGGGGTCCCAGTGCCAGGACTCCTTCAGTCACTCCATGCTCAAAGCCTACACTACTTCTGTGCTTTCCAGTCATGCAAAGCAACAGCGTTTCTTTGCTGGTTAATCCCGCTTGACAGAGTTTTCCTTTACGTGGGAGTGCAGAATATCCTGACCAAAAAGTAAATATGAAGTTTCCAAAAATGGAAGAATATAATTTGAAGAATAAGAAATAAAGCAAAAAGGCCAAGAAGGAAGAGAAGGTGTGTCAGGGAAGAGCTTGTGAGAAAAACGGAAGTCACACGAAGGGCATTCCACTTTCAACACTCTTACCTGTTCAACACTCCATCTGAAACCAGAGCTTCCTTAGGATGGAAATACTTGTAATATACATTTCTAACCACAGCATCTTATGGAGCAAAAGAGATTTTAGATTAGAAACAAGCTTGACATAGAGACTCATCCAAATTTTGAAAAGAAACCTAGACCTCTGTTCAAATCCCTTCCACTTTACCAAAGGTTCAGTGTACTAGTTATCTCAGAATGGGTGATCATGTCACCTTGGAAGCGCTTTCCTCCAGTGCATCAGTAGGTCAACAGGGTTATGATACAAACATTAAATAAGCAATCAATACCTTTGTTTAAAATAATAACCAAACCAATGACAGTTCAGTGAGTAAAGGTACTTGCCACCAAGCCTAACAGTATGAGTTTTAACCTTGAAATACACATGGTAGAAGGAGAGAACCAAATCCCAAATTGTCCTCTGACCTCCATATGTACAACATGGTAACATGTACACAAAAATAAATAAAATGTAGTAAGATAATAATCACCATTATTAACCATGATTCCATATTCTTCTAGAAGAAAGTTAATATTGGTATCAAATCTGGATTCTCCACCTTCTCCCAGCATCACAAGGATATCCCCACCACTGTCAAGGTACTTCTTAAGGACTTCAAACTATGTGAAGGGAAAAACAAACAAACTATGAATATAGTTTAAAATACACATACTATGAATAAGGCCTTAACTAACTAAAAATAAACACTTCAAATCTATAAACCATTTAACTGTTCACAGAATAGTATAAAATTTTCTCACTATACAAGATCTATCTGTTCTGGGTATGGTAGTTCATGCCTTTAATCTCAGTAGATGCAGAGGCAGGAGGATCTCTGAGTTAGAAGCCAATATAGTTTACAAACTGAGTTCCTGGATGCCAATAGTATGTACAAAAAACAAAAATGCAAAAAGAAAAAAAAACAAACATCCCCTCCAACATACACATACACAAAAATATGTCTACAAGTTTAGCTTTGAGCATTAAAACTCTAAAATGCTTGAACAGGGACTGGGGATTTAGCTTAGGTGGTAAAAGTGCTTCCCTAGCAGGTACTAGGTCCTGGGTTCAATCCTCAGGTCTCCATAAGACAGCATGGTGGTGCAGCTTAGGACTAGCATCCATCTGTATATAAGTGCCACCTTTGTTGTTAGGGATCTAAATGCATAGATAAGCTGGACATGGTGGTATACAACTGCAATTCCAGCAATTGAAGGTGGATGCAGGAAGATTGGATTTGAGGCCAGCCTAGACTACACAGGAGTTTTCCTATGTTCAAAGTAAAATTAAGGCAAAGACATGTGCCTGACCTTTATCCACCTTCCCCGTGGGTTTAGGACTCTGTGGGTTACCACAGTTCATCTCCACAAAGGGGAAATGTCTACTCGAAGGCAACATAGAAGGTGTAGAAGGGAGACTCAAATCCATGATTTCAGGCCCTTGCTGCTCCTGGCCTCCTTTCTTGGTTTCAATAGGAATATTCCTTACCTCAGCTGCCGTAAATTTTTCCCTTGGTCCAGCTGTAATCCATAGTTTCACCCCAATTAACTTCTCAGATGTGATTTCATCTTTTAAGCTGCAAATATAATTTTAAGACAAAGTTAGGTCCATAGTTTAAACCAATTTATGAATTATTTTAGCCTCTTGACTAGGTGGTACCACAAAAGCTGAGACAGTTCGTGTCCTAGAACAGCCTCTCTCCCGAGGTGAGAGGAGAGGCCCTCTCACGAGTGTGCTAGAGGCACCCAGTCTCTGTTCAGACACTCCCAATAAGCAAAGGAATTCAAGTTAACTCACACTAAAGTATAAAGAAGTCTTCCAAACATTAATTCAACCAACTCTTCCATTAGTTTATCTATATTTTAAGACAATGTCTCATGTAGCCCAGGCTGGTCCCAAACTTACTATGTACCCAAGTCTAACCTTGAACTCCTACTCTACCTACCATTACCTCTGAAGTGCTGAGATTACAGGCATATGCCACCAAGTGCGGCTCTAATCTTAATTTATATGACTACATATAAAAAACAAAACAACTATCTAAGGACTAGATTTGAAACTTAGTAGTAGAGTACTTGCAGAGCCTAAGCAAGGTATTAGGTTCAATCTTCATAACCACAAGGGGGAAAGACATTTAAAGAAAGCATAGCTAAAAACAGAGACATTCTCATTTAACTCTTACTTTTTCTTCCCTAAACTGGAGTTTTAAACTAACTTAAAGCATGGAGAATAACTTCTCTGCCTTTTGGTTAAGATTAAGTATAAAATATGGAGAAAACTTCTGATATTTTAAAATAGTATATACCCATAATTATGTTTATTTTTTATGAGGAGCAACTTAATAACATTCAGTCTGACCTTCAAAACATTGACCAAGTAATCTTTAAATTGAGCCCCTCCCACCTAAGCAATCAAAATTAAGAAATGACCATTCAGGTCTACCATCATGTCACCATTATCACTTAGAAAGCAGTCTCCAAGATCCTGGTCACCTCTGAATCTTCCAATTACTCCGAAGTCTTTTCTGCAAAGATTTGTAACCAGTGTTGGTGGTAAACACCTCCTTTTTATATGCATTGAAAAGAATGGTACTCCGCAGCTCCTTCTCCATGGTTACCTTATAAAGCAAACCAGAAAAGCAGCATGTTAAAGGTGCCCTATAACACTGGAGAAGGATACACAGCTTCACCTACCTACAAAACCCTAATGATTCTCAAAGGTTGAGAGTGCAATGCGTAATTACGGCTGAAAAACCAGTGGCAAACCCAATCCAGTCTGTGCCTGGCATCAGCTGTCAGGCTGCTCTCTGGCCTTCTACCAGCCTACTTTCATGGCCTTGTCTACCACCATCCTCATATTTCCCAAGTAACTCCTCACTGCTCACCACGGCCAAGTGTAGAGTATAGCTCTCTAGATCATCTTAGGCATAACTTAATTTTATGAAATAAGATCTTACCATAAATGCTGCCCCAAAACATACTATGTATTTGACACCCCTTCTTGTCAATACATATAAACCAATCCCTTCAAATAACTACTTAGTATTCTAAGGATGTAATACAAGTGTTTAATCAGTCATAAATTTAGTGACATGTTTTTCAATTTGTTAGTAAAATACTAAAAACATTTCTAGATTCCTCTTTTTAAATTTTATTTATTTTTATTTTATTTATTTTTCAGGACAGGTCTCACTATGTAACCTGGCTGCCCTAACACTTGTTACATAGACCAGGCTGGCTCAAGCTCACAGAGATCCGCCTGCCTCTGCCTCTCTAGTGCTGGGATTAAAGGCGTGCACCACCAACGCCTGGCTTGTCTTTTTCTTTTTCTTTTTTTTAAATAAATGACTTTAGTTAGGATTGCTTATGGGAATGTGAGAAATGGGTGACTATAGCATAACACAGAAGAAAATGTCTTTCCCTGCCCTAGCAACGTTTAAGTGGCCACGGAGCTTCAGTGAGGGACAAGGCCTCCTGAGCCCTCCCCTCTCTACGAGACAATGTTGACAGGTCCAATTTGGTATAGGTCTTGTGCAGGGAAATGTGACATAACTGTTTAACGCTGAAGTTTGGGTCCATTTGTGAACTGAAGAGATGACTCAGTAGTTGAAGGCACTTGCCACCAAGACTGAAAAAACCAAAGGATGACCCCTGCATGTTGTCATTTGACTTCCACAAGACTCAATGGCATGTACACCCACACATACACAACAAATAAACCCTAATTAAAACTTTAAAACACTCTTGGTCTATTTGAAACTTACTTTGATGCTCAAAATGAGCATCATTATTTTTTTCTTAAATTACTAGAAGATCCCCAATACCAATCCATGTTTTCAGAGCTGATATGAGATACCTTCGATACATTTTTTTATTTTCAGAGTCTCATAGCCCAAGTTAGTCTCTAATCTACTAAGTAGTGGAGGATGGCCTTGAACCTCTTAATGTCTTGCCTTAGTTTCCTGAGTTCTGGGTTTATAGGCACATTGCTACCATGTTGCTGCCTTTCCAATGGCATTTTTTTTTCTGTGTTGAGGACCGTCTGAGACACCCAGGGCCTCATGCTCTCACTCAGTGCTAACTATGCTACATCCTTAACCCCTTCAATGAAATTTTTTTAAAAATGTCATATTGATTTCATCACCTGACAGAGCTATATTTTGATGCTCCATCTCATCCTTCTGTATGTATGCATATTTTCATTCTGTGTACATACAATGAAGTTTCCTGCCTTCTCCAGTTTCCTGGTTGGAAAGTTTTAATGGTCACATTAGTGATGAACTGACCTATTACTATATTACACCACAAAGAACCCAAGCATCACAGTACTGAGATTCATATTTTTCTGCTTTTGCGATTTATTTTATTTTATTTTTTATTTTTTGGCTAAAGGGCAGATCTGGGGTTCTGTCCTAATAGAATTAAAAGTGAGTTTCCTTAAGAATAGGAAAAGGCTAAAAAGAAATAATAATAATAAAACATCGTTTGGGTAGAATAAGGTCCAACCTTATTCTCTTATTTTCTCTTCAATAACCTTACTAGATAAATCAAATTTTGTCAGAATGCTGAAACAAAGGTGGTAGCGATGACAGCTGAGTCTAAGACTTGATGGCGCCTTGTCCAGGGTTCTTTCATAGTCTGCAGGACGACGACAAATTCGCGCAGTCTGAGCAACTAGAGATTCTAGATCATTTCCAGGACCATTTCCCAGCCCATTTACGCGCCCTCAGTTTACCTCTGCCGACTTCGAGTTTCCCACAAGGCTGGGCTAGGGGTCTCCAGAGCCGCATGGCCAAGAGGTCATCATCCCCAGACCGCCCAACGCCCAGCCGGCCGGCGCAACCCAACGTCTCCTTACCTGAGGCCACAGGCCGCCAGGTATCCAAGGAAGCGCGCCTAGAAGGCGTGGCTCTGGGCTCTGAGCGCCTTTCGCCGCGGCATGATGACGACAGAGCGACAGACTGACAGTGCCAGTTGGCAGCGAACGCGGGGGCTGATGGGTAGGGGGCGGGTCTAACGCCGGGCTGGGCAGTTCCTACGGGTGAGGGGAGCAGCCAAGCTGGAGGACTGACGTTTTAATAAGAAGCCCGTTTTGTTCATCTCCTTACAGCCGCCATTAAAGACCGATAAAGATAGTAGGTCCCCAGGCCACCCTGAGGGTGGAAACTGTGTGGGCTTCGCGGCCAGCTTGCTGCGGTAAGCCACGTCCTGGTCTGGCTGCAGGCGCAGGGCGTCTGGGTGGATTTGGGGAGAGGGTGAGACACCTGCAGGGCTGCGGAATGTGAGAGGATTGGGAGGCCAGGAGTCCTGAAATGTCAGATCTTACCAAAACTTAGAAACTGCCGTAGGGAGTTGTGAGGGATCGGAGATGTAGAGTTGGGGAAGCATTTCGGGCAGAGGGAAGTGCTTGTGCAAACGATTACCATGGAAACGAGAAACGCCCGCATCTACAAACAGGCACCCTTCCGTTCAGGAGAGCACTCTGCCTTCGAGAGGACTATGGGGTTTGTGTACAAGGCGGCTGCAGCGTCAAGGCTTGAGCAGGCGAGTGTAGGAACCCCAGAAGTTTTAATTTTAATTTAGTCATGTCTTCATGTATAGAACCATTGCATTTAGGATATTAAAATACACAACTTGTCTGGCATATATCACAACCATGTCACTATGAATTTAAAAAGTGGTTAAGAGTGTGAACAGACATTATCTCTCCCCTCCCACTGAAGAGCTAACCCAGAGCCTTCTACATCAAGCCCTCTACCACTGAATTAATCTCCAGTCAGGAGACTTTTCTAAAGGAATGCTGCATGGCTTGCCAAATTGGATAAGCGTGCGACTAAGGATGCAATTGAAAGCGAGCTGTAGTCGGGCAAGCCACGGGACCATTCTGTACTGTCGGTGTGTACTAGAAGTCCTAATAGACCATACAGAGAGCACCTCCCAGAGTGTTTCTCCCACTGTACCAGGTTCCAGAAGGAGCTAGAGGGTTTCAGAGTCAGCTGCTCCCAAATCCAGTGTCTGACTGACTTGTCTTAGGTGAAGTTGGACAAGTTGCTTAATCTGAGTGTGTCCTGCCTGTAAATTGAGAACAGTTCCTAAATGCCTATTGAGGATTATAGATGATGCTTATAAAACTTGGGGTGGGCCCAGGGAGATGGCTCAGCTGGCAAAAGGGCACTTGCTGCTAACCCTGACAACCTGAGTTAAATCCTTGAGTCCCACATGGTGGAAGCAGACAACTTCCTCTGACCTCTACATGTATCCTGTGGCATGTTTATGCACGCACACACACACACACACACACACACACACACACATATACAGATATGACGATATTTCAATAAACATAGATATAACACAATCAGTTTAATAGTGCACTTGCTCTGCATTTTTCTTTCCTATCCTGGTGAAACTTTCTGTGGTTTTACCATCTTAAACAGAACCAGCAGATTGTGGACTTGACAGCATGTTCAGATTTCTGGCAGTTACAATCCTGTAAGTGGAAATCCCTGTTCTCTCCTTGTATCCCACCTCTAGCAATTAACCTGTACTAGCTAAGATGGAAATTGCTTCTTTCCCATACAAATCTTAATAGTAATTTTCATGAGTCCCAGCCTTGCCACCCTCCTTAATTCCTAGGGCAGGGGACAGAGGGAACAAAACTGAGAGGAAAGGGGTGGAACCAAGTGAAGTCCTCCCGTTGTCCCCAAACCAACCAGCAAGCTAATGAAGCTACCCTGTAGTATGTGCTGCAGGTTTGTAAAAGAAACTGAACTAAAACAGAACAACCTACCCCACCTGGACACATCTGGACATACACTACCCTGTAGTATGTGCTGCAGGTTTGTAAAAGAAACTGAACTAAAACAGAACAACCTACCCCACCTGGACACATCTGGACATACGCTACCCTGGAGTATGTGCTGCAGGTTTGTAAAAGAAACTGAACTAAAACAGAACAACCTACCCCACCTGGACACATCTGGACATACGCTACCCTGGAGTATGTGCTGCAGGTTTGTAAAAGAAACTGAAATAAAACAACCTACCCCATACCTGGGCACGTCTGGACATACGCTACCCTGGAGTATGTGCTGCAGGTTTGTAAAAGAAACTGAAATAAAACAACCTACCCCATACCTGGACATACACGACACACTCACACTCTTGCCAGCCAGAGTTAGCTTTTGAAATGACGGAGCTTGACCACCTGGAACTTAGTAAGCTAGGCAGCGGATCGGCTTGGAAGACTCAACAGCCTGAAGGAGGAGGAGACGTGTCCAAAGGTTACAGGGTAGAGCCCAAGGTCAAATAGTTCCATATCCCAGCTTGTGTCAGTGGTGTGGCCTTCAAGCAGGAACAGTTTCTCTGACCTTGTGTCTTGATTGACAAAAGAAGGTAAAGTAATTACTGCTTTAGGGGCATCTGGATAAAAATTGCTAACAGCCGTGAACATCTGTTCCACAACTCACCCAAGAGGAGTGTTCTGAGGTTGACTTTGGACAACTAAGTAAAAAGGGAGTGTGTTAAAAGACTTTGAAGTCTTCAGAAGAAAACCTTGAGGCTTCCAGAAGCAGAGCTGCAGCCCTGTTATGCCGAGGACTGGGTGCTACAATCTACATTGTCACCTCTTCTACAGGAGGAACTCGAGAGAATTCCCAGTCCTGTCCTTGGGCCCAGGTTGGCACAGATGCATCTCAGGACCATGTGCCTTGCTTGAGCTCAGAGAAGGATGAGGAAGTCAGGATCTGGCTTTTTTTTTTTCCTATTCTAAATAGAGGTAGCCACTCCCCCCCTCTAATCAAGCCTCAAAAATAGGGAATTCCTTGAAAATTAAAAGGTCTTGAGGCAACCATACCTACTAGAAAATATCCAGTTCATCTAATACTACTCAAAACAAAGAGACCATCCACACACAGCCATGTGAAACTGAAGGCAATACACTACATCTCATCATTTTACACACTGAAATAAAAATTCAGATACCAAGAGGACCTTCCCCAGAGTTCTGGCTGCCTATGAAACACTCTTCCCCTTTCCCTCAGTGTGTTTGAATGTTTGAACTCCCTTACTATGAGAAGTAGCTTGTACCCAGGCTCCATTAAGTAGGACTGGGGATTTATGAAGTGCTAAAGGAAGCCACTGGACTGGGCTTCTGGTTATGGTGCTTTTTTTTTTTTAACCCACTCCTGTTCCATTCCTCCTTTTCTCTTGCTTAGAACACAATGGTGGTGGCTATGGTACCAGTCACCATTTTGTGATCATGTGACCCCAATATTCAAAGCTATTACAGTTTGGATCTGAAGTGTTTTCTGACGGTTCCCATTTTCTGCTGACCCTTTTAGTACATGATTGGATCACAAGGGCCCAGGATTCATCAGTTGTTTAGTCCACTCATAGATTCATAATTGTATGGCGTGGAAAGGTGATAACTAAAAGGTTGGTCCCGCTTGGAGGGTGTCGGTCACTTAGGACATTACTCTGAAGGTGAATCTTATTCCCAGCCCAGTCTTCTATTTTTGCTTCCTGGTAGGAATAAGGTAAGCAGATTTTCTGTGCCACTCCTTCCACCGAAATGACTCAGCTTTGGCTAAAGACGACAGCCATGGGGCCCGAAGCCATGGGCAGAAATCCCTGAAATGGTGAGTCCAAATGGATCCTCTTTCCATTACTTTTCCTGGACATTTTGTCACAACAACAACAAACCAAACAGAGGAGTCATTTCTCAAGAAGGGCAAATCAAAACTATAAACACCTGGGTGCTCAGTGCCCTGTCCTGCCAGCCTGAGCCCTGCACTGACTTTTATGTAATGGTAAGCACCTCCGTCTTCTTTGAGTCATCAGACTCATTGTGTCTTTCTGGCAGCAGAAGGTAGTCCCGGAAGTTGCCAGCTGGTCTTGGTGGCTTCATAAGTGCTTGCCTCTTATGAGTCCAAGATGTCGTCGTCATCCTGTGCATAGGAAAATCCGAGGAATGCACTTGAGGCCCCAGAACTGCTGGCCACGTTGTCAGGGGTGCAGCCAATGGACTTGGACACTGCTTCCTGGGTGAACTCTGGGTCAAAGTGTTTCAAATCAGCAGGTCCTTCCTGTCAGTAGAAGCCAAGGATGAGAAGGCGACACTGGGATATGAGTCAACTAAGGATCTCAGAGCTTGGGAGAAGGATGCCAGACCTTCCTTTCTGAGTGCCTCCTGGTCCTTCATATTTAAAGTGACTGTCTCATGCTCCACACCAATCCGCAGACAAGCCATTAGTCAACATACACTTCCTAAGTGTGCTGGGAATGTGGGAGGACAAAGCAGAGCAAGCCTCCACTTTCAAGGACCTTATATGATAGAGGGGGGCAGGAGGATCATTTAGGAGTCTGATAAGTCCTAGATAATAGAGACAGAATAGGGTAATGTGGAAGACACCGGGAAGACATGTATGGGAAATGGTAAAAAATGTCCACAGGCAAACAGCATAGTTGTACACACCTATGTGTGTACACACACACACACACACACACACAGCTCTTGGGAGGTGGAAACAAGAGGATCAGAACTTCAAGGTCATCCTCAGCCTAATTAATAAGTTTGAGTTTAGCCGGGGTGCATTAGATCCCGTCTTTAAAAAGATATGATGCTGGGCATAGTGGCACAAACCTTTAATCCCGTCACTTGGGAGGAGAGACAGGTGGTTTTCTACGAGTTCGAGGCCAGCCTGGTCTACCTATATGAGTTCCAGGGCATCCAGGGATACATAGATGGACCTTGTCTCAAGCAAACAAATAAACAAAAAACAAAATAAAATAAGTGATAATAGATTTTCTGCTTCCACTCCAGAGACAGAATACATATACCCATCTTTTTAATATGGGCCAGTCATGTGACTGGCCAATCAGACATTGCCAAATAACTAAGCAAAGGCTTGAAAAGAGTACCTTGGGAGTTGTCTCAGTTGATACTCTGAGGCCACCATGTACACAAGCTCAGACTGCCTTGATGGAGGTAAAGGGGACTCAGGAAACAAGCACAAGTGAGATAATCTGAGCCTAGCAGTGTCAACTCCTGCACTGCTAACCACAGACCTGAGGGCTCTACAGAGAAGAGTTGTCTGTCTAACCACAAAAAACCCACAGAATCCAAAGAAGACTTGTTCAGCAGCTGGAGATCTGCCTCAGTAGTTAAGAGTGCTTGCTGCTTTTGCAGAGCACTGAAGTATGGTTCCCAGCACTCTTTGGGAAGATACACAACCACAGCTCCAGGCAATCTGATGCCCTCTTCTGGTTTCAGCTTGCCCCTACACCATACCCACCTGCACACGCCCACCTACATACATACATACATACACATGATTAAAAATAAATACAATCTTTAAAAGATGGTTATTTGAAGCCCCTTACTTTAGAGGGCAGGAGCAAACAGCATTAGTGTTTCTGCAGAGGAAAAGTCACTGCCCCTGGGTTTACAATATAAGCAGGTGAGCAAAGGTGGAAGGGTCTGCAGGTCTGTTTTAGCATGCAGGTCTTGGGCTGGGGAAACCAGCAAGCCGTGGCTGCCAGCTTCTCAGAAGGTCATAGGGTGCAGTGGTCCAGCCCAAGGCTCAGAGTTCCTGGACAGACTGTGATTCTCACCCATGATGTTTGCCTAACCATGTCAGTTGTGTGGTTCTTGACAACCAAATAGTTTCCAGCTTTTTGTTTTTGTTTTGTTTTGTTTTTACAAATAAAGGATGTGGTAATATCAGAAGAAGGAATCTTCCAATATGTGTCACTTTAATGCCCATGCATTACTGTATTTTCCTGTGTCCTTTCCTGTGACTCTACACATATCCTCTCTTGTGAACCAAAGTTCCTGAAAAGAACTGCATGTAGGTCTGATCAACTGATTAAAACCAGTAATTGTGGAGAGGTTGGAATGTTTCAGGTCTAGGACCTAATTACGATTCACCTTGGGCTATCTTTAGCCACTCCCCCCCCCTTAACAGTCATTCCTTGTCTACCTCTTTGTCTGACCTAGCATCCTGTGGCTAACAGTAAAAAACCTCTGGGATGTATAAAAGACCACAAGAATATCTTTAGTTAACACCTAAGGCCTATAGCAGAGATTTTTCCTGTAACCCACCTACCTAATGTTTCTACCAACATATTCGAAAAAGGCCAGGTTTATGACTTTCTCTGTAATTTTATCGTAAAATTATTCACAAAACTGTTACCATGATGGAACATGTAATTTTAGGTAACCTAAATCTGTGTTTTCAATATGTGTTTCATACTTGGCTCCAGGATACACTATATCTTATTCCATCTTAATTGAGAGTTGTGTTGACACCCTCCACAGGTACATATTAAACACTATCCCTATTGTCAGTTTAAGTCCCAAAAAATAAAACTGGGGTGTAGCTCAGTGGTAGGGTACTTATCTAGCATGTGTGAGGCTTGGGTTCCATTCACAACATACAAAAATAAAATCCAAAAAGGAAGAAACATTTCAGAACCCTGGACTAAATATGTCCTGATTTTTTTTTGGTCTTTTGAGGCACGGTTTCTCTGTGGCTTTGGAGGCTGTCCTGGAACTAGCTCTTGTAGACCAGGCTGGTCTCGAACTCAAAGAGATCCACCTGCCTCTGCCTCCCCAGTGCTGGGATTAAAGGAGTGAGCCACCACCGCCCGGCATATCTTGATTTTTATGAAGAACCTGGTGCTGGAATCTAGTCCCCAGCAAGCAGTGTCTCAAACTGGTGGCCTTGTGTGAGCCCTGGAGTCTGCAGTCTTTCTGTTAGTCAGCATGAGTGATGAGCCGGATTTGTCAGAAGTGGACAAGGCTAGCACATGAAAACTGAATATCCAAGAAAAGAAAACACTCCGTCAAAGGAAACTCTCCAGCAGGAGAAAGTATCCAAACATCATAAAAATAATGATCTTGTCCCAAGAGCAAGGATCAGCATGGCCCTAGGATCTTGGTTCTATGCTTGTCTTAGGAAACTGTGTATTTGTAGTGATTTTAGACACTTGGTGATAGCTTCACACCTATACAGACAGGCTAAGAGGAAGAAGTAGCCAGTGTTCTTTAAATGTGTTTTCAAACTTCCCACTGGAATATAAATCCCATTGTCAATAATCTCACAATTGGTCATGGTGCATGTAGTCCTTTGCCTCTGTTTAGCCTATATAGGTACCCGCAACTGCTTCATCATCTCCATGAAGTTGCCTGCTTTTGCAGCTCCTCAACCTCATTTTCATTTCTAACGTAGCATTACATTAAGTGTGATCACATGCCAGGGGTGCTGGTGCATGCCTTAATCCCAGGACTTGGGAAGCAGAGACAGGCGGATCTCTAAGTTTGATGCTAGACTGGTGTACATAGTGAGTTCCAGGATAGCCAGGGCTACAGAGAGAATCCCTGTCTCAAAATAGCAAACAACAACAACAACAAAAAACTCCAGTATGTGTGTGTGCGTGCGTGCGTGCGTGTGTGTGTGTGTGTGTGTGTGTGTGCGCGCACGCGCGCGCTGTAAATACCAGTATCAGCTCAGGATACCCCAAGACCAAGTTCTCAGCACAAAGAAGATTCATTTTCCCTACAGAGACAAAGGGCAGAGAATAAGAGACAAAACCAGGAGATAGAGAAGGAGGAGATGGGGTAAGTAACAACAAAGATGGGGAAGGGATATTTGTCCCAGGAGGGACAAAGAACTGTCTCTGGATAGATAGAAGACAGATATGACCCACAGGAAAATGGTGGTTCATAAAGGTAAAAGGGGAAACTCCATGTTAGTATAAGGTGGTTCATTTTAACTGGGCAAGTTAATTAGGTGAGTCAAAGAGGGCTTTAGTTCTGGGCTTCAGTACTTTGATAGCTGGGCCTTGGTAGTCAGCCTCAGGAGGAGGAAGTGGCCAAATAAGGGAATAAACCTTGGTGGCTAGGTTTAGGAATGTAATCTAACAGTTTTTTAAAGCAAGGTAGAGGAAATAGAGGAGAAGGATAAGACACACACATTCACATGCATGCATGCACCCACACACATATGCATGCTTGCCCAAAGCTAGTGCAAGCCTTGGTAGCTCACTCTTGCAAACCCAGTACTCAGAAGACAGGTGTGGATCACCATGGTTTGAAGCCAGCCAGAGATACAGGGATAGTGAGATAGTATCTAGGATAGCCTGGACTACAGAGTCTCACCGCCCCCTCCCCCACAAAAAAAAGGAAAAACAAATCTAGTGTCACATTCATGGGGCAGGAAGTCACCAAAGGAAAAAGATGTAAATAGGGAATGATGAATCCTGGCAGTATACACGTGTGGAGGGAAGTCTACCAACAGTGGTTTCTCTCGCCTAGTGAGACATCGCCATTGTCTGATTGCTTCTTCCAGCATCATTTTACAACGTTGGACAAGAAGTACACATCATTTTTACCATCAGGAGGAACATGAACTAAAGGCTAGCCTGGGCTATGTTTCAAACATAAAGGCTAGCCGGGGCTACTACATCTCAAACATAAACACTGTATCAGCTCTGTGGTGGAGTTAAGGTGCTGGTGATAAAGGAGCAACCCATGGCTCATCCTGCTCAGGCTGAGCTAGCCATGGGAGGCCAGGGCAGCCGGAGCCGGTTCTCACTCTTGTGGTTTGGATGAGACTCTTGGCCCCTCAGCTTCTCCAGCCGTAAAAAAGCCTAGAGCCTACCAGCCTTCGGAATCCAGAAGCCAAAATCTGGAGACCCCACCCTGTGCTCACTTACCACATTTGGGTTGAAGGGTGGAGTTAGCCTCTTGTGGTACAGGTCATCCCAGTTTATGGGACTGAAGAACACATGGTCCTTTATGTCGAGCTGCAGGAAGAAGACACTGGTCAGCAGTCCTCGCCACAGTCGCTCCCCAACTGGTGCCCACAACTAGCCACCAACGAGACAGAACTTTGCAGCTCTGGCTGGTTTGCTCAGCCCAGGGAACATTCTGTCGACAGACATCTTACTTCCCACATCATCAGAATCCATTTTTTCCTCTACACTCACAGATGCCTTCCACAGCTAAGTCTCGGCACCCACACCATACTAGCCTCTGGCGGCATGGCTATAAGCAAGGCTAAAGAGCTGGTTATTGGGACTGCAGAGATAGCACAGAAGATAAGAGCACTGGCTATTTTTCCAGAGGACCTGGGTTCAATTCCCAGCACCCACATGGCAGCTCACTACTGTCTGTAGCTTCGGTTCCAAAGGATCTAACATTCTCACACAGAAATACATGCAGGCAAAACATCAAAAGAACTGGTTACTGGGGGAGAGGGTATGCAGGGAGAGCTTGGAGACAGCCTCCCACCTCCAAATACATTAATACACCTTGATTCTTCCAGAGTGCAAGCCAGAGAAATAGGGCAAACCTGCTCACCAAAGACGACGGGAGAAATAAAGCCCTAAGAAAAATGGCAGGTTTCCAGGGACTCAAGCGAGGAGTGAGTCGTGGGCATGGTTTCCCACTTCATTCCTAAACCACCTTCCCTCCCAGCAGAGTCCTCCCTCGGTCTGTTTCACATTGAACAGTACTCCAACACCTTGCATCAGTACCATCTCTCAGAGGTTTGGTTTCTGTGAATGCATAACTTAATTCAAGAGTCGCAGGCATGTTCTAAGATGCAAATTCCTCTTTGGAAGGAAGGGGGTCTGTCTTCACAGAAGCCCAGATCTACAAGCAGGCTGGGGGAATCGATAGGCAAATAGCCTATTGTCACACATCACAGAACCTGGCATGGAGATCTTTTAGTGTTTATAATGCTTACAAACTCTTATCATATGCCAGACATGGGTCAAAAAGCTGTGCTACCCACAGAGTGGGGGCAAGCAGTCCTGGAGCCTTCCTTTAGATGCTAAGGCCATCTGGACTACAGTTGTCTCCTTCTCATTTGAGACAGGGTCTTACTATGTATAACCCTGGCTGGCCTGGAACTAACTTTTTAGACCAGGCTTGTCTAAAACTCAGAAATCTGCCTGCCTCTGCCACACGTGGAGGTCAACTTTTGGGAGTCAGTTCTCTCCTTCCATCACGTGGATCCTGGGGACCAAACTCAGATTGCCAGGTTTGATAACAGACATCTTATACTCAAGCTATCTTGCTGGCCCTGAAATGACCTTACACTAAGTAATAAATAAGATTTTTGTTTTGTTTTGTTTTTCAAGACAGGGTTTCTCTGTGTAGCCAAAGTAGTTCCTGGAACTCGCTTTGTAGACTAGGCTGTCCTTGAACTAACAGAGATACACCTGCCTCTGCCTCCCAAGTGCTGGGATTAAACGTGTGCAACGCCATGCTTGGTTTAAGATTATTTTTAAAGTGATGCTTTAGTCTTTTTAAAAAACCATGTATGTGCCCGGTGGTGGTGGCGGCGCACGCCTTTAATCCCAGCACTCGGGAGGCAGAGGCAGGCGGATCTCTGTGAGTTTGAGGCCTGGCTGGACCGACAGCCTCCAAAACAATACAGAGAAACCCTGTCTCGTAAAAACAACAACAACAACAAAACATGTATATGTCAGAAAATGAATGAAAGGAACAGACTATGAATTCTATGAATTATTTATCCCCATGTCTTATGTGTCCAGCCAGGTGTCTCGCAAACACACTCTGCTTCTTGCCATTCTCCCCTTTGTATAGACCACAGGACTTTCACACATGTGCCTAGGGCTGGGAAGCCTCCATCCAATTCTTCACATGGCTCCTCATATTCCAAGTTCAGCTTGTCACCTCCTTAGAGGGGACCTGCCTGGCCATGCCAGTGTGAAAGAGCACCAGCCCTATACACCCTTATTGTCTATCTCTGCTCACTGTTCATTTCCTTCCTGAAATTTGTCGCACTTGGTGACAGTTGTACAGAATCTCTGGTTTTTTGTCTGTCTCCTTCCACCTTCAAGCTTAGGCATGTTAGAGGTCCAGGCTATTAAACCTCTGGTACCTAGGTCAGTGCTGATTCGGCAAATATTGATTAGCTAAAACACTGTATGTTTTTAAAAAGTAGTCAGGGACTGGAGAGGTGGGTCAGTTGGTAAATTGCTTGTTAGATAAGCAGGAGGACCCAAACCTGGATTGCTAGCACCTATGTAAAAGCTGAGAATGGTGGCGTATTCTATAATCTCAGAACCGAGGAGGCAAAGACAGTCTAGCCAATCAGTTAGCTCCAGGTTCCATGAGAGACCCTGTCCCAAGATATAAAGTGGACAATTGGAGAAGACATTTGACCTACACACACACACACACACACACATACACACACACATATACACATGCATCACACACAAAGAGAATAGAGACAGACAGACACAGACAGACAGACAGACAGACAGACAGACAGACAGACAGACAACTCCTGGTTTCAGAGGGCAGCAGAAGGCAGTCCCACCGCAGGTGCTTCTGAACTGTCCCTGCAGAAAGGGACCTGTGCTTTTCTGCTTGGTCACCTACAAAGTCTGCCTTGGAGCCCAGCCGCTGCCTCTGGTCCTTGTGGAGAAGGCCTTGCAGAAGGTCACAGGCAGCCACTGTCCGGCCTCCAGGAATCTGTAGTGGCTGGTGCAAAATGTTCTCATACATCTGGGCCACATCTGTGTTGAAGAAGGGGGGCTGTGGAGACAGGGAGAGAAGCTGGGGGTTCAGCCATGAGATCATGGAAAGGGTCTTATCAGGGAGTTTTGGAACAAGCTGGACAGCCAGGATACACTAGCTGGACTCCTCCTGCCCTTCATCCAGCTCCTCTACCCACTGGTTCTTCTGAACCTTCAGAAATTACTCCTTCTACAGCGTGCCATGCTGGAGAATCCAGGCCAGAGGAAAGCCAGCCTCAGGCAGGTCCACACAGGCTTCCACATAAGTACATAGCCCAGGCTAGTCCTCAATCTACCACACTGTGACCTTCAGCCTCATTTCCATCTTAGTACAATAAAAGTAGCTCTCCGCTCTGCAAAGAGGCTGTGTTATAAATGGAAACTGTGAAAATAACACTACTTAAAAGAGCTGTACATTCCTCATATTCACTTTGGCGTCATCTTTCCTCCTGGGGTGCATAGATTGCTCGTTTAATTCCCTGTGCAAAGCTAGAGCAAGCTACATGAATTGGGGACCACCCTCAGCTTCCCCAGGCCACATGTGCCCCCATAGACATCTCTGTCCACTCACCAGGCCATGCAGCATCTCGTAGAGGACCGCCCCTAAGCACCACCAGTCCACCGCTCGATCGTAAGGCTCTTTACGAAGCACTTCCGGGGCCAGGTACTGTTGGGAGAAGTACAGGAATTCGAGGACGCCTAGCTTCTGTTTCTCTATCTGTAACGAAGGCCCTTGAAGGGGGTTGCTCCCACTGTCATAGCTTATCCTGTGTTCATTAGTATCCATTCACCAGAGACCTGAGGGTGACAGGCCCTTTGCAGTGCACTGGGGACATACAGGAGATCAGGCAAGATTGCCCTGTGTAGTTGTACAGCTGTACATTACACAGGAGTACCAGCCATAGGGGTAAAGGGAGCCACGATCTGTCTGTGATCTGCTTGCAAAGCCAGAATGGTAATTCAGAAGCCAGGCATGCCTTCTTATTAGTACATGGTCACCTGTAAGCTATCTGTGTCCTAGCACTGGGAAAGCCCTGGAGGCACCTCACGGTGTAGTGGGGTGACAAGGGAGCAAAGCCAAAGCAATGTGGCACACACTTGTTATGGAAACCTTAGTGCATGGGAGAAGGTCGGGAAAGGGGTGGTATTCCAGGTCATATTGACAGACGGGAACACTCCAGGAGCCGTGGCCTGGTACAAGGGAAAAAACCATAGGCAGTGCTGTGTTTTTGCCAGTCCCAAGGGCTTAGTGACCTCCTGGCCTCGGGTTGTCTGCTACTAAGGAACAGAGTCCCAGCAACAGACACAGCTACCCTGTGGGTCTGTGGAAGGGAAGAGAATCATACCACCTGGAACCCTCTTCAGTGTGTGTGTCCAGGAAAGCATTTGACCTGCCAGAACTTTGACTTTCTTACCCTTAAAATGGGAGCATAGATCGAGTGGTAGCTGGAGAGATGGAGAGATGGAGAGATGGATGGAGTGATGGTTCAGGTCATAAATACTTGCTGTGTAAGCATGAGGACCTTTATCTAGATCCCAGCCGCCACATAAAAGCTAGGTGAGACGGCTCACATATGTAGCCCCAGTGATATGGTGAGGAGATAAGCAGATCCCTGGGTCAGTGGCCAGCCAGCCTAGCAAAATTGATGAACTCAGGCTTAGTTGGAGACACTGTGTCAAAATATAATGTGGAGAGGACTTACAGAAGGTGCCTGACATTAACCTCGGGCCTCCATTCGCATACATGTGCACATGAACCTGTCCACATCCACATGAACATGTACCTATACTACACACACACACACACACACACACACGCACACTAAACAAACAAACAAACACTAAGGTCATGGAGTCCCTAATGGGAACAAATGTAGGTAATCTTGTCTGTATGACTGTAGCAGTCCTGGAAGAAGAGACATCTCTTACATGAGACACAGTTCCATAACCCCTGCTCCTTAAGCTAGCTACACCCATTGAAGGACTGGCTGTTGTCAGACTTCGGGGTCAGCTTTATCGGGTGGGCACCCCATGCACAAACACAGACAAGGGTCCCTTCTGGGAGAGGTTGACTGACATGATGGGACCTGGTGGAACCCACCTGAAGGACCAGGCACAGCTCTGCAGGTTGATAGACACTACCAGGTGGCTCTCAAGTCCTGCTCCAGACTAGACAGGGAGGTGCTTGTAGCCTTCGCCCTCTGCCCCCTTCTGGCACCTGTCCAACCCTCAGGGGCCCTGCAAGTTCAAGGTCCAACATTCAAGACTGGTGGGACTTCAAGGAAAGGTTTTAATCCCAGGGCACAGATAGACAGGTTAATTCATGCTCAGACACGTGTTGTTTATTTGTTTGTTGGTTTGTTTATTGGGATGCTGGGGTTGAACTCAGGGCCTCAGGCATGCCAGGCAATCACTCTACCCCTGAGCTATATATTACCTGTCCTAATTATTATCATTTTGAAGCACTTTCTTAAAATCCTCAGGCCTTATCCTCTCAATGAAGATAGGCATGGGGAATTACAGAAATCTACAAATTTCACCTTCTAGACTCTGTCTAGGGGTCATGTTTATGTTTACACAAGCCCTGACCTGAACTCTCAGGCCACGCTCTCCTGGTCAAGGACTTAGTCCTGTGGAGCAGTGCCATCCCGCATAGCAGCCACTAGCCACATGTGGCTAGTGAACAATTGCTTTTGTAAAGGATCAAGATTTGGGTCTAGTTGGGGGTGGTAGCTCATGCCTTTAATCTCAGGAGGAAGAGGCAGGCAGATTCCTGAGTTTGAGGCCAGCCTGGTCCACAAAGCAAGTTCCAGGACATCTAGAGAATTACCCTGTCTTAAAAATCAAAAAAGAAAAAAGATTTGGATCTATTGAAATGTGGTCAATCACAGCTGAGAAGGACTATAAATGTATTCACATGCTGGATTGTAACACTAAGAAATAATTCACTATTTCAACATTTTCACATTTACTTTATTCGTGTGTGTTTGTGCGTGTGTGCATGTGTGTGTGTGTGTGTGTGTGTGTGCGTGCGCGCACATGCTATAGCATACATACATATGGAAGTCAGAGGACCAGTTTGGAAAAATCAGTTCTATCCTTCTACTACATGGGTTCTAAGCATTGTACTCAGGCCCTTACCTTCTTAGCCTTAGCAGCAAGTGCCCTTAGCCACTAAGCAGTCTTGACAGCCCTATTTCACAATTTGATATTGATTATGTATTTAAATAAGAAGATTTGAGATAAAATGAGTTAAATAAAGTGCACTGTTAAAATTAGTTTCACCTATTTTCTTTTCCCTACACACACACACACACACACACACACACACACACACACACATCCCAAGACAGGTTCTAACTATGTAGCCTTGTTGTCTATTCCAGGTTATTATCAAACTCACAG
Organism: Mesocricetus auratus; assembly: GCF_017639785.1. Lineage (NCBI taxonomy): Eukaryota > Metazoa > Chordata > Mammalia > Rodentia > Cricetidae > Mesocricetus > Mesocricetus auratus. The sequence continues at coordinate 9,297,976 of NW_024429209.1, read as the reverse complement.
AGATCTCTGTGATTCCAAATGCTGGGGTTAAGGCATGTGTCATTATGCCTGGTATCACATGTTTCTTTTTACTTGGCATATTATAGTGTGTGTGTGTTGTGTTGTGTGTGTGTGTGTGTGTGTGTGTGTGTGTGTGTGTGTATCAAATCCAGGGTCTTGATGAGTGCTCTACCATCGAGCTACACCACCAGTCCTGTCTTTTTTTTTACTTTTATTAAAGATTTATTTATGTGTTTGCATGTTTTGCCTACATGTGTATGTCTATGTGCCCCATGTGTGCAGTGCCCACTGAGACCAGAGGAGGGTGCCAGATCCTCTGGAACTGGAGTTACTGTGGAGGATTGGTGTGAGCTGCCATGTGGGTGCCAAGGCATGGATTCCTGACCTTCTGCAAGAAAACAAATGCTCTTAACTGTGGAGACAGCTCTACATCTCTGCCTTTATACATACGTGCACACATGCACACACACATTATAATATACATATTTACATACATGATTTATTTCAATTTGTGTACATGGGTGTTTTGCTTGTACCACTTGCATACAATACCCACGGTGGCTGAAAGAAGACTTTGAATCCTTTGGAACTAGAGTTGTAGGTGGTTTTGAGCTGACATGTGTATGCTGGGAACCAAACCCAGGTTCTCTGGAAGAGTAACCAGTGTTCTTAAGTACTGAGCCATCTCTCCAGTCTTTTTTTTTTTTACTTTTTACTTTTTAAATGTACTTGTCTAGCATGCCTGGGGTTCTGAGCTCAACCCCCAACATCACAATAAATAAGGTTTGTATCTATTTGCTTTTAGACTCATAAAGTCCCATCTGACCTGTGATCTACTATACAATTGGGGCTGGCTTCAAGCTCCTGACCTTCCTGTCCCCAACCCCCTGGGAGCTGGGATTACAGGCATGCAAGCTCACATTCAGCTGTACCTTGCTATTCCCACTGGGCAGCGGTAGAACGCACTAGAGATAGCTGGGTGCCCACCCTTCCAAAAGCTGGTCCCTTGACACTCATGAGGAAATGAAGTCTCAGTATAGGGCTGTCTCAGGGAAGAGCTTGAGAGGATTGAGTGAAGCCTGTCTGCTGTAGCCTGGTGGCTTTATTTAGGGGCTGTGGCCTCAGCCACTAATGGTCAGCCTTCTCCACAGATCTTCCACATACCTCGGGGGTGCCACAGAAGGTGGATGTGGTCTCCTCGGGCTCTACACATTCCTTGCAAAGGCCAAAATCTGTCAGTACCACGTGTCCCTGTGGGTGAGAGACAACAGGAAGGGGTTGTGCCAAAGCTCAAATGCCACACCTAGAGCAATGGCTATGCAGTATGAGGGGACACAAGCTGCATGCAGACTGGGGGCTCCTGGCCTGGATACCAGGAGATCTCAGGGCACAGGATGGGGACACGACACTCTGCTGTCTTCCCCAGCTCATCATGACTCAGGCCCATGTCTACAATAGTGGCAACTCCAGGATGTTCTTGCTGGGTAGTAATCCCCATGATGAAGGGCTGAAGACTGAGAAATCAAGTCTACCAATGCCAGCTGAGCGTGAGGGTGGAGAAGGTGGACAGGTACAGAGGGCTATCAGACGTTAGGAGCTGCCGTACCTAATTCTCACTGCTGGGACTGTGCCCTGTCCAAAGTCATGCTGCTCCAGAACTGAGCGGTAGAGGCCATGAAGGTCCAAATCTCCTTGTGTCAACTTTATTACCATCCCGAAGAGCCATCCCTGCTTAGGGCTCCCATCTGTGAGATGTACTGAGGCCTCTCTTGCAACCACAGCGCAGCTGCACCTCTCCCCGTGCTCCCCCACCCCCGTTTTCTTCTTTCTCCTTAAAGTTGTATCTTTGGAAAACGTTCCCCAAGAAACCTACATTCCACACTCATCTCAAGGGCTGTCTCCAGGGCATCAGGAAACATGGAAGGTCTACAGGTCCCTAGCTTCCACCTGGCCATACCTCTCCCCACAGGTCTGTATACATACACATGTACATACATACATACATACATACATACATACATACATACATACATAGTCTCCTGTGCACAGGTTTATATACATAGATATGTGCATGAGTACATATGTACATATATACACAAGAATGTATGTTACCACACGTATACATGTGTAATTCATAAATGCCTATATGTACAGACTGTGACTGGAGAGCATAGAGTTGAGCTGCATGTACACACGCGTGCACATGTGTACACACACACACACACACACACACACACACACACACACAAACACACCACACCACACACCTGGCAGTCCAAGAGAATGTTTTCTGGCTTCAAGTCTCTGCAGAAAACAAGAGAAAACAGTCATTTACTGAGTGAATTGGGGACTTGGGTCCTGGCAGGAGAACTACTCATAGAAGCCCCCACAGGTGAAGAAGGAAAACCCAGGGAGTCTGGGTACTTAACTCTAGAGAGGAGGACACCCCACCCCTAAATAAGGGACCTCCTCAGTCAAAGGACCAAGTTCGCTGGAACTTCATGGCCCACACAATCCCTGTCTGGTGGAGCAGAAAGGTCCTGGGACTGACCACGAGCAAAGGGCGGGCCTCACCTGTAAATGATGTTGAGAGAGTGTAGGTAGCCAATGGCGCTGGCCACCTCTGCGGCGTAGAACCGGGCCCGGGGCTCCGGGAACCTACGTTCCCGCTGCAGGTGGAAGAAGAGCTGGGAGAGGGGACAGTGAGACGGTGGCTGGGTCCCAGATCACAAGACGGGGTCCTTCAAGGCCCTCGACCCCATGCAGGCCAGTCACCCTAGTGTACTTGAACCAAAAGACTGCGTGCGGACCCCACCCCTCAGCGCGCGTGTGCTCTCCACACTGTCAGATAGCCTAATTAAGCAGCTCCTGTGTTCCAGGCTGCAAGCCAGGCTCTTTGACAACTCTCGTTTAAATCTCATGACCATCTTCAAGATCTCAGCTGCGATGTCAGCCTCATGTCAAAGGAGGAGGTGTTAAATGATTTGTCTAAGGCCCCACATGTCAGAGTTGGCCGAGCTGGAATTTGAAACCAGGTCGATCAAGACATACTTTGTGTGTGGGGAGTGGGATGGAGTAGGAGGGGGTAGATTCTTTCTATGTAACCCAGATTGGCCTTGAACTCAATCCTCCTACCTCCATATCCCAAGTGTTGGGATTATAGGTGGGAGGCATCATGCCCAACAAAATGTGCTTTTCCTCCAACCCAAGCATTAAGATGTCACACTGAGCCCAGGTTAGCTCTCCCTGTTTGGTCTGCTTTGTTGGTTGCAACATCTAGGAATGTGCAGGCTGAAACCTCCCCTGTTGGATTCAGACTGAAAAACATTTGGTTACACATAGGCCAAACTTGGTACAATTGAAAAGAGCCCCCACTAAATTTTGCCCCCTTGTTCAGTGAGACAAAGCAAAGCAAAGCAAAGTCCAAGATGATGTCCCTGCCTTGCTTTGGACTTAGCAGGTATCTCAGGTCTCTACTTAGGATAGCGACATCAGACTAAAGAGATATCTTAGTGGGATTAAAGTGCTTGCCTTGCAAGTAGGACCCAAGCCCAGGTCCCCAGAGACCCAATATAAATGCCATGTGGGCATGGCTGCCCACCTGTAATTCCAGCCTTGGAAGGTAGAGACGGGATCGTCAGAGCAAGCTGGCTAGCAAGACTAGCCACACTGTCAAGCTCTGGGTTTGGTTGAGAGAGACCCCGATTTGACAAAAAAGGGTGGAAGGGAAATTGAAGACGAATCTTGACATCAGTCTCTGGCCTCCATGTGCAAACACACATGCACCTACATGATTGCCCCACACATAAAAATAGGCATGTACAACACGCATACATGGAAATAAATACATTTTAAAAAATGAGTCGGGCGGTGGTGGTGCACACCTTTAATCCCAGCACTCGGGAGGCAGAGGCAGGCGGATCTCTGTGAGTTCGAGGCCAGGTTGGACTGACAGCCTCCAAAACAATACAGAGAAACCCTGTCTCGTAAAACAAAACAAAAAAATGATAGAGATGGATGTGAGCCTTTGCCTGGGTGTAGGGAAGGGAAGTATTGGGGAAACAGTGAGCACACATTCCTATTAGCAGAGACCTTTCCTGGTAAGTGAGTAGCAGCCACCTTGTGTGGCAAACACCCCTGCAACAGCAATCGAGAAAAGGACCCGGTACAGCCTGGGTTGTCTTGGGAAGTGACTTACTGAGCTGAGGCTCTCAGCTGAGCCGCTCAGTGTCTTGGACTACCAAGCGGGTCGGTTGCAGGGATTCAGTGAGCTCACTCTAAGTGGGAAGCGCAGTTGGCACACGGGAGGACAGCTGCCTTCCTGAGGCCCACTCACCTCTCCTCCGTTGACGTAGTCAAGCACAAAGTAGAGCTTCTCTGGGGTCTGGAAGGAGCAGCGCAGGCCCACGAGGAAGGGGTGCCGCACGTTCTTCAGCAGGACATTGCGCTCTGCCATGATGTGGTTCTGCTGTGGAGTCACACGGACAGGGGTCTTTGTCACAGTCCAGCACAATCCAGGTGACATTGCTTATGGAGGTGTCCTGTCCAAGACTTTTTCCTGCCCCAGTTCCGACACCCACATTGGCTCTCTATTGTTCCCAAGCCAGGCCTAGCCTCCTTGTCTAGTACTTAGAAGTCAGTGTCCCGAGCCTCACCCCAGTCACTTCATACAAATGTTGTAACTTCAGAAAACCCTGCCCCAGGGTGACAAGCAAAGCAGATACTATGATGGGATGACTGCGTCTCAGGGAAACTCTCTAGAAAAACAATGTCATGCAGTATCTATGCTCATGCCTTTGATCCTGCTATTTTATCTACCTGTACAGTCCCCCTACCCCGTGTGTGTGTGTGTGTGTGTGTGTGTGTGTGTGTGCCCGTGTGCACGTGCACATAAGAACGTGATGGATGTCTCCACCTTGTTCTTTGAGATAGGGTCTCTCTTTGGACCTATAACTTACTGCTTGCACTAGTCTAACCAGCTAGTGAGCCTGGGGGATACTTTCTCTCCATCTCCACAGCACCAAGATTAGAGATACATGCTGCCATGCTTAGTGTTTTTATGTGGTTATGCAGGATCAAACTGAGGTCCTCATGCTTGCACAGGGAGCACTATGCTGTTTTAGCCATCCTCCTAGCCCTGGGACATGTCACCTTCTTTTCAAACTATCAGATTGCTGTTTACTGTCAGGGTCAGTTCACGACCACCTATGCAAGAAGACCTCCTCTCCTTGTTGGCATGAATCACTGTCTCCAGAGTAGTTTTGACTTCACATTCTGTCCTCTCCCTGTCCTCCAAATTATGTTGAAGGAATTCAAGTCACCAAGGCATCTAGAGATCCAAGCTGGCCAGACTCACAGGGCCTATGAAGAGGGTGTGGTGTGAGCCCACAGTGTGCCCCTGGGGAGCCTGCCACCTAGAGAGGACAGAGAACTGGTCATCCGTGGGTTCTGTTAAAGGCTGGAATGATGAGACCTTCTCATCCTCCGTAAGGTTCCTAGGGAAATGGCTTGGCCTGCTTTCCTCTAGAAATGTTAGGGTTCTGTGTGGGAGATGGACTTTCTGAGCTGCCCATGCTGACCTCTTGGAGACGGAACCATCTTGGGAAGTCACCCTAGGCTGGGAATCAAGAAGCACGAGGGGAAATAACCATCCCTGGGTTCCGGTACCTCTTTGCTCTTTATGACGGACTTCTTCTGAAGCACTTTCACTGCATAGAAGGCTCCATCGGACTTGCGCTTGGCCAGTAGGACCTGAAGGAAAGTACAGACCCAAGACATCAGGGAGGACAAGGTTCTCCTGGCAGCCCCCACACCCATTCTACAGGTATTCGGCTTGTGAGCCTTCTTTTGCATGTGCTAATGAAGGCAGGGGGTGGAAGGCTCCAATCTCCACTCTCCTCTCCTTACTTACCTTCCCATAGTTCCCTTTGCCAATGATTTTGAGGAAGTCGAAGTCTGTGGGCCGGGCACTGTGGACATGAGAAGAGCAAGGGTCACCATTTGGAAGCTGGGAAGCTGGGTCTCTGGTTAATTCAGAGCTGGGAAATGCAGGTGGCCTTACAGGAACCTCATGGCCTCGCCCCTGAAGAACATTGTGTCTTACAGACCCAAGAAGCTCAGAAGATGGAGCCTCACACACCTCTCCCCACACCCACCCCAGCTCACAGACCAGTTAAAACTAGGGGAGACATGGTGCAGAAGGCAGTCTTCTCCGCCCACCCCCGTTCCCCAGCCAGGAGAAGGGCCTGGGTGGAGAGTTGCTGACAGTGAAAACGTCTGGGGTCATTCCAGGCAGAGGACTCAGCCTGGGCCAAGGCTGGGAAGTTAATGAGAGATGAAGCCTCACAGGCACGGGGTTAGAGGGATTCTGGTCCAGCTGGCACAGGTTTTGAGCACACCAGGGACCTTGGATTACATTTTTAAAGCCAAGAGAACCAGCCATGGGACATCAGGGAGGAATTTTGTCTTAGAAAACAGAACTCACTTTGGGTTAGCTGATGGCCCCAGGTTGATGTTTCCATTGGCCCTAGAGGGCTGAAGACATTTAAGGAAAGAGGCGATCAAGACCAGCAGGCTCCCTCCTCTTCCTTTGGCCTAGGCCCTGGTTTGGCCAACATCACTACTACCCAGCTTACCTACCTCTCCCTCTCCCTTCTTTCATGGGTTACCTCCCTCGCACCCATTCACTCCTCCGTGCCCACCCCCTCCTCAATCTATTCATTCTCATCACGCTTGCTTCTCCTAATGACCTTGACAGGCTACTGGCCATCATGACAATTATACGAAAGAAAACTGAAGCCAGAGAGGAGTTGTCCAAGGTCTTACAGATGGTCAAGGTGGGACTTGAACCTATATATTCTCATAACCAATGTCACAATTTTTTTTGTAACCAAATCTACTTCTTATAGCTCCCTGCCAAATCTCTCTTCAATTTTCCTTGCAAATGGCCATCTCTGTGAGTTCACAGTAACCTGGCAGCACTGCAAGTCCACAGGGCTGGCTAGTATCTCTACAGATCTCCTCAGCCTTGGGAGGAAGTGAGTCCCCAGTGCAGGGTGCTGGGTGCTGGGAGGAAGACTAAGAACTGCTCACCTGTGGGCTGGGAGCTCCAACTGGGCTGGAAGCCATTCTGTAGCTGTGATGAGGTGGGCTCTGGGGGTACAGGGAAGACCTTGGCCTCCAGGCAGGTCTGCCCGATTGCACACCTTTAACTTCTGATACAATCTTAGCAGCTCCCACCCTAAAGACCAGAAGTCCATGCATGGATGAGACAAATGATACTTTTGTCAGACCCAGCCTTTCTCACCAAACAGTTCAGGAGGGATGGAGAGGGACGGTTAGTGTGGTCCCTGTCTAGCAGGAACTTCGCAAAGGACAGGAAGACTCCTGTGATTGACAGATGCCTCAGAACTCCAAGGCGGCAGGAGCAGGCAGGACCCTTGTAAGCCTAAAGATGAATCTCTCCTTTTACTTCTCAGTGAAGCTCTCTCTCTCTTTCTCTCTCTTTCTAGACAGGGCCTTGCTCTGTAGCCCATGCTGGTCTTGAGCTTGCTGTATGTCTCAGGTTGACCTTGAACTGCCTTAGCCTCCCAAATGGGGAGAATACTGAAGTGTGCTACTACACATGATTTAGAATAGGGCTTTCTTAGCTCTTACTGTTTGTGGGTAGCCTAGACTTTACAGACTCGCACATAGGCATGTTCGCAACCCAGAATTCTTGTGGAAAGTCCCAGGATATAAGCTCTGTGCTGAATACAATCTTGCTTGGGTGCTTTCCCAGTAACAGCAACCACACTGGGGTCTTTGGGCCAGAACCACGAAATCCCCCAGGTAGCCAGAGTGTGAGTTCAAGTGGTAGATAGAAGGACTCGGAAGCTGGTCTATGCAGCCAGCAGCACAGTGGGAGAAGCCGACTGTCTAGGGTTCGGTTCATATGCTGGGAACCTCACAGGCTCTGTGCCTCCCACAGGGATTGGTGCAAATTATTCATTCAAAGACCCCAGTTTTGGTTGCTGTTGGCTTTGGCATCTCTTAGATCACCTTCTTTTTTAAGGAACGGTCTTTGAGGCACCATTCTGTGACTGGGTGGGACCCTTAAATCCATTCACCCATGGCCAGGAACTTCTACCAGGTTGGAGGCTACCCAACTGGGAAAGTAGTTGCGACAGAAGGGAGTTCCTCAGCTAGGCTGTTCTAGAGGCCTCCCATTGCCAAACTCCTGCACAGCAGGCTGTAGAATTCTAGCAGAGGGAGGTGCATCCTGGCCTTTCTGATGCTCCCACAGCCAGCCCGAGACACCACCACCCCTCCCTAGGCTGTCCCCTGTCCCCCAGGGGGTCCTGTGTCTGGCCCTGGCTGCCCTGTCCCACATACCTATGCAGTCTGGGCAGAGGCTTCCGGAAGATGCAGCAGTTGGAGCTGAGCACAGGCTGCAGGCAGACAAGAGAGACTCTCTCTGTTCTCCCAACAAGAGCCAAGTGTCAGTGCCTGGTGCCCCCAGCACAGAGCTCAGAACTTCCAGCAGTGGCAGTACTGAGGGGGCTGGTGATGTCACGCAGCATCCAGCAGTGCTTAGGATGGGATGGGAGACCTCTGTTCCTCGGGGACACCAGTGCTTTCTAGGAGATGAGGGGATATGTAGCAGTCCCAGAGGATCCTGGGGATCACTGGGGACTGCAAGAATGTGTGTGTTAGTGTGGGTCAGGGTATGTGCTCTCTGCAAGTGTTTTGTGGAGAGTTGTGCTTTGGCATGTCTCTGGTGTGCCAGTGTGGCTGCAGACTTCAGATGTGTGTGTGTGTGTGTGTGTGTGTATACATGTGTCAGACAGTGGTGATACACACCTTTAATCTCAGTACTTTGGAGGCAGAGGCAGGCAGATCTCTGTGAGTCTGAGGCCAGCCTGGTCTACAGAGTGAGTTCCAGAACAGCCAAGGCTACACAGAGAAACCCTGTGTTGAAAAACAAAAAAGGGAAGTGTATATGTGTTGGCATGACAACATTATGTACATGTGAGTGTGCATCTGTGCTGAGTTTATCATTGTTTTTCTGTGTGTGTAGTGTATGTAATGTCCTCAGACATTCAGTATGTCACTGTATAGTATATGTTTGTGTGTAAGCCTGCTTGTGAGTGTCTATATGTCTGTCTTCAGATGAGACTGTGTCTAGTAATATGTGCATGTGACTATGTAATCATATGTATAGGTCCAACACTGTGTGTGTCTATGTCCTATTGGTAGTGTGTGTGTGTGTGTGTGTGTGTGTGTGAACATGTGTGTACATATATAGAAAGCCCATCTGTTAGAACCCAGGGTTCAGCCGGGCAGTGGTGGCGCACGCCTTTAATCCCAGCACTCGGGAGGCAGAGGCAGGCGGATCTCTGTGAGTTTGAGGCCGGGCTGGACTGACAGCCTCCAAAACAATACAGAGAAACCCTGTCTCGTAAAAACCAAAAAAAAAAAAAAAAAAAAAAAAAAAAAGAACCCAGGGTTCTAAACAGGTACTACATAGACCACCTGGTCTAGAGGAGAAGTCACTGGGACCTGAGCTACAGCCATGGAGAACAACATACCTGATAAAACTCTGTAGATGCTCCGGAGAAGCTGGAGCTGGCTCTCCATCCAGCTGCCCTTGGTCTTGAACTACTGAGTATTTGGCTACCTAGGTTTTCCCTGTAGCTGTTCAGGAGCTCTGGCTCACTGCCCCTAAAGCAGGCCTGGCTGGCTCACAGCTCTTCCGCTGTGTGAGAACTCACATCTTAGAAGTTCCTGGCCATGAAGGCCTTGCTGTGAGGTGTGCCTGTGGTGTTCTCATGGTGTCCTTTCCTCTATCAGGAGATCAGGAGGGGTCGGTAGGTGTTCTGAGGAATTACTGGGAGCAACACAGCACCTGTCTTCTTGGGGCTATACAATCACTCTAGGCACAGAGGGAGTGAGTCAGGCATCCTTATAGACCCTAAAATTCAAGGAACCTGGAGGTGTTGACCTAAGAACACTGCACTAAACAGTATCAAAGTTTCATTTTCCCACAAAACAGAAATGTTGAACCAATACACAAGTCTGCAGGGTGACATGTTGACAAAACACACATCCTTACCAAGGACATTTCTTTTCAATAACAAAAACCCCATGGGGTCTTTGCTGGGCTGCAGGATTTTAGAAGAAGAAGATAAAGAAAGCTAACAATAGGCTAAGTGCCCCTGCCCTGGTGGTACTTAGGAACACTTCAGCCATGCTGGCTCAGATTCTTACTCGCACCCTGCCTGGACAGCCTGCTTTCTTTCTTTTTTTATTAAACTTCTCTAAGGAGCTGTCAGCACTCCTCACGTCCACCCCTTTTCTGTTTCACTCCTGAACCCACCTTGGATTTTGTCCCAGCATCCTGAGGAATCAGTGGACAGTGAATTCTTATGTCAGAGCCAGGGATGACTCCTGGGTTCGCATCTCGCTCAGCCTAGCTGAGGATCTGGCATCCTTCCTGGCATCCTTCCTTTGCCTACCTGGCTTTGAGAGGACCTGGGCTTCCTTACTGGACTCTCTTCCCCTTCCTCTTCAACCCTGGCTCAGGCCTTGGGTGTCCATCTCCACTTACTTCCCATATCCATAAACTAGTTCAATGGCTTAGCTCCTCGTGCTTTCATCCTCTGTCTAGAAAGCTCTTGTCCCAGACAACACATGGCTGACTTCTAGTAACATGGCAGAGGACCCTGCTTCAGTGGGACCTCCAGGAGAGGCCAGTACTGACTGATAGCAGGTGATGGATTGTCTCGGTCTAGCTGGGGCTTAGGACTTTTAGCGCTGAGCCTGTGTAATCCTGAGCAAATCCTGATGGCCGGTCCACCCTCCACAGTAGCTAGCCTCTGGGTATCTAGAAGCTGGATATCCGACTGTACACTTAGTGCTCATGCCCTCTTATCGTGTCACTAGTCAGGCTCTCTAATTTTCCATCTCAAACTAGAACATCAGCTCATGAAGGCAGACCTTTCTTGCTCACTGTCGAATCCTTTACATCAAGAACTTGCCCCCCTGAACGAGGATGTCAGTTTGGAGGGCTGGTTAATCTATGGGGCCTCTGGTAGTGGATTAGTATTTATCCTAGTATACAAATGGACTTTGGGAGCCCACTCCACACAAAGGGATACTCACTCAGCCTAGACACACTGGGGAGGGCCTAGACCCTGCTCCAAATGGTATGACAGACTTTAAAGATCCCCCATGGAAGGCCTCACCCTCCCTGGGGAGTACAAACGGAATGGGATAGGGGTTCGGTGGGGGAGCAGGGGAGGAGGGGAGGGAGAGGGAACTGGGATTGACATGTAAAACAAACTTGTTTCTAATTTAAATTTTTAAAAAAGGGAGGAAAAAAAAAAGAACTGGCCTGAAATCGAGGAGTCATTCATGCCACATTTGACTAATGAAGTCAAGGAGTGGAATAATCAAGCAGAGTGTACATACAAAATGAAAAATTATGTAACCCAAACCTCTGTCTGTGTAGGCCTACGTAGATCAAAAATGGGCACACAGCTGATGCAATTATCAAGGAGAAATCAAGTTTCAGGATGGTGGGTGCACTGGGGTACTAATTTTATTAAAGTGGGAAAAAGACAATGAACATTTGCACGAATATCTACAGCAAAATTCAGGAGGCCATGACCACTAGTTATCAGGTTAGGTTATTTGTTTTTCTTTTTGAAGTACTGTATAACATTTCTTACTGTGTCACTGTTTAATTACTCAAGTACCAAGCCTCAGCAGCACTTCAATGTGTTCCCTGCCCAGTCTCCTGCCATCTTGGCTAAGACCCCATTCCATCCCTCTAGTTTCTGAGTCCCCTTTCTCTTGTGTTACTGTCTTGTGATAGGTCCAACCTGGTCCAACCTGTTGTCAGTGTCTTCTCCCCATTATTTTATTTTTATTATTACATTTATTGACTCTCTGTCTGTCTGTCTGTCTGTCTGTTCGTCTGTCTGTGTGTGTGTGTGTGTGTGTGTGTGTGTGTGTGTGTGTGTATTGTGTGTATTAGAGGAAAACTTGAAGGAGTTGGTTCTGTTCTTCCACCAAGATCATACTCATTTCATCAGGCTTGATGGCAAGTGTTTTTATCCAGTGAGCGATTTCACCAGCCCTTCTCTCATCCAAGGGCCATTAATATCATCCCTCCCTCCCATCCCTTGCTGCTGCCTAAACTTGCCTTTCTCTGGCCCATCCCTGGTGTGCCTGCTTCCATCTCCCTAGGCCTGCACAGTGGGCTAGGGCAGGAATAACACAACTCTCTCTCTCTCTCTCATCCCCTCCCCCCCCGTCTCTCTTGAACATCGCCCCACCAACATGGCCTGCTTGCCTAACCCTTTCATGGGTCATCATTTGCCTCCCCTAAAAACTTTGCCCAATGGCCTCTCCTTGTATCTGCTTCTGTCATCGTGCTTGGCTTCACTTGTCTTCTTATTTTGTTCCTGGAATTGTCGTCATTCACACATACATATGTGTGTGTGTGTGTGTGTGTGTGTGTGTGTGAGAGAGAGAGAGAGAGAGAGAGAGAGAGAGAGAGAGAGAGAGAGAGAGAGAGAGAGAATTGTGTGCTGATGAAGATTGAATCCAGGACTCCCAATCAAGTGCTCTACGTCTAAGCTGAACACCCCCAGTCCTGTTACTGCTGTTTAAATGAGGAGGAAACTGAGGCATGGTGAAGAGAAATAGCTCAAGTGAGATACCATGTCAATAAATGATATAAATAGGATTTGAACTCAGGCAAGCTGACCCCCAAACCCACTGCCTAGATTACCTAGAATCTCCAGAAGAGATTAGACAGTTAAAAATGGAAAGAAAGAAAATGGGGATGAAGTGAAGACATGAGCTGGCTCATTAAGAAAGGAGAAATTAGGCAGAGAAGAAGAAATTAAGGAGTCAGTTGGATGGGAAGGCAGGAGAAAGGGGAAGGAGCTAGGGAGTAAGAAAACTTGGTAGAGGAAAAAGAGGACAGGGGATGAAGTTAGGGAGGGCAAGGGAAAGAGAAAATGGGTAGTTAGGAAGCACCTAGCCTCGGCAGTCAGACGGAATACAGAAGACACTGCTTCAGAGAGCTGCGAGCAAGGCAGGTATTCTGCTCACAGGGGCGCTCCTCACCTCGAAACCCTGGGTCCCAGCGCAGATCCCAGAGAATTGTGCTTTCTTTGTCTACCCAATCCTGACTCACCCAGCAGCCTTCCCAGGCAGGAGTGACCTGTCACCCACCTTCCAGCCCAGCTGGGAGTTGGCTTCAGGATCTCCAGTTACTAATTAACTGCTGGACCAAATCACCGTGGTTGCTGCGCCAAGGGCTCCTGGACAGCTGTGCCCTGGGGACCCTCTGAACTGTTCAAAAGCTACTGCTAGCTTCAGCTGTTGTGACCTTGGGCAAGTGACTTTGGTTCCCAGAGCCTCAGGAGAATTCCTGAGCCTCATGAAGGCTCTCCCAAGTCCCTTCTGACACTGCCACACTTTTATTCTCAAATCACCCCCTTCCCATGGTCCAGCTGCAACTTAGGCTTGTCCACTTAGCCCTCCCACCTGCCATTGTCTAAATTGCTTTTCCCTTCTCCCGGAACCTGGAGAATGAACAATAAAAAGACCTATTTCACCCAGCTCTCTCCCACCATTTCCTTGATGAAAGCTTTCTGCCTCTGCATCCAACCCTTCCTTGACAACTTCCAGGGATGGGTAGCTCATTCCCGCTGGGTCCTGTGCATTGCTGGACCCATCTCGCACTCTCTTGTATTGAACTAGTACATGACCACCCAGGGTTCGCCTACCCTGGCATCATTCTAGAAGAATGACAGTTGGGTGGAGACTTGTAGCCTGCTCTGAATCAGGGAATCTGAGGGTCAGGTACCAGGGCTTAGCTGGTCCTGGTTCTCATGAACTGAGGCTTTTTTGTGTACGATCTGAAGGTTCCAGACCAAGCATTCTTACTTAGGCAGGGGGCAGGGGGCAGGCAACTGAACAGGTGGGTCATGATCTTCCTAGTGACTTCTCTGTAGAAGGCGCCTTAGAGTTTGAGATTCACTCCACTTAAAAGTGTCTTGTGTGTCCCGGGCTTGCTTGGAACACCTTGTATAACTGAGACCAACTTTGAACTTCGGATTCTCCTGCTCCCCCTCCCAAGGGTTGGGATTACAGGCCAGTACTATTATGCTCTGAATTTATGTGGCGCTGGGGATCAAACCCAGCACCCAGCATATGCCAGGCAAGCACTCCACCCGAGCTACATCCCCAGCTCTTCATTTGACTCTTTGTTAAAAATGCCAACAACCCAGTGGTTAAGCCCAGTGCCTTAAAGCTCCCACGCTCTCCCGAGTCTTGCACAGCCTCAACTCTCCATCTTTTCCAACATACACAGATTAGCACATGTCTGGCCCAGAGAGGGAAGCTAGCTGGCCTGAGTGTACAGAGCAAATCAGGACTGAGACCAGGGTCCTGCCTCTTTCACCACTGCTACTCGGTCAAGCTCCTCCCCTCATCCACATAATGGTACTGATTGTACAGACTGTGTGCAAGAGTTTCAGTGTACAGAGGAACACGAAATAGAAAGTGAAAACTTGCCCTCCACCCCCATCTTCACTCATATTTCTAGAGGCATGTGCTGCTAATTAAACAGTGTCAACCCCTCCTGACTTTGGACTGTGCAATTGTGGACACATCTGCATACAAAACTGAATCATACTATACACATTGCTCAGCCATTCATTTCTCAGCAATTCATTTCTGTTTCTCATGTATATCTTTCCATGTCAATACAAGTTCGATTTTCTTTAAAAACAAATGAACAATATTTTATATGGATGTGTGCCTGAGTGTATATACACTGCATGCATGTAGTGCCTGAGGAGACCAGAAGATGGCGCTGTGGGTGGTTGTGAACTCCCTGACGTGGGTGCTGGATGGGATCCTCTACTCTTAACTGCTGAGTCATTGCAACAGTCTTTAAAATTAAAGGTCAGAAAGCAACTTTTGGGAGTTGGTTTTCTTATTTTCTGCTTTCTTCCAGAAAATTTTCTCATATGCTGGTTGTTTTTTTTTTTTAATTGTCAACTGTATACAAACCTACACGTACCTAAAAAGGGGAATTTTAATGGATAAAATGCCTCCACATGTTTGACCTATGGACAAGTCTGTGGCTATTATTTTGATTCCTGGTTGACATAGGTGGTGTCATGGCTGAGCTGGTGGTCCTGGATGGTATAAGAAAATGAACTGGGGGGGGGACATTGTAGGACCTAGTGGTGTCCAGGGCACCACAAGAAAATCCACAGAACCAACTAACCTGGGCTCACAGGGCCTCACAGAGACTGAAGTGACAGCCAGGGAACTTGCATGGGACTAACCTAGGCGCTCTACATATATGTTATAGTTGTGTAACTTGGTCTTTGTGTGGGACTCCTAGCTATCAGAGTGGGGGATGTCTCTGAATGTGCTGCCAACTTTTGGGACCCATTGCTCCTGCCTTATCCAACCTTGGTGGAGGAGGGGGTGCCTGGTACCACTGCAGCTTGGTACACCATGGCTGACTGATATCCACGGGGTGCCTGCTTGTATCTGAAGAGAAACAGTGGAGGAGAAGTGAATGGGGTGGGGGAGGAGAAAGGGCAGGGGGTGACTGGGAAGAGGGGAGGGGGAGCTTTGGTTAGGATACAAAAACAAGAAAAAATAAGAAAGCAAACTGAGCAGGCCAAAGAGTAAACTTCCTCCATGGCCTCTGCTTCGGTTCCCGCCCTGACTTCCCTCAGTGATGGACTGTCATCTGGAAGTGTAAGATGAAGGCAGTCCTTCCTTCCCATTCGGTCACTATCTTAGTCAGTGTTCTATTTCTGTGAAGTGACACCATGACCATGGCAACTCTTCTTTTAAAGATTTATTTATTATGTATACAGTATTTTGCCTGCATGTATGCCTGCATGCCAGAAGAGGGCACCAGATCTCATTACAGATGGTTATTAGCCACCATGTGTTTGTTGGGAATTGAACTCAAGACCTCTAGAAGAGCAGCCACTGCTCTTAACTGCTGAGCCGTCTCTCTAGCCTGACCACAGTAACTCTTAAAAAGGAAAACATTTAATTGAGGTGGCAGTTTACAGTTTCAGAGGTTCAGTCCATTATCATGGCGGGGAGCATGATGGGGCGCAGGCAGACATGCTGCTGGAGAAGGAGCTGCGACATGTTGATACTCAGGCAACAGGAAGTAGACTGTCTCACTGGGTGTGGCTTGAGCATATATAAACCTTCAAAGCCTGCCTCCACAGTGACTCGCTTCCTCCAAAAAGACCACACCTACTCCAACAAAGTCACACCTCCTAATAGTGCCACTCCCTTTGAGGGCCATTTTCTTTCACACTACTACAGCCATGATTTTTTTTTTTCTGATACAGGGTTTCTCTGTGTAACTCTTGCTGTCCTGGAACTCACTCTGTAGACCAGGCTGGCCTCAAACTCACACAGATCTGCCTGCCTCTGTCTCCTGAGTGCTGGGATTAAAGACATGCACTACCACATCCAGCTAGTCAAGATGTTTCACCACAGATATAGAAACCCTAACCAAAGCCAGGCGGTGGTGGCACACACCTTTAATCCCAGCACTCGGGAGGCAGAGGCAGGCGGATCTCTGTGAGTTCGAGGCCAGGCTGGACCGACAGCCTCCAAAACAATACAGAGAAACCCTGTCTCGTAAAAAAAAAAAAAGAAAGAAAGAAACCCTAACCAAGCAGGGTGGCGGTGGCCATTGTGTGTAGAGAGAACATTCATACATAATACATATTGCTTGATGATGGGGATATGATCTGAGATGTCTTATTGGGTGATCTCATATGAAGGTCATGCAGTGTCCTTCCATAAACTAAGATAGACATGGTGTTACTTGATTTAATTTTATAGGATAATTATCCTAATTATGGTAGATTATTGACTACATATCGAATTACTGGGAGTTATGTGTTATCATACACAATTCTGTTAGAAACCTATCTTTTTTAAATATGTCAGTCTGAGTTTATGTAGCTCTTTCCCATCTTTCTGGACCTTCTCATTCTCCTCTTCTTCACAGAGAGTGTCTGCTGTCACAGCAGCCTTTCCTTTCCCTTCACTTTGGAAACTCAACAGGTGTCTCTCTTGTTTAATGACCTGCTTAATGGATCCTATCCATTTCCCTCCGATTATTTTATTATGAACCAGGGAGATGGCTCAGATAAGCCTAACAAGTCAAGGTTGGTCTCCAAATCCACCAACGCTGGACAAAGTAGCTCAGACATCTACTGAGATATAGGAAGTGGACAACAGATAATCTCCAGAAGCTTCCAGACAAGGTAGTTTTCTCAGTGGTGAACAACAGGTATCCTGTCTCTCACAAGGTGTAAGGTGAGGCTCAACATCCAAGGTCTGACTCTCAAACACACACTCAAAGAGGCGCATTCATTCCCACGCTCACTTACCCAAATTATGTTATTGTGGTAAATATGTATGTGTGTGTGTGTTTATGTATATGTGTGTATATATGTGATGGTATTTACCATCTTTAATTTGCAGCTCAGTGGCATTAAGAGCTGCTGATTTTTAAATGTTCCCTCTGTGCCTTTGCTATGGGATAATTAGTACAGCAGTGGGAAACTGACACATTTTTTGATTGCTCATTGCAGGCTTATAAAAATGCAACTGATTTTTGTGTGTTAATCTGTCTTGCAACTCTGATGAACTAGCTTGATAGTTCTGGCAGCTTAATGGGTTCCTATTGACTTGGAACATCTCTAGAAATCAAGTAATATTATTTTTAAATGTAATTTTACTTCTTTTCCAACTTGGATTCTTTTATTTATTTGTTTTTATCTAGTTTATCTGGCTGAAACATCTAATAAAGGCAGAATAGCAGCAGTGAAAGCAACAGCCTTTGTCTTGTTCTTGACCTTTGACACAAATGTTCAGCTTTTCACCACGGAGTATGGTACTAGCTGTGGACTTTGTGTAGATGGCCTTTGTCATATTGTGTAAGCTTTCTTTCATGTTTCCTTCCATTTTTCTCATGGAACAATATTGAAGTTTGTCAAATGCCTTTTAGTGTCATTTGAGATTATCACATTTCCCCCCATTTTTTTATTGTTGTTGTTGTTTTGTTTTTTGAGACAGGGTTTCTCTGTGTAACTTTGGAACCTGTCCTGGCACTTGCTCTGTAGACCAGGCTGGCCTCAAACTCACAGATATCCGCCTGCCTCTGCCTCCCGAGTGCTGGGATTAAAGGCAAGCGCCACCACTGTCCCGTGCTTGTAACTGTTCATGCTTATAAGTATTCTGCCTTCATGATTGATTGATAACCTTACTGGGTCCACGCGTCTCTTTTCTTTGACCATTTTAATTTTCCTTTTTCCTTGCTGGTAATTGTTTCTGGGGCCTCATTCATGGTAGATAGGTACACGTTCTACCACTGAGCTGTAATTCCTTGCTCTCTCTTTCCCTTTAAAGTACTTGCCATAATGTTTCACCAACAATTGCTATGGAGAAACCCAGTGTTATTATCATTTACGTTCCTCGATTTTGTTCTCACTGAAAGCTTTCCTGTCTTCTTTTTATTCTCTCTCTCTCTCTCTCTCTCTCTCTCTCTCTCTCTCTCTCTCTCTCTCTCTCTCTCTCTCTCTCTGTCTCTCTGTCTCTCTGTCTCTCTGTCTCTCTCTCTGTCTCGGTTTTTTGAGACAGGGTTTTTCTGTGTAACAGCTCTGACTGTCCTGAAACTCACTCTGTAGACCAGGCTGGCCTTGAACTCACAGAGATCTCCTACTTCTGCCTTCCAAGTGCTGGGATTAAAGGAGAGCACCACTATCGCCTGGCTTCTTTTTATTCTCATTACTCTGATATCTTACAGTATTGCAGTTTGGTACTATTCCTCTGTCCTGGCACTCAGTGTGATCTTTCAATCTGGAGATTAGCATATCTTCATATCTTAATTCTGCTTTATTTTATTTTTATGTGTTTGATGTTTTGCTTGCATGTATGTCAATACCACATACATATCTGGCACCCTGAGGAGGCCAGAAGAGAGCATCAGATCCTCCCAAACTAGAGTCACAGATGTTTGTGTGCATGAACACAGGTCCTCCGTGTCTTAGCCCACTTAGTTTAGTTTTTTATTAATATAACTCAATGTTTGACTGGTGTGCTGATTTTCCAGTATTTTTCCTATTTTCATCTCATTGTCTTCGTCTGTTTGGAGCAAGCTAGCCTTGAGTTTGTGCAATCCTCTTGCTCTGCCTTCTGAGTGCTAGAATTATAGGTTTACAGGATTGCAGCCATGCCACCCTCCCTGTATCCTACTTTCTAGGAGGAGTCCTCACCTTTAACATTCAAACCTTGTGTTAAAAGTTTATTTCTCCAATCACATGTTAGGTTCCAAAGCCTTTCCTTATGTGTCAATGTCTCTTTTATTGCAGCTATCTGGTCAAGGATTAGCTTCCAGGAAGAGGAGTCAACTTCTCCACTGTGACAGGAAATGAGGAGGTCAGATGTGGGTGAAAGACACCATGTGATAAGTGGCCGGGAGGGGCAGGTTTTGTTTCCTGGGACGTATGTGGTGAGGCCACAGAGATGATGAAAGGGTAATGGTATAGGAGGCTTGAGGAATGTGCAAAGGAAGGCTGGGGCCAAGCTCCTGAAGGCCCAGCTGCTCCTTAGAGAGCCGTAGGAGTTCAATTCACAGAAGCCTCAGGCCATCAGTTCACCTTGACACCAGTCTGTCCAGTCTGATAAGCTCCTGCCCCTAAGGAAGAAGCTGGGCTCTTGGACAGTTCCATGGTTGGCATTCTAGTCAAGTGGTTTGGAAGGGCAGCGGGGCAAAGGAATTAAAGATTTTGAAGAGATGGCTACAATGAGCTTATCATGTCCCCTCCACTCGCATACTCTGGTAAGTGTAGAGCTGAGCCCTCCAGCTTGACATTTCTGGACAGAAAGCTTCATGCTAATTTAAAACTGGAGGGTCCATTGAACTCTCTGGCCTTGATCATTTGTATAAAATGTCATGATATCAGGCCCCAGGGGTTCTTATTGTTTACATTTTTTTTTGTTTTTACGAGACAGGGTTTCTCTGTATTGTTTTGGAGGCTATGGGTCCAGCCCGGCCTCGAACTCACAGAGATCTGCCTGCCTCTGCCTCCCAAGTGCTGGGATTAAAGGTGTGCGCCACCACTGCATGACTCTCTCTCTCTCTCTCTCTCTCTCTCTCTCTCTGTCTCTCTGTCTCTCTGTCTCTCTGTCTCTCTGTCTCTCTGTCTCTGTCTCTGTCTCTCTCTCTTCTTAGCAATAGCATCTCATGTATCTCAGGCTAGCCTTAAACTCACTATAGCAAAATGGCCTTCAGCTTCTCATCTTCTGTTCTCCATCTTCCCAGTGCTGGAATTGCAGGATTATCTCCACAGACCTGGGTCATGTGGTGTTGGGGATCAATCTCGGATTTCCTGTGTGCTGGACAAATGCTCTGCTCAACAGCTCTACCCTCTAACATTAAATCCTTAGGTCCATATCTGGCATCTGGAGCTCTTGGTGGAATCATCTGGGCTCTTCCAGCCTTCCACACTCCTCCCTTTCTATCTCTGCTGCCTGCAACACAGATAACCAACCTCTCTCTTAGCCTAGCTCTACTTCACACCTGCAGCTTTCCTTGGTGGACACCCCATGAGGAAAGACACCCTGGTATCTCAAAAATCTAGGTGTCTTCATTGTAACTTGGGGTCCACCCTCGTAGATTCATATAATGGTGATCAGGGCCTCCTTTTAAACAACCCGGCCCTATAGCACATCGCCTACCCTCAGCGGCTTTGTGGCACTGTGGAGCAGGCTTCCACAACCCCATCACACCTACAACTCTTATGCTTGCAGCAACAGAGGCATGTGGATGTTCCTGCCAAGTTGTCCTGCCAGCCCGAGACACCTTCTGGCCCACTTATACCACAGCCTCTACACACCTTGGTGGCTGACTGTGAGGACACTTTCTGAGGTATGTGTTTCTAAGCAGGGAATCCCCTCTACCCAGGCATGTTTGTAAGCAGGGAATCTCTTTCATGGTGTTCTCAATCTGGCTTTCTCCTTTCAATACATTTTTATTTTTACAAGCCCGATCCTTTAAAGTATAAAATTCAGATTCTTTAGGAAAAAGGTTCTTAACCTCCCTAATGCTGTGATCCTTCAATACAGTTCCTCATATTGTGGTGACCCCCAACCATAACATTATTTTCATTGCTACTTCATAAGTATGATTTTGCTACCACAGTGGATTGTAATGTAAATATCTGTGTTTTCTGATGGTCTTAGACGACCCCTCTGAAAGTGTATTTTGAATCCCCAAAGGGGCTGTGATCCACAGGTTGAGAACCACTGCTCTAGGACCTCTACCTAATAGCAGAGAGAAGGAATTGGTCTCCTCAGATATGGCAGCACTGATGTTCACCTGTGTGTTCTGGGCATTTCACCACCAAAAGAGAAACAGACTCTGGCTGTAGACTGTTCAAGGATGTGAATTTATTTAATGTTGTTACAATACACAGACAAATCATACTGTATTTTCTTTGTAATGTTTCCTCCCTCAAGAGTCACTTTAGTTTAAACCAGAGTATTTTCTTTAAGAATATTTAAGAGAACACACTCATACACCACACACACACACACCCATACACACACACACACACACACACACACACACACACACACACACACACAGAACAAGAACAAAAATGTAACCCCATCGTAGTACGTGTGAATGAAAGTGGAAACAGGCCTTGTTTTCAAACTCTGTAACTGTTCTGTCTGCCTTAGGAATTAAGCAGAAAGTTCATCCCTGTCCTAGGCCAGGGCTGGGCAGAGGCTGGACAAGCCTGCCGGGAACAACGTGTAAGTGGCTCGGGTTGCTAGAGACCAGAGTACAGGGTGCCAGAAACAGCCACCCACTCCCTCTCCTCCTGTTCTCCCAGGTCAAGGTGCAATGCTCTCATCAGGGGACCCAATGGGTGGTGGAATGGTCAGAAGGCAGATTTCTTTTGACTTTTTTTTTGTGATTCAGTTTCTTTCCAGAGTCTAATGTGAGTGCAGAGCTTCTGAGGTCTCGGAGGTTGGGAGGCCTGCGAACCCTCTTCTCCAGCCAGTTTGTCCATCTGGCCTTTTCCATACTGGCAGAGCCACATGTCAACGGCTGCTGTCGCTCTCCGTGGGAGCTGTGTGGTCTCACAACACCAGTCAAGAACACGGAACTTCTTGACTTCTCAGACAGACCAGTCAGTGAGGGACGGGTAGGCTAAAGACAAGGTGGCAGGTTCCACAGCAACCTGGACAGCTGAGAGAGCAGAGGCGGGCTCCTCCTTACTCCCAGCAAGGGGACAGTGATGTCCTACCTATTAACCTAGCCCTCCCTCCCCCTTGGCGGGTCTTGCCCAATGCCCTCCCAGAAAGGCTGTACTCAGAGTTGCCCTTGAGGGCTGAAAGGGAAAGGCAATCTGAGGCTCTTTCCTCAGGGTGTCAAACGGCTGTCCCCCAGAAGCTGTCTGGCCTAGGGAGGGGAGGTCCCCAAAGGGATGAAATAGGAAATCAACAGAACTTTTGGTTTCTCACTTCTGAGGAAATAATAAACTTCATAGTTTAACAATAGCCCTTAGTATTTCCAACATCACACCTCACACCGGCGCCTGATAGAATCTGTTGAGTGACCAACACTTACGTACACACACACACACACACACACACACACACACACACACACACACACACCACAGAGCTTACAAGTGTACTGGACTGGGGGACGACCCTGCTCTTCAGCCTGCAGGCTATCTCAGCACCAGATGAAGCTTGGCACTGACTTCCACTTATGGGCGGGGTGGCTTCTGCTGGGCTCTGGTGCTCCCCACATAGGCTTGGGGTGAGTTTGGCAGTAGTTAAGTGGAAACTGAACCTCCACTTGCCCCAGCAAGGAGCCAGCTGGCAGTGAGAGACAGTTGAAAGGGCTTACGGGACCAGAGAGTTCAAGGACTTGAGAGGGAACTTCCCAACTCTGTACTGTAAGTGGCCTTTCTTAGACTCAAGAGCAAAATGAGAAATGTTTAAGGGACACAGTGAATGTGATGTCACAGGGGTTGTGTGCTAGACAGGGCTACCCTCTCCCGGCAGGAGGCTAGGCCAGCGGGGGCCTCTCACTTGTGTAATATCTTGCCCGAGAACCACAGAAACAGAGAGGATGCTCTCTGGAGCTACCCTTCAGGCCAAGGACTCCAATGTGTCTGACATCCTAACCTGCACTGCCTATCAGTCCAGCCTGCATCTTCCCCATGCCCAGCAGATTGCATCTGCTGGTGTGTAGGTGGCATCAGGGAATGGGCTCCATTTATTTTAACCTGGGCTCTAACCATCTGCTCACTCTGCTGGAACTAAGCCCCGGACCTGGCCACTCCAATGCTGAGTGGTCCTCAACTGAACATGTTTGGGAAGGTGCCTTGGCTCTGGATCTCCACCTAGAGGCCAGGGGAAAAAACAGCCACAGGCTCCCAATGGGAAACTCCCGTATTTCCGAGACTTACACATCTACAGGAGATGAGCCATGGGGTCTGGCTGGACCGGGCAGCAGAGGAAGGGTACACAGCCAACAGTAAAAATGGAGGAGGCACCTTTTACGTGTAAATATGTATGCCAAAGTCATGGCCATTTCTTAGCGGGAGGGGAGGGGCCAGGGAGAAGAAAGCACATAGATGCCAAAAATGACTCGTGTCTGAGTAGAGGGTGCCAACTGGACCAGCTCCTCCTAACTCCTAAGACAGTAACCAAGGTAGCTGAAGATGTAGGCTACCCTAGCCAGGATACCTGCAGTCTTTCTATCAGTCTGGCCTCAGTTCAGTCACACCCTCACCGGGGCAAACTGGAGACAAATGGAGTCCAGGACTGAGGACCAAGACTCCCTTGCCCAGGCTCCTCTGCTCCCATCCACCTTCTAGGAAGGGCCAGCCCTAGTCAGATCATGAGGACAAGGGTGCAGGAAAGGAGCACCATCGGAGGAGGAGCCCGGCACGGGTGGGAGGAGGGTCCACCTGGCCAATCACTTAAAGGTGTCGTCAGTGTTTTTGAACATGAGAATGGCGTTATAGATCTTCAAGGCTGGGCCCAGCTTGACATTCATGATCTTCACAATGTCCGCCTGTGTCAGCAAAAGCAAGGCCTCGCCGTCAATCATCTGGGGAGCAGGAGAGGGAGGAGGGAGCCGGAGGAGGAGGAGGAGATGGCGGAGAGGGGAGAGGTGAAGGGAAGGTAGGGGTGGATGTGTGAGGGAGTGTGGGGGGGGAAGGAGCATGTGGCAGGGGAGAAAGGGAAGGGGCAAAGAGAAAGGACAAGGAGGAAAAAGGAGAAAAGGAAGACAGCCATGGGATGGAGAAGGAAAGCAAGACAGCCTGGTTCCCCATGTTATACACAGAGTTTCCCTTTCTCTTTCTCTTCCTCTTTCTCTTTCTTCTCTTTCTCTTTCTCCTTCTCCTTATCTTTCTCTTTCTTTTCCTCTTCCTCTTTCTCTTTCTTCTCTTTCTCTTTCTCCTTCTCCTTCTCTTTCTCTTTCTTTTCCTCTTCCTCTTTCTCTTTCTTCTCTTTCTCTTTCTCCTTCTCCTTCTCTTTCTCTTTCTTTTCCTCTTCCTCTTCCTCTTCCTCTTTCTCTTTCCCTTTCTCTTTCTGTGTCAGTGTCTATACTGGAAAATCCTCTTTGGAGCCCTTACAGACAGTAGCTTCGAGAAGCCAGCTGCTGGTAGATAGTTGTGGGGCTTCGTACTTAATGAAGGTGCACATTAATACCTTGTTTGAAAGTTATTAAGAATTTAGTGACATCTGAGCACAAAGCCAAGTGCCAGGTCCTTCTACACACAGGGTCCAGGGAGGATGCCCAGGAAGCCAGGCAGGCTCCTGGTCTGAGCAGTTTCATTTATTAGTCATCCTTCAAAACTGCCTCCTGAATTCATTTTGTTACCCCGGTAACAGCTTCCATATCTACGCATGTGATCTAGCATTTGTGAAATGCCTGCCTTCAAAACAAAACAAAGGAAGATGAGAGAAACCCCATCATAGCCCCAGTGGGAACCCACTAGTTAGTCTTGGAGCTACTGATGGCAAGCTGGGCAGACACTGCACTTTGAGGGTTATCACATGGGGTACAGTGTTACCTCTGACCTCTTCCTGTCCCCAAATCAGAGAGACAGAGAACACTTGAATCTAATGAAGGCTTTGGATTGATTTCTAGTTTTAATTTTTTTCTATCTCAATCATTTATTTTGTGTGTGGGGGTGTGGGTGTGAATGGGGATGTGTGGTATCCCTACATGCATGTGGGGGCCAGAGGACAATTTTTGGGAATCAGCTCTCTCCTTCCACCATGTGAAGCCCGCAGACTGAACTCGGGTCTTTAGGTGTCAAGCGCCTCCACCTGCTTAGCTACCTTGCTGGTCCTCACTTCTAGACTTTTAAAAAACGTCACAGGAAAAAATGAAATGAGAAAAAGAAGAAAAAGGGAGGTTACTATTTTAGGATGGAAGGTACTTAACGGCTTATGAACACCTGAAATAATTTATGTGGGCCTTACTTGTCTCAAGAACTATTTTTAAAAAATGCTCTGAGGTCACAGGAAATGTAGATATGGGCAGGAGCTACCCCTGATTTCTGGTGCAATACCAACATTGTATAAAAGTCACGAGTCACAGTACTCAGGGGTGACTCATGATGGTGCCTGTAATTTACCTCAGCCTCATCCTACGCCAGACAAAGCCAGTGTGTGAAAGGCTCATAAGTGCACACTCTAGTCAGGGAGGAGAAAAGCCAGTTGTGAGGAGGGAGTAGGACCAAGGAGACAGAGGAAGGAGGTTGTACGAGGCCAGGGACTCAGGACGGGAAACCACCTAAATGTCCATGAGCAGGAGGACTGTTGTCTGTTCATTAAATAGAAAAAAAACTGTGAGTGTGTACACAACACTTCCCCCAAACACTACAGGGAACAAAGAGAGACCCCACAGAGCACCTGCTGTCTGATCCAGCTTACGTAATTCAAGACTGGGTTAAACCAATCTATACTGCTATAAACCACAGTGCTAGAAAAAAAAAAGTGCTTATGTTTTAGGGTGGGGACTGACCAGCAGAGGTTGAGGCAGAACTTTTGGTGTTATGGGAATGGTCTGTCTTGATTCAAGTACACACATTTCATAAAACTTGCGGTGTTGGATGTTCACCTCAGTCAATTCATCTGGGGAAGGTGGGGCATAGCTACTGAGCAGTGGTAAAGAGCAGCCTAGCGTTCTAGAAGCTCTGGGTGCAACCCTTAGTACCCTATCCAAACCAAACCAAACCACACCAAACCAAACCAAACCCCAAACAAACAAAAGTGAAAACAACAAGCTACCCAGAGAGAAGGCAATCAGTATACTGGTTCCAAATTGGTCAGAAGGTTCTAGAAACAGGAGTCCAGCTGGACACCCAGAGAAACATAGATAAGATTAGCAGCACAGGAGGCCCAGATCAGCACCCAGACCAGAAGAGGCAGACCGTGCTGGGTCTCAGGACTTCCTTCTTTCTTACGGTGCACAGACCATGCTGTGCTGGTGTAGGGGGCTGCTTCTACTGTTTTGGAAGGAAGACTTAAACACACTCAAGGGCTCCTTCTACTTCTGAACTCTACGAATCAAGAAGAGTCATGAATAAAGTTCTTTATTTAAGGACAAATGTGCATAAAAGTCAGACTACCATTTATAGATGCCTCCCCCATATTGGGCTTTGGTGCAGTGGTGGGATTTCTGTATGACTCTATAATGTTGCTAGACAGATGTAGACACATGCCAGTGACATGAGCATGTAGCTATTGCAGTGAAGACTCACTCCTTCCCTCCAAAGTTCACCTGCCAGGCGGCCCTCAGTGCACTTGCTCTATCTCCATCTTAAAAACAGGAAGATGAGCAGGGCCGTGGTGCATGTCTTTAATCCCCATGTGCTGCTGGTCAAGTGGGCTGCTTACTCGGGAGGCAGGAGCAGGCGGATCTCTGTGAGTTCGAGGCCAACCTGGTCTATAGAGCGAGTGCCAGGTAAGGCTCCAAAGCTACACAGAGAAACCCTGTTTCAAAAAACCAAACAAACAAACCAAAACCAAAACCAAAACCCAGGATGATGCATGCTCAGAGACAAGCTGCTCAGATTGGGAGAGCTAGGATTCCAGCTTAGGTTGCCTCCAAACCTGGCATTCTTTCCCTGTAACTCATTGCTTCATATCATTCCTAAGCTCTTGGGTGTTAACTTTGGTCTGTCAGGATCTCTGCAACAAATATCAACACCTATGCCACCCAGCATCTGCTTTGGGCTCTGTGATTTGCAAGGATGAGCTCACTAGTGGAGCGTCTGTTCAGCCTGGTTGAAGCTGTGTTCACTCCCCAGCACCCCAACTGCTTCAATTCAAATAGCCCTAGGCAGAGAGCACAAGAGCCAATGGATTCCTTCTTCAGGATTCCCAAAAGGGATCTGAACACCGTATCCGCAAGCTGGTCCACAGTCCCTACAAGATTTCTCCCACAGACATGGGTGACTATGACTGGTCTTGCCTTGGAGGGCATCAGAGGTCCCTCTTGGGCTTGGGTAATGCTGGTGAGGGTGATGGCTTCCTGCCATCTCAATGGCAGTGACTTGGTCTCTGTCCCTCTGCACTTGGACCTTACCTCGTCTTTGAAGAGGCGCGCTTGGTCCTCAGAGCCCGTCAAGGTCTGAACGAAGCCAAAGACCTTGGGAATCAAAGGAGATACGTTTAACCAGGGGATGGGATCGAGGGGAGGGGTGAGTCTACATGGTCTTGGTGCCCCTTGGACCGTGCCAGCTGTTTCTTTCTTATCAGCCTTAGGGCAACCACATGTCTTTGTGTGGCTGTACCCGAGGGAAGGTCACGTGTTCCTTAAAGCATGCCTGTCCTGCTAGATTCCCAGCACACCCTCTCCATCCACCATAAGAGGCCTATTTTGGTCAGTATTGCTGTGCAGCTAAAGGGGTTGTGGGGAGGAGGGATGAGCACAAGGCTGGAGGCTGTTAGGTGTGGTATGAGGCTCCATCTGAGTGGCTTTGGCCCTCCCCCCCTTCCCCCCCCAGCACACGCACTAGGGTATGTTTTAGAGGGAGCCTGAGCGCAGGAAGAAGTGAGGCAAGGCTAAGCGAGGGCTCCCTACCTCTTCGATGGTCCACTTGGAGACCATGGAGGCTGAGATGCCCGCCACTCCTGGCAGGAGCTTGCAGTGCTGCTCCCAGCCCATAGAGAAAGAGCGGTCGGGGTGGGTTGACACGAAGAGGGACTGGTGTACCACACTGGGAGGGAGGGCTGGGAGGCAGAGGCAGAAAAGGATGGGCTAGTACGAGGGAGAGCTCACACGGGGACACAGGGGACCCTGGCTGGCACAACAGACAGGACGAGGGCCCCCTCGTAAAGCCTGCAGAACCACGTGGGTGACCTGGTGTGCTGCTGGTCAAATGGGTTGCTTACTCACTGGTCCCAGCACTCACCGGAGTGACCCCTGTACTCTGGACCTTGTGAGGGTGCTCTTAGAGCTGCCGGCATCACACAGCCCCTACAGCTCAGGCAGGTTCACCCCTGACATGAACAATGAGTTCTGTGTCCTTTCTGAAGTCCTTCTGGACTCTGACCAGCTCTCTTTGACTAGAGTGATTCTGGCCCAGAGAATGTGCTCTTATCAGCTGCCTTTTGCTTGCTTTCTGATCTGCTCGGGAGTCCCTGGCTCCGTGGGTCAGGTGACTGATGCTACTCTGCTTGACTTCCTCTTTAACAGGCTTGGTACTCATCCCTTGGACTTCACTCAGTTCAGCAGCTGACAGCCTGACCCCATCCTCTGCAGTAGACCAGGGGCCACAGGCAGCTTGGCCACTCTCCTGGGGGCCTACTCTGCCTTGGGCCACAGTTCAGGCTACTTCCTCTTTTTTTTTTTTAGTGCTTGCTGACTATTCTGGAGGCAGAATGTAGCACTTCCGGTGTCATCTTCTTTATGGCAGACTATCCTGTCCCATTTCACTCCCTAAGCCTCAGCCTTAAGGCTTCTTCAGCTCTTCATATCTCTACTGAAGGCCTTTAGGATTCTACCATGGCTTAGCAGGTAAGGGTACTTAAGGTATTTGCTGTGCAAGCCTGTCAGCCTCAATTAGATTCCCCAAATCCATATAAAGGTAGAAAAAGAGAACTGACATTACAAAGTTGTTCTCTGACCTCTGAGCGTACACCATGCAACTCTCTCTCTCTTTCTCTCTCTCTCCTCTCCCTCCCTCCCTCCCTGTCTCTGTCTCTCTGTCTCTGCCTCCATCTCTCTGTCTCTCTCCCTCCCTCCCTCCCTGTCTCTGTCTCTGTCTCTCTCTCTCCCCCCCAAGAACTCTTCATAGTCGGTCAGCAGGTGCCCTCTGGTGGTTAGAATGTAGCCCTGCAAATGGGAGCTGACCATAACAGAAGACGGACCACTATACCCTGGCCCTAGGACAGTCTCCTAGGAGGGCCCAGACATCAGTCAAGATGCGTGCCATTCAGGCCCGAGGCTACAAGAACTGCTTTCTGTTTCCATCAGGAGACCAGGAAGAAACAGTAAAGAGAGAAGCCAGAGAAAGGGTCTTTCCTGTGCGAGCTTCTATTCTCAGTGTCTGACTGAGGACACCAGGCTCAGGAATCTGGTGTGAGACACCAGGGACACTCACACAAGACAGACCAGCAACAGTGCAAGCAGCCAGTGGTCTGCATGCCAGGGAGAAAGGCTTGAGAAGACACCAATCCAGACACTTTGCCTGCACTTCCAGAATTTTGACATAAACAAACACCTGCTCTTTAGGCTACCCAGTCTGTGGTATTTTGTTACGGAAATTAATGCAAATGAACCCAAGGGGAATGGGTATTGACATGACATTAGGGTGCAGTGCTTTAAGTCTAATGCCAAAAGTCAGGTCCAAGTTTGCCCCTCACAAGGTGAATAACCCTGAGCGAATGATTTTGCCTCATCACAGCACTAAGAGGTAGATTTTATCCATGCTTTCAAGTGAGCAAAGTGACTTGCTCAAGATCACACACTGACAACCATGGTCTCTCGAGGAAGCCTAGAATCAGAGAAGAACAGAGTAGGGCCACTGTGCCACCTTTGGAAATCCAGACACCACGCCCCTTTCCCACAGACTGCCAGCAAGCCCATAGCTCCAGAAAGACGGCCACACAAAGCCTCGTCCCTTGCTCTTGCGCCTGCTCAGTGCACCAAAGGCTCTCAAAGCAGTGGTCTCCTTTCCAGATGCTCTCACTCTGGTGCCTCCTGGTGTCCGATCCCAGAAATCACAGGGCATTTAGTGCGCCCACTTGACGGAGGACCCTAACAGGAGACCTGCACTCACCTTGGAAATCTTCCTGCGGAATCTTGCGAGACTTTGGAGGGCGTCCAATCCTGGAGAGAGAGGGACCAGGGTCGCAGCAGAGGATCAGTGGCTGGCCCAAGAAGACACGAGGCCCCACACCCGTGAAGCCCAGGACCTGACTCCCTGGCCTCCGCACCGGCCATGATGGCGGGGCTTCTTCCTTGGGGATAAATTAGACAGGTTCTTCTTCTTGGCTGCTGTCTCTGAGTCAGACAGGTCTGCCTTCAGCCGGCTCTGGTTCCTCTCCGCCAGCGGGCAGCCAGAGAGGCAGTGATGAGCTGTGAACTTGCCTGTGACATGACCGGAACCATCACAGCCAGGAGTGGGGCACTTCCTGGGGAGACGAAGGCTTTAGTTGGGTGGACCCCCTGGTCTCTACAGAGCCCTCCCTAACCATGGCCCTGTTCAGGTCCTGGGAAATGCCGATGGGTCTCACTCCACAGCTGTAAAAGACTCTTCCTGAACCATACCTGCTTTACTCTGGGCCTCAGCTGTTACTTTACTTACCGCTGGTGTAAGTTGTGTTTGGAGGGCTTTGTGTGGGGTGGGCTCCTGTGGTTGAGAGGAAGGCAGCCCCCAGGTGAGGCATAGCTGGACTCTCTGGGCCCTATAGGGCGAAAGAGAAATCAGCAGAGTCCTGGAGACAGGGGAATGGGACAGAGAAGGGACAGTTTCCATGGGCAGAGGGAGGGGTCAGTACTGGGAACTAGTTCCTGGGAGACCTGGCCCTGAGTCAAGCTGTGCCCATTCCTGCCATTGGGTATCAGCTATCACTGGGGAAGGAAGGTTTGGCTCTTGTGTACTTCGTCAGGACTTGTGCACATGCCTTGGCTTAGTGTAGCAGGAAGTCCTGGGGACTAGGGGGACAGACATCCCAAGCTCACAGCGGCACTGGAGCCCAGGGAGGGTTGTCAGAGACTGGTGGAGAGGGAAGAACAGAGCATCCTAAGTGTACACACGGAGAGGAGGCTCCAGGGGATGTCCTGTCTTGGAGCACCAGCCTGCAGGGTGGATGTCTGGGTGGTCGGCATCAATCCAGAAGTCACAGCTGTGACTCCAGCCATCAAAGTGGAGCTGGGAAAGAAAGGCCATTTTACAGATGATAAGATTAAGGCTTGTAGAGGAAAAAGGACCTGTCCAAGCCTACAACAGTGAATCACAGATAATGAAAGAATTTCTCCAGCTTCCTATTTCATGCCATGCCTTTGACCTCTACACATTCTACAGAATTCCTGTCCCACTGACCTGTCCACTCCCCCAGGCCTAGGGTCCCAGAGCCACCTTTATCCGATGGTCCTCCACATCCTCCACACTGGCTACCCGAATCAGCGCTGGGTTCCGTCGATCTACAGCCTCCAGCTTCATGTTGACCAGGAAGCTGTGAGGGGGTCTCTGTGGGGAGACAGGTGCTTTCAGGCTAAGGCCCAGCTCTGAAGAGCTCAGGATCCAAGAAGAGAGACATGGGGGAGGCTGTGTATTGACCAAGGCCCTCTTCTGGCTGTCTGACGGGACCATATCTTCCTAAGCTCAGCTATGGGGAAGACAAGAGTCAACTTACCACTTTGAAGGCCCAAGTGGGCACAGCTGAGGTCCTGGTTTCTTCTAGATATTTCTCCCAGCAGAAGCTATCAGGGTCTGGATAGTCTGGAAAAGAGACTAAGAGTAATATCTGGGCCAGCCAGGTGGCTCAGGGAACTCTCTGTCCCCAGTTGGCATCAAGAACATGGAAGGAAGCCAGAGGTGGTGGCACCTGCCTTTAATTCGAGCACTTGGGAGGCAGAGACAGGAAGATCTCTGTGAGTTCAAGGTCAGCCTGGTCTACAAAGTCAGTACCAAGATAGCCAGGGGTACACATAGAAACCCTGTCTCAAAAAACAAAACAAACAAAAGAACATGGACAGGGTGGAGAATCTTGGGGAAGAAATTTCCCACATGTGACCACAATTAGATGCTTGTATGGGGCTCCTGGAGCAGATGGGTCCCGGTGAGAACCAAGCACACAGGACCTCAAGAGTTCAGGGTTGTTGGAATCCTAGCTCCGTCACTTCTGACTCTATTTCTCTTACTTAGTCCTAGCGAAACCTCTGCTATACTTGGGTCAGTGGTGGTCCCAAGAGGAAGGACTTTTTGCTTGAGACCCTTGCATGTTTGAGGTAATCATTTAACTTTTTCTTCCTAAACCCCAAAATGTCAAGGCTCCGGGCCCTGTCTGTTCCCTACTTTGATCCTAAAGGGCCTGCTAAGGAGGTACAGGTACCATATCTATCATGCTAAGAGACAAGGCAAGAGTGAGAGCCAGACCTGGAAAGGATGCATGCTTGGACAGTAGCCTCACCTTGTGGAGGGGTGAGGGGCTTTCCTTGCTTCTGGCACCAGCCTACCGGGTGGATGTAGGGACTGCTGGGATCACACCTGAAACCCAAGAGTATGTCATTGTCCCAGGAGAACTGGGGAGGGCTGAGCCTGCTGTCCCCCAGCATGGCACCAGGGGCTTCCTCAGCCTCCTTCCTGGTGAGAGGGAAATGGCTGACTAACACTGGGTCAGAAAACTGCCACGTTAACTGAAAACTATCACACCATAATAACTAGTGGAGATCTATGGGTGTATGTGTGTCCGTCTCTTAACCAAGGTATTTCCTGATGAAATAGGAAACACTGAGCTATGTAACCTGTGATTCAGTTCAGATCCACAGGGCAGCTCACTACCCTCCCCTCAATCCGGAGCAAGATCTGAATAACTGGGTGGGGCCACATGGTGTTTGAATGTCCTAGAGGGGATGGCCCCTGCCCATGGGCCTCTTTCCCAACAGGTCCTAGTACCAGTAGTCATAAGTGTCATCCCAGTTGTCAAAGTGCACCAGGAAGCGACTGTCCACCACATCAGTCACGCTGGCCACACAGACGAGGGATGGGTTCATTCGGTCCACAGCCTCCAGCTTCATGCCCACCTCGAAGCCCACTGGAGGAGAACTCTAGGAGTAAGAAGAGAGCTGTCACAGCCAGGGTCAGGGTGGCTGGAGCTAGCCCAGAGCCTTGGCAAACGAAGGAGCAAGTTCTCTACATGGATTGCCTGGCAGTGGGAAACGGGCACAAGAGAGAAATAGGCTGGAGATGAGGTTGCTCTGGGACACTCAGGGACCTCTGTCCTCCAAGTGCAATGATCGTCACAAGCTGACTTGTGGGAGAAGGTAAGTGATTGTCAGGAGGCTACGTATGTACCCCAAAGTCCTGGCAGGCTGAGGACAGGCTTGCTTGAGGCAGCTGGGGCAGTGGTCGGGTGGTGGGGTAGGGAGCATTGATGAGTTCCACCGCTGGAGGGAGCAGGGACACTCGTATTGGCTGGGTAGTTGCTACAAGCAGGCAGAAGCTTCAAAAGACAGTGCCTCCTCATCTCTACATGCCTGTCTAAGACAGTTATTCTCCTCTTAGAAGTGACATCTGTGACCCAGAACACAATGCCAGTTAATGGCAGGGCCAGAGGTCAAACAGTTGACTTAAAAAAATCAGCATTTCCCATCACTAGGAGGTGGGACCCTATTAATCGCCTGTTAACCCCAAGTATATATATAGTCTCTGGGGCTGGACAGGAATGGGAGAGTAACTGTCCCTGTGAATAGCATGATGGAGTCCATGGCCCTTCAATATAGTCGTGGGGGCAAGGGGCACTCTACTACTGACCTGCACACCCAGCCCCCAGTATGGAAGTATTTTCAGTGGGAGCTCCCTATCTCTCAGACCCTTTGTTTGGGATTATGTGATACTTAACTGTTTAAGCTGCCACCTGTCCCTGAACAGATTGAAAACAGGAGGTGAGCTGGTGGAATGTGACTGGATGAAAAAGGGGGAAGGCTGTCAGAATAAACTTTGACCTTACACCAATAGGCTGCAGAGCAAACCAAAGGAAGATTAACTGAGCAGTGACAAGTTAGTGACCAGGCTGCAGCAGTCGGCTAGGGCCTCTGGAGCCTGTATGGGGGAGAATTCTGCAGCAGAGAATGCTATGGTTTGTGTGTCCCCTAAAGGGCCCTGTGCTAGAAGGGGACTGGAGGCCTCTGGCTAGTTGCTGAGAGACTGAACCCTTATTAGAATAGGAAGCAGGCTAGAGAGATGGCTTGGTGATTGAGAACTTGCTGCTCAATCATAAGGACAGGAGTTCAGAGCCCAGCACCCACGACCTGCAGATGTTTGTAACTTCTGCTCCAGGTTCTGAGGGCCTCTTCTGGGCTCTATGGCACACCGGCACTGGCATATGCAGACAAAACACACAGGCACGCACAAAATCATAAAACAAAGCTTGAGCCAGGCAGAGGTGGCACATCCTTTAATCCTATATTTGCAAGGCAGAGGCAGGAGGATCTCTGAGTTCAAGGCCAGCCTGGTCTATAGAGTGAGTTCCAGGACAGCCAGGAAAAAGCAAGAAGCAAGGAAGATTGCCCTTAAATCCCTGTGACTCCCTGTGATCTCTTCCATACATGCCTTCGCCAGTGTTGGGTAATCTGCCATGAAGCCTCCTTGGAGGCTCAACAGAAAGGGCTACCTAATCACAGACTTTCTGCTTCTGAAACTATAGGATAAAGTAAGACTCTTCTTTCTGTATCAGTCAGGTTTAGACACTTTGTTATAGACACAAAATGGATGAGGGCTGGTGAGATGGTTCAGGGGTTAGAGGCATCTTCCATCAAGCCACGCTGTTTGAGTTTTGAGTCCCTGGATCCACATGGTGGAACTGGAAAACCCAGTCCCACAAGTTGTCCTCTGACATCCTCCATGAGTGCTATGTGGCATGGGCATCACACACACACACACACACACACACACACACACACACACACACACACACAAGTAATTTAAAAGAAAATGGCTGAAGGCAAGATGGAAGGAGGAAATGGGAATGTATAGCCAGCACCCCCCATTTTGACTTTGCTTTCCCCAGGCATCCCTCTTGGGCCTGAAGAGACCGGAATAGAGCTGAGAGCAGCAGATGTGCTCCCTTCTGCTGAGTCAGATTTCCCGGGCTGACTGCAGTGACTTTGGCCTGAGGGGTGGTGGTCACTTTTACCCAGATACTCACGTGACTCTGGCTCACAAACAGGTGCTTGGGGGCTGCCTGGGCTCTCGTGCTGCACAGGTACTGGCTCCAGCTGAACTCTTCCTCCTCGTAACCTGGGCCCCTCGGGGGAATGAACAGAGCGCTGTGCAGAGGCTGCGCCATGGCCAGGGCACCAATAATGAAGTAGAAACAGGCAAGTCTGAGGTCCCCAAAACCCGCAGGGCCCCTCTGCTAAAGGAAGATGGGACCGGAACACTCAGAGGCTTCAGGAGCCTCAAAGTGCAGCTGTAGCAGAATGGGACAGAAACTGGCCAAAGTTCAGCTTTCTCTCTCTCTCTCTCTCTCTCTCTCTCTCTCTCTCTCTCTCTCTCTCTCTCTCTCTCTCTCTCTTCCTTCCTTCCTTTCTGTGAGAGGCAGGGTGACTTGAAGGAGTAAGGGGTGGGTCTAGGGACTTGCTGCCTTCCAGGCACCAACCCAGGGAGGTGTTACCTTTGGGAGGCTGCAGTTTATGTCCAGTCTTCTCAAACCAACCAGCAGGATGAATGTCAGGGGAGTTGGCATTGACCCAGAAGTCACGGCACTCAGAATACCCATCAAAGTGCAGGCGCAGGCGGTAGCCACACACCTGGCCGTGGCAAGAATCAGAGATGCCACCTTCCCACTCCTTCACCTCTCCTGGTCCAGCCTGCAGTCTCAGGGATCCCGTGCTAGCAGGTACCCCGAGTGCTGAGTGCAAGATGGGCAGGCGCTATGGCAGCCTGCTGCCCTCCTAAGCCCCAGCTAGGCTGTGGAATGTACTAGAGAATGCCCTGTGTCCTAGGGTCTTCCCTTCAGCCACCTCAGCTCACTGTACACCCTCAGTACGCCCTGCTATGGCCACGCTCTATCTCATGCTCCAGAGGCCATTTTGCTGTATCTGCTTGGAATTTTCTGCTCAAACACAGGTCTTGGCCTTCCTATACTTTTCCTGCCTCCTCAGGCCAAATGGGATATTCCTTGATCTGCAAGCCCATGGCCTGTCACTGGTGCTGTGCTCATCTCAGATTCCTTTCCTAGAGGAAAAGGGCCCTATTTGATTTGAGACAGCATCCCCACCTTTTGAATCTTTCATACCTCCCCACCCCCACCCCTGCCCCCGAGCACAGACAACTTATACTACTCAGTAATACAGTATCCCACAGCTCCCCCTCTGCTTTCCAGATTTTGCTTTTAGCTTTACCTATATTCCAATGGATCGTCTTGGGTGTCTGGGCTTCCTGAGGCAAAGCAGCACCTCCCTCCCACCCCCAACAGCCCCATCACTCTCCACTGAGACAGTGGGAGGGTATTTCCAGCTCACCTCAGCCACAGTGAGGATGAAGTACATGGATGGGTGTTGAGGGTCAATGCCTTCCAGCTTCATGCCCAGTTTGAAGCCATTCTTGTTGTGGGCGACTGCCTGAGACTGTCAATGCACAGAGTGGAGACGACCCAGCTTCCATCCAGCCTTATCCTTGCCTAGTGCGCTTGGGGTGAAGGAGCTGCCTCTAGGTCCCATCTGCCTGCTAGTCTCAAAGGGGGTGAATTATTGGGGATCTGTCCTGCAAGGGGGCCCCAGAGGGCAAGAGAGCTGCAAGACCATTCTTAAGGGTTGGCTCAGGGCTAGAGTTAAGGGCTCTCTCATCTATGGTCAATGCTGAACTGGGGGAAAGGTACCAGGATCCACAAGTCAACAGGTAAGGGGTGAGCCTGGAGGACTCCCTCTAGGACACCCTTTTCAACTCTGGACATCTTCATTCTGTTAGTATGTCAAGCACTGTTCAGAAGAAAAACCCAGCAGGCCCGAGCTTGGTAGTGAGTCCCTGCATTGATAGGGTAAAATCTCCTTAGACTGATATTGCCCAACTCACATCCTGGAAGAGGCTGACTGGGGCAGTGACAGCCTTCTGCTCCTCCAGGTAGGACTCCCAGGACCAGCCTTCCTTCTTCTCACCAGACCCTGCAGAGACAAGACAGGCAGGCTGGTTCCTGGGCTGCTGCCAAGGCATGGACAACCGGTTCCCTCTGACTGAGCTCTACCTTAACCTCCAAGCAAACCTTTGTCTGCCCACATGTACCTCTTGCCACACTCAGCTATGACAGTGCCAGGCACAGGGGGCTCAGACCTGAGGCGAGGTCACAGGTTCTGTTTGTTTCTCCTCCCGCCCCCAAGCCACCGTCAGCAGAAGCCCTTAGGATTATATAGCAACTAAGGTCACAAAGTCTCAGCCACTCTGTCCTTGGAAATGTGCAGGTGAGGATTAGTGCTGAAGCCTGAGCCAGGGGACTTAATCGTGAAGCTCACAAAGGGAAGAGGAGGAAGCAGAAACGTAGGAGGGAGAACAGGAAGGAGAAAGTGGAGGAGAGGACACACAGAAATGAGATGGTTTTCCTAAGTACTTACAGGCATAGACGTACAAATGTGGGCACAAGCCTAGTGTACCCCGGTACATGGACCAATTTCAGTCTTCCCAGACATGTACATGCTGAGGGTGAGCACATATGTGTGTGACGAGTACATGTGCTCATGGGTATGAGCATGTGCAAACACACACACACAGGCACACGCAAATAGGAATATTTTATTTCCAGAGCCTACAGTTTAGGTCTTGTTTATACCCTTAACAGTACCTGGGGGAGGAGGGATGGGATGTTTTCCTGCTGCTAGACTCCTGGCTTCCATGCACAGGACACTTTCAAGGCTGTGACAAGCAGTTACCCAGAAGGTAGGCTGGCCAGCTCAGCTGAGCTGCCTTCCACTGAAGGTCACAGACAATCAGAGGCCCAACAACGCATAAGAATCAGTTTGTGTTTTGGGTGGAAACAGCACTCACTTCTGGAAACGGACTCAGCTTTGTGATGCTATCTACCACAGAGCGCGCCTAAGCCCCTTAGTCACTGAACCTAACTGAGCTCCCCACAACCCAACCCAATTGGGCTAAGACAAATATTTTGTTCATCAACTGATCCATCATTCAAATTCTCTCAGAGATTGATGTCAATGCCAAATCTAGTGCACATCTCTTCAGGGCATCCTTTGTCCTGAGTAAGATTCCTAGCACACTCCCCCAGCCCTCTACACAGCTTCATCTATACTCACCAGCCAAGGGCGTGAAGAAACAAAATCAGAGCTCAGGATGCCAGCCTAATCATGTTGCTGCTCCCCTCACCCCACCCCACTGGGATACCACACCATGCTGTCTGATTATTTTATCCAGATCACCACTGCTATGACCAAACCCTTCATAATAATACCCAGGTCTTTCTCCCTAGGTAACATCCAGTTTGCCTTACCCTCCCCAAACCGTGACACAAGCTCAGTCAGTGGCTGAGTACGTGCCAGCATTCTCATCTCAGGTACCTTTTTTGTTCCTAGGCACTCAGTCCTGAGTTCACTTCCTTTCACCCACCCTCTAATACAGCCAAGCTATAAGACACTCCCCCACCCCCGTGCCGAGGCAGACACTTCTCACAGGCACTTTGCTGATCTGTTAGCTCTTACACCACCAGCCCTCCCTCACATCACTTCCTCCCCTGCAACAGTACTTTTTTCCTCAATGTATATGGTGCCTCACCTGTACGTCTGTCTATGCACCATGTATACGCAGTGCCCGTGGACGTCAGAAGAAGGTATCAGATCCCTCTAAACTGGAGTTACAAATGGCTGTGAGTCACCAGGTGGATGCTGGGAATTGAACCCAGGCCCTCTGAAAAGCATCCAGTCTCTATAGCACCCGCCAATACTATTGTGATGCTCTCACTGGACATAGCACGTAGCGGGACTTGAGCCTTCTGTCTGTCACACACCACCTTGTTTTACCTCGACCATTTAGTGGAGCCACCTGTATGCCATGTCTGCTGCCAGAAACTGGGAGTCCAGATATGCCTCAAGGATTTAACATACATCATCTCTTTCGGAACTCACAATGCCTTCAGGTGACAGGAAGGACTGGTGGGTACCCCCTTCATAGATGAAAAAAGAGATCTTGTATTGTGTATCATCCACAGAAAAGTGGCCTGGCTCCAATACCTCTCTGTCATCTCTGTATTCCTTCTGTGGACAGGACCATTTCCTCCAGTTTCCTGCATCCTTTCTTCTCGGTGAACTTTTAGTCTCTTCTTCAAGCTCAAATAAGTCCCAAAGCTCCCAAAGCACAATCTAAATATTATACACTGATACCCAGCCAGCCAAGGGGGTGCTTGGGGCTAACATCTAGGATGGGTTTCTTGGCAAGCCATGTAGCTGTCTGTTGCTGGATATCTGTATACTGTGAGAAGATGTGTCATTGTGATTGGTTCAATAAAAAAGCTGAATGGCCAATAACTAGGCAGGAGAAGTTAGGAAGGACTTCCTGGCGGAAAGAGAGACTAGGGGATGAATCTAGGTGTGTGAGAGATGCCAGTGAGACACAGAAGAAGTCAGACATACAGAAGGGGGTAGAGGTAAAAAGCCATGTGGCAAAATGTAAAATAATAGAAACTGGTTAACCAGTTTCTTAAGTTGTAAGAGTTAGTTGGATCAGGTGGTGGTGGTGGCGGCGGCAATGCACACCTTTAATCCCAGGACTTGAGAGACAGAGGCAGGTGTATCTCTATGAGTTCTAGGCTAGCCTGGTCTACAGAGTGAGTTCCAGGATAGCCAGGACTACACAGAGAAACCTTGTCTGGAAAAACTGACAAAGAGTTAGTTGGAAGCAAGCCTAAGCTAAAAGGTCAAGCATTCATAATTATAATAAGTCTCCATGTCATTATTTGGGGGCTGGCAGTCCCAAAGAAAGTCTGACAAGAAAGTCCAACTACATTGGCACCTAACATGGGGCCATGTATACCCACTCAAGGCCCAAGAAAGCTGACAAAAGTTCTGAACATGGAGCTAGACATGGTTTCTTAGTAACCACTATCTCTCAAGCAGGCCCGGTGCTAGCAGCATACAAAGGCATGGCTTCTTGAAGAGGGCCTACTGTGCAGCTAAGCGCTTGAGCAGCTGGTATGCCACTCAGCCCTGGGTTCAAACCACAGTGCACGCACAGCTTCCCAGAACCAGGATGGTTAGGTGCAGCTGAGATGATTAGGCATGTCTGGGACAGTTAGGCACCACTGCCTGTGGACCCAGAGGGGTCAGAGCCAGCTACCCCCACCATGTGCTAAGCCAGTTGTGCAGTGGAGGGCCTGGCTCTTTAAGGTTTGTCTCCACAGTCAGAGAAGGCTGCAGACAGGTCCAGGCTGAGAAAACCTCTGAACAGGTACAGTATGCTTGCAAATGTGCTAGATGCTGAAGAAAGAAGAGAACATGGGTATAGACAGTTTATAAATAAAGTCTTTAAAGAGAGAGTAAAGTAATATAAAATAAAGAAGCCACATAAAGATGGGAAATAGAGGACATCTGGATCTGGATCCTATAAAGAGCTTTGTTAACTTTAAATATTTTTAAATGCTAATAAAAATATGGCAGCTGCTGAGAGATTGAATTGTAGAAAAAAACTACTGAATTAAACCAGCCCATATATTTTAAGAATGTCTTAACTTTAGAATAGAAGTAAAAAAAAATAGGTTGAGTTTGGGGAGAGGTTATTCCTTTGTTTCCACAGGAAACAAAAAGGTATGGATTCCTTAAAAATTAATAGAGACCAGATTTGATTGGGGGAGCGTCCTGAAAATCTTAGCTGAAGATGTGAAGGAAGAAGCCAAGAAAACTGCAAGAGAGGTGATGTTTAAGCTGATCCCTCTACATGGGAACAGCTGTGAGACTGGATGAGACATGATAAATCTTGTCGACAGAGTCCTCATGACTTATTATTACGTGTTATCCTTTCATATGGCATGGATAGAGATTTATATTACAGTTTAGTTATGCAGTCCAAAAGACTTATACCTTTTACCTACAGCCCTTTACCTGTTGACAGATGCCTTTTACCTGCTCAAACATAGAACAGAAAATCATCTTTAGCTGACATTCCATACTTCTGTTAATGCAGATATGTATGCTACCTTTAAAAGTTTGTATGTTTTCAGAAAAAAAGGACCAGACACCAACGAAGACAAGTAGCCCAAGTGACCTAGTCTCTCAGACTGCCTCTGTTGTAGTTTCCTCAACAATCTGTATCCAGAGCAACCTCAAAGTGGCTAAGACGGTCCAGGCTCACACACTATCCAGTCATGCACTTTCCCATCACACAGAGACTGGACACGACACCAAATGACACAGCCAGCTCTTTCAGGACTTGACCATTATCCCAATGCTCTCAGGGTCCCCTAACGATGCCATCGCCCACTCCCTACACCCGACAACAGGAAGTATAGTATTATGTTGATTTTGAATTTTTTGAATGCTGACAAGAAAACAACTGCTGCTGAGAGACATGAGATTAGAAGAGAGACTGATAAAATATACCAA
Source organism: Mesocricetus auratus (assembly GCF_017639785.1). Taxonomy (NCBI): domain Eukaryota; kingdom Metazoa; phylum Chordata; class Mammalia; order Rodentia; family Cricetidae; genus Mesocricetus; species Mesocricetus auratus. The sequence goes on along the minus strand of NW_024429209.1, from coordinate 9,256,095 downwards.
CCTAAATATTTTTAAAGATGCCTTAACTTTATAACAGAAGTCAAAAAATAAATTTGTAAAATGGACTTAAAAGATGTATTGCTTTGGAGAAGTGGTTTTGCTTTTGTTTCCACAGGAAACAAGAGGCTATGGATTCTTTCCAGGTTAAGATGAACCAGATTTGATCAAAGGAGACCTCCTGAATTGATATTTATCAACAAAGGTTATACTTGTCTTCCCAGGACTTGGCATTTATCTCAAATTTTCTCAGGGGTTCTTTTTTTTTTTAAAGATTTATTTATTCATGTTCTTTATGAATGTGCATTTTATGAATGTCTTCATGCACACCAGAAGAGGGAATCTGATCCCATTACAGATGGTTATGAACCACCATGTGGTTGCTGGGAATTGAACTCATGAATTCTGGAAGAGCAGTCAAGTGCTCTTAACTACTGAGCCATCTTTCCAGCCCCTTCTCAGGGGTTCTTAAAGATACTTTGTTCACAGACATCAGGAAGCAGTTTGGAGAAGATAATGTCCACATTCCCAGGAGTTTGGGGGTATGGATCATCTTTGGGTATTTGGTGGGTTATGTATGTTTGTTGTATTTAGGGGAATATAGAAATATAGGATAAAAAGACAACTATTAATCTCAGATATTTTGCATTGGCATGCATTTTGTTATAGTGATAAATTTAAAGTTAATTTTGTTACACTGTGTATATGTTTCTATTCTTATTTAAAGGATTTTTGCATGTTGATATAAATTTAGGTCATTTTTGCTATACAATATGTAATTTCTACTCTTGTCTAAGAGATTGTGCTATTCATCTCATTTAAAATGTAATGTATAGTTAAATACAAATTAACAGTCATCTATAATTGTCAAACTTACAGTCATGTTAGTTAGGTTTTCTAGATATGCAGAGATATATTTTAGATGGATAGGTAATCTTCAAACATTTCAAAGACTTACAGAATATGGCATTTAAAATGTTCTAAGAACTTAGATTTTTTCTTGAAAGTGAAACATGTCTGCTCCTGGAAGCACCAATTACTTCAATAGGATGTTGGGCATTGAAGAAACTCCTTATGGGCCTGGCGTTGGTGGCACACACCTTTAATCCCAGCACTTGGGAGGCAGAGGCAGATGGATCTCTGTGAGTTTGAGACCAGCCTGGTCTACCAAGTGAGCTTCAGGACAGCCTCCAAAACAATACAGAGAAACCCTGTCTCGAAAAACCAAAAAGAAGAAAGAAAGAAAGAAGGAAAGAAAGAAAGAAAGAAAGAAAGAAAGAAAGAAAGAAAGAAACTCCTTATGGAGTTTGCTTTCAATGTGGCAAGGCTAGCCATTTAGGCAAGAAACTGCTCTTGCCTGGACAGCTTGGCAATATGATGTATGAACTGGATATGAAGAACCCACAGAAAAATGACTGCTGAACTTGCTAAAACAAGTTCATGCTTCATGAAAGAGTCTGTCAGCCATTATGCAGGACACAAAAGAAAGCAACTAACAAATTTTGCCAAAACAGGTAGGACAGTCTTTCAAATTTCCTGCCTCACTAAGAAGTCTGCCAGATACTTTAGGCCTATAGGTTGAAGATGGATGCCCCAACATTACAGAAGAACTTCGGGTGACTGTCTAGGCAGCCAGATATGTCTGTCATTTCTAGAGTTTTGGAAGTTCTATAATATACTTCCTGTTAACTTAGGAAATATTATATCCTTGTGGGGGTCTTTGATGGAGTTGAAACTAGATCATTATAATTATAGTTTTCCTTGGTTATGATAAAAGATAAATTAGATATAACACTTTAGACTAATAAAGATAGGGTAGATGATAGAGTATTTTCTTTAATTTTGCCAAATACAAACAAATACTATAACTCTAGTTCTTTTATTATATGTTTTATTATATGTAATTTTACAATGTTAAAGTTAAAACCTTCCATTTTAATAAATCAGAAAAGGGAAATGATGTGGGATGTCCTTTTATACAATGAAAATATCTATTGCTTTTATTTGTTGATGAATAAAGCTGTTTTGGTCTATGGTAGGGTAGAATATTCAAGTAGAGATACAGGGAGAAGGGAGGTAGAGTCAAGGAGATGCCAGCAGCCGCCCAAGGAACAACATGCCAGAGCACTGCTAGTAAGTAAGCCACAGTCCGTGTGGCAATACACAGATTAATAAAGATGGGTTAATTTAATCGAAAAAGCTAGCTAGTAATCAGCCTGAGCCATCAGTCAAACCATTATATTTAACATCAAGTCTCCAAGTGATTATCAAACAATTATAATTAATATTGAGCCTCTGAGTGATTATTTTATATGCAGCTGTGGGGTTGGAGGGCAGGACAGAGAAATGTTCAGCTATACCCCTTTATGATCTTTCTTTTCTAGACTTATCATACTACCAAAATATCTCTGAAGTAAGTAAAAAGGTTTTTTGTTTTGTTTTGTTTTTGTTTTTGTTTTTAGTGTCACTGTATCGACTCATTTCCAACTAAGGAACAGAACAATACACAAAACTGGCAAAGCCCTCTGTGAACTAGCCAATCCTTCCTCTTCACACTTTACCATGAACCTCTACACCTCTGGACCTGTGGCTTTGTACAGGCTGAGATGTCTAGTTTGGGTATCCTGCTCCACAATTTTCTTCCATCCTCCTACCTTTACCTCACCTTCTAAAGAGCCAGGCCCAGTTACAGCATCCGGCTAGGGCTTCACAAGGAGTAGATGTTCAACAAGTGTTTATTATATGACCAGAGAAAGGACAGATGGGTGTACTGAGTCACGGAATGACTGTATGTGGCAGCTGTCCTGTGAAACAGCTTTGCATTTTCAAACTTCACAGGCATGTCATACTGTCATATGATAGATAACACACTGTTACATGATATATGATGTACCATACTGTTATATGATAGCTACTTGTCTACATATCCATCTCTGCAACTGGGAGCTAGTTAGGTGAGCCTTGGCTTCAAGCTCACTCTGAATGCTCAGCTCCAGCCAGTGCCTGATACACAGTAGACAATATCTAGAGGATAGAGGGAAAAACTGTAGCAAACAGGATACCCAATATTCATGAGCCACCTAAGGCTACATAGCGAGATCTTGTCGAAGAGAGTGGGGAGAGAAGTGCCCTTATGAACATGCTGCCACTGAAGAATTATTCTGAAAAGCTAATGAAAGCCGGGGACCATCTTCTCCCCCAAATTAACGGGTTTGTAGAATTTTGCATGGATTGTTGGTTTAGGAATTTCAGTTAAGAGAGTGTTTCTCTAGCTGAGCATGGTGGCATACGCCTGTATTCCCAGCTCTATGGAGGCAGAGGCAGGGCCAGCCTGAGATGCATAGTGAGTTCCAGGTCAGCCTGGGTGTATAGAGTGAGAAGATGTCACAAACAAGCAAGCAAACAAACAAACAAACAAGAACCAGAAGCTATTTCTAAGCTGGCTTATACCTGGAACTCAGGATCTGCAAAGCAGAGTCAGGAAAACTGTAAATTGGAGTCTAGCTGGAGAAAAAAAAAAAAAAAACAGAACACCTCGCTGGGCGTTGGTGGCGCATACCTTGAATCCCAGCACTCGGGAGGCAGAGGCAGAAGGACCTCTGTGAGTTCGAGGTCAGCCTGGTCTACAGAGCTAGTTCCAGGGCACCCTCCAAAACAATACAGAGAAACCCTGTCTCGAATAACCAAAAAAAAAATCAAAACAATACAAAAAAACCACCTCACTAAACTAGATGGTATGGTACATGCCTTATAACCTCAGCACTTGGCTGAGACAGGAGACCCATTCCTTTGAGGTCAACCTAGGTTGTACCGTGAGACTCAAAAAAATCCAAATGGGATAGGAGTGGTAGTACACGTCTCTAATCCCAGTACCAGGGAAGCAGATGCAGATGGATCTCTGAATTTGAGACTGGTCTAGGGAGCAAGTTTCAGGCCAGTCAGACATACACAGTGAGACTCTGCTTCAAAACAAAACAGATCATCCAAAAAAGCCAAAAGGAATCTGAAAGAAAGGGGTTGTGGAGGAAGAGAAACAGAGAAAGTGAGAAACAAGATAGAGTTTCTGTGGTTGGTACCCTGACTAGTGTCTATACTGAACTACACTCATATTCTCAGGGCCCTCACAATTCCATGCCACTATAGCATTTTAACATAGAGTCAGTTTCTTACATCCAATTCAAAAATGAGCAAGAGTCTGAATTTCTCCAAAGGAAACATATCACTTACTAGTCGTTAGGAAAACACAAATTCAAACAACGGGGAGCTACCATGCCACACCCCACAGGATGGCTAAGATGGGAAAAACAAAGAGATGTCACCAAGTATTGAGGACAGGGATAAGCTAGAATCCTGCACATTCTGTCCAGGATGTAAGATTACAGTATAGCCACTTTGGAAAACAGCTTAGCAATGTATCCAAATGATAAACACAGAGTTATTATGTGAAAGAAAATTTCACTTCTAGGTATATGCCCAATAGAAATGAAGCATATGTTTACACAGAAACTTGTACAATATTTCAGATAAGAGAACATAATAGTCCAAAATAGAAGTAATCTGCCCATCAATTGATGAGCAATCACGACATAGCTGTTATTCAACAAAAGGGAATAAAGTCCCCATGGATAGGAAGACATGGCCAGTCCTTGATACCACCACACTTCAGGACCCCATGCAGGATGCCATTGGAATGAGATGGCCCAAATATGTAGAAGGCAAACTGATGGTTATTTGGGAGATAAAGGTGGTTTGTAGGGATGGCCACTGGTGAGCTCAGTTCACCTACTGAACAGGCATTCATTGAGAACCCGCTCCATACCAGGCCCTAGGCTAAACATCCAAGACACAGTGACTAATAACCTCAGTGCCGGGCTGGCAAGATGACTCAGTGTGTAAAAGCACTTGCTGCCAACCCTGATGACTAATCATTGATCCCCAGGCCCCATGTGGTGGGAGGAGACTGACTCTAGAAAATTGTCATCTGATCTCCAACAGGCTGTGCCTCCCCCCAGTAGATAAATGTAACAAAACTATAAATAAATAGATAGATAAATTCAGGTCCTGTGTTGATGTAATTTAAATGTTGGAGAGGAAAACATAACATTGCTACATAGATGATTACCAGTATGGTAAGCTCTGCTTAGATCCAGTTGACAGCTGTCACCTGCATCTATAATAGTCCTAACAGCAGGCCTGACGGCTGAAGCTAACCACGAAGAACCTCTTCCTTGGAATCAGATCAGGAGGTCAGGCTAATGACCAGTGTGGACTTGCCAATACCAAAGGGAATTAATGCTACGTGGCTTCTCGACTTCCCAGGAGGGCCTTCTCATGGCTGAACAACACAAGATAAACAACCCCAAGAACAAACATAGAGTCATGCACAAACCACAAGTGGTCTCACTCAGTCTCTTTCTCTACACTAACCTGTGCTCTCTGGCACCCCGTACAACCACAACCACAAGTACACTTTCAGTCTCACACCCCCAAAATTATATAAACACTTCACATAAACAAATACACACTGGCCACCATACCCAACTGGCTTCTGCACTCTTCACTCTCTGGCGTGCTGGTGGTGGGCTGTCTTTCTGCATCTTTTCCTTCTTCTTGCTTCTGTAGAAAGAAAGCCTGATTCCAGCTTCCTGTCCTCACGTGTTGGGATGTAAGTTAAGCCTCTGGTCCCCAGTCCCTGCCTGGCAATCTGGTCCAAAGCTATGCTTGAAATTGGAAGAGTTCCTCTAGGGTCTGTGCAAGAGCTCTGCTCCTGGAGTCAATCTATTGCTTGGATCCGTACCGCTGGGGGGTACAGATTTGTGTGAGCACACGGACCCTTATCATACAGCCTGACTTCACTTCTCATCCCCAGGTGGGGAAACTGAGTACATGAACGTCTGCTCTGTGCTGATTTTATCTGCATCTCCAGCTTCAGCCTGTGTCTCCTGACCTCTTATCTAGGTACAGGACTCCAGGGATTTTGTTTTCCACTGCCACACATCCAGTCCCCTTGTGTGTGTTGTAACCCTATCTTGGATTGACAAGATTACGAAATGGGGCTCCCGCTTGGCATATCTCTCCCCGTGTCCCTCTTTTTTACCATGGCTTCTGACTCTGATTCCTCTGATGGACTCTGGTACTCCTTATGTTTCCTCTTCTTCATGGGTTTTAGGAGCTCAGAAGCGATGGTACAGGCTGAATTCTTTACTATGACTGATCTAAAAGAGAACCACTCTCATTAGAGGAAAAACTAAAACAAAACTACCCCCCATACATTCTACAGCACCCACTGTATTCACATGCTCATAAGCCCAGAGTCAGTAAAACATAATGGATGAAAATGGGGCAAGAGAGGCTGTAATCCCTCGTTTTTACCGCTTCTGGAAAGGTGGAGGGCAGTGGTCTCCCGAAGAACCAAGGTCTGGTGCAGTGCCTTGTTGAGGCCCAAAAGTCTGGCACTCTCTAGAGCTCGTGTCTTCTGGGGGTTCCTGAGAGGTGACTTCTTGAGGGTTCCGGTGGACATCTGTGGGAGTCCCTGGACCTTAGTCTTCTTTCTCATCCCTGGACAGTCACGGTCAGGCTCCGCCCACATCCCTACACCCCACTGAACAGCACCCCTTCAGCTCTTTCTACTTAGGGCTGTATCTGGTTACATTCCCATCCAAGAGTCACCAGGGAGCTCAAGCATCACCCACCCACATCATCCACCCTCGGGGAGCAGGTTCTTACCGGGGTTCTGGGTGCCCATACTGCCTCCGATAGGGCCACCTTCATGTCCAACCAGGACTTCTCGCTGCCGTTCCGGGCTTGGTGGTCGCTCTACTCCCATCATATTCAGGGGCATGTACTCGCTTATCCGAAACTAGAGATGCAGAATTCTGAGGACTGTGACTGCTACATCAGCTTTCCACCCACCTTGGGTCACCCACACTTTTTTTTTGCTCTGCCAGCTAACCCTTCAGGTCTACAAACTCCGCCCACTCCTCCCAACCACGCCCCCACCTACGGTGCCAGTCCCAGACTGACACTAAACCACCAGCCTCAGCATTTCCGTCTTAAGTCCCGCCTTCAAGCCCACCCCACAGCTGCCAATCCTCAAGGGCACTAACCCGTAGGCCACTCCCAGTTGAAGGTGTGGGAACCCCTGTCCAATCCAGAAGCCTGACTGTGCTATTGGTCCCTGGCCCCGTGCTTAGCTGTGGCACAATGGTGGTAGAAATTGGTTCGCTGCTCGTCACCCGCTCCAGGGCGCCCACATGGACTTGCTCCCGGGGATAGGGCACATCCAGGCCAGTGCTGGGCAGACCAAGGGTGGCGGCATTGGCTAGAAACAGATACACGACAAGACAGGGCACAGGTGAGCCCTGTGACACTTGTCACCCATATGTATCCAGTTGAAAAGCAAGTAAAGTGAAAAGTGGCTGATGTGAAGGCGCACGCCTTTAATCCCTGCACAGGAGGCAGAGACAGGTGGACCTCTGAGCTTGAGGCCAGCCTGGCTTACAAAGCAAATTCCAGGGCAGCTAGGGCTACACAGAGAAACCCTGTCTCAAACAAAATGAAACAAACACAGCAAAGAGAGTGAAAGGTGTCACCCTAGCCACACCCACACTCTCTTGAGCAGGTATGGAATCTTCAGGCCTCTGACCTTGACTTACTAGGAATAATAAAGGCAGTTGCAGGTAGGTGAGGACGTAAGCCTATGCTGTCTCTGGCCAGCAGGTGCACACTGACCTCCCCTGACGAAGACCCCTTCGGTGTCCTTAGTATCTCCATTTCCGGGAGCCCCTCCATCCGCATGAGTCTACAAATTAAACACAGCCACCAGGATGATGATGGGGGAGGGAAGGAGTTTGTTGGAGGAGAAACTGGTCACCTTCAAGTCAGTAGCTTCCTGAGAAAGGTCTCATCTCTGTGAGAAGTAGGGTGACTTTTGTTTTATAAGACAAGGTTTCTCTGTGTAACAGCCAGAAGTAGGGTGTTTTGTTGAACACCAACTTAAGATCTGACTACTGGCCTTTACTTAGGTTATTGATGGAACTCTGGCCAGGCCCTGCATCCTCCCCTGCCCATTATTTGTGAGGATGGGCATAATGACATGTGTGAGAGTACCATGCACACTGTGTGTACAGAAATGGCTTATAGGAAGCATGATTCAGGCTAAAGGTCCTGTTTTGGCCAGTGACAAAGCCAAGCTAAGTTGGAATCACTTCTTCCTTGATCCCCTGTTTCCATTTCCTTTCTTTGAGCACTCAGGGTCTTCAGAAACCACATTCAACTCTATCCAAACAGGGTTGGTCCTCGAGGAAGGTGATATCTTCCCAATCTTGTTGTCTTGTGTTCCCCTGTGCACCACCCACCCAACCGCAGACATAGCCTTGGCTGAACAAATGCACATACCTGAATGGCAAAAGACAGCTTATGAAAACCCAGTCAGCACAAGGTCCAGAAGCTGGGGGTATAGCTTATTGGCAAAGCACTTGGCTAGCATGCGTGAATCCTGTGTTCACATCCAGCAGAGGGGTAAGGGGATAGAAAAGAGAGGAGAGGAGAGAAGAGGAGAGGAGAGGAGATCCACCTGCCTCTGCCTCCTGAGTGCTGGGATTAAAGGTGTGAGCCACCACTGCCTGGCAAGCCTGTTTTCTGAACCGTAAAATAAGATAAAGGTGGTAATGGCACCTACCTGAAGGGGCTTTGGTGAATGTTGGCTGTGAAGTATCGATACCAGCAGGGCTTCAACAAATAGCAATCCTCTCCCTTTAGACAGAAACGCCAGGGAGTTTGACAGCTTCTAGCCAATACCATGGACACTGCCTACTTGTAAAATCAGGTTGCAATGGGTGTGGTCTTGTGCCCACCCTCCCTCTCTTTCTTGCTGTTCCTGTGTTCATTTATTTCCAAGTGTCTCCTCTCTAAAATGGAATATATTACAGTTGTCTATCATTATAAGTATAAAGCTACGGTATAAACAGGTAAGTAGATAAGGTCAGATATGTGACCTGATTAATTAAAGCATTCAAACCAAACAAGATGAGTTTTTAAAATTTGAGTTTATAAAAATCCAGAATCTCCAAATTTCAATTCCAATTTATTTTGCTTTTCACAGCTTGTGTTTATACTACTTAGAAATATTTACTTTTATTTTATGTGTACAGTTGCTTTTGCTGGAATGGATGCCTGAGCACCATGTGCATGCAGTACCTGCTGAGGCCAGAAGAGGGCTTTTGATCCTCCTGAAACTGGAGTTCCAGATGGTTGTCAGACACAGTGTGGGTGCTGGGAACTGAACCTGGGTCTTCTGCAAGAGCAACAAGTGCTCTTAACCCTGAGCCATCTCTCTCTGCCTTTGTACCACTTTTAATTATTTTAAATAGAATAAATCTTTTATTTAAAATACCGATGAACATACAGAGTGGCTGCTTATTCAAAGAGTCGTGTGGCAGGTGTCACAGAGAAGTAGCTGAAGATGACCTTTCTGATGGGGGCTTGACGTCTGCTCTCAGCAAGTCCTGGAGAACCAACGAAGTGCCAGCACTGTTCTATGCTCTGGGGACATAGGTGCTACCAAGACAAAGGACTCTCATGAGGCTTATCTTTTAAAGGATGAGGTTGGAACTGGAGATATTCGGAAGTTATTGACTACAGATAGTATTTAAGATATAGAAGGGGCTTCAGAGGAAAGAGTGGAGCCTTGGAGCACCATAACAATTACAGGTTGGGGGGGCAAAGGAGATCCAGTGCCAGTGTGAGAACGCCTGCAGTGAGACGGGAGGGGAGTCAGATGAGACCCCCTTCTGGAGGCTAGTGGAGACAATTGTCAGCCATCAGCCTCAGGTTCCGCGGAATTAGCCAGGGGAACTCTCGCTCAAATGTTCTCTCCGTTGATAGAGGGCTGTCAAAGTCCCACCCCTTTACCTTCATTCCAGGCGTCTACAGGGCCAGCTCAGGTTTAGGGCTTCCTGCTCCACAGGCTGGGGCCTCTGTTGAGACTACATCACCATTTCACCGTCTCTGTTCCATCTTGCTGGCTTCACAAGGCTACTCTCATAAACCTACACTTAAATCTGTTTCCAGGGAATCCTACTTAAAATGAGAGTAGTTCAATAAACAATTTTTCGAACGTGTTTGTGCTGCTGTCTCTTGCTGTCTGTCAAGCTTTCCACACACATTCCACCCAGAGCCTTTCGAGGCCTCGTATACAGCAGACATCCAATAAACGCCCCACTGGTAGGTGTTGGAGACAGGGGAGATAGTGCTGGAGGCACACAGAAAACTTGGCGGGGGGAGGCGGTCCCAGCTCGCCCTCGCCGAAGCTGCAACCTAGACTCTAGCGGGTGGAATGTGCTGTTGGAGTGTCCAAAGACGCCACCCGCCTCTCTAGACTAATGCAGACAGTCGCGGGCGGGGCGGTCACTGATCCATCCGCTCGCTCTGCTGAAGGGTTACTTTTTTTAAACGCCAAAATGGCGGAATTCGTTAGTCCCCCCCCCTTTATAGCCAATATTTTAAAAACCCTGTTTTTTGTTAAAAATATTGAAAATCATTGACAGCGGAAAGTTTGCTAAAATGGCCTGTGGAAACCTCAAACTCGCCCTCCACACACCCTCTCATTAATGGAAACTCTTAATTGATTTGCATCTCTTCGCAAGGCCGAGCGTCTGCCCTCGCCGCGGCTCTGGATGTAGATAGCAGTGCCGGTGGGCTCGGCTGCTCGCCCGGCATCCCGCAGCGCCCACAAGCAGCGCCCAGCCCTGGTTCTGCAGAGCCACCTCCCCAGTCCGCGGTCGGTGTGGTAGGAGCTGGGAAAGGACCTGGGGCGGGGCCCGCAGGACACTAGCTCTCGCCATGCCGTCCGGGACTGGGGTGTGACGTCCCCAGAGCACCCAGTCCGAGCCCAGAGACCCGTGCTTACCTGCAAGGCTAGCGGGTGCAGCGCGCGCCAAGTGACCGTGGGAATCTGGTGCGGCGCGCGCCTGCGCACACGGGGGGGCGGGCCCGTTCCCTGCAGAGTGCGCGCAGAGCTCCTTAGCCGCCAGGTTTGAGCGGCAGTGGACCCAGGTTGCCCCTTTGCTTTCTGTCGGAGTCCTGGGGATACAGGCTTAATTGCCTCTTCCCCACGAAACCCGCTAGCTTCTCGGGAGAATTGGGTGGAGATTCTTACAGTATTCTGGGAATCACAGAGCCGAGAGCAGCAGCCAGCCTGATGGACCTCCAGCTGAGTGGTCTACATCAGGCAAGGTGCATCCCCGCACACACCCGGGTCCCATCTTTGGAGAAGGGGATTTCAGGAGTTTTGGCAAACTCTCCTAGGATGGGTGAAGAGCACGCACAGCCAGAACAAGGAAACCTGGCACCACGCGGGGTCTGGCCTGGCATGAAGGACCCCAGCCATTTCAGCCTTTGGGTGACCCACTGCCGCTGGCTGATGATGTGTACCTCCTGCGCTTCCATTCAACAATGGAAGACGGTGTCATGCCATGCTCTAAGGTTCGACAATGTTTCCTGTTGTGTTGATCTGAGCAGGTCACTGGCTCCTCTTGTGCATTCCTTTCCCTAACTCACATGTCTCTACCAGACCTCTACTTTTTTATTGGTTCTTATTCTGGCACCACGGCTGTAACAACACAGAGAGTTGATAATTCAAGGGTTTAAGAGACCCTGTGCTCTAGAATGAACCAGTTCCTAGTAGAGTGGGTACTAATTAATGTCTTCTAATTGTTTTCTTCAGTGCACCACTTCCCTTACATTCTGGATTTTAATTTTTCCCCATATTTCTCAGAAAAGGAAACAGGTCTATTTGGCTCTTAGGTGGTAGCCATCAGCCAAATCTAAAGATTCCTAGTCCAGATGAAAAATAGTTAAATGGTAAGTTCTCCCAATCGCTGTGATCAAGTTTAAATTTATGCAGATTTTAGGTATTGTTTACATGTGTTCTGTCTGACCTCAAAGGTTTTAATCACATTTTGTGTTCTCAGGGACAAGATTAGTCAGAAAAAAGATGGATTGCCAGAATCATAAAAGCCTCTTTATACACACCAGCGCACAACAATCACTCCTTTTTCTTTTATCTCTATTCAGACTCTTCTTATTTAAGATTCCAAGATGGTTAAGTCTTAAAGTGGTAAATCTATTAGAACACATGGTTTCTCAATTACAAACCCATCTTTTAGTGATTCAAACAGATGCATGGAATCTGAGCAGGTGGGATCCAGAAACAGCTCATCTAGACCTCAGTTGCTATATTCTGCCTTAATATCTGTTGTTTATTCCAACACCTCCAGGGATGGAGAGCCCCTCCCAAACAGATGTGATGTGGGCAGCTCTGCCCCTATGCTGGTTATCCTGATGGCCCCAGCTTATTTTTAGGAGAGTGAGCACGTCCAATGCTTCCTTCACTTTCCACCTCTTCCCCAGAGTGGGTCCAGATGGTGTTGGCATAGAGAAGCATGGAGGAGACTGTTGTTAGGAAGCAGTCCATATTTCCTGTTTCATTAGAGTTGAAGTCACTGTTGTAGTAGTCCAAAGATCTCAGGATAGAAGGGTTTTGCTCTTCACATGTGAAACATTTCTGCTACTATAGATATGTCAGACTGTGCAAATCAGGAACCCTTCTAATAGACAGCCAAAAAGACTACATAAAAGTATTGCAAGAGGTGGCTCAGCGGTTTAGAGCGCTTGCTGCTCTTGCAGAGAACCCAGGTTTGATTCATGGCTCATAACATCTGTAACTCGTTTCAGAGGAGTGGCACCAAGAATGCAAATGGTGCACATGCACACACATACATACTACATACAGACATGCAAGCAAAACATTCATACACATAAATTAAAAATATTACCAGCAGCAACTAAACAGAAGGATGGGAAATAATCACTGAACTCATCAGGAGCACACAGGGACACGGCAACTCTGCCCTGACATCTCTCTTGTGAAGGTAGTTTTGGGGTAGGGCAAGACCCAAGAGTCTTGGGTTTTATCACTCACAGTGACAGCAGATGGGACATTAAGCCCTTGTGGTATTGTGGACTTGGAACTCTGTCCTTTCCTGTTAGTTTCTTGAAGGGTCCTAGGACACTGGCCTCATTCTTCCCAGGATGGCCACACTAAATTCTTTGCTGGGGACAGAACCTAAGGATCCATGCATGCTAGGCCAAACAACCAAACCACCAAAAAACCCAAGGTCTACATATCCCCAAACCTTCTTTTAGAAAAAAAAGTCATGAGATAGTCTAACGTAATCCTGTGTCAGCTTCCCAAGTAGCTGACACTATAAGCCCAATTTAGCCACTATTAGGATTAAGGTGACAGATCACCAAATTTCATCCTTGGGGAACAAGAACCTTTAGCAACTACCTCACAGGCCATTTGGGGTGGGGCTCAGAAAGTGTTTGTTTGGCTGCTCAGTGCTTAGTGAGACAAGTCATCAGAGGATGGAACCCCTAAGCTCACACCACACACACGGGGGTAAGTCCATCCTACCATTTAACAAGTATTGCGTGTATATGATGTACGGGTAGAGTGCCATAGCTCATGAACAGAGTACAACTTTTCCACCACTGGTTCCAAGGATCTACTTTTTTTTTTTTTTTTCTGAGACGGGGTTTCTCTGGAGGCTCTTTTCTCTGTGACTTTGGAGGCTGTCCTGGAACTAGCTCTTGTAGACCAGGCTGGGCTCGAACTCAGAGATCCACCTGCCTCTGCCTCCCGAGTGCTAGGATTAAAGGCGTGCACCACCAACACCCAGCTTGTGTGGCAAAGCTTTTCCCTGGTGAGTCATCTCCCTGGGTCTACCCTCTTGGCAGTCATACTGAAGCCAGAAAAGTAAATGATTCACTTGTACACATAAAGGTACTCTTCCAAAGAGACCAAACACCAGTCATGGGATCAACCTGCCCATTTAACCATCAGTAGACCTGTTAAGTAGGGAGAACCATACCAAACTGACTTGAGCTACCAAAGGCACATTCATGTAGTCCTAGTGACTGAGGCAAGATTTCTTGAGCCCAGTCCAGGGTTTGTGCCTGGGCATCATAACAAGGTACCATACCTTTTCTATGTAAGGGTGTTCTGCCTGCATGTTTTGTCTGTTTCTTGAGTGTGCCTGGATCCCTGGGATGGGCGTTACCATGTAGTGCTGGGACTTGAACCTGGGTCCTCCAGAAAGGCAGCCAGGGCTTTTAACCACTGACTCATCTCTCCAGCCCTTAGATTGCTTTCTTTGTAACTATTAAGCCAGAGGGACATTCCCTATCCTGCTGAGACTGGTTTGTTTTGGAAATTTTGCTTTCACCTGATTTCTTGGAAAGTCAGCCAAATAGCTTAATTTGGGTTGGTAACAGAACTTTTTACCAGGAATAAGTCCTCCACTGTGGTTTATTGTGATGTTCACACATTCTGTGTTTTGTGTGTGCATGCACATGCTTACATGTCTAGAAGACAACTTGCAGTTCTTTGATCATTGGGGGTCCTGAGGACTGAACTAGGTTGTGTCAGGTTTGGTGAAAAATGCTTTTACCTGTTCAGCCATGGCTTGTACACCCATTTTGGTCTATTCTTTTAGTGTCTACTGCTAGAGCTCAATCCACAATGGCCTCCTGTAAGCTTTCACATAGGAAGGGAAGCTCACAATTAACTGAGCCCACTCTCAGATTGCAGAAGCTGCACCACCTCTTTTGAACCCACAGGCTGTGGAAGCCTGAGTCTATGTAGCCTTTCTTAGTGCAGGATCCCTGAAAGAATAGGGGACCAAAGAAAGTGATGTATGAGGCCCTTTATAGGCTTCGGTCCTTTAAAATTGTATCACAAGGTTCCAGATACTCTAGATAGGTAATCCAGCTGAGCAGACTCAAGCAGACATAGGACAAGGTGATAGTAGAGCTTGTCCATCCAGCACTGCAATCTCAAGCCCCAATGCTAAAGCCCCCCACCCCCTTACTTGGTATGAGGTCATAAGCATTCTGAGTTCATTTACCTTTCCAATGGTAACTGGCAAGCACCTGGTACAAAATAGGTGCTCAAGAAAATTAATTTTTGATTTTTATCTTGCCCAGAAAAAATGGAATATGACTTTCCTTTTTCCTCCCCATACGTACCTTGCTTGCACATGTAAGTATGGGCATGTGACCTGCACCTAGCTGGCTAGTTCAAATGAAGGCACAGTCCAATGAAATAAAGGCCTAGTTTAGGAACTCTGGTGTTTTTCTTTAACACTCGTTGAAACAACTGGTTAGCTGATCAATCTACAACTCCGAGTTGGGCATTGCATCCACTTAAGCCTTAGGCAAGGGTTCCAACACTCAGCTGTACCAAGTTTGCTTGCTCTTCCTGCCTTTAAAGAAGTACAGTAGTCATCAAATGGTAACTTAGGGTGGAGGAAAGGAAATGATGTACTGAGGGAACCCTCCAGTTCCTTAATCAGAATACCACTGAGGCCAGGAGACGGCAGTGGCTAAAAGCACTTGCTGCCAATTCTTGAGTCCAATTCCCAGGACCCACATGACAGCAGAGGACTCCTGAAAGCTGTCATCTGACATCCACATACATAATAATAATGTAAGAAGACCATTATGAGTTGGGAATATAGTGGTAGTATACCTGCCTGGGAAGCATCAAGTCCCAGCAACTTTGCTTCCTAACACTGCAGAATGCAATAGAACACCTGTTTGGAATGTGATCAACACAGACCCAAGAGATTGTTATTACATAGCAATTTCCTGAAAATCTGGTGTGACTCCATTTTCTCAAGCTTTTTGCAGGCAGGCACAGAACCTAGGGCCTTGTATGTACTTCGTCAACACGACAGCTGTTCGCACTCCTGGCCTATGACTCAACTATACTGAAATTATAGGCAGGTACCACAATACTCAGTTCCTTGGAAGGCTCTGGGTAGCAAGGCCAATGGAACTTGAGGAAGTGACTTGAGCATGTGGTGATGGTCTGTGATGGCAGTTGTGGTTTAGAGTGTAGGGTTATCAAACCCACAGCTTCACACATGCTAGAAAAGTGCTAACAAGTACACCCCAGGTGTATTAAGGTAATCATTTTGTTGCAGGAACTCAGCACTGAGTGTATCTGTAACTACCACAAACTACAAACAATAAGGATAAATATGCCTTTTATGGTTCTAGAATTAGACATCATTTACTTTAGAAACCAAGTGCTCTAATGGACTGAGCAGAATTAGCTTCACAGGCAGAGTTGTTGAAGGAACAGAACAAGATGGGGTCCTTCAATGTTCCTTTCCTCATTAAAGGCCAATGCAGAAGGGCTTCCCTTTCAGGTCAGATAGGACTGGCCTAAATGAGGCTCTACCTATTGCCTTTCTCATTTCTTGGGAGGCCAGATAAACAACTTCACTTTATGTATGACTTCAGCATGAATGATTCCACTCTGCTGTGCTGGGCCTGGCATGAGCAGCTGAAACAGACACCCCTCTCAAAATTTCACATGAGAACCACTTGAGAGCTTATTAGGACATTTAAGGCTGGATTTAAGCAGCTGGGTCAGTGTGTCCAGGGTGGGCCCTGAGAGGATCAAATTTCAAACAAGCCCCCAGCTGCTAGATTAGGTAAACAACTTTGAAAACCATCTAAAACCTATCCATTTACAGCAAGTGCAAGGAACAGATTATACTTAACTAGAGCAAACCCAAGATTGGGAAAATACATAATATAATGACTCAGCTTCTTCAATCAATATGGAGCAATGGAAAAATACACATTTAGAAACCCAGTCCCCTTTTGGGATAGTCTTATCTATGCAGCCTAGGTGGACCCTGATCTCATGTGGGATACAGGCTTTTGCCACATTTGGTATCATTTAGAGATTTGAGAAGCCCTCTATAATTATGTATTCTATTACCACCATTATTAAATGCCTAGGAGTTACCTTCAAAATTGGAAGCGCACAGGCATATACTGTTAAAGCTTAAGTGGGCGGTGGTTCATCCCATTTTGGGGGGGGGGATTTGAGACAGGAGTTCTTGATTTGTAGATCAAGCTGGCCTCAAACTGAGATCTGCCTGCTCTGCCTCCCAAGTGCTGGGATTAAAGGCATAGGCCACCACTGCCTGGCTCATTCCACTTTTTTTTGTTTTTTCTAGACAGGGTTTTTCTGTATTGTTTTAGAGGCTGTCCTGGAACTAGCTCTGTAGACCAGTCTAGCCTCGAACTCACAGAGATCCACCTGCCTCTGCCTCCCCAGTGCTGGAATTAAAGGCGTGCGCCACCAACGCCCGGCTCATTCCACGTTTTTACTGGCATTTTACATTCACTATAAAAGTAACAGCAATAGTCAAGTGTCATGGCACATGCCTGTAATCTCACCTATCAGACTGAGGCAAGACTATTAGGTTGAGTTTGAGGCCACATAGGTCAGAGTGACTATCTCAAAACATGAATACAATGCATACTTAGTACACACAAAAAAATGGACTTTGGGTTTGGTGCATTTACCAACTCTACTTTGTATACTCATACCTCCCTCCAAAGCCTCCTGCAGATTCTCATTTCCTAAATAATGGCCTAATGGTTACTATATATAGTAACCTAAAGTGGTTGGAAGGTTTTGTTAGCTGAGGGCTAGTGTACTGGAACCAGTACCCTGGGATATTCAAAGACTAGTAATGTATGTATGATCACCCATGCTGTTAAGAAGCATCTCCAAAGGAGTACACTACTAGCATGTCCCGCTTCTTCCAAGGAATTATATATAGTAGGTGGATTTTGCTGCATTATCTTTTGTTTACTTGTTTTTTTGGAACTGAAATTCCTTTCTGGTCAAACTAGTGTCAGTCATTTTATTAAATGCTGCAATAGAAGCATGTGAATTACTGTTACAACTCAGGTCTACCTACAAAGGCTATTTAATATTTAAGATCTGGAAGACAACTATATTAACTGGCACATTTGTTGTGGTTAGGATTTTATAAATATACTTCTTATTCAAGATATAGTCACTGAAAATATTACACATTACTCATGGTATGATCAAACTTAAAAACAAAAGACAGGGCTGGAGAGATGGTTCAGAGGTTAAGAGCACTGAATGTCCTTCCAGAGGTCCTGAGTTCAATTCCCAGCAACCACATGGTGGCTCACAACCATCTATAATGAGGCCTGATGCCTTCTCCTGGGGTACATGCATGTGCATATATAAAAAACTGTATGCATAATAAATAATTAAAAAAAAACAAAAGACAAATGTGCTGTGGTGGCTCATGCCTATTAATGCCAGCAAGCACTCAAGAATCTGAGATGGTAGGATTGCCGAATTGGAGACCAGTACTAAATGCTTTGTGTTAAGAAAAAGAAGACAAAACCATATACAAGTACATGCCATTGACACTGCCTCAAAATAACTCCAAAGCCATCCTTATAGTTTGAGACCAGCCTAAGATATAAAATTATTTTATACTCCTAGAATTTTTTCTTTTTCAGATAAGCTATCTTTCTAATTATCACTGGCTGGCCTCAAATTCAAAGCAATCTTCCTGCCTTAGCATCCCATACTAAGATTAAGGGAGTATACCACATTACAATCAGACCCTATTATTAGTTTGTAATATATATGAGGGAGTTACATGCACAGTGAGTACTGAATTCAGGGCACAGCACATACTAAAACTATACTCGAAACCCTGATTATTCTTAGAAAAGCAAGATGAAACTCCACACTAGGTTCCACTATTGTGTTTCTGAAATCAGACCAACCATGAGTGAAGCTTTTGAGAACAAAATTAAGCAATAGGAATGCAATAGTATTGAAGGCTTAACTTGCAAAGCCTAGAGTGCCCAGTATTAAGGACATATGCTAATGATTTGCAAGGTATTTAAAACTTCCTAATTTGAGAAGCTGTGTTGAAAAATATCAATCATAAGGTAAAAACGGACCAGAATACAGTAAATAAAGTTATTAGTAACATAAGACAAACCATCTATCACCAGTCCTCAAACCCTGCTTTCTAGAGCTTAAAAAAAAAAAAAAAAAAAGAACACACATCAATGGCTAGCCAATGGGGTAACTACAATTAAAAAAACTACTGAAACTTACTTGGTGCCAAGGGACAACACAATAAATTCAGAACAAGTCTTTCCCTTGGTAAGCATTTTATTGAGATAAAGCATAAAGTAGGTTAACAAAGTAGAAAAAAAATATCCAAGATGAAAGCAATGTTAACACAGGAGGAGTGGGAACATAAAGGCTGAAGTAGGCAGGACTCAAACTGGCCATAAAGGCACTGTGGCTTATCAAGAAATGCTGTCACGTCCAACAGGACTCACGATGTTCCCCACTTCTCTTGTGCTCTTTTATCAGTCGGTGCTGCCGACACTCCACCCAGGGCATCAACCAGTGTGTGCAAGATGGGATTCTTAGATTCTGCGCATTAGTTGGCAGGGAACTGAATTCACTAGTGAGTAAACAACTAAACATTTAAGTCAGTCAGTTCTGCTAAGACCAACTCTTTAAATGCAGTGATCTGTTTAGTACATTTAATATCTAGGGTCTACAGCTTTGAACCAGGCCTAGATAAAATGGCCTTTGCCCCTACTAGAAAAATTATATGGGTGTTGGCATTTATTAGGGCGGCCAAAAAGGTCAAATGCCTCTGTCATGTACTACATTAACAAGCCCAGCTGAAGATGCGTGCAGTCAGAAAGTCAAATTTCACTGATAGCCTTTCCTCTTTAAAATTAAAAGGCTGTGGCTCAGAAGCTTTTTTATATATTTCTCCCTGAAAATAAAGAACTTTGGTCAAACCCAATTCTTAAAGAGCCAACACTTTTGTCTTTGAACAGGCAAAACAGTAAACTACAACCAGAAACAATTTTCTTTTAACTTCGGAAATTTACACTGGAAAAATAAACCTATTTCTTATAAACATCTAAACAAAGCATCAAAGAAAAATGACTAAAGCAGCAGCTTTGACACTATATCCTGAAGTTAGTTTTTAAGATTTTGTAACAGAAATAAATTTCTTGAAAACATTCCTTTCCCTGTTCCCAAGTATTTCCAGCTACTGACACCTATCTAGGCCCTTGAATATCCATTTTTCCACTCAGCCTCATTTTATTGCATGTCTTCTGATTAGTCCCACACACCAACCCTTGCTAGGTTATGTAGCAACAGCTGAGGAAGGTATTAAACCTGAGCCAATTCATCTACACCTTGACTCAACACTGAGGTTAAGTATTTAGGATGAAATGACTTTAACATGTCTCAACAATGAAAAGGTTATAGTCTCAACGAACTGGGCTTCTGGATG
Source organism: Mesocricetus auratus (assembly GCF_017639785.1). Lineage (NCBI taxonomy): Eukaryota > Metazoa > Chordata > Mammalia > Rodentia > Cricetidae > Mesocricetus > Mesocricetus auratus. The sequence continues at coordinate 9,235,837 of NW_024429209.1, read as the reverse complement.
AATGGAAACTGCGAATCCAGTTATTCCTACAAGTTTGCACTATTTAACTTTGTTTCCACAGTATTTATAATGCTTTACTTGTAAATACAAAGCATTTTAGTTTAGCCACATCACTGTTTTTTCAAACCAACCACAAATGCCCCACTAATACCATGGGGACTGATCGCTGGGAAGAATTTTAACCAGCAAGTATCTTACCAAATAGTCTAAGCACCTGTTAAATATAATCATCTTTCAAGCAGAAAATGCAGCATGTGCTTTTCCACTTTGAATAACTAAATTTCTAATCAAAGGAAGGCTACTTCTGTTTTTCAAACATTAACGACCACCAAACCATACACTAACACTAATCACGCTGACCATTTCCAGAACACAGGATAACAAGATCCCAAGTACTAGGACCTACTTCTTGAAGAGTTCAAATTGTAATCCTTTATTTAAAAACCTACATGACAAAATCTTGTTGACACTAACTACAAGTCCCTTTTACTTTTAACTCAACTTGTTAAAGGGGCAGATAAAAGACTTTGGTAGATTTGATTAACAGCACAAAATAAGGTTATCCAAACTGATTTATTGCTGTTGGTCTGAGGCTTGCCTTGTTTTACACTTCAGTGGAATTTACACTGTCTTCATAAATGTCAGGTATCAACACTTTCAGGACCCTATTAGTGACCTATTCAATAAGGCAATCATCTTGGTAGCAAACTTTTATTTAAATCTTACATAACTCGAGCTTTATAAAAAGCTAACATAATTGAAAATTTGGGTTCTCCCTCTAAAGCCTGCAGTATTCCAAAGCTTTGAAACAGTTAATTTAAAAATAAGCAAACAAAACAACAAAACTCAGCAGCAGATTCTGCTGCAATATTAAAAAAAAATCTAAATGAGCTTAATCTTTATAAAAGTTATTTTAGGCTCAAAGGCTATAAAATCAAAATTATCTTAATTCTACAAAGAAGGGAGAGGGCTTCATACCACCATTTTAAAACCTCATCTTTTTCTCATTAAATTTGGCCATAAATCAAATTCTTGTGTTCCCTTTTCAGGACATCCTCTTGAAGAAGAGGCCAAGTACAAACTTGGAAGAGTAACTGCCTAAGCAAGTAGGAAAGTGTTCCATTATAGTGTGCAAAGAACGTAGAGTTCAGGGTTAATCTCTGGAACTTGATCTGGACCTCGAACGAGATCTAGAATGGGACCTGGAAGCTCTTTTTGGCGGAGGGGACACAGAACGAGCCTTTGAAGGTGGAGCAGGCAGGGGTGAATGGGATCGAGACTGGCTCCGGGATCTGGATTTGGACTTTATATCTCCTTTTCCATTTTCTTTGGGGGACCGAGAACGTGACCTACTTCGGGACTTCCCATACTCATCCTTAGATCTGCTTCTTGAGTGTGAATGGGAACCCCGATCAGACTTGGGTTTAGATTTGCTCTTTGATCTGGACTTCCTGCCTTTTGAGCGGGATCGGGATCGACCTTTGCTCCGAGACCTAGATCTGTGTAAGAAAAGTCAGAATTCTTTCAGTATCTTGTCAGAAAGCACACGTATTCCACCAACAGGTAAAATTAAGAAAGACCCAATACCACATTATTTACCGGGAGCGACTTTTTGAGATACTTCGAGATCTACTGCGGCTGCTCCTGCGACTCCTACTCCGTGACCTTCTTCTGGACCGTGATCTACACACAAGAGACAGTGACATCTGAAATCTCTATAAAGAACGGTTTGCACCACTCAGCCATGGCTGAAGTATCCGCTTACCACAACCAAGAAACTCCACTTAAGTCCGATTAAGCAACAACTGAAAGCTATAAGCCATCCCAGTCCTTCATGTTACCTGGATCTACTTCCAGAGTAAGAGCGCCTATGGCTTGTTCGTGGCTTATCTTCAATAAGCCTAATATTTCTGCCATTTATTTCTGTGCCATCCAGTTTATCCAAAGCACGCTTCATGTCAGAGTAGGATCTAAATTCAATTACACCCTCATTTGTGCGTTCCTTATGAGCATCTGCATAAGTCACTTCTCCTGCTTGCCGCATGAAATCCTAAAATAATAAGACCTGTAAGTCCCAGGAACCTAGAGCATGTCTACATAGCACCGACTTTTAAGGAAATGACCACTCACTGTCATTTAACCCCCAGGTACATACCTTTAAGTCTTGCCAACTGCACCGACTAGACAGATTTTCTACAATAAGCCTGTACTCTGTACGAACAGGTGGTCCATATTTGTCTCTTCCAGAAGTTCTCCGACTGCTGTATCCACCTCCACCACCTTTGTCACATGGAGGGAGTAATTAGATGCATTGCAGTGACAGGGATGCATGCTTTTGAAAGTTAGTACAAACATAGCAACGTTTATTACTGGAGTAGGACTTTCTAGTATACTGCTAAACCCTTGATACATTTGTGATTTGCCACAAATTAAATTAAGGGCAAGTCAAATAGACTAAATCCAACTAACCCTCTCCTACAATCTGTTAGAGAGTGACTGCTCCTTTAGTCAATTTACCTCGCTAAGTTTTATTTTACAGAACATTGTAAAATATAAAACTTAACTGATTACATGCATTTCTACATTTTACAAAAATGTTTACTAGTTACACTAAGTACTTACATCACAGTGTGAGGTTTTTGGTGGTGGTTTGGCCACAAAACACGCAAGGTAACAGTCACCTAGTTCAGATTAACCAGTTTTGTCTAACCCTTGGAATCCTCACCATCACCCTGCGTCTAATGGCAAAAGGCTGCTGTCGTCATGGCTTCCGGTAAGGTCAGCCAAAGGGTCATAGGGCAAGGGTCACACAATGTATGGAAAAGCCAAGGCCAATCAGGAAAGGCAGTCATCTTAGCCTCAGTGGACACAGCCTCAGCCCCATTGGTCACTTTTAAATTGAAACATCAAGGACTTGTTAAAAAGTTTGAATTCAACATGCAACAATTTCAACATTAAACATTTCACATAACCAAAATCCCCCCCAACCCCCTCCCAGTAACATGCCCCAACTAGTTCAAATATAGCATAAAGCTTTTTAGATTTACTTTGTGGTATTCCGCCACATTACTTAGTTTTAAATGGCATTCTCTTTGGCCCTCGACAAGTCTCCCATCACATAAGACTTATACTCCAAGCTCCTCCCCTTTCCCCGCCCCCTGCCCCACCTCCACCCCACTTTTCCTGGAAACTTCCTCGACGCTAGCTAAAGCACTGACAGATAAGCAAGGGGGAATAGTACAAATACAGGCAACCCTCGCTTTCAACGTGGGCAGAGCCCACGTCAGTGCCAACGAGGGCCAACTGAAGCCACCCCTTCCAAACTTAGCCAGCCAGCCACCCGACCCAATCCCCGCGCTCCGGTGTCCTATGGCTACCCGAGCATGCGTGGAGGGAGAGGGGCCCGGGAACACCCAGGGCCAACGACCCCCGGCCTCCGCGCCTGCCCGGGTAGGGGAGGTCCCGCCCTGCCCCCGACCCCGTGACTGCACCCGCCGCCCGCTCCCGGTACCCAGGACGCGGAGCGCGCGGGGGGGTAGAACTCACTGCGGCTTCCGTAGCTGTAGCCATCGCGGTCGCGGCGCGGGCCCCGGGCGTGCTCTACGATCACGCGCTCGCCGCACAGTTCCTTGCTGTTTAGCTCGTAAACGGCGTCGTCGGCGTCGCGGGAGTCCTCGAACTCCACGAAACCGTACCTGCGGAGGGGCGGAGCGCGGGCCGCGCACCGGCGGGCGTGTCGTTAGCCGGCGCTGCGCGCTCCCGCGACCTCCCCCGCGCGCGCTCCAGGCGCCGCCGCCATTTTGGAGGCCCTGCCACGCGGCGCCGAGGCCTTGGTCGCCTCGGTCCTTGGGGGGCTCCCTCCGCCACCGGGGCGCGGACCCCCAGACCCGACTCACCCATTTTTGAGGTCGATCTCGAGGAGGCGGCCGTAGCCGCTGAAAAAGCGCTGGATGTCCTTCTCGCGGACGTTGTAGCTCAGGCGTCCTATGTAGACGCGCGGCATGGCCGTGGCGGGTGGGGTCCCGGAGGCTAGCTGAGGTGCGGCAGGCCGCGGGGCAGGGCTGCGGTGCGGGTGCGGGGACGGCGAAGGCCCGAACACGCGCCTCACACCGCAGCTGCGGCCGAGTCAGCCACACAATGGTGTGCGCGCGCGCCGGCCTACGCTATAAGCGTCCGGGGGCGGGGCGGGGCGCGGCGCGTGACGTCGGCGCGCAGCACGTCCTCTCCCGCGCCACGGTCGGCTCCTGAGGGCTTGGCGCTGCGGGACTCGGTGCGAGCGGGTCTCGCGACCGTAATGTCGCCCGGCGCTTGGCACCTGTCTCCGTACACAGACAGCCGGGGCCAGGCCCTTCGGCTGGTGCCTTTTCATAAACTGTTCAAGTGCCCAAGCACGCGGAGGACGGTCCCTGTTTCGCACTGGTTCTCAGGGCTGTCAGTCTAGTCCATCTTCGTCTCTGATTGGTTTGCCGAGAGACGAACTGCGCTGTCCCTTCAGCCGTTGGCTCGCGCTGGTTTCGGTGGGAACGTGCTCTTGGACTCCTAGTTTCTCTGTCGCCTCCAGATCTCTGGCCCGGCGGTGGTGGTGACCCGCGGGGAAGGTGCGGTGGCAAGTCTCGGTGACACCCTTCACTCTTCTCCGAATGCTGACGGCCCTGAATCCCGCGCTCACCGCGGTTGCTCACAAAGGGAGCGAGCGTGCCAGGGCCCCACGCACCAACAGGCGGGTGACCCCGGGGTTGAGTCAAACCTGGCGGTCCCCCAAGAACACCGAGCCCCGTCCCCACCCATACTGCCCTTAACCTGGTCGTCTGGGAAGGCACGGCGTTTATGTGGCAGAAATTCGCACTAGGAGTTTGTAGAGGTGACATCTAACGCCGTAGAGCTTGATTAACAAGACACCACCACCCACTCTTGAATTATCCAGTGCCTTGGGGGTACTCAGAAGTTTAGTTAAGGAACGGCTGGACACGTAAGGAAACTGAGAGCATAGGATGATGTGATGGAAGCTGGGAGAACAGGCTGTCAGTCACTCGCTACTTTTTAGGAATTTGTTTTTTGCTCTCGAAACAGGTCAGCCCCAGTCTTTTCAGCTAAGGTGGGAAGGAGCGATTTCTGTCCTCTAGGGGCAGGCAGGCAATGCTGATGGTTAATACTAGTACCTTAGTGGGGGGAGGTCGTCCTTAAAGTTAGAAATGTAAAAAATACTCATGGAAGCCGGGCGGTGGTGGCGCAAGCCTTTAATCCCAGCACTCGGGAGGCAGAGGCAGGCGGATCTCTGTGAGTTCGAGGCCGGGCAGGACCGACAGCCTCCAAAACAATACAGAGAAACCCTGTCTCGTAAAAATAAAACAAAACAAAAACCATGGAACGTAGTTAGAATGAATTCAACAAATAACATTTTTGTCTTTATCAAATTGTCAATTGCTAAAAATGTGTTAAAACGTATTATTTGTGGGCTGGTGAGATGACTGAGTAGGTAAAGGTGTTTGCTGCTAAGCCTGAAGACTTTCAAGAGATCCATACCGTAGGAGGAAAAAACCCCAACTCTTTCAAGTTGTCCTCTGACCTCCACGTGTGTCATGTTCCCAACAAATAACATGTTAGCACACCTAAATTCACTATTTGTAACAGCAAGTATATATACATATGTTTGGATTTCGCATGAGAAACAAGGTATTTGTCAATTCATTGTGTTACCATGTTTTGCTCCCTTCTTTTACTTTTGCTCCCCCACATAGTGCCCTGTCTATTTTCATCACACCCATCCACCCCACACCTAGTTTCTGAATATAAGAGAAAAGGCAATTTTTCAGTTAGATCAGCAGCACCATAGGAGGGAGTCTTGTTGCTGACCTAACTTAGTACTTTGGAAGAACAACGTAATGAAATGGCAAGTGTGCAGCAGGAGAATTATTTCTCTTTTAGTGGACTCGGGAGGGGAAAGGAGCTGAGCTAGGATTGTTTTGAGTTCTAGATCAGCCTTGGTTATAGTGAGACATTGTCTTAAAAATAACCAAGAAAGGAGAGGGTCAGTTGGGAAAGTACTAGTTGGAGCTTGAGAAGCTGAGTTTGATCCCCCTGATGAATGACCCCTGAAGTGACCCTCGGCAACCACACTTGATGCACATGTTCACGTGTGCACTCCTGTGTACACTTTTGCACACATGCACAAAATCAAAAATGACCAAATAAAAATTAGAGCTGGATGGAAACTCTTTACAGTGTTTCCTGTTTCTGCAGCCTTTGGACAACCAAGTTTGGACCAACAGAGCCTCTGTAATGATGAGAGCCAGTTCCTGCAGGTGTGCTCCCAGGCCCCCCCCCTTCACCCAATTGATTCTGTTACCATGCAGAATCCCAACCAACACAGTGCCCGAGTCTCCGTGTGGAATGGAGTAAATGTAGTGGGCTACTATGGACATACATTCCAGAACTGGAAGGTGTCCGTGAGAGCTGGGAAGAGTTATTAGTCAGGTAGGCTTCTGAAGCTTGTCTGCTGGGAGACTGGGTTAAGCATTGCTAAGCCAGTCCAAACCCTTGTTTGAAGACACGTGAGCCATGGCGTTACATCTTGAATCTCCTCTATGTTTCTTCTACCCAGAGTCCTTCTGGACTCCTAGTCCCTCCTATCTAGATTCCCTATTGGCCAGACAGTGCTTTATTGACAAATGCACAGGACTTCCCCAACAGGTGGCAGTGGCAGTAGGCATTCTGGCTTTATGCCAAGTTCAAACGTGCCTTGTTCCAGAGGCAAGAGATCTGTAACCAAGTATTGCTCAGCTTAGCCCATGGCAATCCTGGTAGCCATGAAGTCTGGTTACAGATGATTTAAGGATGAGGTTATTCGATGACGGGCAACCTGCGGGGAAGAGACCTCCCACCTAAGACAGGGGTTGCCAGGTCCCCCAAAGACGGGCCAGGGAGGGTGACCCTACTTGACCTAAGACAGGAGTGCCTCATCAGACAATAAAAAAGGGGAAATTGTGGGGACAACAGACCTTGGCTAGAGACCTACTTCCCCATCAACCTGGGACCAGGCAGCTGTAAGACAATGTTTAGTAAAAACATGTTTACTAAAAACAATACAATGCCCGGGGCAATAAGTTCCTGAAAAGGGCTTGCCCACAGAACGCCCTGACCTCGACCTTTTCCAAAGACTAACCACCTCTTTCTAGCCACCTACCGCCGCCTCTGGTGTCAGGGTATATAATAACCAGCCAGGGGAGGAATAAAAGAGAGCCTTCTTGAGGAGCCTTCTGGTCTTTGTGTCATCAATCCCGACACCCTCTGCACTTTCTCGGATACAGGCTGCGCAGTGGGCGCGGCACCTACCTTTCTGTGTTCCTGTGTTTAAGGTGGACCTACCACTCTGTGTTCCTGTGGTTAAGGATTTTCAATAAGATAGATGTCACTAGATAGGTTGCTGTGCCTAAGAGCAGATATATACTGAACTAGTTAAAGATTTGATATCTGGATATGCTTGGGACATTTAATGGTTATAACGTAAACATACAGTTTTTGTCATAATAAACACACATCTGGACCTACAGCACCCAAGCCCATACTTGGCACAATGCTTGTGTATGAACTTGTAAACAAACTGTCAGTGCTACATTGGAAAGCACAGGGGACCTGATAGACAAGTCTGTGAGTTGTTATAAGGCGGGTGAAAACACCAAAGAGGATGAGCTGCGGAGCAGACCTGAGCATCATGTCCTGAGGGTTAGATTCATTTCTGTATACAGTTTGTGTGCTGCTGGGGACCGAACCCAGGACTTTGTGCATACTGGGCAAGTGCTCTTCTGCCAAGTTCCATCTTCAGCCATCAACTCCTATGCACGTTTCTTAAGGCTACTGTAACAAACCATCAGCTATTCAGTGGCTTGAAGCATTACAAATTCATTGTCTTCAGTTACGGAGATCAGAAGTCTGCACCGGTTTCCTGGGCAAAAACAAAGGTGATGGTAAAACCTTGTCTTCTGGAGGCTCCAGGGGAGCGAATCTATTCCTTTTGCCTTCTTTAGTGTCTAGAGGTTATTTTCTTTCTCTGGCTTGTGGCTTCTTCTGCCAGTTTCAAAGCTATTAACTTGATAGAATCTATTACACTTGTCACTTGGACCCCAACCCCAGCTTCCCACATGTCCCTCTTCCTGACTCCATGTGGACCCTGGTGATGACATTGGGCTCATCTGCATAAACCAAGACAAAGTCACCACTTGAAAGTTAAAGGCCTCTGCAAAGTTCCCTTTGCTATGTAGGATGGCTTTCCCAGGTTCTAGGGAAATCTTTATGGAGGGGGCATTTTTGCTAACACGGGAACTCTGATATTCAGGAAAAACAATTAGGGGATTGTGGCTAAGAGGTAGAAAAAACACAACTATCAAGGATGAGTATCACTTATGGTAAGAATGGGAAGGATTTCAAGGTCACTAAGTTCATAAACCTTTGACTCAGCATCCTCACACCTAGAAAGCTGGGTCAACCAAAGTACAGTGATACTCTGAAATACTATTAAAGAGAACACAGTTCATTCATTCACCAAATGGTTATTGTGTGAACTATTTTCAACATTGAGGACTCAACTATGCACATGTCCCTGCAAACTAGAGTCTTAGCCCCAACTGGCCCTCTACTTGTTTCGTAAATAAATTTTATTGGCATGCAATACACATTCATGAACTTACAAAGGGTCTATACTTTCCTTAAGTTGTGAAAGTATTGCATAGTTATTGTGTTGAGTAGTTGTTGCAAAGATTGGTCTAAAAACTTAAAAATTTGTTTAATTAAATGAGTCAATTTTGGGGTCAGGGTCTCACTATGTAGCCCTGGCTGGTTGGAACGTGTTGTGTAGACCAGGCTAGCTTCAAACTCACAGAGATCCACCTGCCTCTGCTTCCTAGTTTCTGGGAATAAAGATGTCCTGAGTCCCACTTACTTTTTAAAAAAAGATTTCACTCTCTTTTAAGTGTGTGTGTGTGTGTGTGTTGTGTGTGTGTATATTACATTCTCTGGAGCTGGAGTTATAGGCAGTTACTGTGGGTGCTGGGAACCAAACTCAGGTCCCCTGGAAGAGCAATAAACCGTCCTACCCACAAATCATTTCCCTTGAGCATGATAGGAGTGTAGTGCACTAAGTTAGCTATATCTACAGAACAAAAACTGCACATAGTATACCCAACTCCTCACAGGAGAGTGCACAGGAGTAGCCTGAATATGCTACTGCCTTTGATTCCTTTATTGTTTAGTAACAAAACAAATGGCTTTAATATATATGTGAGACCATTTTTGTGTGGGTGTTAGGTTGCCCACCCCCCCCCCCCCGTGTGTGTGTGTGTGTTGTCTCTGAGTTCTGGGCGTGGAGCTCCCACAGGTCTCTGAGCATGCTAGAGAAGCGGTCTACTTGGGCCCTTGACTATTTTTTAACAGTAGTTGGGCAGGTTCTATATACAGCCATACTTCATCAAGTCTCACAGCCTTCCCTACCCTTATCCCACCAGCTCTTCTCTTGAATGTGTCAAACATACACCCACTGCAGCCCCTTTTCATTGAACAGCTCTTCATTTCTAGAACATTCTTTATTATGGCTTGCTTCCTGGCTTTCTTCTGCTTTCTGCTCAAAGTTACCAGAGGAGCCCCTTCTACTCATGCATCCTCCCCTGCACTCTGCAGTCTCTTCCAACCACCCGTTGCACTCTGCAGTCTCTTCCAACCCCTCCCCTGCACTCTGCAGTCTCTTCCAACCCCTCCCCTGCACTCTGCAGTCTCTTCCAACCACTCCCCTGCACTCTGCATCCTCTTCCAACCCCTCCCCCTGCACTCTGCAGTCACTTCCAACCCCTCCCCTGCACTCTGCAGTCTCTTCCAACCACTCCCCTGCACTCTGCAGTCTCTTCCAACCACCCCCTGCACTCTGCAGTCTCTTCCAACCCCTCCCCTGCACTCTGCAGTCTCTTCCAACCCCTCCCCTGCACTCTGCAGTCTCTTCCAACCCCTCCCCTGCACTCTGCATCCTCTTCCAACCACTCCCCTGCACTCTGCAGTCTCTTCCAACCACTCCCCTGCACTCTGCAGTCTCTTCCAACCACTCCCCTGCACTCTGCATCCTCTTCCAACCCCTCCCCCTGCACTCTGCAGTCACTTCCAACCCCTCCCCTGCACTCTGCAGTCTCTTCCAACCACTCCCCTGCACTCTGCAGTCTCTTCCAACCACCCCCTGCACTCTGCAGTCTCTTCCAACCCCTCCCCTGCACTCTGCAGTCTCTTCCAACCCCTCCCCTGCACTCTGCAGTCTCTTCTAACCCCTCCCCCTGCACTCTGCAGTCTCTTCCAACCACTCCCCTGCACTCTGCAGTCTCTTCCAACCACTCCCCTGCACTCTGCAGTCTCTTCCAACCCCTCCCCTGCACTCTGCAGTCTCTTCCAACCACTCCCCTGCACTCTGCAGTCTCTTCCAACCACTCCCCTACACTCTGCAGTCTCTTCCAACCCCTCCCCTGCACTCTGCAGTCTCTTCCAACCCCTCCCCTGCACTCTGCAGTCTCTTCCAACCCCTCCCCTGCACTCTGCAGTCTCTTGCAACCCCTCCCCTGCACTCTGCAGTCTCTTCCAACCCCTCCCCTGCACTCTGCAGTCTCTTCCAACCCCTCCCCTGCACTCTGCAGTCTCTTCCAACCCCTCCCCTGCACTCTGCAGTCTCTTCCAACCCCTCCCTGCACTCTGCAGTCTCTTGCAACCCCTCCCCTCCCCTGCACTCTGCAGTCTCTTCCAACCCCTCCCCTGCACTCTGCAGTCTCTTCCAACCCCTCCCCTGCACTCTGCATCCTCTTCCAACCACTCCCCTGCACTCTGCAGTCTCTTCTAACCCCTCCCCCTGCACTCTGCAGTCTCTTGCAACCCCTCCCCTGCACTCTGCAGTCTCTTGCAACCCCTCCCCTGCACTCTGCATCCTCTTCCAACCACTCCCCTGCACTCTGCAGTCTCTTCCAACCCCTCCCCCTGCACTCTGCATCCTCTTCCAACCACTCCCCTGCACTCTGCAGTCTCTTGCAACCCCTCCCCTGCACTCTGCATCCTCTTCCAACCACTCCCCTGCACTCTGCAGTCTCTTCCAACCACTCCCCTGCACTCTGCAGTCTCTTCCAACCACTCCCCTGCACTCTGCAGTCTCTTCCAACCCCTCCCCCTGCACTCTGCATCCTCTTCCAACCACTCCCCTGCACTCTGCAGTCTCTTCCAACCCCTCCCCTGCACTCTGCAGTCTCTTCCAACCACTCCCCTGCACTCTGCAGTCTCTTCCAACCCCTCCCCCTGCACTCTGCAGTCTCTTTTCTTCTCTTTGCTTGCACAGCTTTTCACCCCTTGTCACGCTGACAGCAGCTTCATCAGAGCATTGATGCTGCCCTGGTTCTTTTCTCAGCAAATGTGATGCCATTCTGGGCTTGTTCAGGACCCAGGATGTGGAAATCTGCTGGAGAGTTTCACACATCCATGGATTCATTGGGATATACAGGTGGGAGGACATTTTCCAACTTCTGTTTGTGGTCACCTGTTAGTGCTGTTAGGAAGCCCAGGAGGGAGGGGCAAGGATCTGCAGGAATGCCCTCTCTTCCCCCTTTCACCGAAACATATCTGAACAGAAAGTTCAGGTTTGGCAAGGAAGCCATGGAGCAATCAGACATCATTTCTGGGGGTGTAAATATTTTACAGTCGCTTTGGAAAAAAGTGCACCTAATGTCTTGTGCTATTAAAATCTGGAAGTGTCCACTTCATGACTGAGCCATCCCACACCCTACAGAAATGAGTTCACAAGCTTGCAAGGGAAAGTCCTGGAAATACAGAACAGCATCATGGGCAAACCCCTTGTGATGGCTATTCTTGGATATCAACTTGACTATAACTGGAATGAACGATAATCCAGAAATGGAGGGCACACTTGTGATCCGGGTCTTGAGGCAAGAAGACAACACCCCTTTGATGTAGAGCTTGGGGCAGGAAGGCACACATTTAATGTGGGCCACATTTTCTGAGGATTTCATGCTGGCAGTGTATATAAGGACAATGGAATTACACACACACACACACACACACACACACACACACACACACACACACACACCGTGAGTTCTGTGACTCTAGAGAACCCTGGCTAATACTCAAGCTGGAAAACATGCAGATGCCACCCCAGGTAGACTGGAGGATTGAACTGTGGGATAGTCACAGTAGGCACCACCACACAACAGTGAGGCTGAGCCATAATGATGCAGATCTTACAAGTAAGGCAGAGAGGAAACAGCGCCCCCCGCAGTGTTATTCCACATATGCACAAACAAGAAACCTGCAAGACTGAGTAAGGGTTCTGCTGGAGGAGAAGCGCCTTCCTTTCGTGGGGGACGGGTGAGAAGAGGCCTGCAGGCTTCTGGGGGCTCTGTCCTTGTTGAATGATCCAGGTACTGATTACACCTTAAATGAGCCCTTCTCACGGGCATCTGTTACTTGGTTACTTATGAGCTGAGAATTTTGCGTGTATATTTTAATGGGAAAGTTAAAAAGATGCAATCTCAGGAAAAATTGCAGTCTGGGTGTGGTGGCTCATGCCTATGATCACAGACCTTAGGAGATTGAGTCAGGGTCACCAGGAGTTTGAGACTAGCCTGGACTACACGAGTTTCAGGCAGCTTGGACAGAGCAAGACTGTTGTTTTAAGATAAAAATACAAACAAACAAAAAACCAAACTAAAAAAACAAACAAACAAAAGAACAACAACAAAAGAATCCAATTACTTGTGATGGAGCCCTTTGGGTTGTCTGGGGGACTAAATTTAACTAGGGGCTTTGTTTATAGTGTCTGATCACTAATGTCAATTTATCTGAATCAATCATTTGTTTTTTTGTATTCCAGTTAAAAGTGAAAACTGGCTTTGAAAATGTGCCTTTGTTGCCACCAAGTGGTTGAATGTATGATTGCAGTGGTAGAGAAATTATGTGAGTTGCAATGAAACTCAGATTTCAGAAAAGTTTTGAAGTTCTGAAATTGAAATCTAGTTGTCTAGTCTCTTATTCCTCTGAGGATTTCATGCTGTTGTTTAAAATGTCATTTCTGGGCATCTTGCACTGTCTGTAAATTATTCTTTATATAAATAAACCACTGTCTCCAATTGTTACCTCTGCGGTTCCTAGCGTGCAGAAAAATAAAATACCATATCTGTTTCCCACAAACAAATCTTCTAGATATTTGGGGTCAGAACTCACTCTTTTTTTCTGTTTTTGTTTGTTTTTGAGATAGAGTTTCTCTGTGTAATTGTCCTAGCTGTCCTCAAACTAGGATGGCTCTAACCAAAAGTGATTTAGAGGAGGAAAGGGTTAATTTCGCCTATGGATTACACTCCATCACTGAGGAAAATCAATGTAGAAGCTCAAAGGCAGGCTGGCTTGCCTTCCCGTACTACATTATTTCTGATCAAGGAACAAACTTTACAGTCAAGGAAGTATAGCAGATGTGTTGGTTTGAAAGAAAATGGCTGCCAAAGGGAGTGGCATTATTAGGAGGTGTGGCTTTGTTGGAGTAGGTGTGGTCTTGTTGGAGGAAGTGAGTCACTGTGGAGGCGGTCTTTGAAGTCTCACATATGCTGAAGCCACGCCCAGCGAGTGAGCCAGACCTCTTCCTGTTGCCTATGCGTCAATATAAGAGCTCTCAGCTCTTTCCCCCGCACCATCACTAACTGCATGCTTCGCACCATGACAATAGTGGACTAAATCTCTGATCTGCAAGTGAGCCACTCCAATGAAATGTTTTTGTTTATGAGTTGCTGTGGCCATGGTGTCTCTTCACAGCAATTGAAACCCTAACTAGGACAGCGGGGATTATGGAGGATGCTGCATGCTAGCTGGCTTACAAGCTCACGCCTGGGTAGCTTCTTATATAGTCCTGGACCACCTGCTAGAGAATGGTGCTTCCCACAGTGGGCTTTACCCTTCTACATCAATTAACCATCAAGACTCCCCTCCACAGGCCAATCTCAGCCGAGCAAACCCTCAACTGAGACTCCCTTCTCGGATGACTCTAGGCTGTGTCAAGTGGACAGTTAAAGCTAAGTAGGACAGGAAGCAGGGGATACTGTATCTGGTACTGTCTGCGCCATTCTGTCTTTTCAGAACTCACTTCCGCAGTCCTTTCCAAAGCTTACAAAAGCAGTAAACGATTGCAAGTCCGGCAGGGAGCTCCAGGATGAAGCTTTCTTGAATTGTTGCCCATCCTGGAGTGGGATTTTTGGTAACTGAGCTGCCATTGACTCACACACATTCCTGTAAGTAACCCTTCACCTCTGCTTGTGAAAGTAAAGCTAGATTTGGGTGGACTAGTGTATTTTGTTGGCCTTTGGTGCTCTGTTCGATGAATAGAGCTTTGTTAATGTCTCCCCATGAGAAACCACACAATGGCAGGTGATGAGTAAATGTCAGGAAAGCATGTACTGATGGTTTAGTAAGAATGCATGGACTGGAGAAGATTTTGTCTCCCTCTTTGGTGGGGTGTGACTGGGAGGAAATGTCCCTTATTATTCTCTTCTGGTGCCAGCATGATATAACAGGAAATATTTACTGACGGAAGATAGCTGTGGAATATTGCTTTAACTGTGTAAAGGTGTGTTCCATTTGTTTATACTGCATTTGTGTCATTATGTAAAGATGTGTTGCATTTGTTTCACCTGGCCTGCCAAAAGCACCTGATTGGTCTAATAAAGAGCTGAACATCCAATAGTGAGGCAGAGAAAGTATAGGTGGGGCTGGCAGAGAGAATAAATAGGAGGAGACCTCTAGGAGAATGAGGGAGAAAGAGAGGGAGAATCCTGGGGCCAGCTAGCCAGGCAGCCACCAGCCGGGCAGGGAAGGAACAGGAAAAGTAGGACATACAGAAAGAAAAGGTAAAAATCCTTGAGGCAAAATATGGATGAAGAGAAATGGGTTAATTTAAGCTAAAGAAAAAAAAAACTAGCCAGAAATAAACATAAGCTAAGGCTGAGCATTCATAACTAATAGTAAGTCTCTGTGTCATGATTTGGGAGCTGGTTAGTGGCCCAAAAGATAAAGCCTGCTACTGATAGAAACATGTGACACTGGAAGAGAATAGCTCTGGAGTTCAAATCCACTTACTGCGTCCTCAATTTGTCCTCCCAGCTTAATAATAAGACTCACTGTGTAAGGAGGTGCAGGCATTTATGGAGATCACAGTTAAGGCGTATGCACGCTGAGAAATACTTTGTAAAGAGAGGTATGAGTCAACTCTCTCTTCTGTGATTTTTTTAACCCTGTGGCCTTTAAACCTTAGCTTCTCTGCACAGAAGGCCATTTCTTATCTCTTCCACTCTGCACAAGCAGCTTTTGCTGACTGCTCTGGGAAGACGTAGGGGAGGGCACCAGGAGAAGTGTATAAAGAAGTCACAGGCAGAACCAAGCTCTCTGTTCTGAATTCAGGGCCAGGCTGGCAGTAACCACGAACTATCATCCATTGCCCCAAGAGCTCCGAGTTGGCCATCAAGAATTAATGGCCAGGAAAGGTGTCTGCTAATTATTTTTGCACTCAAGGTGCAGAGATTACAGACACTCTATAGAGCCTGTCTCAGATCCAGGCTGGCTCCCAGTGCTGAGTGGCAATTACCTGGAAGCCATCCATCTCCGGAGAGCTCTGGGAGTCAGGATCTTGCCTGTTAGGGGCTACTCAGACACCATGTGTGTTCAGGTCTCCATATTTCTCACATAAGGCTGGCTGAGCTGGTTGCTTTTTGGTGGTCTTTCAAAGAGACCAGATCCTCTGTCCCTATCAAATTCTCCAGTGCTTCCCTGGCTTCAGCACCACGTGGGGCTGCAGAGCAGACGCAGCAAGAGCATCAGTGGTAGCAGCGAGGTTACAGCAGTCACCAAGGCAGACAGGTCACCTAAGGAGGTTTTGACTTGGAAGATGTGCTCAGGCTTCCCGGAGCCCTCTGGTACTCACTGATAGAATGTGACACAGGTGGCCAGTGTGCAGGCATTGTCTGCATCGTTGACAGCCCCTAGGAAGTAAGAATCCAGTTTCCTCTGTGATGGCAAACACTTCTCGGTTGTAGACATTGCCATTGGCTGGATGACCAGCTCAGAGGAGAAGGGATATTCACCAGCTTGGCTTCACTGGTTTCCACTTTGTCTTTACCTGCAGCTTTATCAGCTGCACATCGCTCAGAGTTTCAGTGGCACCTATGGAGATGTTAGTGGCGAGGCCTAAAGGCTGGACGAAGGAGGTCTTCTGGGGCTCCACACCAATGTTCTGGACTGGCACAATGACTTCACATGAGGCAACACACCAGTGTGGACAACAGTTGGTATCTTATTGGTCAGCAGCACTGTGGTGATATTTTTGTTTATGATCTAACAAATAAAGTTTGCCTGAAGATCAGAGTGCAAAGCTAGTCACACTAGCTAGCCATAGGGGCCAGGCAGCGATGATACACACCTTTAATTCCAGCACTTGGGAAACAGAGACAGATGGATCTCTGTGAGTTCAAGGCCAGCCCAGGCTACACGAAATCGATACAGTCTAGATCACAAAGGTGATCCCAGCATTAAGGAGGTGGAGACAGGAGTGTTATTGCTGGGTGGACAGAGGAATATAGGGCAGGAGGAGACAAGAGAGAGATGCAGACTAGGTAGAAGGTAGTCTGAGGAGCAGTGCAGTCTAAGCAGTCTGAGAAGGCAGTCCAAGGACAGGATCGCTCCTTTAGTCTGAGCATAGGTAGAGGTGAGAACTCTCTAGCAGCTGGCTGCTTTTCTTCTCTGATTTTCAGCATTAACCCTAATATCTGACTCTGCGGTTTTATTATCAATACCAATTAGAATTCGTGCTACATAGCACAGCCCTGATTTCAGTGAGGTCCTCCTTGGTGGACTGAAGCTCACCTGCTCCCAGATATAAGACAATTTCTCCAGAGCTGGATTGTTTTCCAGATGGCCTGTGCAGGCATTGTATACCATGGCTGGGCTGGCTGATCTCAACTGCCAACTTGGCAGGATCCAGACTTGGCCATGAGCTAATAATGCTCTGGGCATACTGCTTGCTGGTTATCTAGATTAAGGTTAGCTTCTGAGAATGTCTGTCTGTAAGGATTATCTTGATCACATTGATGTGGAAAGACCTGCCCATTGTGGATGGAACTATTCCCTCTTCTTGGGTTCTGGAATTTATAAAAAGGGGACACTGAGATGAGCACATACATTCATTCACTCCTCTCCGCTTTTGACTAAGATGAAGTGTGACCAGCTCTCTCAAGCTCCTGCAGCAGCTGTGATGTCCCTATCACGATGGACTATAAACTGCTATTGTGAGTTTAACCCTTTCTCGCTTGAATTGCTTTTGTCATGTTATTTTTGAAACATAACTAGTACAATGATGTTCTTGCCCCATGAGCACCATAGCCTTCCCTGTAGGGACATTCAGACCTGTTGCTCCTTCAGGAGCCCAAATGTGAAGCATTTTGGATAATCATCTACAAGTTGGATGACCTTAAGGAACTAGTTGTATTTCCAGGCTTCCACCACTGTCCTCATCATTGTTAAACCTGCTTGGAAATCATGACTGCGTTGGAGCTTGCCAAGCAGGGCTTAAAGATGATGTCAGGTTAATTAGAACACCTGGAAAGAGGCAAAGTATTCTTTTTTTCCCCCACAAAGAGAGGGTCAGGAAAGTAAAGCGTAGCTGTATGTCTTGGTTTGGATTGTTCTAGAATAGGTCAAGGATTCAAGTGCATTCAAAGATCCGGGAGGCATTCCAGGGAACCCTCAGGAGAGCAGAAAAGTGAGACGGGCAAGGGATCGGCACACTGGTGTTTTACCAACCCGCCCAAACTGTGGGTAACTGACATATCACCTGGGGCCTCTGGGAAATGAATCTTGAAATTGTATCTCAAAATCATCCCAGACAGGCAAGCTGAGATATGCTGTGTCCTGAGGGTCGCTGGTTGAGGACTGCTCTGGGTAATCTAACCTATTTCGTTTGGTAATCAAGAGAGTCCCCACACAGGAAATGCATTGTTGACAGCTGGTGTGCCCAGGGAACAGCAAGGCCTGGGAGATGAGCTGGGAGAGTCTGTCCTACCATGGTTTCAAGGTTGACTCTTGTCCAGGCACTGAGCATCTATGATCTTATTTTATCTACATGTGTTTATCCAAGGCCACATCGTGGTTGGTCCTCTCTCCCTAGATCTATTCTTCAGCGATGAGGTTGGGTAGGTTAATCAATATTTCACCCTAGGGTAAAATTGAAGGGGGCATCAAAACAACTACACAAATTCCACCAACAGCCTAGCAATCAAATAGTTTTTTAAATGCAATATGAAAAAAGAGGAAACAATATAAAAAGCCACGAGGAACAAACCATTAAAACTTTTAATCAACAGGATCAGTAGCCTTGCTGAGATGAACCACACTGGAGCCTGAGGCAAAAGGAAAATCAGCACTACTGATGGTGTTCCTGATGGATTGTTTTGTACTTGGTCTAATTTCCAAAAAGTTATTGCTTAAAAACATTGTCTTGATTACTAACCTTTCCCCCACACCCTCATGCCTTAGTCTGATTTCTATGACTATAATGGAATAACACAGACAGGGTAAATCCAGACGAGCAGAGCAGTGTTTCGTTGATTGTTCTGGAGGCTGCGTTCAGGAGCACAGTGCCCCCTTCTGGCAAGGGCCTTCATGCTGTTACTGACTGTAGACATGGCATAGGGTGTCATGAGGAGAAGGAGCTCGTTAGAGACAGATAAACTCCATCTTCTGATAGATTCTCGTGGTGACCACTTGTCTGTAGTACGCATGGCCTCTCTTAAGCAGTTTTAGGTATCCTCTTGCCTTTTCCCATAAGCTCAGATGTGTCCACTCACACTATGGCTCCCAGCTGACACCAGTGGCTGCTTCTGCGACTCTTTCTTCCATGTGTCTAAGTCCTCCCACATCTGTGTATGTTCTTATATCAACACAGAAACTTCCATTCCTATGGCGTTTGGAGGGAGACTTTTTTTATTAGACTGCACCGAAGCCATTCTCTGCCTGGTGGCTTGGGGCACCCTGTGGCACAGCCTCAGCGTTTTGGCCATGTGGAATGCCTCTGATCTTTCTTTGTTTCTCCTGTAGTGGTATTTCTGTTTTTTTTTAACGTTTCCATATTGACACCAGGCATGGCAAAGGTGTCCCCAGGGGATTAAGGCAAATGCTTTTCTCCTGGCCATATTTTCTCACTGTTTCCTTTGCTCCACCGTCTTCTTCCTGTGCGTTTGATACATCCCCGATCTCACTAAATTCCATCTTACGACTGCTTACAGGAAACCCTAGGCTCATACCTCCAAGCTCTACCCTGGATGTAAAAGGGAAGGTTTTGTAATCAAGGCTATCATTCCGTGTCCCCAGCTTTAAGGCTACTATCTCCAGACACATTCCAAACTAAGCTGTGCCCTCTTGATATGAGGGGTGCGTCTATACTGCTCTTAAAGTAATAAATATATTTAACATGGAGAGGAGGGCTGAGGAGATAAAGTTCTCCCTTTGCAAGCTTGAGGACCTAAGTGCAATTCCCAGCACTCACGGTAAAAGTTAGTCAAGGTGATGTTTGTCTTTAATCCCAGGGCTGGGGCGGTGGAGACAGAAGAATCACTGGGTTTCATTGGTTACCCAGTCTAGCTGAATCAGTGAACTCCAGGTTCAGTAAGGTGGGGAGTGACTGCAGAAGTTACCTGACATTGACTTCTGGCCTCTATTGATGGGGGATGTCCTTCTGTATATATGTTTCTCTTATTGGTTGATGAGTAAAAACACTGCTTGGCCAATAAGGCAGGAACAGTGGGACGAGGTGGGGCTAGGAGACAAGGAGAATGCTGGGAAAGGTAGGCAGAGGGAGCCCATCAGAGAGATGCCATGTAGTCTGCCAAAGGAGTAACAGGTCCGGGCAATCTCTGGTAAGCCAAGACCAAGTGGAAATATTTAGAGGAAGAGAAATGGTTAATGATTGAGACCGAGATAGACAATACTATAGCGTCTGTGTGCTTATTTGGGGCTGAAGCGGCAGCAGGACCTAGGTGGGACAAGAGACTTTCATCAACACTCTATACCTACTGCACACACACATTGGGCATGTACACTTACACACACAATAGAGCAAGGATTGGTTGGAAAATAGGGGATCTGTTTGATAAATTCAAAAAAATCCTGGGGCTGGTGTTAAGAGAAGCTTTCCTTGAGAGGAGCCTTCTCGCCCGCCTGGTTCCAGATCCGCATCAGTCCCAAATAAACACACAGGAGGCTATATTAATTATGAAGATGTTGGCCTTGCTTGTCTCTTATTGGCTAGCTCTGCTTTAAGTAATTACCCCATAATTGTTAATCTAAGTATGTCTCTTACTGGAGAATAGTTCCGGGCTTCCTACCCCCATGGCATTACATCTCGAACTCTCTTGTGTTTCTCCTTCCCAGAATCCTCCTGGACTCCTAGCCCCACCTATCTAGATTTCTATTGGCCAGCAGTAATTTATTAACATATACTCAGGACTTCCCCAACAGACTGGAGTGAAGGCTCAGCAGTTAAGTGTGTGCTCTGCCTTTGCAGAGGACTCAAGTGCAGTGTTCCAAGTTAGGCATTCACATCCTTCTGTAACTCCAGCTCCAGGGGACTCTGTCACCTCTGGCCTCCATGGGCACCTACACTTAATGTTCATACATCACTATACCTCATACATATAATTAAAAAAATCTTTAAAAAGCCCAAACCATTGTCTCTGAATACAGCTGGAGGGGTCCCCAACTTTCTAATCGCTTTACTTCCCAAGTATATGCTGTTTCTGGAGAGTTCTGCTAAGTTTTGTGTAGCATTCCCTCTCTACATGAAAGCAGACCCCTCTACTCTCCTTTTGTAGGCCATGCTTGTCTTGGGCAATTCTGGTTTTCCTGATGTGATGGGTATTCTTGTTTGTCATCTTGGCCACATCTGGAATTAACTGAAACTGAAGCATCTGGGTACAGGATTTTTTTTTGTGAAACAAGATTTCTCTGTTTAACAGCCCTGGTCATCAACAGACCAGGCTGACCTCAAACTCATAGAGATCCACTTGCCTCTGCCTCCTGAGTGCTGGGATCATCAAAGGAGTGCACCACCACTCTTGGCTGGGATTTTTTTCTTGATTGAATCCCTTGAAATAGGAGGATCCACATGAAATTCAGATCCTTTGAGGTGGGAAGACCCACTTTCTTTTAATTAGTTAATTTTTTTGTTGTTGTTTGGGAAGACCCATTTTAAACCCCTGTGACAGCCTATTTAAGGACATGGGAGAAGGAAGCTCTTGCTCTTTGCCTGCTTGCCCTTCCTCTCACCCTTCACTGGCTTTATAGCCTACTTCTTCAGGATTCCAGCATACATTGAAGACCAGCTGAGACATCCAGCCTTGTAGGATGAACAGGTACTGGGCTTTTGGACTTTCCATTAGAGACAACCATTGTCTAATAGTCAGACCACAGCCTGTAAGTCACTCTATTCAATCCCACATATAAATATATTCATTCTATCAATCCTGTTTCCCTAGAGAACCCCAGCTAACATACTCGAGTAGAGCTGTTGCTCAATCTGTGCAGCAAAGTTCATCTGGGCTCCTGGTATCTTGGAATCTTGGCTCAGCACAGGGGTTTAGGGAGATGGGTGGGGGGCAGGGAGAGTACAGAAGTCCATCTGGGTACCTGCGGCCAAGCTTCTTCCCTGCATTCACTCATGTGTCCATTGTGTGTGCACATGAGCATGTGGCATGTCTACATATGTGGACAAGTGTGTGAGAACACGTGTGCATTCTTGTGTGTGTTCAAGTGTGTGTGCAGGCCCGAGGCTGATGCTGGCTGCCTTCCTCAGTCACTCTCCACTTTAATTTTTTGAGTCAGTGTCTCTCAGTGAAGCTGGAGTTCACTGATTGGTAGACTGGCTGGTCAAGCAGCTTATGTTTCTGCCTCCCTGGTGCTGAACTCAGGTCTTCAAGCTTGCACAAGGAGCACTTTCCTCATGGAACCAGCTCCCAGCCCCTGCAATGACATTTTGATGGTTAGAAGCCAGCGACCTCTTCCATCTGTAGAGCCTCCTCCCATGCCTGACACTTCCTTTGAGTTGATGTCCCCTCGCCTTCCTCTTCTTGTGACCAGCTTCTCAGTCATAGCTCACATGCCCCCTCTTCAGAGAGGTCTGCCCTGGCCACATCCTATCTAAAGAGGATCCCACTGGAGTTTATTATTGAAACTTTCTTCCTTCCTTCATAGCATGAATAACAATCTGTGATTATAACTCTTTACATTTACTTATCTGTCTGTCTGTCTGTCTATCTATCTATCTATCTATCTTGCTGTTGAGACAAAGTCTCATGTATCTCACTCTAGTCTCAAACTCACCACATAGCTGAGGTTAGCTTTGAACCCTGATTCTCCTGCTGAGTAAGTGCTGGGATTACAGGTGTACACCACCTACCCCCAAATTAACCTACATCTTTATTTTTTTTGTCCTCTCCACTAGGTTGTACACTCTCCAAGGTAAGAGTTGTTTTTGTTTTGTCCATTACTCTATCCCCAAACCTAGAATAGGGCTGGCACATACTACATACTCAATAAATAGTTGTGGAATGCATTATCTTCACTTTTCTCCATTTAACTTATGCTGCTGCTGAGTGTGTGTGTGTGTGTGTGTGTGTGTGTGTGTGTGTGCGCGTGCACATGAACATGCACATATGTGCACACCACACAATGCTTTGTGTGGAGCTCAGAGAAAATTTTTAGGGGTTGCTTCTCTCCTTCCACTATGGGTGTAGAGACTGAATTTGCGTTGTCAGCAGACTTGCTCAGCAAGCGCTTTTGTCCACTGAGCTATCTTGCCAGCCCCATTTGATTAATTATTTGCATATGTTGGTTGTGCACATGATAGCATTCATTGTGGCATTTTGGTTCATGCATAGTATGTACTGTGATCCATATACATTTCACAGACAGCCTGAGAGGACATCTGATTGAGCCCTTTTGGGAATATGTCAACTCAGTCTTTAGAAGCATCTGGGGTTAAAAATCTCCAAAGTGTGAAGACTCCAGGCTATGGAATCTCACATACATGGCCAGGATAATGCCAGCCAGAACTCTTTCTTCATTTTCCTCATCCCTTTTCCTCCCTCACCCTTTTTTCTTCTCCCTCCTCCGCCTTCCTTCTCCCTCCTCCTCTCTCCTCTTCCTTTCTTTTCCTCCCCTTCCTTCTCCTCCTTTTCTTTTTTTTTCTTTTTGGTGAGTGACTTTTCCATCTGTGGACGATCAGGGGTAGGACCCTGTGATGGTTGATGCTGTTTGTCAACTTGACAAGATCTAGAATCACTTAGAAAAGGAGCCTCCAGACATGCCTGTGAGTTACCCTGTTTAGGCTGCTAGCTTCTGGGCATGCCTGTGAGGGATTATCTAGATTAGGTGACTTTACCTGTGGACAGCACCATTCTGTGGACTGGAGTCCTGGACTGAAGGAAGGGAGAAAGCCAGCACAGCATGCAGGACTCTCTCCTTTCTGAGTGCAGTGTGACCAGCTGCCTCACACTCCTGCCTCTGTGACCTCACTGCCACGACTGACTGTTCCCTTGACCTGAGCGCCCAGGTGAACCTTTCCTTACTCAAGTTGCTTTTGCCAGGTGTTTGTCACAGCCTTGAGAAAAGGGACTAATATAGAACTGGTCTACTCCAAGATCCGAAGACTCAGCGAACATGCGCAGAATCGTCCCTACAGTTACCATGTTTAGCTTCTCTCATTGTAAGTGGAATAACAGCAGCACAGGGTTTTCGGTCTTGTACTTTGGGAGTTTGGGACTGGATAATTCTACATTGGGTAGCGTGAAGTCTTGTGTATTCTAGGGTGCTTAACAACATCTACCCACTAGATGCCAGTAGCAAACCCAGTTATGACAACCAGAATGTGTTTAGACTTCACCAAATGTTTCCACCAGGCAAAGTCACATCTTCCCTCACCCTTCCCTGGAAACAGCTCCGGTAGTATCTGCCTTACACCATTGCTGGTGGTGTGAGACAGGCCATTAAAGTACTCGTGACTACAGCTGGAATAGAGTAAGAATTTACGATGCATAGGTAAAATTGATTACTGTTGATTAGTGTTATTGCACTGAAGGTTGCAGGGATTGGGTGGTGGTGGGTTCTCATGGGGATGCAGGAGGGCCCAGGAGACGCCACTGTGGTACCATTGGTGTGCAGCAGTGACCTTGTCCACACTTCTAGATGGTACTGATTGTTCCATTTTCAGGAAATATGCAAACAAGTTGTTAAACATAGCTGTCCTTGAACTTGGCAATAGCAGTGTAGGAATACTCACACTCCAAGAATTGGCAAAGGCTGCATAGCAGAGCTGTAGTTTTAGAAGCTGCCTGGCTAGTGTGGTGCCTTTTCTTTTCTCTTTTCTTTTTGGAGATGGTTTCATGTAGCTCAGGCTAACCATGAACTTCTGATCCTCCTGCCTCAGCCTCCTGGCTACTGGGATTACAGGTGGGCATCACCACGCCTGACTGGTGTGCTGCTTAGTACACGAAGCAAGAAAATGCAGGGGTAAGTCTGTTGACTGTCAGTGTTTGGAGAGAATGATAGACATGATAGAAATGGTAAATTCTTACGTGCTGCTTTCATTTGTTGAAAGCTGACTCTGAGGACAGGATGGGTCCCCTTGTCTCAGACACAAGCATGTTTACCCCAACTGTCCTCAAAGACTCATTTTCCTGAGGCAGGCTGGCCTCTGATCTTGTAACAGGGAGGAAGGAGAACAGGAAACAGCTAAGGGTATTAAAAACATTGTGTCCTTGGGAACAGCTAGAAGACAGACCGTTTGCAACAGAGGTTGCTATTGCTCACCCCATGATACAAAAAAGTGTCTAAGTGGAGAAGAGGGGCTGGAAGCTCATCTGTGGGGAGAACACACTGCTTGGCAGTGTCCCCACTTGGAACTCTGGCATGACTCTCTGCAGGGCCCCTGAGTACTTTCTGTTGGATGCTGACTGCTTTGATGTTTTGCTATCTTTCAGCTGCTTGCTATTCGTTCTTTTACTTTTGCTTGATACACGATTAATAAACTTGCTCATTCGAAACCCAAAGTATGGCTATCATAGGTCATCTCCAGACAGAACAAGCTGGGAGACAGTGTCAAAACCTGTGATGTATACTGGTAGACACATCACAGGTATTGGTTTGTTGCCCACATTCAGATTTGATGGAGATGCTGAATTTCATTTTGAAGTGGCAGAAAACATTTAAAAAATTTTTGGACCCCCTCAATTCTCTTGATGAACCTCAGGTAAGATTTTCTGTTCTGAGGGCCAGCAAGATGGCTCAGTGGCTAAGGGTTCGATTCTTGGGATCTACATGCTGGAAGGAATGAACCAAATCCCAAAGGTTGTCCTCTGAACTCCATACATATCCTGGTGCAAGGGGTACTCACATGTACCCCACTCCAATAAATAAATTAAAAAGTGTTAGCTTAAGGAAAAAAAGAATTTCTGCTCTGAGCTGGTCCTGGTGATGCAGGCCTGTAATTCCAAGAACTTAGCAGGCTGTGAGGCAGGAGGATAGTAAATTTAAAGCCTGTCTGGGCTACAGAGTGAGTTCAAGGCAAGCCAGGGCTATAGGAAAAGACCTGATTTCAAAAAAGAAAAAAGAAAAAGAAAGAAAAGTAAGAAGAGGGCTGGGTGATCTAGTTCAGTGTTACCTAGCTCGATCGAGGGCTAGTGGACACATTTGATGTGGAAATTAGACAGTCACTGCTTGGATGGCAAGTTGACTTAGTTTTTCCAACTCCTAAAAGTCTCACATGCTGTGGTGGGAGCAAAATAAAAGGGTGTATTGATTTACTGAGGTGCTGGGGATCATTCTCAGGGCCCTGTGCATTCTAGAACTGCACTGTACCGTAGGACTACACCCGGATCTCAAAGGATGCGTTTAATGTGCTGTGAGATCAGCTTGGCACCGTACTGTTGTGCAAACTTCAGGATGAAGATGTTTTACTTACAGTATCTCTCAGTGTCTGCAGAGATCTCTGCCTTTAAACAGCTAAGGTTGGTGACAGATCACATACCAGGTGGCTCCCAGCTCATCTTTGATTTCAGTTTGTCTGGATGAAATATTTATAATTCATACACTGGGCAGAACAAATAGAATTATGTCTCACTTGCCACAAATTGCGTCAAGAATTCCATACACTGCCATGCCTGATTTTCCATCCCGTTTTCAGTTTACAAAATGTTTCCCCCCCCCTTTGAGACAGTAGGCCATGGGTCCCAGTGGACATGGGGCATTGTGTTCTCCTCCCCTTACCTTCCCCAAGGCACAGCAAGCGAGGAACCGCATTCTGCCTCTTCCTTAGCCTGGAAGCTCTATTATTCCCTGGCACAGGACATTTTTCCAGCTCATTAGAATCAGGAGCTAAGATAAAGGAGGGCAGAGCCATTAGGTAGCAATTTATATGTAAATGTGCAAGTTGCCAAAGAAAGATTTGGCTCTTGTTCTTTAACAGTCGAGTTGGGACCTCTGGAAAGCTTGAATCAGTGTCTTCAGTCCACTCTGGAAATCGTGGGACCCCTCTGCTAACTTTAACTTTGACTTGACTCAGAAGGAGACTGCATCAGTTGTCTAGTTATTACCAGAAAGCATCCTGTGAGAAGGACTTAAGGAAGGGTTTACTTAGCCTTATAGTTCTAGTGTACCATCCATTGTAGTAGGAGTAGGGGTGGGGTGCTAGGGGTGGGGGTTAGCAGTGGGAGTGAAAGGTAGGGATTGGGGGCATGTTGTCAGGAGCTTGAGGCAACTGGTCACTTTATATCCTCAGTCAGGAGAGAGAGGGGGAGATGAATGCTGCTGGTCACCCCACTTTCTTGTTATTCAGCCCAGGATCCCTAGAATGTTTCTGTTTGTTGTTAAGGTGATGATTCTTACCTTAATTAGACCTAAGATTCCTCATAGGCATGCCCTGGGCTAACCTCATCTAGATGATCCCTCACAGGCATGCTCTGGGCTAACCTCATCTAGTTGATCCCTCACAAGCATGCCCTGGGCTAACCTCATCTAGATAGTTCCTCAGATGTGCAGGAGGCTTGTGTCCTAGGTGATTCTAGGCCTGTCATGTTGACAATATTGCTCACCACAGAGCCTGGTGCCTCGCAATGTGAATAACGTGCAGGGCCGGGACTTAAGGCCATAGCTGACCCCATGCCAGTCCTTGGCCGTTTTGTGCGACATCTCAAGAGGAATGAACCCTCAGCTCAAGCTACAGCCTCACTCTCCTTTCTTCTTCCTGAAGTTTCTGGCCAGTTCAGGATGGCAAAGGCAGTTTCCTTTGGTTTAAACTTCAGTGAGCCTTGTCCTTGACCAGGCAACTGTATTAGTTACTGTTCTATTGCTTTCATAAAACACCACGACTCAAGGTGACTTAAGGAAGAGAGAGTATATTTTGGCTTATGGTTCCAGAGGGATGGTAGTAGAATCAGGAAGCCAAGAGACCTACCCCCACACCCCCACCCCATGTATGTGCACATGTGCATGTGTGCGTGTGCATTAGCATGTGAGTATGTTTGAGTGTGAATTTGTGTGTGCACACGACACATGTGTATGTTCGAGTGTGTGTGTGTATGTGCGTGCATGGTGTGTGTGTGTGTGTGTGTGTGTGTGTGTGTGTAAGGTCATCTTTTTCTGGGACTGGCTCTCTCCTTGCACCTTTATGTGGGCTGTAGGGGTTGAACTCATATTGTTAGACCTGTGCGGCAAGCTCCTTTCCCTGCTGCGCCATCTCACCCACTCATCAATTCAGCTTTTGAGTGTGATGAGGAGGGGACTGAGTATCACTTCTCTTTTTCTATGTTAAATCTCTAGTTGTTCTAGAACTGTTTGTTGGAAACAGCCCCTTCTTTATTGAATTGTCTTTGCTAAAAACCCAGTCGCCCTATGAGGCAGCGTGCGCTTCTGGGTCAGCGTGTGCTTCTGGGTCCTCTGTTCTAGTCTCTCTGTTGAGTTTTCTGTCCTTACCCCACTGCTGTAATTCCTTAGTCCCTGCAGCGTCAATCATGGAGAATTTGTCAGATTGAGGTAGCCCACACATGTGTCCTTTCCCAAGATCGTTTCGTATATTTGTATTTCTTTATACAGTTTAAAACCAATTTGACAAATCCTACAAAATGGTTGGACTCAGTATGGCTGGAAGGTTTTAAACATGCAGGTGATGGTTGTCAATAACACTGAATAGTTCAGTCAATGAGCTTGGTATATTTCTCCATGTATTTAGAGAATCCTTAATTCTCTGTAATATCTTGTGGGTTTTAATGTACTTTTTATTTTCAATAGAGGCAATGCCATTTGTTATTTTTATTTCTAAGTATCTCATGGTTGTTGACAATACAATAAATGAAATTGTTTTTCTTATTTTACTTTCCAATTTTTTTACCATTAGAATATAAAATATGATTGATTTTGGTATATTGTTATTGTAGTTACAAGTTCTCCTTTTTACTTATGAGTTTTCAAAGATGTTTTATAGGTGCCTTAAGATTTTCTGTAAAACAACCATTTCATCTATGCAGAAAGACCATTTTACTTCTTTTAATTCACATGTCATTTACTTCTCTCTTCCTTTGGATCACTGGCTAAGATCTCAATGCAATGTCAAACAGAACTGGGGAAAATGGATAGCTTTGCTTCATTTTAAATCTTAGCAGGAACATTTGATATTTAACTTCTAGATATAATGTTCTGTCGTCTTTTGATGATGTCATTCATCAGATCAGGAATGTTTCTCTTTTAATTTTGGCTAGATGGAAGTTTCTCTTTCTTTTTTGAGACAGGGTCTTATTATTATACTCAGGCTAGCTTCAAATTCCTGGACTCTAGCAATCCTCCTGTGGCAGCCTCCTAATTAGCTGGGAAAATGGTGATTGTGAAATAATCCATGAGAGACAGTTACAGGCACCACAACTATGAGGCCAAATAAGAGTCCTTTATTTAAGGTGGTGACCAAGAATAACTCCTGCCACAAAGAACTCTCGGGGGTACAGCTTTTACAGGTGCAATACACTCAGTGACAGCACCGCTAGGCACCCATCAGGGGAACCCTGTAACATGTGTTCTGGTTTAACATTTAGCAGTTGTTTTGGTTACATCTGTGCCGTGGTCAAGGTCATGAAAGTCCCAAACGTGTTAGCCAGGATGTGACTGTTCAGGGCGCTTAGGGCCTGAAAAGCTCCCAAGCAGACAGAAAGTGGTGTTAGGATAAGATCAGGAAAAGATGGTGTTACTTTGGTTACTTCATCTGGCTGCCTTTCTGTCTTTTTTTCCCTTTCCTTCCAGCTTTTGTTCATAAATGAATAGCTATTGACTTCCTTTCTAAATTATTTTCCTACTTCTTTTTAAAAGGAGATTTTAAGAAATATAAAGTTATGTGTCTGTGTGTGGAAATGTGTCTGTGGAGCCAGAGGAGAGCATCAGATCCCCTGAAGCTGGAGTGATAGGTGAGCTACTTGACATGGGTGCTGGGAATGGAACTTGGGTCTCTGCATAGTAGCACCAACTCTTAAACACTGAATCATCTCTCTAGCCCCCGATTTTCCTTCTTCTAGTCCAGTGAGTGTCTGATGTTAAAAATATCTGCTAATCTAGGAGTTCTTTCCCCCATTGGTACCAAGGATTGAACTCAGGCCCTTGCATGTGCTAGTCAGACACTCTGTCACTAAACTGTACTCCCAGATCTTCAGTCTGTTAACATGGCTAATGACATCACTTTGACTTTTTTTGTCAGTTAAATCCACCTCAGATCCCATGGTGTATTCAACGTGGTCATGATGCACTTTGATTTTATATATTATGGATTTTTTTCTCAGACAGGGTATCTCTGTGTAGCTCTGGCTGTCCTGGAACTCTCTTTGTAGACCAGGCTGGTCTTGAACTCACAGAGACCCACCTGCTTCTGCCTCCTAAGTGCTAGGTTTAAAAGCATGCACCACCACCACCTGACTGTAATATTAATTTTCTGTTTTTAGTTTTTTTGAGACAGAATTTTTCTGTGTAGCTTTGGAGCCTATCCTGGCACTTGCTCTGTAGATCAGGCTAGCCTTGAACTCACAGAGATCTGCCTGCCTCTGCCTCCCAAGTGCTGGGATTAAAGGTGGGCACCACCAATGCCCCATTATTATTAATTTCTATGACACATTCAGTAGAGTTTTTTCCACTGACATTCAGGTGGACACCCACAGTTAAACATTGAACTCAACTCCTGGAACCCAGTGACAGAGAGGTAGGAGTGATGAGCAAAGGGGTCAAGACTGGGCTGGTGAAACCCAGAGAAACAGCTGACCTGAACAAGGGGGAGCTCTTGGACCCCAGACTGATGGCTGAGAGGCCAGCATGGGACTGATCCAGAACCCCTGAATGTGGGTGTCAGTGAGGAGGCCTAGGCAATCTATGGGGCCTTGGGTGTAGACCAGTATTTATCCCTGGCATACAAATGGACTTTGGGTACCCATCCCACATTGAAGGATGCTCTCTCAGCCTAGACACTTGGGGAAGGGTCTAGGCCCTGCCCTGGAGGAAATGACAGACTCTGGAGATCCCCCATGGAGGGATTGGGTGGGGAGGTGGGGGGGAAATAGGGGTGGGGGAGGAGGGGAAGGAGAGGGAGCTGGGATTGACATGTGAAGCAAGCTTGTTTCTCATTTAAATAAAAAGATAAAAAGAATATTGGTTTTAAAATTTATTTTTAGAACTTCACTGTTGGGCTTGTCATTAAGATCATGTTAAGTCTCATGAAATGGGTTGGGATGTGTTCTTTTCATTTTGTAAGTTTGTGTGTTGAAATTCACTGCTAAAACCACATAGAGACATGTCATGAGACATTTTCTGAGTTTGTGTAGGGTTAATTAAATGATTATTATTATTCTTTTAATAGCTCTGGAGTTTGTAAGGCTGTGTAGATGTCAGATTGCCATCACTATAGTAAAATACCCAAGAGAAGTTGATTATGCAGAAAAGAGGTTTCTTTAGCTCACAGTTTGGGAGATCAAAGGGCATATTGCAGGCTCCAAGAGGGTTGCCCTGGGCTGCATGGTGTCGTGGTGGATAATGATGATTGGAACAAAAAGCAGATCTGATCTCTGTACAGTAAGCAGGGAGACCTGGGTATAGCTGGGCTCAATTTTTAAAATCTATGCCTTATACCTCCTGTCTGTCTGTCTGTCTGTCTGTCTGTCTGTCTGTCTGTCTGTCTATCTATCTAATCATCCTGATTGCAGTTTCCCCTTCCTCCTCTCCTCCCAACCCCTCCCTCACCCTCATCTCCATCCACTCCTCCTCCCTTTCTCTTCAGAAAAGGTCAGGCCTATCATGGATATCAACCTCCCATGGATATCATATGAAGATGGAGTGAGGCTCGATATCTCTTCTATTAAGGTGGACCAGGCAACCCAGTAGAGGAAAGGGTCCAAAAAGCAGGCAACAGAGTCAGAGACAGCCCCTCCCACTTTTAGGAGTCCCACAAGAAGACCAAGCCACACAACTGTAACATATGTGCAGATGGTCTAGGTCAGTCCTATGCAGGCTCCCTGATTGTGCACTTTACCTCTTAGAGGTTTTTCAGCTCTCCCATACTGCCTACAGACCAGGGTTTTAATCACACAAATCTTGGAGAAGGCAAACACACAAAACCACCCCACCCAAAGCAGGCTCTCCTGTCTGTCTTTCCTGATGCTGGTAATATGTGTTCTTTCTCCTTTTGGTCAGTTGAGATAAGGGTTATTTATTACAGTACTGGGAATTGAACCTAGGGCCTCTCCTGTGCTGTAAGTTCTCTACCCCTAAGCAACAACCTCAGCCTTCTTCTGTATTGAGCTGGTGTGTGTAGGGTCTCACTAAGTTTCACAGGCTAGCTTCACGCTCACCTTCTGTTGCCTAGCCAGGCATTGAACTTGTAATCCTCCTGCCTCAACCTTCAGAGTATCTGGGAAGGTTTGTAACATCAGGTCTACCTATTAGTTTTATTCAAATCTTTAAAGAACATAACTTTGGCTTTGTTAATTTTCCTCTATGTCTTATTTTCTATTTTGTTTCAGTTCTTGGATTTTAGATTTGCTTTATTCGTTTACTAGCATTTTCTGTGGTGGGGTGTTAGGTAGTTCATTTTATGCCTATTTTACTTCCTAGTGTGAACACTTAAAACTGAAGTTGTCTCTAGACACTGCTTTAGTTGTATTCCATAGGTTGTTGATACATTGTGTCTTTACTGTTCATATAAACAGCCTTGATTTTTCCTTGAGATTCATCTTCATTGATACAATGATTCTTTATGCTTGTCTTTTAATATCTTTGACTGATGTTTTGTGTATGTGATCAACACCTGAGAATAAACAGCTCAAGGGAGAAAGGACTGATTCAGCTTGCTTGTTTCTGAGCCATCCAGGGCAGAGCAGTATTGTGGAGGATTGAACATGCACACATCATGGCCACCAGGAAGATGGGAGAGAGATACAGGGAATGACTGGAAAGATTCAACCAAAAGGACATATGCCCGGTGTCCTACATCCTCCAGCAAAAACCCAGCTTCCAAAGTTTCTAGTACCTCTCAAAATAGCACCACCAACTAAGAGAGCTGGCTTCAACACTGGAACCCAAGGTGAACAGTTCATATTTAGACATTCAATTATTCCTCTTCCCCAAGTATTCACTATTGATTTTCAATTTAGTTCCATAGTGATTTCAGTTGAACTTCTCGAGACTTCTTTTATGGCCCAGATTACAGTTCTTCTCGATGACTATGTCATGAGCTTTTGAAACAAATATGCCTTTTGCTGTTTAGTACTCTGTGCGTTTATATTAGATCATAGTGGTTTATGACATTGTCTAATCTTCTACATCTTTAATGATTTTGATAAATTTACTTATCTTGTCAGTTTTTGAGAGACGCTCTATATTTTGTTAGTTTTTGTTCCATTAATTTTGAAACTGTTATGAGGTAGAATTAGGATTAAAAAAATCACTCTGACTGAAATGAACTAGTTGAATATCATAAAATATACCTATTTTATTTTTTATGATTTAACTAACCAGCTGATTTTGGTGTGTGGAGATGACCGCATGGCCTAAGCCTCTCTGATGGTGGGGTTAAAGATCTACCCTCCATCTCCCTGACACAAAACTGGGATTTATTTAGAAAAAATTTTGACATGGCACAGGCATCAAGTAAGGGGGTCACTTGGGAAAAGATCACTACACACCCAAGATACTCAGTGACTCAGTGTCTTAACAATAGCTGTATATTTGACTTTGGTGACTGCTGCTTCCTGTTTAAAAACTATATAAACTCTCTCTCTCTCTCATGGTGTGTGTGTGTGTATACACATGCATGGCACATGTGGAGGTCAAAGGTCACAGAACATTCTGTTGGCTTATTCTTTCACTTTTATGTGGGTTCTGAGTGGTAAGTACCTTTACTTGCTGAGCCATTTAATCACCCCCCCCCAGTCTCAGTAGTCAAAGCTGGACTCAAACTGCCTATAGCCAAGGATGCTCTTGAACTCCTGATTCTTTTGCTTTTACCTCCCAAGTGCTGGGGCTGCAGGTATATACACACCACTAATCCTTAATAAGTTTGGTGGCTTCTGAGGTTACATTATTTATCATGTTTCTGAAGAACCTCCTTTTATCTTTTGTTCTGATTTTTTTTATGTACATGGGTGTTTGCCTTCGTGTATGTCTGAGGACGACAAGCACACAGTGCTTACAGAGGCCATCAGATCCCCTGAGCCTGGAGTTGTAGATGGCTGTGAACTACCATTTTGGTGCTGGGAGTTGAACCCAGGTCCTCTGGAAGTGGTTTTAACCGATGAGTCACCTCTCCAACCCCCCTTTTTAAAATTTTTTCCCCAAATGCTTTTTAACTTTTGTTGTTATTTTATGTGACTGAGTGTTCTGCCTCTATGTGTACCTGTATTCCATATGTGTGCTGCATCCTCTGGAACTGGAGACATAGACAGTTACGAACTGCATGTGGGTGCTGGGAATGGAGCCCAGGTCCTCTGGAAGAGCAGTCAGTTTCATTTTAAAAATCATCTCCTATGGTGGCTTCTGAGTTGTGCTCACTGAGTACAGGCTGGAAAGATGCAATCAAAGGCCACACGGTGGGAGGTCACAGGGGACTGAGGACGCACTCTGCCGTAAATAAGGTTCCCAGTCTTAACTGTGAGATTTTCACAAAGTGAACAGGCTTAGATCTGGCTGTGGAATAAGGTTAAATTTTAAAGTAGTTTCTGAAGTGAAAAAGTGTCTATTTGGTTATTTTCAATGGTTTTTATCTGTTGAAGTTTCATTTATTCATTTAACTGAGGCACTTAAAACCAATTATTGTTATTGTTGTTGTTTTTAACTATGTGTGTGAGCACGTCTATGTGTCCACGTGGGGATCAGAGGGCAGCTTTCAGGAGCTGATTATCTCCGTCATGCTGTTTTTGAGCAGGGTGTCTTGCTTCTGCCACGGTGTGTCCTGCACAGACTAGCTGGCCTGCAAACGTCTTGGTGATTCTTCTGTCCCCAGCCTGAGGAGTGCTGGGATTACAGATTCCAACCACCATAATTCTCTTCTCAAGAGGGTTTCAGGCATTGAACTCAGGTTGTCAGCTTTGTACAAGCCCCTTACTCACTTAGCTGGCCCCATATTTTCTTTCGAATCATTGTGAATAGATGCGGTATTTGCCTCAGAATGATTTCACTCAGGAGAGAATTGTGAGACATAGATGTTGAGACGTGTTGGAAGGTACAGAAGATTTATTGTGGTAACACCTGCACCAAGAAATGTGACAGCGCAGGGCTGGGCAGGAGGAGCCGCTGCATAAAGACACTTCAGACAGCTGCTGCTGGACTGCTGGTGGAGTTCCCCAGGAAAGGAAGGCCCCAGCTTGCAGAATTGGCTCAGTTCCTGTGTCGCTCTTGTTCAGAGACTTGAAGCCACCCAGAAAAAATGGGGCTGAAAATAGCTGTTGGGTCCCTTTCTCCTTAGCTGCCACCGTGGCTTTGAAATGTGTGAACTTGGCTAGGCTGAACTGTATTTCACAGATTGCCTTACCTATAGATTTCTTGTTGGAGTGAGCCACAAGGGAGGTTCTTGTGGGAGATTTGGAGGGCAGATTTGAGGAAAAAATCATTTGTAGTTCACATGCGGCCTCTTATCTGCAGGCTCACCTTTGAGTTCTTGCGTATCCGTGGTGTCTTTCCTCCATCTACCGTGTGAATGACTTTTAGCCAGGCAGCCCCCTTTCTTCTCCACAGACTGAAGAAACTATTCAAATCTGTCCTTAGTTCAGGGGCTATTCTCCTGTCGTGTGTTTGATTAGTGTCTGTCTTCTGACTCCACGTTGTCTCCACTTGTGTTAGGATTCCTGCATCTTTCCTCTCAATCTTCATCTTTTCCCTCATTATCTTCTCTGAGCTTTAAGGTACTTATTATACTGGATCTTCTAGGGTTCTGATTCAGGGTTCAACACCACCATCATTACTGTCTTGTGTTTCGTTTGCCTATTGTTTTCAAAGTTTAAACTTCTTGTTATTTTTCGTTTAGTTTTTTTAGGACTGTTTCTCTGTGTAGTCCTGGCTGTCCTAGAACTCACTCTGTAAACGAGGTTGGCCTTAAACTCACTGAGTTCTACTTGCCTTTGCCTCTTGAGTGCTGGGATTAAAGGCGTGAGCCACCACCACCCCGCTAAAGTTCTTGTTTTAAGCTTCAAAAGTTCTTGTGATGGGAATTGGAAATTCCATTTTTTTTGAGACAGGGTTTCTCTGTATTGCTTTGGGGCCTGTCCTGGAACTCGCTCTGTAGACCAGGCTGGCCTTGAACTCACAGAGATCCGCCTGCCTCTGCCTCCTGAGTGCTGGGATTAAAGGTGTGCACCACCAATGCCCGACTTAAATTTTGTTTTTAAATTTAGGTGTTTATCTGCCTCTTCAAGCTACAATTCTACCCTCCTTGGGCATCCCTCTGCTGAGATGGTGGTGTTTGAGGTTTTAGATGGATCCCTAATGTCTTCTGTGGGGAGTGCTAGCCACTGTAGAGGAGAGTTTGGTAAGGAGGGACTCTATTCGTAAGGCTGCCAAACACAAGAAGAGGAGGAGGGAGGTCCAACTCTCAAATAGGCTTCTCAAGGACAGAGTTAGGAATGTTCTGGGAACAAAGAAGGATGGTGGCCTTGAGGTTTGGTGAAAGGTGACTGGAGGCAGGGCACATACAGTCCAGGTGCTCTGAGCATGCTTGAGCAAGCTCCATAGGACATGTGCTCAGAAGGTGGCTGTTATGGGCTGAGTGTGGAGTTTGGTGCATCTGTCCTTCCTCATCAGACACCTAAGAGGGCCCAGGTAAAGGGCTGGTGGTCTCATCTAGTTTGAGTTAGGATAGGCTGCCCCCCAATTCCTGACAACCGTCTTCAGTCCTTACAAAGGTGACTGTACTGCAGAGGTGTTGTCCCCTCCTGAGTCCACAGGACTCTGCTGCTGCTTGTTTAGCTGAGTGACAAGTTTTTTTTTTAATTTAAAGTTTAAAGCTTAATCAGTGACAGAAGGAACTCTAGGTACACGGGGTTGCAGGCTAGTCAGGCTTTTCCTGCTTCAGGAGTGGCTAGGAAGCATCCTTAGAGATACACAGACAAAGAATTCCTTCCTGTTCCCTCCCCCCTCCCTTCCTCCCTCCCTCCCTGCAAACGTCTTGGTGATTCTTCTGTCCCCAGCCTGAGGAGTGCTAGGATTACAGATTCCAACCAACCATATTCCTCCTCTCAAGAGGGTTTCAGGCACTGAACTCAGGTTGTCAGCTTTGTACAAGCCCCTTACTTAGCTGGCCCCATATTTTCTTTCGAATCATTGTGAATAGATGCGGTATTTGCCTCAGAATGATTTTACTCAGGAGAGAATTGTGAGACATGTTGGAAGGTACAGAAGATTTATTGTGGAGTAACACCTGCGCCAAGAAATGTGACAGCGCAGGGCTGGGCAGGAGGAGCCGCTGCATAAAGACACTTCAGACAGCTGCTGCTGGACTGCTGGTGGAGCTAAGAGCAGCAGTTCCCCAGGAAAGGAAGGCCCCTTCCTCCCTCCCTCCGTCCCTCCCTCCTTCCCTCCTTCCTTCTCTCCCTCTCCTCCCTCCCTCCCTCCCTCTCCTCCTTCCCTCCTTCCCTCCCTCTCCTCCCTCCCTCCTTCCCTCCTTCCTTCTCTCCCTCTCCTCCCTCCCTCCCTCTCCTCCTTCCCTCCTTCCCTCCCTCTCCTCCTTCCCTCCTTCCCTCCCTCCTTCCCTCCTTCCTTCTCTCCCTCTCTTCCCTCCCTCCCTTTCCTCCTTCCCTCCTTCCCTCCCTCTCCTCCTTCCCTCCTTCCCTCCCTCTCCATATTCTGGCTTAGGATATGAAGCTCAGGTTGCCTTTGAACTGGCCATCTTCTTGTCTCAGTCTTTTAGGTGCTGAGTTTATGTGTGTGCCATCATGCCTGACTCCAGATTGGATTATTTCCTTTTTTTTCTTTCTAGAAACATTCTTATTTACATACCTATCCCTCTATTCCCTCACCCTCCCATCCTCCCATGCTTCCTACTGACCCCCCAACCCACCCACCACCCACTCCCCAGGGATAGTGAGGCCCTCCACGGGGGATCATCAAAGTCCATCACATCATTTGGAGGAGGGCCCAGGCCCTCCTTTCCATATCTGGGCTGCAATAGTATCCCTTCATAGGGAATGGGCGCCCAAGGTACATTTGTGACCTAATAATAAACCCTGGCTCCACTGTTAAGTTTCATAGACTGCCTTGGCCTCCTAACTGGTACCTATATTCAGAGGGCTTGGTTTGGCCCAATGTTGGTTCCCCTGCTTTACAACTAGGGTCTGCGTGCTCTCATTAGGTCAGGTCAACTTTTGTGGGTATCTCCAGTTCTGTCTTAGTTCATTTGGTCATCTCTCCTCCCTCAGTGCAACTGGATTCTGCGAGTATGACTCAGTTTTCAACTGTGGGTGTCTGGTTTTGCTTTGATCAGCTACTGGGTCAAGGTTCTAGGAATGGTAACCAAGGTAGTCATCAATCTCATTATAGGGGAAGGGCATCAAAGGCAGCCTCTCCAATACTGCCTACATTCTTAGTTGGGGTCATCCCTGTGAATCCCCTACCATTTCCTCTGTGCCAGACCTCTCTCCAAACCTGTACTGGCTCCCTCTATCAAGGCATCTCCTTTCTTGCCCTTCCCTATTCCTCTCCTGTCTCAGTTCTCCCCCCCCTTTTTTCTCTATGCCTAAAAACCATATGTGAGTGAGTCCTTACCATGTTTGTCTTTTTGTGACTGGTTACCTCACTCAGGATGGTTTCTTCTAGTTCCATCCATTTGCCTGCGAATTTCAAGATTCCATTTTTTTTTCTGCTGAGCAGTATTCCATTGTATAAATGTACCACATTTTCTCTATCCATTCTTCAGTTGAAGGGCATTTAGGTTGCTTCCAGGTTCTGGCTATTACAAACAATGCTGCTATGAACATAGTTGAACAGATGTCCTTGTTGTATGAATGTGCATTCTTTGGGTATATGGCCAGGAGAGGAATTACTAGATCTTGAGGTAGATCTAGTTTTCCTGAGAAACTGCTATACTGATTTCCAAAGTGGTTGTACAAGTTTGTACTTGAACCAGCCATGGAGGAGTGTTCCTCTTTCTCCACGTCCTCTCCAGCATAGACTGTCATTGGTGTTTTTGATTTTATCCATTCTGGCCGGTGTAAGATGGTATCTCAGAGTTATTTTGAGTTGCAATTCCCTGATGGCTAAGGATGTTGAACACTTTCTTAAGCGTCTTTTAGCCATTTTAGATTCCTTTATTGAGAATTCTCTATTTAGTTCTGCACCCCACTTTTTAATTGAATTATTTGGTGTCTTGGTGGCTAACTTCTTGAGTTCATTGTATGTTTTGGAAATCAGCCCTCTGTCAGATGTGGGGTTGGTGAAGATCTTTTCCCATTCTGTCTGCTGTCGTTTTTGTCTTGCTGACTATGTCCTTTGCCTTACAGAAGCTTCTCGGTTTCAGGAGGTCCCATTTATTAATTGTCTACCTCAATGTCTGTGCTACTATTTGTATGTTCAGGAAGCATTCACCTGTACCAATTCATTCAAGGGTATCTCCCACTCAGATTGGTTTATTTCTGTTGACCAGTCTTTAAGCTTGTCTACTGTTTATTAATTAATTAATTTGCTTTTGTTTAAGTGCTTGTTAAACTTACCCACTGCACTAAAAAGGTCAGTTTTTTTTTGTGCAGCCTTGGCTGTCCTGGAATGTATAGACCAGTCTGGCCTTGAACTCACAGAGATCCACCTGCCTCTGCCTCCCAAGTGCTAGGATTAAAGAATGTGCCACAACTGCCCAACTTCTTTTTTTTTCTTTAATGTGTGTACAGTGTTCTGCCTACATGTATCCCTGCAGGCCAGAAGAGGGCACCAGATCTCATTACAGATGGTTATGAGCAACCATATGGTTGCTGTGAATTGAACTCAGGACC
Source organism: Mesocricetus auratus (assembly GCF_017639785.1). Classification (NCBI taxonomy): domain Eukaryota; kingdom Metazoa; phylum Chordata; class Mammalia; order Rodentia; family Cricetidae; genus Mesocricetus; species Mesocricetus auratus. The sequence goes on along the minus strand of NW_024429209.1, from coordinate 9,196,241 downwards.
TCTGAAGAGCAGCTGGTGCTCTTAACCGCTGAGTCGTCTCTCCAGCCCCCTAACGTTGTTTAATGAGTTAAATTTGCCCATTTGTTTATTTTCTGTAGCTTTTGAATCAGTTGAGATATCTTATTTGGTCATTAAGTTGAGGCATGTTTTCTTTCTTTTTTTTTCTTTCTTTTTTTTTTTTTTTGGTTTTACAAGATAGGGTTTCTCTGTTTTGGAGGCTGTCGGTCCAGCCTGGCCTCGAACTCACAGAGATCCGCCTGCCTCTGCCTCCCGAGTGCTGGGATTAAAGGCGTGCACCACCAACGCCCGGCTATGTTTTCTTTTTTATAATTTATAATGATAGCAGTGTTATTCTTTCTCTGCGTGTGTGTGTCTGGGCATGAATGTGCCACACAGCCTGAATGGAACTCAAAAGACAGCTTCCATCTTTTTTTTTTTCTTGAGGTCAGCTTTCTTGTGATTTCTACCACACTGTGTATTCCATACTAGCTGGGGGCGAAGGTTCCGAAGGACTGCCAGTGCCTCTTGCCAAGGTGCTCACGGGAGGCCTCTGCCCCTGTCTCTCCACAATCCCAGACTTGCTGGTGGGCCATTCAGACCTGTTGGCCGCATGTCAGCTTTCTAAGGGCCAGGAAGGCCCTGTGTCTCCTGCAGGGCCTGTGGATCCGGAAAGCCCAGCCTTTTTGCTGAAGTGGCCACTTTCACCACTCCTTGGAGTTGCTCACTGCTTAATTGTCTAAGAAGCTGCAAGCCCCAAAGCAGTACTTTCTGCAGGAACCGGGTCTCAAAGGCAACAGCCTGGAACTGGATGGAAGAGGGTTGGGAAAACAGGAATTGCAGTCCGCCCTACTGTGCTGATCAGCATCTTTCCATCAAAGTAGTTACGTGAATATTAAAAATCCCCTGCAGAGTGAGCATGAGTTAAAGCCTTAATTAACCCATGAGTGAGCAAAGCTTCCTCCCTCTACTCCCCTCCTTCCTTCATCTCTCTCTTGCTTCCTTTCTCTTTCTCCCCATCTCTTTCTTTCCATATGCTGCCGTAGAACTTGATACGTAACCCAGGTTGGCCTTGAACTGACGATCCTCTTTCTCAGCCTCCCAAGTGCTGGGTTTATATGTGCGCCATCACACCTGACTCCAGATAATACCCAGATAATTATAATCATCTTGAATTACATAAGTATAATTATAATGTGTGCCATCATATCTGACTCTAGATAATTATCCAGATTGGGTCTTTTCTACTGGCCTGTCTTTTAAGTTTGTCCACTGTTTTTATTTTTCTTTTCATTTAAGTGCTTGTTAAACTTACGCAGTGCACTAAAAAGGTCATGTTGAAAGTTTTCTAATAAGTGCTGGGATCACAGGTATTCACCATCACACCCAGTTTACGCAGTGCTGGGGATCGAACCAGGGCTCTGTGCATGCTAGACTGAACTGCATCCTCACCCCCTCATTTTCTTCTTAATTTAGGAAAACATGCCAGAATCAGCTCCACAGCCCTCTCAGCCTTCATTTTATAGAACACAGCATTTCCCTGAAGCTACACGCAGAACCACTTCTGCCAGCCACAGCTCTGTAGGAGGAATGAATCCATAATCACCCCTCTATGGGAACGAGGTCGATGGCAATGACTATCTAATAAAGGGCTAAATTCAGCATTAAAAAATCCCAGGATCTCTAGGAGTCCTAGAGGCAAATGGCAAAGGAAATTTGATCTGATGGAAACAGATCCTTTATTTATTTATTTTAAAAGAAGGCTTTAAAATTTTTTTATACTCTCAATGCAAGACTCCATTTTAAAAACTGTAGGTGGATTGATCAACAAATCTCTATTTAAGGCATTGAATGCCGCACTGGCTACACAGCTGGCAGAGACTCGGTACTGCCACACAGTCTGAGTTGGTCCAATTTAGTGAAAGGTCTGAATCAGTTTGGAAGGATGGTTATGTAACTCTGACATGCTTAATTACCTTCAACACAAAGTAAGCCGAGAAATTAATTTACCTCCAGAGTCTGGGATGTCATGTGACAAGCTGATAGAGGAAGTTTGTCATCAGCAGATCAGTTTTGCTGGGTTAATCACCACCAACTAAGTCGGTCCTGTTTGTTGGGGGTGGGGTACGCTTCTCTGTCATTGTCTGGTGCCTGCTGGCGTTTGTACATCGGATGAAACATCCTCATTCTCTGAACTCTCAGACCAAGGGATGCATGTGGAGATTGAGGCTTGGGGGAGCCTTGGCCACGGTTTCAGGTCCTCATCTAGTCCTCCATGACTCCTGTTGGTGAGCTCCAGATACTATCTCAAAGAAGGCAGTGTTCCTGAGGATGATGCCTGAGGTTGTATTCCATGACCTCCAGTCCTCACATGTCACCTCACATGTGTGCACTCATGCATTAGCATGCACATATACACACAAGTCTTTATTGCTAGTTCTCTTCTCGATGCAAGCCCATGTGCTTGGCATACAACCATTCCAACATTATTAGTCAGAAGGGCTGGGAGTGTTGTTTAGCCTAGAATCCGTGAGGCTTTGGGCTCTACCCCAAAAGCAGAAAAAACATATATTTGAGGAGACTGTTAATATAATATTCTGTGACACATTTGAGATTTTTTTCTTGTAACAATGCCAAGAATTGACTGGTCTCTGTCACAGTTTTTGTCAACTTTTCACAAACCTAGACATACAGGGGGAAGAGGGAATCTCAGCTGAGAAACTGCTTCCATCAGATTGGTCTGTGGGACATTTTCTTGATTGCTATTGAGGTAGAGGGACTCAGTCCACTGTGGGCTGTACCATCCCTAGCTAGATGGGCCTGGGCTGTGTAAGGAAGGTAGTTGAATAAGCCAGAGGAAGCAGGCCTGTGAGAAGTGTTCCATTCCCCCAATGTTCCTGCTTAACTTCCCTTGATGCTGTAACCTGTAAACCACATAAATCCTTTTGTCCCTAAGAATTTGACCGTGGTGCTCATCATAGCAACAGAGAAGCAAACCAGGAGAGCCTCTTATGTACCAGATTCCAATCACTGTCTGTACATCCTTCTAGCCAATCCCATCACAGCCTTATGATGTACAATTGTTTCCAGTTTCTACAGGGCAGGGAAACTGTGTACCAGAAGTACAAATTATTATTATATTACTTTTTGGTTTTTGAGACAGGGTTTCTCTGTATTGTTTTGGAGCCTGTCCTGGAATTCGCTCGGTAGACCAGGCTTGGTCTCGAACTCACAGAGATCCACCTGCCTCTGCCTCCAGAGTGCTGGGATTAAAGGCGTGTGCTACCACCACCCGGCCAGAAGTACAAATTTTTAACACATTTCTTCTGTTTCCAATATCCTTAGTATATGAGTTTTTGGTGTTCCCATGGCCAAAACCAAAGCCTAGTGAGTTTTTTAAAAAGATATTTATTTGTATTTATTTGTGTGTGTGTATGAATGTATGCCACATGTGTGCGGGTGCCTTTGGAGGTCAGAAGAGGGTGTTTGGTCTCCTGGAGCTGGAGTTATGGACAGCTGTGAGCTACCTGACATGGTGCTGGGGATGGAACTGGAACCCTCTGGAATAGTAGTAGCACTCAGCTGCTGAGCCATTTCTCCAACTCCAGTATAGTTTTGTTTTCGATTAAGTAGTCAGGCCCAAATAACTTGTATTTGTGTCCTAAAAGATCAACAGTCATTTGAAAGGTCAACTCCTTTAAGCTGAAAGGAAAAAATAAAATTTAGATTTCATGTCAAATAGCGGGAGCCCCACAGGGATGGGTTGTGTGTCCCCTGGGCCCTCACAGCTCTTCAGAACTCAGCACTCACACTGCTGTTATGGCTGATCTTGATTGTCAAGCTGAGCACATCTGTAAGCCCAAAATGCTGTGTACTCCTGGGAGGGGTTTTCTTAATCAGATTATTTGAAGCAGGAAAGCCCACCCTAAGTCTGGGCCACACTTTCTGGTGGCAGCCCATATAAAAAGGACACAGAAGAAGGAAACTTTGATTTTGGCCTGCTTGCCTTCACTCTCACTGGCAAGTTCATCTATCCTGTTGTTGTGGCCAACATTAAATCCAAATTCTTCAGGATTCCAATGCAGACTAAAAATCAGCAGCTCCCCAGGAGTCCTGCTGGACTCCAGTCCCAAGTTGGAACAGAAGAGACGCTTGGCTGTGTGGACTGACCACCACCAGATTCTTGACCTTTCTGTCATGAGATAGCCATTGTAGGACTACCCACCACCACATCCTGCTAGCCAGTCTAATAAATCACGCTCACACACACATGCACACGCACGCACACAATCAGTTCTGTTCCTTTAGAGAATCCTTACTGGTACAATAACCTCATTTCTTATTTCTGTAATCACTGGAAAGCCACCTGTGCAAAGACAAGGTATCATCAGAAGCAACATTGCACCAATGAGGCTGGAACTCTGACCTCCCTGAGCTATGGCTCTTAGACACCTGACACATACTGCTCTGCTTCTCTGTGATATTTAGGATGACCACAGTGCCTTCCCAAGAGTATGCTGTAGACTCCAGGGCCGGTTCCGCTAGACCAAAGTTTCTTGGACCTGGCTAAATAAACAATTTTAAGTTTGTTTGGACTGCCACCACACACCATCTTAGTCTGAGTGGCTTGAGCAATGGACTAGAGCTTGGGGAGATGGCTCATGTAGTAGAGTCCCTGCCTTGCAAGTAAGAAGACCTGAGTTTGACCTCCAGAATCTTGTGGAGGAGGGAAATCTTGGCATGGTTGCATGCATTTGTAACTCCACCACCAAGGAGGTGGAGACTGGAATCTCTGGGGTCTGCTGACCAGTCCAGCTACAATCCAGACCAGGGAGAGATCCTGTCTCAATAGGTGGATGGTGTTCTAGATTTGACAGCTGAAGTTGTTCTCCATAAACTCTGGCCTCCACACATATGCATACACAGGCATGCACACCCATGCACACATATGCACACATGCATATAAAACTCCCAAAATGGTGGATTATAAATTATTATAGTGTAGAAGTCTCAACCTTTATACCAGCAAGGCTGGATTCTGGTAAGGGCTCTCTTCTTGGTTTGCAGAAAGCCACCTTCCGGCATGAGTGGAGATTGAATGATCTCTTTCCCCCTTCTCTTATAAGGCCATTGATCCCAGAAAGAGGCCACACCCTCATGACACTGCCTGGCCACAACAGTTTCCTTAGGATTATCTCCAAAACCCCTCATACCAAGGGTGAGGGCCTCAGTGTGGAAATGAGGGGGATAAACAGGGTTACAGGTGTCTCAGTATACTATTTGGGAGCCCTGAGGGAAAGGCTATTGGGGAGGAAGGGTACTGGAGCCTCAGCAGTCTAGATTCTGATGTTCATCTCAGCCATGTGCTGGCTCTGTCAGAAACAGATTCATTCATCCAGCAGGTATCTGAGAACTGACACACGGAGTCTGCCATCTCGCTGGGCAGACGAGGGAAGGAGCAAAGTTTTTCAACCCTGGCATCACCTGGGAGAATCACTGCAAATCAGATGTGCGAGAAGGAGGTACCATGTACAGCCTGGTGCAGATAGAGGCTTCTGGTGAGTGCCTGGGATTACAGACACCTGTCTGTCACCATAACTGGCCTATGTGATTCTCTGGTCCTTGTGCGTGATGACTTTACCAACTGAATTATATCTCCATCCTACTTTTGGAAAGTTGGTTTGGGGAAAGAAGGAAGTCAGTCCTTCTAGGATTACATTTAAGCTGGAAAAAAGATGAAGTGGGTTTTTATCAGGCATCTTGTCAACTCTGAAGGCTGCCATGGACAGAATGGTGGGTTGAGCTAGCCTGGGATAACACTTCTGGGGCAGGGACCTGCTGAGCCTCCTGTTACTGCAGAGATAACAAGAAGAGATCTACTTCAGAGTGGACCAGGCTACTTGGATCTTGAGTGTCTGCAAAAGGTTGGCTTTATGTTCCCCCCATGACCTCCTCTCTCTTCCTCTTCTCCCCCTCTCTTCTTCCCAGCTCCCACTCCCCCCAACCCCTTACCATGTTCCCAATCTGTTCAGAAGATCTTGCCTCATTCCTATTCTCTGGGGTACCATGCATATCTCTCTTAGGTTCTATCCTGTTTCCCAGACTCTCTGTCAGTGGAAGTACAGACTGGCACTATCCTGATTCATGTCTAAAATCCATATATGAGTGAGTACATACCATGTTTGTCTTTTTGTGACTGGGTTACCTCACTCAGGATGGTTTCTTCTAGTGCCATCCATTTACCTGTGGATTTCAAGATTCCATTGTTTTTTTCTGCTGAGTAGTACTCCATTGTGTAAATGTACCACATTTTCTCTATCCACTCTTCAGTTGCTTCCAGGTTCTGCTATTGCAAATAATGCTGCTATGAACATCGTGGAGCAGATTGGGGGGTAGAATAGGGGGAAGAGGGAGTCATAGGTTAGAAGACCGGTCTGGCACCAGTGAGACCTGTAGACCTCTAGTGATCTAAAGGGATGACACCAACTGGCAAGCTAAGCAATAGTGGAGAGACCACCTTAAATGCCCATTCCTGATAATGAACTTGATGTCTATAGCCATCCTAGAACCTTCATCCATTGACTGATGGAAGCAGAGGCAAACACCCACAGAACTGAACCCATGGAACCCAGTGACAGAGAGAGAGGAGTGATGAGCAAATTGGCAAAGAATGGGCTGGCAAAACTAGCAGAGACAGCTGATCTGAACAAGAGGGAGCTCTTGGATCCCAGACAGACAGCTGGGAGGCCAGCATGGGGCTGATCCAGACCCCCTGAGTGTGAGAGTCACTGAGGAGATCTGGGCAACCTATGGGGCCCTGGGCAGTGGATCAGTGTACAAAGAGAGATGCTCTCTCAGCCTGGACTCTTAGGGGAGTGCCTGGACCCTGCCCTGAGTGAAATGACAGACTCTAGATATGTGAAAGGAAGTGGGGATAGGGTAGGAGGCAGGAAGGGATGATGGGGGGTGCGGGAGGAGGGGAGGGAGAGGGAACTGGGATTGATATGTGAAGCAAATTATTTAAAGTTAAAGTAATAAAAAATAAAAAAAAGTAAAAAAAAAGGTTGGCTTTATGAAACTGCACTTCTGTCCTTGACTGATTCACCTTTAACTGGCCACCAACTTGGTTCCAGTGTGTCATATCTGTCCCTTTTCTTGAGACATTGCTATTGGTTTAGGCTTACACTTTCCGGAAACCCATTCTTAAGGTTTATGGTAAATGTGCTTACCTCAAGAGTTAAACTTGACTTCCTGCCAAGATCAAGGTTAAGGAGAAAGGGTAGATCAGGTGGACAGAGACATCTGACCTCCTCCTCCATGCTACCAGAGGGACTTATGTGCAATGCACACCTCACCTTTGGCACAGGCAGTTTTAGGGTGACTGAGTTAGAAGAAAACCTTTCCTGTCACCTCAGGTGGATGAACAATGGAGCTAGGGCGTCATGTGCGCGTGCTTGTGGTTACTCCAAACTTCCATTGAGCCAGTGGCTTTTTGAGTTTTTTATTTGTTTTTAAAGACAGGGTTTCTCTGTGTAACAGCCCTGGCTGTCCTGGAACTTTCTCTGTAGACCAGGCTGGCCTTGAACTCACAGAGATCCACCTGCCTCTGCCTCCAAAGCTCTGGGGTTAAGGTGTGTACCACTGCACCCTGCTGATGTTTGGGTCCTTGTATCTTGAATTCATGGGCTATGGATGAGTTTCAGAGAAAAGGTTCACTATGGAGTCGTAGGTGAGAGAGAGAGAGAGAGAGAGAGAGAGAGAGAGAGAGAGAGAGAGAGAGAGAGAGAGAGAGAGAGAGAGAGAGAGAGAGAGAGAGAGAGAGAGAAGAGAGAGAGCCTCTGAATGGAAGAAGTGGGCAGAGTATGGGGTACCATCAGGGTGCTAGTCTGGGCTTTGTAAAAGGCTTCTGGCAGACACTGGGGTGGGGGATGTGCTGGTCATTCCAGTTGCTTCAGTTTATACAAGTCCTCATGTATGACTTCCAGACAGGGATATGTAAGAGGTAACTGGGAACCAGGAACCAGAACCCTCTCCTGGTGTTTCCGCCTCCCTCAAGGAGAGCCTCACGGCTGCTGCTTTGGGGTCCTTCTCCCCTCTGGGTGCTCTCATGCATCACTTTTCTGCCTTCTGCTGCCTACTGTTTACAGGAGAAAGCCCACACTGTCCGAAGTCCTCTGTAGCAAGGCTTCTGACCACCTTACTGGCCTCATCTCCGCAGAGGCCCCCGGTTCCAGTCTTCTTGAGTGATACACACATCTGTAAGAGAAGGCCTTCTAGGCCTACCTGCCTGTGCGTATGCCTGTGCGTTCTCTGTCTGGCTCCCCCTTCCTTGTATATCTGCTAAATCCAGCTCTTCCAGATGTGGCTCCGTCCTCTGCTTTGCTGTGGAGGGCTTTACACAACCATTTGTTTAGACTGTAATTGTGCGGTTTTGGCAGTTCCACAGGGGCTCAGTAGGGTGATCTTTTAGGCCTAGCCTGGGCTCGCTCACAGGTCTTCAGGGTTCTTGTGTGTCTGAGGGTAGCTTGTTTGATGACCTCACTGTCTAAATTCATCGAGATGGGTTTCCCTTCCTCAGCAAGTCACTTGGGATCTCCACCCTCCCAAACCTCAATACCAAGCACTGCAAATGAGAATAAACCCTACATTCTAAGCCTGAGGGCTTTCCAACCTTTGTGAGAGCCAGTGGTGCTAACATCCTATTGGCTGAGACAAATCACCTGGCTTGGCTCAGCATCAGCGTGGGTGTGAGACCAGGAAGAAAGTATTCAAGGGTGCCAACACTGGAGCTGAAGCACAGAGGAGGGAATTTGGTGACACTTGTACAACTGGCCAAGGTGGGGCAGGACAAGATGACCCACTTGTATTTGTCTCACTGACTTGCAGTCTTCTAGAGGCCTTTGCTTGAGATGCCCCAGTTTCCCAAGAGCTATGGACAGAGCATATGCACAGTATTTAACTTGGGCCTCAGTGGTTTTCAGGTTAACTTGGGCTTTAAGCACCAGGTAATGGCCAGAGAACCCAAGATGCAGCTGGTCTGGGAACAAGGGGTTATGGGAGAGGCAGAGGCAATCATGCACAGTTTTTTTTTTTTTTTTTGGCTCAGCATCCTGGGGTTTTGGTTCGTCCCAGAGACTCTGATCTGATTCAGCCGGTCTGGTCTCCACCTTTAAATGTTGGAAACCGCATAAATCAGCACATTTCCCCCAAAGCAGAGTCTATATCCAGCACACCAGGCTGCTCGCCATAATTAGGCCTCCAGCAACGATTGTCTCTGCTCCTTGGGTTTTGTTGCCACCTCCCAGGGAAAGGGGAGGGGTGTGATATGTGTTATGACGTCTGCGAAACCCTAAATAGGGGAGGTCGTGGACACGGAGCGCAAATGATTGCTCAGGCTGGGGTTTTCTTTCCTCCCAGGCTCCAACATGCATGGCCTACCATCTCACGTCTCCTTCCTCTCCCCTCTTCCTTCATCCCTTCCCCCATAAACTCCTTCTGGCTTTGTGAGCCTAGGGGTCCACACACTGGAGACAGTCCACCTCAGGCAGAACAGACACTACTTACGATTGGCAAGCCTGTGTGCCCGCTCAGGGCCATTTGGACAGGGAGTTCCTGTGTCCTTGCCTCTCTCTCTCTCTCTGTGTGTGTGTGTGTGTGTGTGTGTGTGTGTGTGTGTGTGTGTGTATAGATAGGCAAGTGCTCTGGGCCCTTCAGCTTCCTGGCTGTTTGGGATGAGCCACAGCAAAGCCAGGAAAGGGCCTCTAAATCTGCTTTTTTAGCCTAAGGGATTTTCCTGGATCGAGCAAAGCTGAGAAGCAGAGGTTTCTGGGAGTCTGGCTCTGTCATTCTGTCTGAAAGACTGGACAGACCCTCCAGGGTACCAGGAGTCATCCGAGTGGATTCAGGTGTGTTTGGAATTCGGGCAACTGCAACCATCAGTTCTCACAGGTGCACATCCCTCTATTGAAATGAAAACTTTCTGTTTCTGTTTGGCTCTTGTTGCAGATCTGTGGGTCGCAGGACAGGGTGTTGTAGCTTCCACTGACCAAGCGAGGAAGCTGAGACTCTGGGAGGAGATGGCCAGATACCCCACTGTAATTGATCAAGCAGTGAGCTCACTACATGGTGTTCTTCGTGCCTTCCTTTGGAGCTTTTAGTCTAGTTTGTATGTGCATGTGCATGCACGTATGTGTGTGTGTGTGTGTGTGTGTGTGTGTGTAATATATGTGTACAAATGTATGTGTGTCTTCATGTGCATGTAGAGGACAGAGGCCGATGTGGGCATCTTCCTCAATTTCTCTCCATCTTACTGGAGCTCACTGGTTGGCTAAACTGGCTGGCTAACGGGCGCTCAGAGATCCTCCATCTTCTGTACCACCACACTTGGTTTTTTTATGTGGGTGCTGGGACCTGAACGACTTACCCACTGAGCCACCTCCCTCCCTCCTTTTTATGTGTATGTGCTACCAGGGATCTGTCCTAGGGCCTCATGAATGCTAGTTAAGTGTCCTACCACTGACCTACACCCCCAGCCTTAGCGATCTTAAAGGTACCCAGCTGTCTCTCATACTTACAGTTGTTTGAATGCTCTGTTACTGATGTACGCTTGGGTTGTTTCCAGGTTCTGTGGCTGTTGTGGACAACGTGGCTGTAGCATCCTTGTACTGACAGTGCTGTGGTCCACATCTTGGAGTGAATCCTGTCCTTTGTCAAGCTGTTACTAAGCCTCACTGAGCTCAGCTTTCCCTTCCATAAAACAGGGACAGTAAAATCACTTGCATGGGCTGTTGAATAAGTGAATACAAGTGAATAGACGTGCAAAGTGGTGGTGGCGATAGTGATAATTATGCTCCCTGTTGGTGTTCTGGTTTACACACAGGACTCCAGACAGCTTGTTGTTCAAGGCTGCGTGTCTGCATCTCACACATCCGGGACCCCAAACTAGTTTTAGCCATTTTAGGCTTCACCTTTGCTCTCTGTTCTGTCTATACCCTCTCTCCAGCTAACTGTGGAGAAAAATAACTTGGATTATCCTGATGTCTCCCAGATTTATATCCCTAGCTGTGATCTTTACACTGAGTTCCAGACTTGAATTCATTCTTTTTACTTTGTTTTCAAGCTATGCACAATAGGACTCCATTAATTCTAGCACTCAGGAGATGGAGGCAGGAGGATCTTGAATTTGAGACTAGCCTGGGCTACATAGCAAGGCCCTGGCTCAAAACCTCCGTCTCATTCCATATCCCACATCTACCTACATTTCTCTATTTATTTTTTTTTATTTTTTATTTTTATTTTTGGTTTTTTCGAGACAGGGTTTCTCTGTATTGTTTTGGAGCCTGTCCTGGAACTCGCTCGGTAGACCAGGCTTGGTCTCGAACTCACAGAGATCCCCTGCCTCTGCCTCCCGAGTGCTGGGATTAAAAGCGTGCGCCACCACCGCCCGGCCCATTTCTCTATTTCTTATTCTACTGTCATCATCATTATTGCTATATTCTATTTTTGTACAAGGATATAATTCACAAAGTCTATATGATGAAGACACATCAGGACAAATGACCAGGTTCTTTTAACAAATGAGTTACAAGACAATTGCTTGCCTTATAAACAGGGGTCCCAAAGTTCAGGGAGCATAGACGATAAGGCAGCCAGAGGGGGCTCTTTGGGGAAAGTGACCTTGGGGGCTGTTTCAAAGAAAACTATGTGGAGAACGAGTTGGAAGATGAGATACCAGGAGACTGAGGAAGTATGTATGCTTTCTGAGTACAATTATTTATTTGTGACTCATGCAAATGACAGGAAGGGCAAGGACTCTAGACTGGTTTGGGTAGACATCAAGTGTTTTCTGGTTGATACCCCAGCTGGCATTTTGTGGGAGAATTTTATCTATCAGGCGCCCACACAGATGGAGCAGCGAGTCACCATGGCATTTGAAGCGCCATGCTAGAACGTCTACAAGGAAAGCCACATCCCTCCCAGAGTGAAATTGCCAATAACCTGTGTTGCTGGGAACACAGCTAGTTTCATGGTCCCTAAATGAAAGACTGAATCCCGGGTGTTGCTTCCAAGTGCTGGGTGTAATGGTAATAAGATGCCAAGATTTTACAGGCCCCCTTCATGGGCAGAATGCCTCTCTATTCACAAATAGAAACTTGCTGAGAATTTAATTAAGATCAGTGTACATAAAACTCACTGTTCCCAAGTAAACAAATATTAAGCAAGATACTTCGTTTTCATGTCATGGGGCTCCTCCGGGAAGGGATGAAGGGCCAGGAGGGGTGGGTGTGATGATATGGGGGCATGGGAGGAGAAAAAGATATGTACAGAGCAGAAAACAGATTCTAGGGTGGGGAGGGAGAGGGGGTGAAAGGAAGGTGCACACAGAGGGATGGGAGGAGCAGCAGCAGATAGGAAGAGACCCCCACTTTCTGGCTCTGTGTCCTCTGGTTCTGACACCTAGCACTTACGTGAGATAGACTGTTCTCACACTTGGCTGTCCCCAGGCTTCATGCAGGCCCCACTGAGAACTCAGTGGATGTGGCACCTGACATCCCCAGCTTTTTAGGTTTATTTAGTGGGTATGTGTACGCTTCAACCTTCAGGAGTTGTTTTTTCCCTTCCCACCATGTGGATTGTTGGGTTTGAAGCCAGGTCATCAGGCTTGGTGGCAAGCATATTTCCTTGCTGTGCCGTCTTCCTGGTCCATATACATGATTTTATGTATCTATGTAAAATGTAGGAACCACAAATGAGAGAGAACATGTTATTTGTCTTTCTGAGATTGGTTTAATCCACTTAATATGATTACGTCCCATTGTATCCATTGTCCCATAAACCATATATCTCTGTTCATTATGTGTGAGAAACAATTCCATTGTGTATGCACACCACAGTTTCTGCGTCCATTTCTTTGTCACTAGACATTCAGCGGGTTTCAGAATTTGAACTTGGGTTTCTGATAAGGCTTTAGTTCACTGGCTATTCATTTACTGGTCACTGAACCTTCATGGTCTGGCGCTTGAGCCTGGCCATACAAAAATAAGGTAGCTGGAAGCTTTTGCCTGCCGAAATCTGTAAGCCAGAGGGCTAGGATAGACTTACGGTATGACGATTTCTGTCTAAATAGATTAGTCTCTCTGGTCAATGGGGCACGAGGAAGTGATGAGTTAATTCTGTCTCGCTGGCTTGTGGGGGCAGTCAGGAGGTCTGTATGAAGGAGACGCTGTGAGTGGAGTCTGGGGTGTCAAGGTGTGGGCAAGGCTGTGCAGGGTTTCAAAGGCCAGCATTGAAAAGGGTGCACTGAGCCCGCAACCAGCACACACAGGCTGAACCCTTTGGCTTTTGAGATCTGGGCGATACTATTGGTGCTACATCCCTGCCTCTGGACAGAGCAAAATTCCCACTGACATCCCTGCCTCTGGACAGAGAAAAATTCCCACTGGCTTCTGCCACCTTTTCACTGTGTGCATCTGAGGAGGTCAACAGGCCCCAGCTGTACCTGTGTTTATTCATCAGAGCTCAGCTGGTGACAGGTGAGGGTACTGCAAAGCAGCTCAGGGCAGCTCTGGGGACATGGTGCGTGCTCAGCCTGAGTGACTTGTCACGAGGGCATCTTTGTCAAAGTTGCATGATAGTGCTCTGGGCAGCGAGGGTCACGAAGTGGACTACCTCCAGACAAATGGTGGTCTCACTGGCCAGAGAGTCACATCAGTTCCCTATCACCACCATCCCTCTGCTTCCTGGGGTCTAAGAACATTCATCTTTGCCATCAGGGCACAGGAGTGGCGGGGTGTTATGTGATGGCACTCTATCACCCCCTCTGCCTGTGGGGAGTCTGGCTGTTGGGATGGGGACAGTCTGGTGAGTGTGGGGACAGGACCAAGTGGCAATGCTCCAGACTTCACTTGCCTCGAGGCCCACATCTCACCCTTTTCAGATGCATCTGCAGTGATGTTCTCAGATAAATTGGAGATCTCCCAACTGCCTGCCCACCCTGGTGTTGCTCCGCCCTGGTGTTACTCTGCAAACAGGACCAGCAGATGGGCAGCAAGCCCTGCTCTGCAGAAAGCTGGAAATGTCTCTGTTTTCCTTAGACCTGGGAGATGGATGGGCCTAGAAAGAAAAGTTAGGGCAGCCTGCATTTATATAGATGAGGGAACCTGAGGCTCAGAGAAGTGAAAGGGGTGTTTGTTTCAAGGCAAGGTTTTGTCTCCTTGGGTCAATGTAAGCCCTTGCCTCATTTGTCAGCTGGGTACCACTAGTCTGCCTTTAAGGAGATTTAATACTCCCATTAATAATATATCCACCACCCACCCACCCATGTTAAGAGAAGCTTTTTCCTTGAGAAGGAGCCGTTCCGCCAGCCTGGTTCCAGAGCCGCTTTCCCGCCAGCCTGGTTCTAGAGCCGTACCAGTCCCAAATAAACACACAGGAGGCTATATTAATTATGAAGCTGTTGGCCTTGCTTGTTTCTTACTGGCTAGCTCTGACTTAAGTAATTACCCCATAATTGTTAATCTTAGTATGTTTCTTACCGGAGAATAGTTCCAGGCTTCCTACCCCCATGGCGTTACATGTTGACTCTCTGTGTTTCTCCTTCCCAGAATCCTCCTGGACTCCTAGCCCCACCTATCTAGATTCCTATAGGCTCAACAGTACTTTATTGACAAATAACAGGCAAATAACAGGACTTCCCCAACACACCTATCCATCTTTCATCCATCTATTCTTCTATTCACCTACCCATCTATCCATGCATCCATAAATTTATCTATCCATGCCTCCCTCCTCCATCCACACCTCCTTCCTTTCTTCCTTCCTTCCTTCCTTCCTTCCTTCCTTCCTTCCTTCCTTCCTTCCTTCCTCCTTCCCTTCTTTCCATCCATCCATCCATCCATCCATCCATCCATCCATCCAGTCTCTAGCAAAAAAAGCCATAATATTGTCTCTACATCAGACACTTTTTGTTGTTGGGGATTTGGAAGTGACAAATGGATTATGAATTTGAACCCCTGTTGACTCAGGGAGAGCGTGGAGTTACACAGCTGGTCTAATAAGTTTCTTCTCTGCATTCTCCCCAGTGACTACACTTCTTCATTAATTTAAGGTTGACCTTTAGTAAATCACAACCTCTTTGCCTGGCAATATTTTCTTTCTTTCTTCCCATATGGATTCTTTTGTCTGTCCCAGATCTTGCTGATGGGCATAATGGGGCCACGGGAGTCCAGGGTGGCTCTTGATTTTCCAGGAAGATTAGAACACTTTTCAGAGGTCACAGGCCATGGAGAGGACAGGAGAGACTTCTCAGAACAAGCTTTTCCAAGTTAAGGTTACAGTGGTACATTTCCCTTTAGCTCCTGAGTACTATAGAAAATATTACCCATAATCCTGCATAGCCTTGGAAGTGAAAAGGACTCCTCTCTCTCCATGTCTCCCTCTCCATCTTCTTATCCTTTCCCTCCCCTCCCCTTCTGTTCTCCCTCACCCTCTGTGTGTGGTATGTTCTTGTTTATGTGCACAACTGCCCTTGCCTGTGCTCATATGTGGAGGCCCAAGATCAAGGTCAGCTGTTCTTATCTGTTACCTCCACCTTATTTTTTGAGACAGGGTCTCTCAGTGAACCTGGAACTCTGTTTCAGGCTAGACCAACTGGCCATCAAGCCCTTGGGGTTGCCTGTTTTTGTCTCCTGTTCCCCCACAGTGCTGGAGTTACAGAGGAAGGTTAGTGTGCCTGACTTTTTTGTAGATGTTGGGGATCTGAATTCAGGTCCTTATGCTTGCACAGAGAACACTTTACATTTCCCCAGCCTAAAAAGGTCTTTTTTTTAGTCAGACAGTGGTGACACATGCCTTTAATCCTAGCACTCGGGAGGCAGAGACAGGGGGATCTCTGATTTTGAGGCCAGCCTGGTCTATAGAGCAAATTCCGGGGCAGCCAGAGCCATACAGAAAAAGCCTGTCTCAAAACAAAAACAAACAAACAAACAAAAACAACAACAGCATAAAAATAAATTGAGTTAAGCCTCTGTTGTTATGAGAGCAGCATGGTAGAAGCCAGCTCCAGAATTTACAGGCTCACATATGTTTTCCCCCTGAGTTTCTCTGTGTAACAGTTCTGGCTGTTCTGGAACTTTGTAGACCAGACTGGCCTCAGACTCAGAGATCTGCCTGCCTTTGCCTCTGCCTCTAGGTTGCTGTGATTAAAGGTGTGTGCCATGACTATCTGGTTTAGACTCTCAATTTCAACTGCCATAGGGAGGGAGAGATTCCCCACTGAGACTCCCAGGAAGGGAACAGTTGGTTCAGTTAGATAGAACAACCTTTTTTAGCCAATCAGCTGTGTCCGGAGAAGGGGGGGTTCCTGGTACCCAAAACAGCCTCTTCTGTAGCAATTCTGAGAACAGTGGGGAGCTTTCTCAGAAAGACTCCCAGGATGCGATAGCTGCATGTGTACATCCCGTTTATGTACATCCCGTTTATTCAGGATTCTCACCTGCAAGCGGCCTGGCGATACCCATGTCCAATTGACCATTAAGCTCACAATATTTAGGAAGGTGTGATGACCTTTCCAAATTTCTGTTCTGTTCTTCAGACTTTTTCCAAGGGCCTGGAGGACCTCATAAGGCATCCTGGTTTGGCTGGCTTTGCCTCTGTGGTGCTCCTGGTCTGGGAGAGACAGCTGAAGCTGGATTTGTGTTCAGGGAGGAACCTTAAAGCAGAAATCTCATTTCTGGGTCATACTGAGCCCTGTTCCAGTTCTGGCTCTTACACTGCTAAATCATTACTAATCGTCATTGATCTTTATGAGCCCTGATTCCCTTATTTAGAATAGAGACAAGAACAAATCGACTAGCAGAGGCTAGAGACAACTTGTCCCAGTGGTTTTCACACTGTATGTGTGTATCACATTAGGGCTAGGACACACCTTTTTGACTTCGACTGGTGTGGCCTAATGATTTACATTTTGAACCTGTTCCTAGTGATGCTGGTACTACTGGTCTGGGCACCACAGGTTGAGAAGCACTGGTCTACGTTTATGATGATTCTCAGCCAGGGGTAATCCTGAGGTACCCTATCACTACTTCCCTCAGGGATGCTAAGCATGCTACAGCACACAGGGTGGCCACTATATAGAACTAAAACCCAAAATCTCAGGCGTGGTGAAGTTGAAAACTCTGGTCTACAAGGTTCTTGTGCTAGTTGTCCTATATAGATGTGAAACCCTGATCATATTGTCTCCCTTTCCCGAGCCACACTAACACAGAATTAGTTCTAAGAACCTTTGCCGCTCTCAAATTCTATGATTTGGTCAAACAAAATTTATCAGGGCTGGAGGAATGGCTCAGTTGGTAAACTGCTTGTGCAAACATGAGGACATGGGTTTGGATCCCTAGTACCCATTGTAAAATCTGGGCATGACAGTGTACATTTGCAATACAGCACTAGGGAGGTAGAAACTGGAGGATCCCTGGAGCTCATTGGCTAGACAGTCTAGTTGAATTAATGAGCTTCAGTGAGAGACCCTGCCTTAAAAAGTAAGGTGGAGAATGACTGAAGAAGACATCCGGAGTCTATCTCTGGTCTCTGTATGCATACATACACATCCCTGCACAGACATGTGCAATTCATGCACACAAAAATATACCACACATATACACACATAAACACATTTATTAATAAACAGCTATAGGCAAGATATGGTAGTATTTCCATGCAAGGCATCCTCTGACATGGGAGTCTATTCTTGGCAAGCAGTCTGAAAATGTGGTTGGGGTTTACATTGTAATGTGTAATGATTGCTTTTACAATATGCATAAACTCTACTATGTTTTCTTCCATGTCTCTGGTGGAAATAAGAAAAATGACACCATGGATTTTTATTTTTATTTGTGTGTCATAAATACATGCATTAATGAGGGTTCTGGGCACGAGCTTGCTAATTGGTGATGGTAACTATGGGCCTGTGTTCAACCCACCAAAATCAAATTTTCACACTTGGCTAATTGAAGCCAACCTTTTGTTTGAGAATTAATAAAATATGTATTGCAATTAGTTGTGGTCAATAATTAACTGTATGCTGCTAATTGACAGTAGCAGATTGAGGTAGAAGGGGCAGAAAACCCTACTGTGAGGAACAGCAAGTTTTTCGGGGTAAAAGTTTGGCTGTTGTCCTCGGTTTCTGAGCAGCTTCTAGAGGGAAAAATGCATCTCAGTTATAGTGACAGCCCTTCCTGGTGGCCTAGGATTCTCGGTGGGTTTCACTTGTTTTATACTCCAGGAATAAGGATGTTCCTTAGTCCTGGGCAAACATGGATAGTTGATCAACCTAGTGGAGACAGAAAATTTATCAGTGTGAGATTTTCAAAGGAGACCCAAGCAAGATGGAAAGGAAGACTGCTTCCTGCCTAGTGTTTCTTGAACTGACTGTCTTATTCATGGTTACATGAATGGGAATGTGACTGGGAGACTTAACAGGAAAGTTGGGGTGGTGTTAGAATGGACACATCAGCAAAAAGCTTATGTAAAAGCTCCGAGGAAGGACAGGGAGGTCACCATATTAAGAAGCTTGGTAATGCTGGAGCAGAGTCGACGGGGGCATGGGTCGATGGTGTGACGAAAGGCTACAGCTTGAGACTTTATTTTAAAGATGAAGTCAGTGGAAAAAGCCCTGAAGGGCAAAAATTCAGGAATGATAAGATCAGAAAGTTTTTTTTTGTAGCATAGAGATCACTCTGGCTGTTGGCATAATTATGAAGAATAAGCTTCCTGGGAGCAGAGAAAAGCAGAGAATCCCCTTAGGAGACCAATGTCATCATCTGGAAGAGATGCGTGGTGGCAGACATAGTGATGAGGAGTCTGAGAAGACTTTAGAGGAGGGCTTGTAGATTAATGGGGTAAGGAGTGGCTTTGAGAATGAATCATTGCATGATTGTGTAGCTTGAATGAGGATGCCCTCAATAGACTCATGTTTGAATACTTGGTCCCTAGTTGGTAGCACTGTTTGAGGAGGAGTAGGAGGTGTGGCCTTGTTGAATGAGGTGTGACACTGGGGGTGGGCTTTGACATTTAAAAGTCCCTGCCATCCTGGTTAGGTCTCTCTCTGCCTTCTGCTTGTGGATGAGAATGTAAACTCTCAGCTCCAACACCATGTCTATCTGCCTGCTGCCATGCTTCCTGCCAAGATGGTCATAGACCCTAACTCTTTAAAACTGTAAGATCCCAATAAAGTCTATAAGTTGTCTTGGTCATGGAATTTTGTCTCACCAGTTGAAAAGAAACTAAGACAGTGATGGAGGGGCTGCTGAGATGGCAAACAGACTTGAGGAACTGAGTGCGATGGGGTAGTTGGTCCAGAAGATTGAGTGGCATACTGCAAATCAAGAATTTGACTTGTCACGTTAAATTAAAGATATCTAGAAGACCCCTAGTAGACCTAGAGAATGGAGTTAGATATTCAAATCATATGTAGAGATTTGGGAGTTTTTATTATGTAGATTTGAACATGGGATGGAGAAGGCTGGAATGGAATGAGAAGATAACTTCTCAGCTAAGCCCTGAGTCTGGTGGTTTCTGGTTGGATGACTTTAATAGATCTCGAGAAAAGAATTTATTTGCAATTAGCTTATTATATGGAAGTTGATCTCCAAAATGGCTAATACAAAGTGGAAAAGTAAGACATGGAGGTATTTTAACATGGCCATTAAAATACACCCATGAATTGCTCCTAGCTCCTCTCATCAAGTCGACTCTATTAACTAACTCTTATCATCTGGATTGACCTGCTTAGCTTTCTTGATTGACAGGATGTAGCAGCAGGGAAATTATGCATTTCCAGGGCTGTCTTTCCTCATGGTGTGCTCAGGAAAGACTGTTAAATGTTAAGGGTCCACATGGAAAGAAAGTCCTCACTAACAGGCATCACCTAGTCCCATTATATGGGGCCTCAGGTTTTAAGAGACCTGAGCAGGGCTGCAAGAAGACCTCGTGGGTGATCCTATGCAGGACCAGGAGAAGTACCCAGCAGAGACCAGGCCAAACTGCAGTCATGAGCAAACAAACACTACTCTATCAAGTTTCGGGATGTTTTGTTACACAGCAGTAGACAATTGATTCAGAAAGGAAGAAAGCCAAGAGTTGTAAAACACAGTAATATTATGGACACCAGTGCTTAGCCTAAGAGTCTTATAGATTTGCTTTGACCACCAGTCTTTTGCTATATTGTTTATCTGTTGCTGAAAACCAAGTTATCTCCCAACGTTTTCTAGGCAGTATTCTGGTTTCTCAGAGTGCTGCAGTTGAGGTGTTGACTGGGTGTATCATGATCTCATGTATGATGAGGAGGATCTGTTTATAAAAGTTCCCATTGTTGTCTGGGATTTCCATAATGAAATGCCACCGTGGGGGACTCAAACAACAAAGGTCTGCTCTCACAGTTCTGGATGCCAGGTTCAGAGTGTTGTCAGGATGGCTCCTTCCTTGGCCTGGGAGGGATAATCTGTGCCACGAGTTGCCCCAGATACTGGCGATGGCCACAGTTCTTAGTACTTTTTTATTGCAGGTATGGCGTTTCCACTCCACCCTTGTGCTCACAAGTGCACATGTGTGTGTCTCTTCTTACAATGGCACTAGTCAGACTGGATTAAGGGCTAATTTCTGTATGACCCCACACTGACTAATCTTATGTTTAGTATCTTCATTTTCAAATGAGGTCATTTTCTTTTCTTTAAGATTTATTTACTATGTATAGTGTTCTGCCTGCATGTATGTCTGCGGGACAGATCTCATTACAGATGGTTGTGAACCACCATATGGTTGCTGGGAATTGAATTTAGGACCTTTGGAAGAGCAGACAGTGCTCTTAACCACTGAGCCATCTCTCCAGCCCATGAGGTCATTTTCTAAAGGCATGGACTTTAGGACTTTGCATCTATTTTGGGGGGAAGGAGTGGGACCTCATGTCTTTTTTTTTTTTTGGGTGAGGCACAATTCAACCCAAAACAGTTGACTGGAGAAATTAGTTCCTCAGAACATGAACTTGACCATAGAATGTCTTCCAACATGGCAGCTAGTTTTACAGAGCCAGCAAAAAATTATGAGAGAGATCCAGCAAGTTGGTCTCTTTTGTAATAAAATCTCAAAGGGACACAACTTTACTTTTCTGCATTTATTAGAATTGAGCCACAGGTGTAGCCCACTCCCAGGGAAGGAGATTATCCATAGTCCTGAATACTGGATCATAGCCGGCCGTCTTAGAAGCCCACCATCAGACATGAATTTGTTTTGTCCATCAGATCTCCTTCCCAGGGGTTTTAGTTTTAGTGCAAGAAGTCTTACTTTCGGAAAACCTTTTAGTACCAGGCAAGCTGGCTCACCCTAGCACAAAGTCTTCTACTGTGGAACCATTGAATCAAGAAGCAATGACATGCCAACACTCAGAAAGCATGAAATTGTGTGCTTGGACCTCCCATACTCAAGCTGAGAGGCAGGATCAGAGAGACCCGACAAAACGTCATATGTGGAGAATATCAATGGCTCTAGCTTATTCCGAGCTCATTCAGTGCCGATAGTTTGAAGAACCATCCATAAAGCTGGTGTAATAGGTGTCTTAAACATTCCACAGCTCCCTAAATAATACCACCAGCTGGGGGCATGTGTTAAAATAAACCAGTTGTGGACTTTCAGATTCAAACTATAACAGTGTCAGTGAGAGAGAGGGGACAGGGAAGAGGGGAGAGGAGGGAAAGAGAAAGAGAGAAAGGGAGAGAGTATACTCAAGAGAGTCAACTTGATACAAGCTAGAGTCATCCGAAAGGAGGGAGCATCAGTTAAGAAAATGCCTCCATAAGATTGGACTGTAGACAAGCTTGTAGGTATTTTCTTTCTTTTTTATTTATTTTCCACTTTAAATTTAGATAAGAAACAAGGTTGCTTCACAAGTCAGTTCCAGGTCCCTCTCCCTTTCCCTCCCGTCCTCCTGTGCCCTTCCCCCAATCCCCCCATTATCCCCTCATTTCCCCAGGGAGGGTGAGGCCCTCCATGGGGGTGTCCATAGTCTGTCATTTCATATAGGGCAGGGCCTAGACCCTTCCCCAAGAGTTCAGGGTGAGAGTGCACCTCACATTGTTGGATGGGAGTCCAAAGTCCGTGTGTATACTCGGGATGGGTACTGATCTGCTGCCCAAGGCTCAATAGATTACCTAGGCTTCCTCACTGACACTCACATTCAGGGGGTCTTGATCAGTCCCATACTGGATTCCCAGGCTGATGCCTGGGATTCAAGAGTTAACCTTTGTCTGGTCAGCTGTTTCTGGGGGTTAAACCAGCCCAGTCTTAATCCCTTTTGTCATTAGTCCTCCCTCTCTGTTACTGGCTTTCTTGAGTTCAGCTCAGTACTTAACTGAGGGAGTCTGCCTCTTCTTCGATCAGCCACTGAATGAAGTTTCTGTTTCCCAGACTCTCTGGCCATGGGATTGTAGGCTGGCACTCCCCAGATCTATGTCTAAAATCCATATATGAGAGAGTACATGCCATGTTTCTCTTTTTGTGACTGGGTTACCTCGATCAGGATGATTTCTTCTAGTGTCATCCATTTGCCTGCGAATCTCAGGATTCCATTGTTTTTTTTTTTCTGCTGAATAGTACTCCATTGTGTAAATGTACCACATTTTCTCTATCCACTCTTCGGTTGAGGGACATCTAGGTTGCTTCCAAGTTCTGGCTATTACAAATAATGCTGCTATGAACATAGTGGAACAGACATCTTTGTTGTATGAATGGGCATCTTTTGGATATATGCCTAAGAGTGGAGTTGCTGGGTCTTGTGGTAGGTTTATTCCCATTTTTCTGAGGAATCTCCATACTGATTTCCAAAGTGGCTGAGCAAGTTGGCACTCCCACCAGCAATGGAGGAGTGTTCCCCTTTCACCACATCCTCTCCAGCATAAATTGTCGTTGGTGTTTTTGATTTTAGCCATTCTGACAGGAGTAAGATGGTATCGATGGTATCTCAGAGTTGTTTTGATTTGCATTTCCCGGATGGCTAAGGATGTTGGGCACTTTATCAAGTGCCTCTCAGCCATTTTAGACTCCTCTATTGAAAATTCTCTATTTAGTTCTGCAGCCCACTTTTTAATTGGGTCCTTTGATGTTTTGGAGACTTGCTTCTTGAGTTCTTTGTAAATTTTGGAGATCAACCCTCTGTCAGATGTGGGATTAGTGAATATTTTTTCCCATTCTGTGGTTGTAGGTATTTTCTTAATTAGTGACTGACATGGGAGGGCCCAGCCCATTGTGGGTTGTGTCACCCCTGGACTGGTGGTCCTGGGTTTTATAAGGAAGCAGATTGAGAGATTTCTGGGAAGCAAGCCAGTAGACAGCACCCTCCATGGCCTCTGAATCAGCTCCTGCCTCCAGGGTCCTTCCCTGACTTGATGATGAACTGTGATGTAGAAAAGTAAGCAAGCCAGGCGGTGGTGGCGCACGCCTTTAATCCCAGCACTCGGGAGGCAGAGGCAGGCGGATCTCTGTGAGTTCGAGGCCGGGCTGGATCGACAGCCTCCAAAACAATACAGAGAAACCCTGTCTCATAAAAACAAAACAAAACAAAAAAAAGGAGAAGGAAAAAAAAGAAAAGTAAGCAAAATGAATGTTTTCTTTCCCAAGTTGCTTTTGTTTGATAGAACACCAAGTTGCACGGTGTTTCATTATAGCAATAATAACTCTAAGATAACGACCTTCTGGGTTTCTCTCTATTTTTACATATGGTGAAGAGCTCTGAGTTAGCCTTCCTGTTGTTGATATAATGTTGAAAAACTTTGCCTCCTTATGATTTCTGACATCTTTTCATCAAACTCTGCTAGGGGCTATATGTCCCTTCACCCAAACCCTGGCTGTGTATTAGAATGTTGTGGTATTTAAAAATCCCAACGTTGGCCCCAACTCTGGTGGATTAAATCAGGAGCTGGGGGAAGGGGATGCCACTGATTTTTATGATGTAACTAGAGTTGTTCTTAGATGTGGAAAAAGTTCTCTGCAGAGATTGTTTGAGGCTGGAAGTCTCCAAACTTAGCTATCCATTAGAATCACCCGAGGGAGCTCTTACATCTCTCAGTGTCCACAAAGCACCTCATGTCAGTCACTCAGAATCTCGGTGTGTGTAGGGGGAGGGGATGATGGTGGTGGTGGTGGTGGTGGTGGTAGTAGTGGTAGGATCCAGTTATCAGGACTTAAGGAATTGAGAACCATGGTCTATAAGCAGGATATGATAGTGCACCTGAGAGAGGGAGAGGGGGGAGAAAATAAAATGGAATTAGGACCATTGAAAATATATATAAATTAAAAACTTAACAGAAAATCTCAGATTGGGTAAATTCAATGCCAACGAACTCTACACTAACTTCAAAGTACACACTGGAGATCTACTTTCATTAAATTATAAGGCAGAGTAGTCACAAATACACTAGCCAGACACAAACCAAAAAGGTAACAGGAGTCATAACAGGGCCACCAGAGGAAGCAGAGTTCCAAGACAGCATTATTATATGAGATTAAGAGGGTCATTTAGCAAACTGATGGAGGTTTAACCCACAGCCACAAGCAAGCAGTTCTGAATGTAATGGAGCTTATATGGTGTGGTGGTTTGAATGAAAATGACCAGAACAGGCTTATAGGGAGTGGCACTATTGGGAGATGTGGCCTTACTGTAGTAGTTGTGGCCTTGTTGGAGGAAGTGTGTCATTGGGGCTGGGCTTTGAGGTTTCAGATACTCAAGTCAGGCCCAGTGTTGGTTTTTCTTCCTGCTGCCTACAGATCTGGTTGTAGAACTCTCAGTTCCTGCTCCAGCACCTTGTCTGCCTGCATGTTGCCATGCTTCCTGCCTTGATGGCAGTGAACTAAATCTCTGAACTGTAAGCAAACCCCAGTTAAAAGCTTTCTTTTGTAAGAATTGCCTTGGTCATGGTGTCTCTTCACAGCAATAGAAACCCTAACTAAAATTGTGTGTGTGTGTGTGTGTTTGTGTGTGTAGTATAGCTGGAACTACAAGAAGAAACAGAAAAGTGATTAGTGAGAAAGTATTTGCTTAATTTTGATGGATCAGACTGATGAAAACAAAAGGTTTTTTTGTGTGTGTGCATGTGTATTAGGGGTTGCATGTGTGCAGGTCCACATGTGTGTACATTACATATTCAAGTGTGTTTGAGAATGTGTATCAGACAGGGTATCTGACTGGCCCAGAACTCACAGAGCAATCTCCAGGGATCCATCTGTCTCTTCCTCCTTTGCATTGATATTATAAACATGCCCCACTACACCTGGGGTAAAATTATTTTCATTATTTTTATTTATAAGTGTGTGTGTTTGTATGTATGTTTGTCATGTGTGTGCATGCCTTTAAAAGGCTAGAAGTGGACACCACATTCTGTGTAGCTGAAGTTACAGATGATGAGCCACCTGGCATGGGACTCAGGTTTTCCGGAAGAGCAATAGTGCTCTTAACCTCTGAGTCATCTCTCTAGTGCCATATTTGACTTTTTAAAATGTAGGTTCTAGGGACTGAAATCAGGTTCTTGTGCTTGCAAAGAACTAATTGACTGTGCCATCTCCCCAACCTTGAAAAATGTAAGTTTTGGTACTGAAAAGAATTAAGCAATGGAATACTTCAGATGTGGTGGATACAGACCAAAGCCCTGCCTCCCTTGGATTCTAGAAGCCAGGCTCAAGGGTCTTCATCCATGGTCCCTAACTGTTCTTTGTACAATGAGTCCTGTTTTAAGAGGGAACAAATAGGTAGACAAAGGAAAGGCTGAGCTGGGACTTCTTCATATGTGAACTTGGTTTCAGCACCTCAGTCAACTGCTATACAACCCCAAGGAGGATACTTCACCACAGTGAGCCCCAGTCCCTTCATCAATAGAACTTACAATAATCTCTGTTTCAAGGGTTCCATAAATGCAGAGTGAAGCCCTCTCCAAGGAACAGGTAGAGCCTGACCTCAGCAGACTTGCTTCCTCACAGGATGATACAGGGACAGTACAGTGTGGACTCAATGATGTAAACACCATAGCACTGCATAGCCATATGCCTGTGGCAGGGGTTCTTGCCCTCAGCACTACACTGACATTTGGGCATCAAGAATTTGTGCAATGGCCAGAGAGAACTTTGAAGATGACTAATGTCATACCTGGCCTCTACCTACTGAATGCCAGCATAACCCATCCCATCCCATCCCATCCCATCCAGTGTAACAGTCAAGTAGCTTTATGTCTGGGCATTGCCCAGTTTCTGTGGGACAATGATGGAGTCAGTTGAAATTCTTGCTCTCAAGAAAGAGGTAAGTTTTATCTCTGAGTGCTGTGGTTTGAGAATTGTTAATGTTTTTCATTAGCTTATTCTGCATTTCTGAATGTGGAGTCTACAAAGTATACACATTAAGGTGCTGAGTTAAACATGAATGCTCAGTGTTTTTTTGTATTGATTTTGTGACTGAGCAGAGATGCTCTGTCTCTCGCTCCTGGACCACAGGGAGAGACTTATTCAGACCCCTTTTGTGAATGGCTGTCTTTGGCACCTGAGTTCTTCACATAGGAACACCTCTTCTTTCTCCATCAGTGCCCTTCTCCAGGAGTGAAGGATTAGTGTGAAGGCTGTCTCCTGGGGCAAATGGAGCAGGGTGGTCTTTGTATGAAGTTGGCATCAACTTCATAACTTTATTTCAAAAGAGCAGACAGGAGATGTGTTGACAAAAGTCAACCAAAGTGTCAGCCATTAGCCAGGAATCCACCTGAGCTGCAGTGTTGATAGCAAAAGAAGTCTCAAAGACCCCCAAAGTGTCGCATCATCATGTTTACAGCACGCTCTGAAATGGATAAGAAATGCTCTATTGAGTCTGATTTCTCCATTATCCTGTTGCGTTCAGGTTTTTAAAAGGGATCAAAATTCCATTTTTTCCTGAAGAAAGGGAGCTCAGATTTACAGATTTCATTACCAACTTAAAACAAATTGAGCAAAAACTTACGGGGAGCTGCCCCCCTCCCCATACCCAGAAAGGCATCCTTTAAAATCCAGCACACATCTGGCCACTTGAGTACCTCCTAAGGAAGTCAGTCTATGGAATGTGTGTGAGTTCATTGACTCTGCTTCACTTTCAGAAGCTGAATAAGACATGAAGACATAGCCTTTAGTTTGCTTTAAAGGCTGAAAAAGCCTGATACATCTGCCAAGAAAGTTTGGATGGGGCATTGAGAGCTCGTCGGAGGCAGATGCAGAGTACAGCATTGGGTTGGAACTGGGCCAGGCACTGGGGCAGCTTTTGGATTTTCTCTTCAAATAAATTTTAAAAAACCTTGAGCTTTTCATTTAGCTGTTTAAAAAATCATTCCCTGTGCTCTTTTCTCAGCAAAGAAATACTTGTTTGCATCAGAAAGGGTGTTTTTCAAGTACAGTAGCCATGAGGCACGTTCAAATTTATTTCCATTCATTTCCCTTCAATTAATAAATAAGAATTTCAGGGACTGGAGAGATGGCTCAGCAGTTAAAACCACTGGCTGCTCTTGTAGAGGACCTGGGTTCAATTCCCAGCACCAACATGGCAGCTCATAACTGTAATTCCAGTTCCAGGGGATCCAACACTCATGTACAGACATAAATACAGGCAAAACACCAAGGCACATAAAATAAAATAAAAGATTCTGTTTAAAAAATGAGAATCTCAGGTCCTGGTCATCTCAGCCATGTGTTGAGAGCTGACAGGTCTGTGAGGCTACTGGATTTCCCACCATACTGGGGAGTGCAGAGCTAAGGGGTTTGGGAAACAAGGATCAAGAAAGAGGAGACACAGTCAGGTGACAACATGTTCTCTGGCCCTCAGAACTGTTGCTGTTGACACATGGTATATTTCCTTCTGAGTTTTGTACTTTTCAAACCAAAAAAGTTTGATTGGGTTATCAATCTTTTTGAACTGTCCTCTCTCTCTCTCTCTTTCTCTGTCTCTGTCTCTCTCTCTGTCTCTCTCCCTCTCTCTCTCTCTCTCTCTCTCTCTGTGTATGTGTGTGTGTGATGGGGGAGGGGGTCACATGTGCATGCTCTTTTTTTTTTTTTGGTTTTTACGAGACAGGGTTTCTCTGTATTGTTTTGGAGGCTGTTGGTCCAGCCTGGCCTCGAACTCACAGAGATCCGCCTGCCTCTGCCTCCCGAGTGCTGGGATTAAAGGCGTGCGCCACCACCGCCCGGCGTGCATGCTCTTATAGGCACAATGTTGGGTATTTTTCTCTATTACCCTCCACTTTATTTTTTTGAGACAGGGTCTCTTACTGAAGCTGGAATACACTGATTGGCTAGACTGCCTGGCCAGTGAGCCCCTGGGGTCCTCCTGTCTCTACCCCTCCTTCTAGCACTGTGGTTACAGGCAAGTACTACAGTGTTTGGATTTTTACTTGGTCACCAGGGATCTGCTTGCATAGGAAACACTGTATCCACTTGGCCCAGCCCTCACCTAATATTTTATCTAGAGACTTTTCTCATCTTAAAATACATTATTTGAAAGTGTGATTTGTAAGTTTTATGTTATTTTTTATTTTTGGTTCGGAAACTTGCTGTTAGGAAACGGAAGCATCCAGCAAGCATAAGTCCCCTGGAACCGTACTACTCAGTGACAAAGACTCTGACCATTTGGTGAGCATTTCTCTGGGTGTAAATACACAGATGGGCTTATAAATAGACAGTCAGTTTTATTAGGGATATTTCCATGTCAGTGGAATAGATACATTACCCCTTTTACTGGCTGCCATTATTGCATGACAGATGCTATGTTTGACATCTCTTGTTTCATTTGATCAATACCTTCTTCCTCCCTCCCTCCCTCCCTCCTCCTCCCTCCCTCCTCCCTCCCTCCCTCCCTCCCTCCCTCCCTCCCTCCCTCCCTCCCTCCCTTCTTCTGTCCCTACCTCCCTTTTAGTTCAGCTGTGTGTAGGTGTATATACCTGTATGCATGTGGAGACCAGAGGACAATCTCAGGTCATTCTCCTGGTGTTGTCTAACTTGTTTTGGGAGACAAGTCTTTCGCTGGCCTAGAGGAACCCACTGTCCTAGGTCTGTTACTTGTGAAATGATTCGCCTACCTCACTTCCCCAGTGCCGAGATTCAATGGGTGTCACTGTATCTAGCTTTTTTGGGGGGGGGGAGGGATCAGGCTGAAGTCCTAATGCTTGCAAGGCAAGCACTTCTCCAGCCTCTCCTCTGGAAAATCTTACTCTTCCCTCTCCTTCTTTCCTCCATTCATCCCTTCCCCCTTCTCTTTTGTATTCCTCCATTTAATATACATTGTCTGTGTTGGTGCTATTTGTAGTGTAGGGATTTCAGTGCTGAAGAGTATAGAAAAGTTCCTGCCTTTAGGAGCACATACCCCAGCAGGAGAGGCAGGGAAGCCGCGGAGAAGAAATAGTATCACTCATCTAATCACAGGCTAAGGGAGTGCCAAGAGGCAGGCAGACTGGCTTCTTGAACCCTGGAGCCAGCCAGTGTGGCTCAGACCTGTCTTCCTTCTGTTTCACTGGGTGACCTGGGCAGTGGAGAGAGCCGATAGCTGAGCCAGGAGGCGGATGCTGCTGAGGGGAGTGACTTGACTGTCACTGGGGCCAGGGTTAGGGCCCTGATGGGTGCTGACATTGCTCTAGGCCACTGGTTTTCTGTCAGGACAGTAGTGTCCTCTGGAGGGCACTGCAAAATGCCTGTAAATATAATTTGTTATAACCGAGGAGTATATGCTGCTGCTCGCATCGGATGCGTAGAGGCCAGGGAACATCCTACTGTGGACAAGATGGTCTCCAAGAATGGTGACTGACAATCCTGTTCACAAGTGGAAAGTTCCATGGCTGAGAATCTTTGTTCTAGAAGAATCTGGGACTTATCGATGTTGGGGGGGGGAACTGATCTCCAGGTAGGGAAAGTTCTTTAGGTGGAGCAGTAGTGACAAGGGGGAGAGATGTGAGGAAAGGACAGTTGTCACTGAGGCCAGGAGTGTCAGTGAGGAGCAGAGAGGTTCTCCTCTGTACACTGGGACCCCAAGGTGCACTTGTTGGGGCAGGGAGGAAGGCACAGGTTCTGCTGGAGACGTCTGGAGAGAAGGGTATTCTGAGGGGCTAAGAGCTTCATTGGAGACAGGCTCAGATGCTGAACTTTGGGGGAAGTAGTTAAACATGGCGAGGTTGTAGAGAGGATAGGATGAAGCCTTGAGGAGAAGAGAGTAGAGGAAGAAGGGTTCAGCCAGGAACAAGGACAACTATAGTGGATTCTGTTCTTGACACCTCAAGTAACCTTCCAGTAGCTGGAAGGTGTCTGGAATATAAATCCAAATCTGTCAGTCTGCTTGGGATAGGATCTGGAGCTACTAAAGATGCCCAATGGAGAGCTGGTGGTGCTGCTGTAGTTAGGCTCTGTAGGAAGTCTGCCTGGGGAGTTCCCATAGCCTTGTCCGAGGATGGGGACCCGAGTCCCTGGCCCCATCATAAGGATTGTGTGTCTGGTGGATGCTGGAGAGTTCCAGGTCACTGTCTGGGTTCCAGCCCAGACCTTCTCAGGTGTGGAGGGCAGGTTGGTCTGAAGTCAAATAGAGCCTGCTTTTGTCCCTGCTTGCATCAGGGGAGTACAGAAGTAATTCTCTTATGCTCTAGAGACAGAGACAGGAAGTCCTGGTTCAAACAGACAGCTCTGCCACTTACCTTCTAAGCACTCCCAAGCCATTGAATTCACCTAAGTATTAATTTGCCCTGCCCCCAACAGTGTTTGCTGAGGGGATTGAGTAAGTCCAGAAGAGTCACCATATCTAAGATGGCAGCAGGCCATCTGTTGTGAGACATGAGGAAGGACCCTTGGGAAGGAGACAGAAGTGTCTCAGGAGTTCTGCATCAGGAAGATGTGTGGAATGCTCTGGATTTAAATTGTCACCATTCTGGGTTCAGGGGATGGTATTTTCAAGCCGTTGCTCAAGGCTGAGTTACAAAGACCTGGGCACTCACAGGGTTGCTTCCAGTGCCTCACAGAAAGGTAGTGAGGGGAGGGCAGAGATGGAGGCGGCGAAGGACTGTGCCCAGCAAGCCCCGTCTCTTTACTAACATTTCCCAGGGGAAAGAGGGAGGGATGGCCACAGCAACTATGGCCTCTTTCCACACTCTCTGTCTTAATCTTCTCCACACTTGTGAGAGGTGAAATTTGTGTATTTTACTTTTCTTGTGGTGGTGGTTAAATACCTGGGAAGAAGCAACTTAGTGGAGGGAAGGTTTCTTTGGACTTAAGGTTTCAGGAGGGGTACAGGAAAGGTACGGCGGCAGGCGGGGGAGGTGGCTGGCCAGGTTATATCCATAATCAGTAAGCAGAAACGAGATAGAAAGTGGGGCCACGCTATAAAAGCTCAAAGCTTTCTACAGTTAGTGATCCATGTCCTGTAGCATGGGGCCACTTCTTCCAAGACAGTAGCGCCTGCTGGGGGCCATGTGTTCGAACACAGGAGCCTAGGGCCAGCAGCACATTGAAACCGCAACAGCATTTTATCCTGTCACAGATGGGGAAGCTGAGGCCCACTTGGCTGAAATAACCTTGGCTCACATGCGTATACTAGGCACTGCCAGGTAAAGTAAGCTACTCTGCTTGTTTCTGGAAAAGTCTTTTTGTCGTCTTGCCTCATTGGCTTCCGTCAGGGACAGTATTTAGGAGGTTTTAGAATAGGGATGATGTAAACATGTGGGGCCCTAGGCTTCAGGAAGCCAATGATGGAAGCCCAGTGACTCAGGGTAGCCTGTTGGGGTACATGGCAGGCAGAGGGAGGAGCCTTTTCTCTCATGCTTTGCTTTAACTGGAGAAGTCTCCGTATGCACATACGAATGGATTGGCATTCTGCTTCACAAACCAATGTAGGTTTTGTTTCTCATAGCAGGATCTGCCAGTGAACATTCTTGTGTTTCAGTCCATGGTCAGACACAGCATTATTCCAAGGAACCCTGCAGAAACCAAGCCAATCAAGTTGATGTCGGCACATTTTTTGAGATTTGCTGTGTATGTGGAACTGTCCTCTGAAGGACATGAAGAGTCCCACATTGGGATGTTGGCGGGCCTCTTGGGGAAGCCTGATGTCTTGTGTATCTGAGCTCTTGCTTATCCTTCAATCCTTCAACAGGAAAACTTTCTGGCTTGTTCCATATCAGGGTTGTGAATGAATTTTGTGCATCTAATACATCTTGCTATATCCCATCTTTCACTAGCCTGTCCCCTGCTTTGGAGGCCCTAGGTATAGCACAGCATCTGGACACAGAGATGTTTTGAGGAAATGCATGTCTTTACCACATGATGAGGTCAGCTTTTAGGTAATCTGGGAATGGTTATTGCTGGAGGGTTCCAGAAGGAATGAAATGCCATGCTTTGTGGGGGGAGATCATAGATCAGAAGATTTCTAGGTAGAGACAGATTCCAACAGGGAACTTGAACTCATAGTCCTGTGAGGTTGGTATTAATTATTGTATTATTAATTTTTTTGGTGAGAAAGCGTCTCACTGGTATCCCAGGCTGTCATGGAGACTCATCTGTAGCCCCAGATTGGCTGAATTTTCAGAACCCGTCTTGCTTCAGCTTCCTGAATGCTGGGATTACAGGTCTGAGCTACTAAGCTTGGCTGGTATTATTATACCTATCTTATAAATGAGTATGTTGGAGCTCCAAATAAAAGAAGGCTGGTCTGAACCATTTCTCCAAGGAAGAGAGCTGTAGACACAGCACAGGAACCCAGGCTGGACTCCTCATCTGTAGTTGGACATCTATCTACTTAGCAAACATCTATGGAAAGTACCTTGTTAGTTCTCAAACTGCTGTCCCAGGAGCATGGTCTGGGAGCTTGTTAGGAATGGGAATTCTCAGACCCACCCAGACCTGCTGAGTGTTGTGAGACTCTGTCCTCTAAGCATAGCTGCTGTTACTGTCTTAATTGGAACAGCTGTGACTATTCACAGTGACCCTGGAGATCAAGTCACTTGATGTTCTCTCCTGAAATGAGGAGGGAGTAAGGGAGTCTTTAGACCCTCTTCTGAGCTCTCACCATCCCTTCCTGCACTGTCCTGCTAGCTGTGTGTAATTGTGCCCAGGCTGCATATGGTCTTGTGGTCTCAAGGGATGTTAAGAGTATGTAGGGCATCAAGGGTTAACTGATGGGAGGGGGACTGTAAGGACATCATCATCCATGCTGGGAAGACTGGATTCTGTTTTAGACATTTGTATTGCAGTATTATTAGCATACAGTGAGATGCTCCAGTTTTATTTTTTGAGCCAGTGTCCCACCATGTAGCCCAGACTAGACTTGAATTTACCCTGCCTCGGTCTTCTCAGTGCAGGATAATATTTTGCCTGCCTGTATTTCTGTACTCCACAATCACACCTGGTGCCCTCAGAGGTCAGAAGGGGGCATCAGGGTGGTTGTGAGCTACCATGTAGGTGGTGGGAGCTGAACTCAGGTCCTCTGTAAGAGCAACAAGTGTTCTTAACTGCTGAGTCACCTCTTGAGCCCCAGGTATGCTGAGTTTTGATAGTTGGTGTAGAGTGCCAGGCATGCTCAACTTTTTGACATTGTGATATGATATTTGACATTTTGTCACAATAGTGCCACCTATAGAGTTTTCACTCAAGGACTATGTAATTGAGTTACAAAAATTCTAATCTTTTAAGCAGGTGTACAACCTTTGGGTTGAGCTGCAGTCATAGAGATCCTGCAGGCCATGAGTGGAATGCACTGGGACTTCCATGACAAAGACATATTTCTCTCAGCCCAGAATATTTATTCCCAAGGAAACATGGCCTTCAGACCAACAATACCAACAGCTTCCAGGATCTTTCTGGTCAAATCGCCCACCACTCTCCTTCCTGGAGAGAATGGTGTTCTAACTTCTGCCGCCACAGTTAGGTCTTTGAAACTGTGTTTTGTCATGTGACTGTGATGGCTTGAGTCTGAACTGTCCACAGCTGAGGGTACTTGTTTGGCATGTGTGCAACCCTTTGGAGGTGGGGCATAGCTAGCAGCAGTAGGTCTCCGGGTGTCACTTTTGAAGGTTATAACTTCTAGTTCCATCCATTCTCTCTTGGTCTACTGCAGTGTGAATAGTCACTGCCTCAGTTTCCACTGTCATGCATGGAGCCCTTCAGATATGCCTTCCCTGTATGATGGACTGCAATGTTCTGAAACTGTGAACCATGACATATTTTTCTTGCATTGTTTCTGTCACTCATTTGGTCACAGAAGCACGAAATAAATATAGTGGCTAACATGTTTGACTCTACTTGGCCATTTTCCACTTTAGAGCCATACAACCCCCAAATCACGGATGGTTGGTCACTCCAGCCAGACTCTATGCTCTAACCTTGTTCCTTTCTCTTTACTCCATAAAGCTTAAACCTGTAAGAAAGGTATGCCAATGACTTAGACCTACCAGCCACTGTCTTTGGGGACACATAGGTTAAGTTTGGCTCTTGGTCAAGTTCCTGCTTCTTTTAACCCTAGTACTGTCAGTTTCTATCAGTATTCACGTCCTTGCTTATAATATGATGATGAGGCGAAAGGACCAAATAGCGATGAACACGAACAGTGGAGAGACTTGCTTCTCAAAGTGTGGTCCATAGGCTAAAACCACTAACAGCATCTGATAACTTGGCAGTATTTCAGTACTCACTCACCCCGCCCACTTTCTCTTCCCAAGACCTGCTGAAGAGCCTGCAGATTTCCCCTATGTTGGGGGTTGAACTCAGGACCCTGGTTTGTGCTAATCACACACCCTTCCACTGCGCTCTATATATTTACAGGGTCTCTGTGTGATTTGTGCACCCATTTGGTCTTTTTTCTCATGATTCTAGGGCATCGAATACTCTTTCCTATCCTCTGGATGAGCCCTCACCTCACGCCGCCAGAGTGGCCTATGGAGAGATCCTCACCCCATCTCACTGAGGTGCTGATGAATTATTGAACCAGGTGAGAACCCTCTTGCACTTCCCTGAAGTATGTGGGGAAGCATTTGGTGCATTAAGCCTTCTTTCTTTTTTGTTCAAACCCAAGGTTATGTCTAGCCAGGATGGAGGGAGCGAGATTTTAGCTTGCACTGGACACTCAAGCCCTGCTTGGGCAATGAATTATTGAAATCCAAGAAACACCATTTGGTCAGTCACGCTAGCTCAGGGGGGGTCCCAGAGGGCAGCACCTCAGAATAGCCTCTGTATATCTTTCATCAAGAAGTTAAAAACAAAAGAAAAATCCAAAAGTAATGAGTTGACATGGCCACTACCAGGATGACTATATATTTTTATTTATATAATTAAATGTGAGAGAAAATGTAGATATTGTTGATATATGTTCCAAATTGAGTCTTCACCCTTTTTCAGAGTCAATGCTATCTTGATTTTCATGAATAATTGTGTCTATTGAAATAATTCTTTTGAAAACCTTTGTATTTTCATATACACCCATATATATGTATGATGAAGGGAGAATGCATGATACTGCTTTATAAGGACATTTCTCAACATTCGCTCAGATTTATTCCTGGTCCCTTTACACACTGCTTGTTTTGTTTTTGACCTCTCTTCTTGTTGATGTATGCAGCTCTAATCCCTTCATTCAATTGACTTCCAGGTATTCTGTCATGCAGAGAGGCCATGTTTAGTTTCTCATTTACATCCTGTTGCATATTTATATTGTTTCCAATTTTTCACCATAACAAACAATTCCAAAGGCATCATTCTGACCCTGGGAAGGCCCATGTGGGAGAGTTTCTGAGCAGACATGTCTCCTGGAGTGGAATCATTAGGTTCTGTGGTATGCACACGTTCAATTTTTCTGGGTATTTCCATTACTCTTTCAAAGGAGTTTTAGTGATTTACATTTCCACCAGCAGTCTAGAAAAGTACAATTTTCTCACATCCTCTCCAGCGATTGCTATTGTCAGGGCTTTTTTTATTGTTGTTAGCTCCTCAGGAGAAAAATAGCTTGCTTCTATGGTTAAATTTATTGCTGGTTCTTTTGGTTGGAAGAAGTGTCATCAGGGTGGGGTGAGGTCCAACAAGAGGTTGGTAAGACTGATCCTTGTCAAACTGAGAGGGAGACTGGGTAAGTCTGTTGCCCTCTCTGGTCTATGGTATCTTAGGTCTAGATCGTCTCTGGGAGGACAGTGCCCTGAATGAGGTAGAGTGCTTCTGATGTGTGACTTTGGCATTTCTAACAACAAGATCTGTACAGAAAGGCCACTCCACCAGTTAGGGACCTGTGCTAGGGTCCCAGGGTTACTTCTTAACTCATTATTCTTTAATTAATGAAG
The DNA here is from genome assembly GCF_017639785.1 of Mesocricetus auratus. NCBI lineage: Eukaryota > Metazoa > Chordata > Mammalia > Rodentia > Cricetidae > Mesocricetus > Mesocricetus auratus. The sequence continues at coordinate 9,159,912 of NW_024429209.1, read as the reverse complement.
GGGCTTCATGTTGTATAGAATGTGGTTCTATGAACAAAACAGCTGTCATCTTTATCAAATCAACTGTGCCTGGTTGAAAGAGACAGTCACCTTTCGGCCTGTTGACTGTTGACCATTGTGTCAGAGAAGGAGAGGGTAGAGAGTCATTGGATCTTCACTTAAGATTTGAGCCACGCCTCCCAGCCATTTGTATGCAATTCTTCCCTATTTGCTCATGACTTTGGAGTCTTGGGAAATGCTAGAATATATAGGCTGGGGAAGACTAGGGGAGGGAGGCTCCATTTTTATGGCTATGGGGAGGCCATCATCCATTTCAGCTGAAGACATTTTAGTATAGTTTCTCTGGGCTCCCCTATTCTTTTGTAAGTAGTCCCTCATCCATGTTCTATAGGTAAGCCCAATGAACTCATGGGTTCCTTAGGGTGAATGTTATAGAATCATACTTGGGTCATTGTCACTGGGGCCTTGTAAGGATAGGGAGATGTTTATTTCTCCCAAGAAAAGGATTCTTACAATACTCCAACATAGGAATCAGAAGTGGGTTTTAGTCCTGGTTCCAACATCTCCCTCCAGTGTGGTTATGGATGGATGAGCTGGTCAAATTCCAGTACAAATTGAATTTAAGGGCAAGGAAGCCTGTAGGGGAGCCCATGCTAATAAGGTCTTTTCCCCAAAGGGCCAAACTGTGGAGTAATAGGAGTAAGCTCTGGGGTTTAAGTGCAGATCTGACCAAGTGTCTTTCCTGAGGCTGACTCTGCTCTTGGTTTTGGCTAGGATGTTTTTTGTTGTGAAGTAGAGGACATTGCTTCAGCTGCAATGGAGGTGCCTTAGTGTGGCAGGAGCTTGACTTACACATCTGGAAACCTTGTGAATGGTACTGAAGGGTTGTCAGAGTTATACAAGACATACTACAACCCACCTAATAATGTCTATGAAATTAAAATTTTTACCGGCTATTATACTCCAGATAGAGATTCCACTCAATGGATGGCTGAACTTGCTATTTGTGATATATAAGCAGAAGCTAGACAAACTGTGGAAGGGGATGCTGGACACGTACACAGTCTTGAAGCCTCTGTGTGTCTCCAAGGATAGGGTTCTCTGTGTTGCTTGAAGCAGCTGCGACTATTTGGTGATAAGAAAAAACTAATTGCTATACAGGTCTTCCATATCTCTATCCTGGAGGCTGGGGATGTCTTTCAAAAACTGTCCCCAGTAAAGTACTGTGAAACTATAGCTCTCAAAACATGGTCCCTGGACTTCAGCATCACTGGGAATATGACAGAAATGCAAACTTCCAGATTCTTCTCAGATAACACTGTGATTGTTCACCTTGACTTTTCAATTTGATTGTGTTGAGAAACACCAAGAAGACTTGTAAAGCACACCTCTGGGTGTGTCTGTGAGAGCATTCTCATAGCCCCAGATCATAAGGGCTCTGACCCAATGAATGGTTTAATGTATCCACAGATCCAACAATTGACCAGACTGGGGGCTGGAGAGATGGCTCAGTGAATAAGAGCACTGACGGATCATCTAGAGGATCCAGATCCAATTCCCAGTACTCACATTGGGGCTCACAACTGTATGTAACCCAATCCAGGAATCCAACACCTCCTCTAGTCTCTCCGGGCACCAGGCATGCTCATGGTGCACAGACATAAATTTGGACAAAATACCCATACACCTGCAGAGTTAGACTGCTAGGAGGTGATAAACCTATGGAAGGTAAAGCCTAGTTAGAGGGAATGAGCTACTGTGAGCATGCTCACAGGGACAGTATCTTGCCCTGGCCCCTTCCTGTTAGTGTCTTGCTCTGCTTCTTGTCCACCATGATGGAAATTGCATCATGGTGCCTTCCCTATCATGGTAGATTAAAATCTCTGAACCCATGGACAAAATAAATCTTTTTTTGCTTTTTAGCTGGTTTTATCAGGTATTTTGTCAGAGTGACAAAAAAGTAACTAATATGTCCACTGAATTAGAACTTTGGAGGGAGGATTCAGCAATCTGTGTCTTTAAAAGCCCTCCAAGGGATCTGACTACTCATCATCCTTGAGAATTAGCTTGGACAGCTGACCTAAGATCCAGAAGTTATGTGTGGTGGTTTGAATAGGTATGGCCCCCATAGGCTCATGTGTTTGGGTGCTTGGCTCATAGGGAGTGGCACTATTAGGAGGTGTGGCCTTGTTTGAAGAAGTATGTCACTGTGAAGGTATACGTTGAGGTCTCATATGTGCTCAAGCCACACCCAGTGTGGTGGTCTTCTGCTGTCTGTGGATTAAGACATAGTCAGCTCCTTTTCCAGTGCCACGTCTGCCTGAATGCCACCATGCTTCTTGCCACAATGGTAATGAACTAAACCTTTGAAACTGAGAGCCATCCCCAATGAAATGTTTTCCTTTATAAGAGTTGCCATGGTCATGGTGTCTCTTCACAGCAGTAGAAACCCTAACTAAGACACCATGGCTATGAGCTCTACTTCTCTGGTGGTAGAGTGAAGCCGGAAACTGGATTTGGGGTGAGGGCTTGGAGGGAGGGGAGACGTGACACAAGGAAGAACATTCAGCATAGATGGCAGGGAGAGAAACCTGGTAGATGTTAGAGAATAGCAGTTTTGCTTATTTCTGTCTGGCATGGATGTGAGATCTCAGCTTCTGCTGGAAAGGAATATAGTTCAGTGGCAGAGATGGTGATGAGATGGTCTGAGAGGCAGATGGGCAGCTGTGTATGCTGTAAACAGGGATGGGGCAACATGGGGGAGGATGGGTCACGGTGAGTGCACAGAATTTTTTGCCTCTTACCTCTGAAAGATCTTCCTTGTCACAGCTATGGCCCCAGAGTGGAGACAGGAGCAATTGCCCTGTTCTCAGAAGCTACAAGATCATCTCAGCATTGGGCGAAGGGTGGCCTGTGGGGACCTTATGGATGGGGTTCCATTCAAGATTATCTAACTGCTTTGAGGGTCAGTCATAGCTTGGATTCTGTAGCACTGGTTCTCTGTGTCACATCTCCTTTGCACCCAGTTTGAGCTAAATAATGTCCGTCTGGACACTCTTAAAGGTTGGGCAGAGGAGAGTGGCTTTAGGAGTCATGTGTTGGATGAATGGTAGACAAGGGTAAACGGGAAGCAGCAGCATAAACCTTCTGTGCTCTGGCAAAGAGCAGTGTGTTCTCTCCACTATCTGCTTTTACTGGGAACGTTCCAGATTTCTCCCCAGAACATCTTGTTCTTAGCCCAGGGGTCTCTGTGAGCATCTCTGCAGGCAGCTGTACAGCCACTTGCCTGTCACTTTCTATTCTCTGCCAACAGGTCTCACATAACCTGGCTCTGGGGCAGGGGCTGGGAACTGCTGGGCTTACAGGGGGTTGTGAATGCCAAGGCCATTTCTCTGCAATGCCACCATTACCTCAACATGATCGTGAGCAGAGATGTTTCTTTGGCAGCTGGCCACTTGGCATGGGGAAACACTGCCACACCATTTGGCTGTTTTCACTGGCTCCATTCAGTAACATAATGCTGGGTGGCTGTTAAATTTGGCTGTGGGATATTTTATGCAGGTTGTTAACAACCACATAAACACCCACCTTCCTTTATCTCCCTCATGTTGCCAGTCTGTTGTTGTGACCAAACACATTTAAGCCTTCACCGTTGTTACCGCTAACCCTACTGATATTTGTGCCTCACTTACAGAATACTAAGTACAGCCACTTCCTGGTATCCATTAGATCCTGTGTCCCTAAGGACACTAAGATTCTTAGATGTTGAAGTCCCTTATGTCAAATGGCATAGTATCTACATATTAGCTATTCAAATTTCCCCTGTGTGTCACATAATGTCTAGATTACTTACAAAGCCACATGCAAAGCAAATGCCCTGTAAATAGTTATTTTGTGTTGTTTGGGGGCTAGCATAAAGAAAAAGATACACAAACAGTGCATGTACACCCTCTGTTGGCTTCTTTGGGTCCCCATACAGTGTTTAATACATATACACAACAATAAAAAGAAATCGTAAAAAATCATCTTCAGGGTTCTGGGGACGTGACTCAGTTGATAGAGTACTTGCCTAGTATGCACAAAGTCCTGGGTTTGGTCCTGTGATTCCAACACTAGGAGATGGAAGGTTGCCCTTAACTGTTCACTGATTTCAAGGCCAAGCTGTCTCAAGAAAGTTATTTTCAGTTCAAGGTTGTTTGACTTCTTGGATCTGGAGCCTTGGGTACGAAAGGTCCTCTGTGTTAGCATGTACACCACCTAACAACCTAAAGACATCATGTGTAAAATGGGAGTAATAAGAGTCACTACCTACTGCTTATTGTAACCACTACCAACGCAGTGATAATTAAATGAGCAAGTACAGAAGAAGAGTTTAGGACATTGACTCATGTTCCACACTCACTATGTATGGAATATGATTTCCCTGTAACAATGGAAAAACATCCTGCCACTTGGTGGTGGTCTGAGGATCAGGTATGGCTCAGGTTGTCCAAAGGGAGGATTGTCATTAGAGAACTTAGACTTTATAGAAGCATAAAATCACATGTGTACTGGTGACATCAAAGTAGAAGTACACCAGCCTGGGGAACAAAGGGGACCCATGGTAGGCGAGAGCAGAGAGGCAGTGTAGTGGGTCTCAAGAATACATTAGAAGTACATTCTGTACTTGCATGAGGCATTATGTAATCCTGCATAATAAAAAATTTAAAAAATGCTCAATGAAAACAGTAACAAAGTGGCAATAAAGCTGTCGAGCTGGCCTTCTCTTCATTATCACTCTGTGCCGGCCACTCTAAGCCATGCCAGTGGGAATGTACGGCCACTCTAACATTTAGTTGATCTCAGATGTAAATTGCTGGGTTTTGTTGAGTTTTAATAATATATACACTAACTACATATTTCAGTCATTTGTTGTTGTTGATACAAAATGCATTCTCCATGGTCATTAATTTGATGACCTCCCTCTATACACGCATACCTCTAGACATGAGGACTCAGCTACTTGTGGTCATTGGGAAGTTCCCAAACGAATGAGACATTTGTGTTGGGTTCAGCTCAGGGCTCGCGGCTCTGTGGCACTACCTATTCCTGTGTTGAACCACTCTGTCTAAAATCAATGGTGATAGCCCAGCCATTCAGCGGTGAAGAAATGGAATGGGAGTTTCTTCAAGTCTGTCGTTCTGTATGGCCACTTGCAGTGCTTATTTGAGTTTGAAATGTCTACTCTTTTATGGTTTTATAGATTGCAATAGGATCATATATAGGGCCTTGTGCGTGCCAGAAAAGTTTTCCACCAATGAGCCACTCTCCCACATCTGGATGTGCACAGCATTTCAAACAGTGAGATGAAATGTGGGCTGTGAGCTGAATTTGGTTCATGCAAATTTTAGTGCCTTTGGTAAATGTTTTACTGAATCAGAATCATGATGCATGTACCACTGAAATTCTTCCTTTACAATTGTTGATTGCTTTAAGACTGAAGGATGAATGAGGAAAGTAATGATTATTACTAATTACCCTATGATGTAATGGAAATTGATGCCTGGAAATCAATTTAAGTGTGGTGGAGGGGTATGAAGCCACCTTTTCTTCTGGAGCGGTACCAACCCTGGACAGTGATGGTCACTTTAATGTGCAGGGTGGCCTAGAGAGGGAGGGCCAGCGCTTCCTGGTTCACATTTTTAAATGATCTATTTTTGCTAATGATAACACTATAGTCTTGCTTATCCTTACATTCAAATCCACTCCCATTTTGTTTCTTCCTGGGAAAATGTTTTATTGCTCACATGCTCCGGAATCTCTCCAGTATATGAAATGAGATCCTGCTTACAAAAGGTCCTCCGGCTTTTAGCTCCTGCTGGTTTGAAAGTCCCTTCAAGTGTACATTTTACTCAGAATGTTTCTTGCTGTTTTCCTGTGTGTGGGAAGGGAACAACACCTGTGTCCAATTTCTGCTAGTGACTCTCATGAAGGCTCTGGGGACAGTGATATGTGTTAACGAAGCTCTCTAGTACCCTTCCTTTGTGATCGAGTGTTAGGACTGCACTGAGGGGCAAGCTGCCTGACCTTCAAGGGGCAGCATGCACCAGCTAGCCTCCAGCATCTGGTACCCACAGGTGTCTCAGCTTTCATTTTTGTTCTCTGGTTGCCAGGTCCAGGACCTCCTGGCACTATAGTGGAAACATCAATGTCCTTTATACTAGAGTCTGCTCTAGTTTCATAGTTCTGACGATAATCACATTCTACCTAGCCCATTCCCCCACATAGCCTTCTAGTTCGGTTTTAAATACCACATTGCATTCTAATTTCTAACCTCTGAAGGTTCTCCACCTGTCTGTCTTCCTTCTCCATCTAACCTTTTCTTGGCAGGTTCCACAGACTTCCCGAGGTTCATAGCCCTTGGTCACTGGACCTCTACTGTTTTCAACCTTAGCTTTGTCTGATGGGGCAGAGAAGACCACGTGGGTCACGTTCCTCTCAACCATGCTGACGTTCTTGAAGGGCACAAATTTGTGCAGACCCAAACAGGGACAATGTTTTTGCTTCTGCTGTTCCCTAGGTAACTTTCCTTTGTCAGCCAATGAGTTCTGAAGTTTGGTGGCTCAAAGTGGGTAGGGAGAAATAATAGAGAGGCAGGAGAGGAACTTTGAGGGCCATAAGTAACAATTTCAGTTTATTTAAACAATTTATCTAAAACAACTTTTAGATCACCTTAAGTACTTGTTTCAGAGGTTACCTCCCCAAATCCTAAGTGTTCCAAATTTGGATGCATGTTGGTACTCAGAAAGTTTTCAAAACGATTTTGAATTTCAGATTAAGGGCAGGTATTACTGCTTTGATTACTGTGACAAAAATGCCAGGCAGAAGGGACTTGAGGAAGGAGAGTTTATTCGGACTCAGGGTTTGAGAGGAAAAAGTCCATGGTGGAGGAAAGGCAAGATGGCACCTGCAGTATGGAGACAGAGATGGGCTCCAGTGCTCAGCCTGCTTTCCCTCAGTCCAGGGTCCCAGTGCAGGGGATGCTGCCTCCCACACTCCCGGGAGCGCTCTCACTTAGTCATATCTCTCTGGAAACACTTTCAGAGATGTAGCCAGAATGTGTCTTCTAGGTCAGTTTGACAATGGAGATGAATCATCACAGATGCTTTTTATAGCAAAATCTCAAAAGCCCTGTCCTGTGGCATAGAAAAGATACTCAAATCTGAGGATGTTTCCGGTAAGCAGCTGCTTCCTTGCAGCCTGTTGGCTAACTTGGGTTTTAAGGTGTTACATGTACTAATTTCTTGTTGATGCTCTAACCAATTGAATGGCCCCACATGGTCAGCATAGGCGTCTCTCTGCCTAAGGTCCTTCTCTGAATGCAGGACTAGGCATGGCCTTCGATGGCACAGGCTGGAAATACTAGGGTGTTGATGGCTCAGAAAGGAATCCTTAACTAAGAAGGGACTAGGCCCAGTGGAGTCATCAGTATTTTGTGACTGTGTCATTTAGCAATCTGTTTGGACAGTTCTTGATGTCACAGCTTGGAAGTCATGGTGTTAGTAACTGAGCCATACTCCATCTAAGACTCCACAAGAGAATTCTTCCTGGCCTGTTCCAGCTTCTGGCTTCTAGAATTCCTTAGCACATGGCTGCACTTCTCTAATCTTTTCTCTCTTATAACACATGGCCTTTTTCTTTTCTCCCTGTGTGTCTCATATAAGGACGCTTGATACTAGATTATGTGTAATCCAGGGTCTGCTCATTTCAAGATATTTGTATTGACAGAGATCATTTTTAAAATATAGACAAGTCTATAGATTGTTCAGGCTAGGGCAAGGGCATGTCTTTTTAAGGCCCACTGTTGAGTCCAGTAGAGGGAATAGATACAAGGCTTTTTGCTTCTTAGTGTCATTCAGATGCAGTCCACATAGTCTTTCAAACAGGTCTGAGTTGAGCCCCACTGGCCGACAGTTACCAGCCCTCTTATTAATGCAGCCTCCACTGACTTTGCTGTCTTACCCTGCTCCCAATCCTACACCATGTTTCTTGAGATCTTCATACAGATAGATTTTCTGCACTCGGAACCTCGTCTCCAGATCTACTTTGGAGGAGCCCAGATAAAGACACACCTTCCCGCTCCTCAGGTCCCTGTAGGCAGCTGGAAGTCACAGCTCAGCAGCTTTTCAGATGCGGTTTGCCTTGGTCCCCTCCTTGTACTACATTTCTGGATGAAATTTCTCTCAGGAGCTCCCTGGTCAGTTCACTGATCTCTAAGGCCTATCCTCTTCCCTGTCACACTGCCCTTGTGATTCCATAACCTCATCTCTATCTCCTTAAGACCCCAGGCGATGTGCAGCCTCAGCAGAGGGGAAGTAATTGCAAAGGCACCTGCTGCCTTAGATAGTACAGAAAGTATCAGAGTCAGCATGTGGCTTAATTGAATTAAAGGGAAAGAGGCCTATGCTGATCTCTGCCATGGTAACTCATTGCCCTTGACAAGGTGCAGAGACAGTCCACCTTAGAAATGAGAGTTTAGGCCAAGAGGCTTCTGGGATACAGAGCTAGCTTTAAAGGAACCCTTGGTCCAGATCAAACAGGAATTGGGTGCCTGGGCCAAGACATCAGATACCTAAGTGGTTCTGGGCATAGGCATGAAGGAAGGAGGAAAACTGAGGGTGAGGAGGTAGGGCTATAGCCTTGGATGGGAGACTATCACCCAGGATCCTAGGAGGTCTGATGGGACAGTCCTGTGCTTGGCAACAACAGATAGAGCTGGAAAGAGTGGTCAGAGGTGATGGAAAGTATTCTTCTTCTCTTTATGTACTCCATCTCCTCTGACCATCTGATTTTGCACATGCTGGCATTGAGTTGGGATTATGGGAACGTGTGGGCAGGGCCACTGGGGACCCGCAGTTCTGTTTATGCACAAGCTTCATACTTCTACAGGAAGAGGTGCCCTCAGGCCAATGTGTGGTGTGGATTTGGAACTTCCAGGGAGGTAGAACTTTATTTGCTGAATGTCCAAGCTCTATACCTCCAGTCTTGGGTACTCTGAGTTCTCTACTATGGATGAAGGCAGAGGCCTAGTTCATGACAGAAAGGATGATTCCTGTCTCGAAACCTTCCTACAATGAACAGTTCCCCCAGAAATCCTGTAGAGATGCTAGACCCAGGCACTCTAGATATCCAATGTGATAGCATGAAGACCTCAATTTGGATGGAGTCTCAAGGTAACCTTCTCCACCTGAGGACCATGAGTTGCTAAGGGATGACTTGAGAGTGGGTACAGGCAGCAGGTATGTTGGGGACAGGTGCATCTCCAGAGTTGTTGAGGTCCCAGGAGACAGCCAAGCACCAGGCTCTGTTGGGTTTTGGAAAGAAACTCATTAAAGGCTAATCCTGTGTATCTGGATTGCCTAAACCCCTTATGTTACAGAAAAAGGCAAAGCTGTCCACTGGGAACGGAGGTCCTTTTTTTGTTCTTTATATGAATAAATCTAGTCATATGTGGCTTTGTATCTATCTATGCTTCCTGGGTGGTCTTCCATTTGCTTCTCTAATAAGGCTCTTCCTTGGTCACACCCTAGAAGGCTTGTGCGTCAGAGACATCTTCTCTCATCTGGTTGGAGAGGCAAGAAGGAGCCAATTAAACATAATCTTGGCTACCAGCCTGAGGAAGTTAGGAGCTGTGGGCTTTATTTAGAGACCCTCTGGGATTCATGGAAGGTTATTGAGCAGAAGCAGCAAACGGTTAGGGTTAAGCCTTGGTAAATGAGAGAAGAGACATGTAAGACCTTGTGAAGGCCCAGACCTGGTGTTCCCGAGGCTGCCTGTTAGAAAAGCATTTTCATGTGTTCCTGGACACTTGTCTCAAACTTCTCAGCTAGCTCATCTTTGATCCTTTCCCACACAAGTTAGTTTCTTGTCGCTTTTTTTTTTTTTACAAACCCCTTTGATTTCTTTCCAACATTTATTGTGATTTAATGTGTCTTCCTAATCAGAAGCTAATTTCTAATTGGGCAGGATCTGATTGAAATTTCCTTTATGTCTGTCTGTCTGTCTATCATACATACATACATATATACATACATCTTTTGTGTCTTAGTGTATGTCTTAGTGTGTGCACCACAGTGTGTCTATAGAGGTCAGACGACAACTTGTGGGAATTGGTTTTTCTTCCATCCATGTGGGTCTCTGGGATTGAACTTAGTTCAACAGGTTTGGTAGAAAGTGCCTTTACCCACTGAGTCATCTCACTGGCCCAGGATCTACTCCCCCCATTTCTTTGTGGTGGGTGAAGACAAGCCGCTCTGGGATCGAGTTTATCAGTCAGGAAAGAGTGACTACTGTAGTAGTGGAGAGATCCATTCTAAGTCTCCTGTAACAGAGTGAGCTGGGGGAAACATCTTGGAGATACATTTGGGGAAAGTTTGGCCCATAGGATGAGGTCATGCATTTGCTAGTTGGAACTTGTAAGTCATCTCTCAGAGTGTGTGAGAGGGCATTAACTATGGATGGCTACAACTTGAAGAAATGACTCTGGTTCTTCTGAAAGACATTGCAGGTTAGTAAAATTGTCATGAGACTGGGGGAAGATTGGGATCACAAAGAGAGTTGTTCTTCTGAAATAAAAATTAAATGGTATAGTTTATAAACCACTCTTTAGAAAAATGAAGATTTGAACCTGGAGTTGCTAAGAAATCTGCCTAAAGTATAGTCAAAGTAAGATGAATTCAAGGTCAGTGTCTCCCCACCCAACCCCAGGCAATCTTTTTCTCTTAAGGTCTTGGGCAAAGACCCTGAAATAGTAGGTGTGTTTAGTGAGAGTAACTCCAAAAGCTCTCGCTTATTCTAGTTAAAATTATTTCCCTCTCTATACTATGAGGGCAGGGACCATCCCCATTTTGTTCATCACTGTAAAACCAGGAGTTTTGCATGATTCTAGTAGAAATTCAAGAAGTACTACAAGAAGAATGAGAGAGTGGGTGGATGGATGGATGGATGGATGGAGAAATACAAAAACATCAAGGATGACTTTCTGCTTTTCACTGTGGGAGACAGCAGCTAATGGACCAGTGGTGGCTGATGCTGAGCAGTGATAATGCTTGTCTGAGGGTAGAGGCTGCTTGGTGGTGTTCTTAGAGAGTGGAGGCTTAGGGTTTCATGCTTGTGATGCAGATGACTCAGTGAGCACTATTGGAGTCTGGGGACACGACTATATGTGTGCACATTACACCTCTCACCTGACTTCTGTTTGATTTCTAAGAAGTCACACAAATCTTAGGGGAAATGATAACATATGCTCTTTTTGAGTTTATTTAGAAGACAGAGCTACGCGGAGGTGAGGGCCTCCTTCTGGGCTACCCACCGGCAGATGGATGCTGGTGCATGTAATTACTTTCAGGGTCAAAGCCGTGCAATCAGCTCTTTTGTCAGCAGCCTTCATTGAATAGTTTTATCGAGCGCCTGCTGGTGATTTGTTCCAGCTCTGGAGTAATTGTCCAATCAACCATGGGCTCCCTTGGGGGAAGGTGGTTTGAAGGAAGCATCCTGAATGTTTGTGATTAAGACTGGACAGCCTCCTTGATTAACTCAACAAACATTCATTGAGAACCTACTGTATGCCAGGCACAGAGGAGACGGGTAGAAGTTCTCATTGGGTTGTTCAAGGGGGTTGACACAACTTCCCCATGCCTTCTGTTAATCCCGGGCCTCAAGGAGGGAATGCTCACTCGGGTGGATAAAGCTGGGGAGATAGTTGGTTGGAGCGAGGGGAAACTTGGGAATTGACAATTGTTAATTCACCATGGAAAAAATGAAACTGTTCATCATGATGGTTCACACAGAGGACTTTTGGGATTAGATGCATCAAGGGAAATAGCAACAGGAAAATAAAGAGAGAATGGGGATATACCAGATCATAAGGGCCTTGTGGGGTTAAGCAAGGAGGGCACTAGAAAAAAGATAGTCAAAGTTTTAAGTTGAAGATGGATAGGATCAGGGGAAATTATCCTCGACTTCAAGGAACAATTCTTCTGCCTCTGATGTGGAGAGAAGTGTGGGAAGCCAAAGCAGATGTGATAAAATAGGGCAGACACTACTGTAATGGCCCAAGCCAAAGACAGGATGGCCTTGTTTGACTCAGAAGTCAGAGGGATGAACAGAAGTGACTGGTCCCAGAGGGATTATACTGGAAGGAATTGGTGGGTGGCTGAAACCTGTGGAGACCAGGGGAAGGAAAGGGAAGGCCAGGGTATCTAGGTTTGGAAATGTGTAGATGAAACAGATAGAGCTAATCCTAGTGTAGGGGCAGGTGTGTGGGCGGAGGAGTTGGAGGTTTCCATTGTGCTACTGAGGACATGGGGCTGGAGCTCCACAGGGGAAGGTGAGGGTAAACTTTTAGTGAATGGAAATTATTTTCATCTCCAGGCTGTACCTGAGTACAATGGATCCCCAAGCGTCAGGCACAGCATTGAGAACCTGGCATTTGCTTGACATCGTTGGCTTCTGCCAAATATTGAAAGAACTCAAATGAAGGCACTATGACTTAGGTTCTGCCCCTTAGACTCTAGGAAGACAGATTCATAAGAGAAAATCAAGCAGAAGTTTGTTCCATGTGCAGTGTATGGGCATTGGGAGACCCTGAGATGTGTGATTGAAGGTGGCTAGAGCGTTGATCTTTCAGGAACAATCTGTAGGGAAGTCACAAGACCAAGGAAAGGGATTTTGGACTTGGATGATCTGGAAATGGTGACAGGGAGAATATATGAGCAAATTTGTGTTAGAAACAGGGCTGTTAGCAAGCTCTTCTTGTAGACCCTAGGTGCCATCTTGTCTCAGGTGCCAAGGCTGTTATCCCATTCCTGGCTGAGAAGAGAGAACTCAACCTATGCATTTTCTCAATTGACTTTAGTTCAAAATAACCCATAGGTCAAAGTAGCATGTCTTGAACATAGCCTGAACCTCTCCAAGGCCATGTGAGTTGGGAACTGAATCAGGAACAGGAGCATTACCAAACCAGCAACTTTGATGGCTGAATCCTGGGGGTCAGGGTGGGGTTGGCGTGGGGGTGGGGCAGAATACTTACCTCAGAATGATCCCATGCAGGGGTCGAGGGACCTAGATATTTATTCAATTCCATTAGTCACTGGAGGAGGGTGGCTCCTCTCTGGAGCACCTGGTCTGCCTGCCATGTATCAGCAAGACAGCTTTCCATGGTTCCGGTAATGGTAACCCCTAGATGCAGAAATAAGATATTGACAGATGGCAGTCTCGGGAGCTGGGCATGACATCTCAGGTGTATAATAAGCAGGATGTCAATAGCATAGACCAAAACATCTAGTTTGTAGAAATATGTGGATTTCTATCCCAGCCTACTCAGAAGCTGGCCTTCTACATAGTCTACAATAATATTGGCCGAGTTAATGATGCCTTTCAAATAAAACACACTCAAGATGGGAGAAAATTATGCTCATGGCACAGGCAGTAGGGTACAGCTAACCTATTTGAGATTCATTTGTTTGTTAGACATGAATACACACACACACATTGCAAACATATACACACACATATTTGAGTCTGGGTTCACTATGTATATACACTGGCCTGGAACTCACTATTTTGCTCAGAGTGGCCTTGAGCTTGTGATCATCCTGCCCCAACCTCCCAAGTGCTATGATTGCACGTATGTGCTAACCATATGTATCAGGCATCTATTATGTACAGGCCTTAGGCCAGGTACTTTACACATATGAGCACATTCAGTCTTTGTCACAAACACTCTGAGATAGATATGACTGGTCCAGTTTAATAGATGAAGAGGGACCGCGGCGTGATTCGCTCTTGCTGAAACAGTTCATAATGGGCAGAGCTGAGTTTCGACTCGTTTCCTTTCCTTCACCTTTTGCTGCCTTTTAGTAGGTGGAAGTTATAAGACTGATCTGAGCTCAAGTATTTGGTGAACATTTACGCTCAATATTTATTGAAGTTCCCAGGCCCATATGGTTCTTACTGTCAGGTCTTAATAAGTCCTAAATAATAAAGTTTTCCCCCCTGGATGAGTATAGATGCTTCTGTCAGCTGAGGCTGATTTCCTCCTAATTTGCAGGGAATTTATGCCACACAATGATGAGCTAAATATTTATGCAGGGAGGATGTATGTACAAATCACATTTCCATAAGAAACACACAGCAAATGAGAGTTTCCCACAAAAGGCTTATTGATGGGAAAAAATGATTCAGAGAATTAAACATTAGACAGGATTAACCACTGTTATCCAAGAGTTAACCATCTTTAGGCAATCTGGCTTTTATGCCATAGATGCTTGTCAGGGATGTTTGGGAGAGGGGCCGTTTTTTATCTTCTGGGTTTAGGGAACATGTTGGGGGAAGAGACTAGCTCCTTCGCCAGGTCACTACTCCATCTTGTTGGATGATCACAGGTGAGCTGTTGCCTCTTTTAGTCTCAGCATCTCAAAGCATTGAGGATTTAGATGGTCCTTAAGGCCCTGACAACTCTGTTTTATAATTCTCATTCTACGACTGATCAGCTCTCTCTCTCTCTCTCTCTCTCTCTCTCTCTCTCTCTCTCTCTCTCTCTCTCTCTCTCTCTCTCGTGTGTGTGTGTGTGTGTGTGGTGTTGTGTAGGCACACATGGAGGCCAGAGGAAGACTTAAACTGTCCTGCTCCATCACTTCCCTCTTGATAACTATGAAACTGAACCTGGAGTGAGACTGGTGGCCAGCAAGCCTTGGTGACTCTTCTGTCTGTTTCTCCACACAGCACTGGGACTGCAGGCGTGTGTATTTATGCTCATTCTTTTATGTTAGTGCTGGGGATTTGAACTTGGGTCTTAGTGTTTACACAGAAAACACTCCTACCCATTGAGCCATCTCTCTATCCTTGCCTTTTAGTTTTATTTTTCACTGTACCGAGAAACAGGTTGTTGACTTATGACTTTAAGTCTTCTCCCTGAGAGAAAGTAGTCAACATGTAGATAGATTGCTATAAGCCATGCACCTGCCTCATTCCTGATGCGAGCCAACTTGTGACCCTCTGAGTAGATCTGTAGTATGGGTTTTATGACTAAATACAGATAAGTTGTCAAGAGAAGGTGGCACCTGTTAGCCCTCCCTGTACCACTAAGATAAATTCAACCTCAAGATGATTTTAAATACATATTTTTAGTTCTTTTTTGTTAGTATGCAAATGATTAATTTCCTTATAGCATTTTCTTGAACAAAACCATTTGTTGTTTTTGTTTTTTTTCTCCCCACTCTCCTCTCCCTTGTACCTCCTCACCCCCAGTGTCCTCCTTTCCTCTTTCATGTCAAATATGGTCCTTTGTCCTCTCTCTCTGCTGTACACCCCTTGCTCACATCTCCTAGTCTCCTCCCTGGTTTCTAAGTCTATTCCCACTCTCTCACCCCTTATTTACATACAAACAACTACTAAAAGTTAGGACCCACAGATGAGAGAGAACATGCAGTTTTTGTCACTTCAGTTAATACAATGCTTTTCAGACCCATCATTTTCCTGCAAGTTTCATAATTTCATTTTTTCTTGACAGCTGAGCAAAATTGGATTGTATATATAGTGTCACATTTAAAAAATTAGTTAAAATATAATTATATCATTTCTCCCCTCCCTTTCCTCCTTCCAATACCTTCCATGTTCTCCCCCCATAATCCCTCTCAAGGTCATGGCTTTTTTTAATTTGACCATTATTAAAATACTATATGATTGCACACACATACATATATGAATATACATATATACACACATATGTAACCTGCTGAGTCTGTTTAGTGCTGCTTGTGTATATGTGGCGGCAGGACTGACCACTTGGTATTGCTCACCAATTAGGACACTCATCCTTAGGTGTGTCACATGTCCGTTGTTTGCTCCTCTGTTGATGGGGATCTAGGCTGGTTCCCTTCCCTTGCTATTGTGAATAATAAACAGTAAGCATGGGTGAACATGTTTATCCATGGCGGGACATAGAGTCCTTTAGGTATATGGCAGCAGTGATAGAGTTATATCATGTTATAGTTCTGTTTTTAAGTTTTTGAGGAACCTCCACACTTATTTCCACAGTGGCCACATGAATTTGTACTCCTAACTGCAGTGGATAAGGGTCCTCTTTCCCCATATCCTTCCAACATTTGTTGTCTTTGTTCTCCTGATCGTAGTCATTCTGACTAGGGTGAGATGGACTCTCAATGAGATTTTAATTTGTGTTTTCTTTATGGTTAAGGATGCCAAACATTAAAAGTTATATTGGACTCGTGTGTTTCTTTTTTGAGAACTATCTGTCCACCCACTTACTGACTGGAAGTTTTATGTTTTTGGTGTTTAATGTTTGCAGTTCTTCACATATTGTAGATATCAATGCTGTGTCTGAGGCAAACTGCTTCTCCCATGTTGGAGGCTGTCTCTTTGCTCTGGTGATAGTTTCCTTTATGACAGCATGAAGGTTTTTATTTACTTATTTATTCTTCTCTCATATATTACATCCTGACTGCAGCCTCTCCCCTACCTCCCCTCTCCCTTCAGAAAAGAGCAGGTCTCTCAGGGATATCAACTGAACACTGCATAAACAAGTTACCAAGCATGGAATAACAAGTTACAAGAAGACTAGGCACAAACCCTCTTATCAAGGCTGGGTGAGGCAACCCATTAAGAGGAAAAGGGTCGCAAGAGCAAGTCAAGGAGTCAAAGACACACCTGCTCCCACTGCTAGGAGTCCCACAAGAACACCAGCTATACAGTCATAACATATATGCTCCCCATATAGGTCCTCCCCATATAGGCTCCCTTATCATATCAGCCTCTCTGTGCTCCTGTGGACCCTTACTAGTTGATACTATGGACTGTGTTCTCATGATGTCCTCAACCCCTTTGGCTCCTACAATTCTCTTTCCCCTTTTCCACAAGGGTTCCTGAGCTCTGCCTAATGTTTGGCTGTGGGTCTCTGCATCCAGCACAAAGATTTTAAAAAGTAAACATTTTTTAACTGCTACATGGGTACCAAGGAGCAAAGAGTATAGCACTTGATATTGCATGGGCCCAAAATTAAATTCTTCCTTCCTAGTGAACCAGCTGAGCCTGGATGACTCACAGCTCCCGTCAGTCTATTTCCTCATGTGTACACAGTTATCTACCATCTTCCCGGAGCAGGGACATCATGAGTTCTATGAGAAGTGCTACTGCTTTTTTGGTCCCAATTTGAGTTGGTTATTCTAGGTTTCCCTCCAAGGGCCATTGAATGTGGATGCTCTCACTATCTAAACATGGTTTCTCTCACTATCTTCCTGTTTAGGAAGAAACTGTGGGTGTGATTTTGGTCTCCACTGGCTCTCTTGAGTCTCCCAGGCTTATCCTATCACAGCCCAGGCCATGTCCAACTTCTGCTTGTGTTTATGTTTTTGTGGTGTGTGACTGGAGATATAGGTCCAAGCCCAGCAATTTTACTTTCTGTTTGTGTGACCTTCAGTCAACCACTTGACTTCTCTGAACTGTTTCTCTTCTGTAAAACAGAGTGGATCTTACAGTTTGTTGAAGACTTTGATACTTTACTTTTTCATTTTCAGACAGGGTCACATTGTAGCCCAGGCTATCTTGGAACTCTATTTAGCCCAGGCTAGTTTCATATGATCATATTCCTGCATTAGACTCCCAAGAGCTTATAGGCATATGCCACTATGCTTGTATTGATAGTTTGTTAAATCAATGTTGAGCTTAAAGATGTTCTGAACTAAGTTCTGCCCCAGGGAATTTCCTAAGGCCTTCTAAATGAATTTTTTTAGTGATCAAAAAATCTTATGACAATGATCCCATTTTAGTCCAATTTCTGTTATTGTTACTATATGCTAGATTCTGGACAATTTACAAAGAATGGGCTTCAGTTAGCCCATGGTTCTGGAGATGGAGAGTTCCACATCTGATGGGGGTCTTCTTGTTGATGAGGACTTTCTGCAGAGTCCCAAGGCAGCCTGGGTCATTATCACACAGTGAGAGGGACTGTTTTAGTTACTCTGTCCTACCCCGATTAGTCCATCTAAAAATCTCCTTTTAGATCTTATCAAGTTGACAATTGTTATTAGCCATCACAGGGGCACATACACGAAATGGACTCAAACTGACTTTTATAACAGACCAGTTCTTAAGATAACCCATTAACCTGGGAGTCTAAAAATGGCTCAGTCCATTCATGAGGCAGACTTTTTGTGAGCCAATCACCTCTTGCAGGTCCCACCTGTTTCTATCTCATATGTCTCAAGGAGGGTGACATTTCAGCTGTACTTTGTTGGGGGACATGGCAGAGTCCCTCCAACATTGTTGTGAAGGGATGTTTGAATACTTGTTTCTCTCAAACAATGGTTTTATTGGGATATAATTCACACACAATTCAGTGGTATCTAGCATATTCACAAAGTTGACGGCTACTACTACCACTGTCCAGTTTTTTTTTTAATCAGCCCACCCCAAAGAAACCTTGTATATATTAACAGTCACTTCTCATACATCCCTGGAAATCACCAATATACTCCATGTCTCTATAAATTCGCCTATTCTGATCAATTTGTATGAGCAGAGTTGATAGTAGGTGGCCTTATGTGATTAGTTTCTTTTGCTTTGTATAAGACTCAAGGCTTCCAAGGATCATGAATGTTATAACATCTATTAGAATCTCATTCCTTCTATGGGAAAGGGCACTGTATGGCTGGTTATTCTATATTTTGTTAATAATTTCATCAGTTGCATTGATGGATATTTGGCTTGTCTTTATATTTGGGGCTACTATGGGCAATGAACATCCTTGTGCTTGTTTTATGTGGACATGTTTTCAATTCTCTTGGATTTAGACATAGGGGAAGAATTGCTGGGTCATATGGTGACTGTCATGTGGTGACTGTGTTATATGATGACTGGGCCATATGATCACTGCCTCTTACCTCTGGAGAGACTGGGGGGCTGCACCATTTCACATCCCACCTCCAAAACCTCTCTCATGGTTTGTGTTGGCCGATGATTGCAGATGCTGACAATTTGTTTGCCCTTCAAACCCAATTTAGTGCAAAGCCTAAAAAGAATGCTTGGTTTGAATGAAAGGATTAGATTTAGCTTTTCCGGAAGAGGCCTTGTAAAGCTTATGTTGTTATGCCCAAATTTTTCTTCTATGAAATCCAGAATGTCAGATAGTCTTAGACTTGAGTTCTTAAGTAAGAGCTGTGACCCAACACGAGAACACTTTAGACTGGTAGCCCTCATACCCAGAATTTGCTTAGAAGGAGACCTCCCAGTTAAGGATTTGAGCACAAGTCATTCCCCTGGAAGCTGATGCCAGGAAATGTTGGCTAGGTGTAGAGACAATGAGGCAGAGGAGGAAAGGTAGCCGACAAAGAGTGTGTTATCAAGAAGCTCACTATTGTAAGTATCCAGAGCTTGGCCATTTGAGGATGGGTGGCCCAAACATAACTTAGAGAGGAATTAATATCACCAGTTCTACTGGGCAAGGGATTCTTCTTGGGGACATAAACTCCTAGGACTTCTGGATTTCCCTGTACACCAGGTAACCTTGGACTCATAAAGAGTGGAGAGTGGCATGGCAGTGTTTGCCATAACAGCCTTCTGCATATGGAAGCGAGAGCTGAGCATCTATTGTGGGACCCACCCAAAGTGAAGCTCATGCATAACCCACCCATGACCATCACTGCTTATATAAAAATGTTTTGACCAGAATGTGCTATAAGGCTGGTCCATGTGTCTGTGTTGACTTAGAGCAATGAAAATCAGGACAAATATAATTTTCTCTTCAACCCCTCCTCAAGGTAGAGAAGCACAAAGCTTCCCAAACATGGGGCATAGCATCTATATATGCTATTTCTTTTCTTCCAAAAAATTGAAGTTCGAGGCATTTCTTTATAAAAGAAAAGAATGGGGCAATTGAAAGGCACTTGCAGAAGTAATCAAGAGTTGAGAGGCGGGATTAGAAACAGGAATCAGAATCTGCCTGGAGACAACTCAGAGCCGTAATCAAGGGTTAGGAACTATGCCAGTTCCCCAGAGACCCAACTGCTTGGCTCCTTAGAGCCCTGAACACATGTTTATCTTTGGGCCCAGCAAAGGAGCAGTAGGTTCCAAACACTGCTTGAGACCAGAGTTACTCTGGGTACCACATAAAAGCATCCTTCCGGGATCTAGTCCCAGCAGCTGTGGGATAGGGAAAGCAAACTGTTTTATCTAAGACTCCAGTGACTGTGAATTCTATTTGGGGACCTCTGAGAGGAGACAGTGCCACAGTAGATAAAGGTCTAGCTGTTTCTGGAGAGAAACAGGACAATGGTGGCCTACTTGGCTTCTCCATGGCTTTTCCATGAAGCCCATTAGGTTTCCCTGGCTCATCCTTCATAGCAAGACCCAGCTTTTTTGTTCTGCTTCCAATTGAGGTGTGTCTGGAGCGGGGTTTAAGTTTCATCCCTGGAAACCATGGTTTCCTCAAATAAACCAACCCTCCCCATTGTCTTGATTGCCACCTCCCTGCTTCCACAGCTGTGAACAGCTGTGAAGTTCTGTAATTATAGGTAGCCAGTCTGTGGCACTTTGTACAGCAGCCTGGTTAACAGCCCCAGTTAGTATTCTTCATAGTAGGCCTATCTCTTGAGTTTCTCTCAGTCTTTTCTGGGCACTGAAGGAGGAAAGACGGGGAGCTGGGGAGATGGCTGAGTGGTTAAAGAACTTGCTTGGCAAGCATGAAGACCAGAGTTCAGGTCCCAAGAACTCATGTAAATGCCAGTTGGCTTGGTAGCTGGCAGCTGTGTACACAGGTGCACACACGCTTGCATGTGCGCACACCCCCCTGGTGGAAAAAGAATGAAAACAGAGAAGAGAAGATGTCTCTGTAGGCAGACCTTTCTGTCCTGCCAGCTAGCCTGCTGGAGACTTACTATTAGTTATAAATGCTTGGCCAATAGCTTAGGCTTGTGTGACTAACTAGCTCTTACATCTTAAACTAACCCATATGTCTTGCTCATGCTCTACCACATGGCAGTACATTTTCAGTACAGCAAGTTCATCTCCTCCTTCCTCTGTGTCTCCTGGTGACTCTGCCCTTCTTCCCCCCAGCATTCTCTCAGTCTGGCTTTCCTTCCTAACCTCTTTCCGTCTAGCCCTTTATTAAACCAGTGAGAGCAACACATCTTCTCTGTGTACAAAAGGATTATGCCACAGTGTGTTTCTCCCTTCTTTCTTTTGTTACACAACACTCCACTTCTGTTTGTCAGGCTTCAGAATCTGAAATGTCCCCCATAGGTTCCCATTGGAGAGTTTGTTCATGAACCTTAAAGGTAATGACTCCTTTGGGAGAAGTAGATTACTGGGCGGGTCCTTCGAAGGCTCTGCCGCCTCCAGTCCAGACCTGCTCTCTCCCATGCTTTGCCAAGTTTTTCTGCCTCCTGTTCCCGCTGCCACAGTGGACTGGAATTTTCACAAGCCAGAACAAGACTTTTCTCCCTTGCATTGTTTCTGTCATGCATTTTGGTCACTCTGAGGCAAAAATAATGAATCCAGGAGCTGTTGGCCTGGGTCTTTGCTATTGTAGTTTCCAAACTCCGGGACCACTCTTCCTAATAGCAATGTAATACTTTTACATTCCCTAGAATGTAAACTTCACCAGGTCAGAGATTTTAATCCAATTTTTCTTTTAAAATATTTTTATTCTTTGTTTACATATGGGTATGAGTACTCACAGAAGCTAGAAGAGGGTATAAGATCCCTTTAACAGGGGTTACAGGTGTTTGTGAGTTACCCAGCATGGGTACTTGGATCTGAACTCAAGTCCTCATGATAGAAGAGTAAGCCCTCTTAACTGCTGCCCTCTCTAGCCCTATGACGGTTTTTCACTTCCGTTTCCCTTGATTCCCGAAACAGGAGCTGGCAGATTGTAGGTGTTCAGTAAATATTTGTTGTATGAAAAGTGAACAAGGCACATTTCCAGAAAGGCACAGTCTAGTTCTGCCCATTCATGCCTGCCACCCTGACACCAAGAGCAGGGCCTGGTCCATGACTGACATTTTGTGAGGGCTGTGGGAGGGTGTGGAAGGACAGGGGACACTGTGGATAGGACAGAATTTCATTGGGCAGAAGCTTCCTGGACACATTCCTTGTCTCTGGAGAGATCTTGGTCTCACAATGTAGACCTTTCTGCTAACAGACCAATGGGACGGTGTGGCTACTTCATGTTAAGGGTAAACCCAGGCTGCTGGGGAGAGGTCAAAGAAGTGGGAAGGAAAAGATGGGGTCACTGCAAATGGATAGTGGGAGACTCCCGTTTTCCTAGGTGCTTCTGGCTTGAGGGTGGCATGAGGACTCTATAGAGAGGCTTCAGGGGTCTGACCCAAAGTTTTCACACAGCGTGTGAGTTCCCCAAGCCGTATAGACTTTGCCTGTTGGGTTTTTGCACTGATGATTGGAGTTGTATGCTGCTTTGTTCTCACGGTTTCCAGAGACTGAGGCTGAAATACCAAATGCCTGTGTGAGGCACCCTCTTCAGCAAACAAATCCTTTCCTCCTCAAAGCATCGGCTTACCTCCTGTTGACCTGGAGCACTGTCCTGAGGCTCTCTAGCAGGCACAGCCTCTGTCCAGAGAGTTCAGAGTGCCCAACACAGCCTGCTGAAGGACAGCCCCCTCTCACATTGCTCTTGTCCTGGCTTGCATTGCAGGGCATGTGGGCACATTGTTAGACTGTTAGGGCTTATTTTACAAAGCTGTAAAATGTATCTTTAAAAGAGAATGGAGAGTGCACATCTCACCCCTTCCTCAGAGCCTTCTTTTTGGAAACGTTCGTAAGCACAGCCCCATCTCCAGATTGATGCTCTAGATGAGTCTGCTGACTGATGCTGTGGAGGAAGCCCCACAGACTGCTTTGGCATCCTGGAATATGTGTCTGCTTCCCTAGATGTCTCCAGCATTCATATCCTCCCTTCATATCCCTGCCACAGGGCTTAAATCGCTAACTCGTCAACCACAGCACAAATAAGATAAAACAGGAGGGAAAGTGTAAATGAGGAAATGGAAAGATTTACTCTATCAAAATGCTCACTGTGGCAGAGCAGAATGGTGGAGGGGTAATTTATTGTAATCCCTGTGGGCTTTGTTGGTGGTTGTTATGGTTTGAGTTATTGAATGTCTCCCAAGTGTATGTATGTGAACATTTGGTTTCCAGCTGGTGGCACTGTTTTGGGAAGTTCTGAAGTCTTTGGGACCTGTGACATAGGCACTGTACTAGCCCTTTGAAGCGTGCAGTCCAGCCCTGTTTCTGGTCTCATTCTCTCTGCTTCTATTAAGATGTAAACAATTGGTGGCGCAAGATCCAGCTTCTACCACCAAGCTGTCCCCGGCATGTGGACCTTCATTACTCAAGGCTGGGATCACAGTTTTGTGCCATCACAGCTGCCTAAAGGACACCCCCTGCTGGTTCTGTTTCTTTGGGTTATTTAACCTTCTCAGTACATTTGGGATAATAACTCATAGTAATTATCAGTATTTATTGAGACCTATGTTTCTGATGCTGTTTAACATACTGCATTCACATTAACTCATTAAATCCTCTCAACAGTTCTGGGAGGGTACTATGGGGGCCCCTTTTGCAGGAGAAGAGACTGAGGCACAGATATGATATTTCCACCAGCCTGGAGCAAACTTCTCATTGAGCCAGGGAGAGAGTACAGGGAAGATCCACATGGTGGGGACAGCATGGTGGTTGAAGCAATAGCTTGTGGTAACACTTGTTCACACCTTAGCAGATCAAGGAGGGAACCAACTCCTGCAAGTTGTCTTCCCCATGCTGTCCACACACTTGCACATAGATATAAATAAATAAACATGACACAAGAACACATATGTGCGCATGCATGCACGTGTGTGCGAGAGAGAGAGCATTCAGATGTGACTTAGCGTCATAAGCAGGTGTCCCTCCTCAGTGCTCCTCTCCTCTAACATCCAGAAGTGATGAGAGGGCCCAGTCCATCAGGGGTCTCAAGACCTTCTTCATTCTCTGCTTTCTCCCCAGAAGGCTAGGCACACAACAGCACTTACAGGAAGACCGAGGAAGAGAAAATGATAATGTGACCATACCCCAAACATAAAGAATTATGCTTTATATTTCAATGACCAGGTATCTGCTCTTGGTTCTGTCACCCTTGGAGCTGCCCAATGTCAGTGTTGCCCAATGCCTACATGGTTCATGACATCTGGGAGCATTGTCCCTATAAAAGGAGCCAGACCTTGGGTTGGGCTTTCTCATTGCCTTGAATTCCTTACTCTCTCTGGTCCCTCCTGGATCCCTGGGCCAGCATCTGAGTTTCCTGTTGAACTGTGAGTCTGATGACTGTGATCTGTGATGTTTCCTTCTTGATTTTCTGAGAATGGACTCTCACTTGAGTTTCAGTTGCCTTTTTGTTTTTCCCTTGAGGAATCAAACCTGTCTAATTTAGTTCACAAGAAAGTGAATTGGGAAGGAAAATATCATGGGAGTGAATATGCTTCCCTGCTTTTGCTGGGACTCCAGTGGTCTGTTCTCACTTTTTCCAAGTACTTAGCCACTCAGGACAGGGTTTTAAGGTGTGATGTGTGTGTGTGTGTGTGTGTGTGTGTGTGTGTGTGTGTGTGCATGCGCATGTGCATGGTGCAGTCTCCCTTTAGCACCACAAGGGAGGTGCTTCAAAACCTCACTTTATGGATGGAGAAAATGATGCTCATGTGGGAATGTTGTACAGGACTATCCTGCAAATGGAAGTGCCACCATATTTATGAATTCAGTCATGCCTGCTTGCAAAAAGATCATCACAGCTTGTTGACTATTGATGGTCCCTTACAGAAAAAGGGGTAGGGAGGATCATGGGATTGTCACCTAAATAGCCAGCTAGTTCTCCCAACTAGTTGTAATCAATTCTGCTCTGATTGCATATGGCCTCAGGGATGGGTTAGAAGTATATGGGGTGGGAAGAACTAGGCATGGGTCCGGTCTGTGTAGTCATGGGGAGTCATCATCCATGCTGGAGGAGAACCAGTATGGCTACTTTAAGGTCACCTCATTGCTCTGTAAGTAACCTTGGGAAACTCATTGTTTCTCCCGAGTGAACTTTGATGGGATCTTGCCTTAGTTTGTGTTTGGAATGTTAGGAGGAATAGACATTGTTCACTTCTCCTGCAGGGAAGGAATTTTAGCAAGGCAATCAAGGCAAGAAATGAAGGAGGAAGTTAATTAGAGTGTGGGATGGGGAGACACGAAGTGGGGTGGGGTGGGGGGCAGAACATGATGGTGCTTGAATGCCCAGCTTGGAGTTTGATCTCTTCTTGGAGGTGGTGAAGGCTGCTGGAATTTCTAGGTAGGGAGTGTTGGAAAGACGATGGTTCTGTGGATGAGGGGCTGTGGGCTATGACTAGGTTGGATCCCAGGGTGTCAGGAAGTAAGGAAGGGTGAAGAGATAAGGGCATCTGGTGGTGGGTGGGAGGGGCTAGAGGAGCTGCTGGCTTGAGGGGAGAGGTAGGACAAGTTGAGGAGATGAGTACACTTGCAGGTCATTGCAAAGGAAGATGGAGGTGTGGAAATTAAGCTAGGGGAGGATACCCTACTGAAGCAGCATCTTAGATGTGGGGACTGGGACCAGGTGAGCAAGGAGGGGAGGGCTGAGGCATTCTTTGACTTGGACAGTAAGGGGAACCAGCCTGCATGTTTGAGTTCAAACATAAAGACTTGGCTTGTGGTGCTCTGATTACAGTTTGGTTCTAGTATCATAGCACACCCCACCCTCAACCTCTGTGACATCAGCAACCAACGGGGAAGTCAAATGGCATGGGACCCTAGGCTGTCCATGATCTTATGACTTTTAGAAGAAACTAGCATCAAAGATGCAAGCTTACTGTTGAATGCTCGATGACATGGCAAGGTAAAGAACCTTACTGAGCAATATGGACCACTGCCCACTGCATGCTGAAAGCATCCACTCAGTGGTTCTGCATTACTTTCAACTTCTGTGGCTCCGTTCCTTATGTGATAACTAGCACCATGCTGGCTGTATTTATTTCAGACCCTTTCCAAGTTCTAATAATTAGGTTTTTGGCCATTAAGCCAGACCTCAGCAGGAATATGTTAGCGTGCTTATTTATATCTCACTGGACACATACATTCTCTTGTAACTAAGGTCTATGGTCCCCCAAAGTATCAGTGTGGAAACTTGAATTGACCCATCTATTTCTCAGCCTGTCTTCATGAAGGTCGTCCCCGAACTAGGTTGCCTCTCTGTTACCCCCTCCCCACCAGCTCATGGTTCTTTTATCATTTGGATTTTAGAGGATCAGGACCACAATTAGAGTGTTGGGATTGCTCTGTGAGAGGAGATGAGGTCGTGAGGAAGGACCTTCCAGCTGAGGGCTCAACATGTCCTGATCCCTGTGGGGGAACTCTGCTCTGTAGCTAACATGGGATTGGAGGCTGATGGCTTTCAGACCAAGATTTCCAAATATGGAGACTGTGCAGTGTATCTCACTTGAGAAAAATAATTACGGCAACCGTTGGAGGTTGGTTGCAGGAGGAGAGGCAAGCAGGCAACAGTCTGAGTGTAAGTAGTATCCATACCCTCATTTAGGAATCAGCTCTGACCAGGGCCATCATTTCAGAGCCCAGTGCAAAGAGTTGGAGCATGTAGTTAGAAGATTAACTACAATGGAATGATACTTGGCTGTATAAAATTGTAAAGTACTAATGTATGCTACATTGTGGGTAAATGTTAGAAACATTCTCTTGGGCTGTGGCTCAGCAGGTAAAGGCACATACATCCTAGCCTGGCAACCTGAGTTCAAACCTTAAATCCCATGATTGAAGGAGAGAACTGACCCCTGAAGAAGTCGTTTAACTTCTACATGAGCATCATGGTGGCATAAACATCCCCTTCCCTACAAATATAAATAAATAAATGTAAAAAAATCACCCCCTAATTATGTTATGTGAAGGAAGACAATCACAAAAGGTTACATATTCTATGACTCACTCATAAGAAATATCCAGAATATAGAAATCCACAGAGACACGTGCCGGGAGGTGGTGGCACACGCCTTTAATCCCAGCACTCTGGAGGCAAAGGCTGGCGGATCGCTGTGAGTTCAAGACCAGCCTGGTCTACAAGAGCTAGTTTCAGGACAGCCTCCAAAGCCACAGAGAAACCCTGTCTCAAAAAACCAAAAACCAAAAACAAAAAAAAAAAAAGAAAAAAGAGAAAAGAAATCCATAAAGACAGAAGGCAGGTGAGTGATTGCCAGGGAGTGCAGGGTAGGGAAAGGGAGAATGGTCTTTTGATGGTTATGATATTTAAAAGCATGAGGTTTTCTTTTAGGGTAATAAAATGTTTTGGAAATCAACAAAAAATGAGGGCTAGAGAGATGGTTCAGTGGCTAAGAGCATTTATTACTCTCATAGAAGACTTGAGCGAGTTTGGGTCCCAGAACCCAATGTTGGGTGGCTAACAGCTACCTGTAACTCCAGTTCCAGGGAGATCTGATGCCTCTGACCTCTATGAGCATCTGCATTCATGTGCAGGGACCCGAACACAGACACATACACACATAGATGTAATTTAAAATAAAAAACCTTTTAAGGCAAATGGAAAAAGAGACCAACAAAAACAAATTGTGATTGAAAATGCCACAATGACCTAGTGCTGTAATTAAAAAGCTAACAAAACAAAACACCAGAAAGAGCTAGATAATGGAGTTAGATGATACATTTGCTAAATGCCACTCAACTGTTCATTTAAAAATGGCCAGACTTACCCGGCAAGGGGGGGGGGTACACACCACAACAATGAAGGTGGTTTTCCTGCTTTCTGTTGTGCTCGAAGTGTGCTGACCCCTGACATTTCTCCAAATTTGGGAAACTTGAATGTATTATTTATGGTAGTGGGGGACTACATTCATGATTTCTCTTACATGTATTGTTTTATTTTTAATTTATCATATATATATAATTTAAGTGGTCAGATTTATTTAGTAAATTTTTAGCAAAAATATATTTAATATATTAATATCATTAATTATTTCAGAACGGTAGCACGAGAGGATACTGAGCACAGTAGCGACTAACCAGGAACTTGGTTCCAGAGCCATCATGACTCTGAGAAACTCAGGCTGGTGCAGAAAAGGTAGAGGGATGAGGTCCCTGCAAGTTGACGGTGTTTCCTGGTGCATGCTGAGGGGTGGGTCCCTGATTTCTGAAGTCCCAGGACTCATGAGGCCTCAGAGACTTTCAATCCCAACCAGACAGGGCCCTTCTTCCCATCAGCTACCAGATGGAGAGGGCCTTATCCAAGGTCACGAGCTTCTTAGCTTGAGTCTCTGGATTCCCACTGGATTCCCATTCGTGTCTCCTCTCCAACCCTCTTTCAGGTCCTGCCACCTTCCTGTCGCCCTGTGTCTCATCCCCTCTGCCTGTGCAGCTGGGCCTTTGCAGGGTTCTCTGCACGACATGCCACCAGCCTCCTTTCCAGCAACAGTTCAGGTTCATGGAATCACAGTCACCCAGCTTGGATATGTGCTAATTATCCACACCTGTTCACAAATGCAGAGGCATGTAGGTTGGGGGAAGGTCTTGCCATCTCTAATTGTAAAGCGCCACAAGAGAGTGTGATGTCACTAAAGTGTGAGTCAGTGCAAAAGGCTTCTGCCCTCTGGGACCACCTAGCAATCTTCTAGTTGCACCAGCCTGAGGCAATGCTAATGGTGATACCATGTGGGCTTGCCTGGAGGAGACTGCTTAGCCTCCAGAATGCAGTCTGTTGCCAGATGTATCAGAAGGGTCACCCTATCCAGGCTGTTCCAGCTGCTCCCACTGCCACGACATAGCCTGTACATAAGCCAGACCCAAATCTCTCTCTCTCTCTTTCCCTCTTTCCCTCTCTCTCTCTCTCTCTCTCTCTCTCTCTCTCTCTCTCTCTCTCTCTCTCTCCCTCCCTCCCTCCCTCTCTCACATCTTCAGAAGTGTCCTCATCCTCACTGTGTTCTTCATACTTGTGATGGCTACTATTATCAACTTGACAGCATCTGGAATCTAGAAACACTCATGAGACAGACCTCTGGGCATGTCAGTGAGTGATTTTCTAGATTACGCTGAGGTAGAAAGACTGACCCTAAATGTGCGTGGCACCATGCTATCTGTTGGACTTCCAGACTGCATACAAAGGGGACAGTGAGCTGAGTGTTCATCTCTCTTAGCCTTCTGACTGCAGATGTAATGTGACTGGCTCCCACAGGCTCCTGCTGTGTCTTCCCCACCATCATGGACTGTGCCCTCACTCTGTGAGCCAATAATCCCCGCCCTCTGCTTAGGTTGCTTTAGTCAAGTCTGTTGTCACAGAAACGGGAAAAGTGACTATTATAATGCCCTTCAAGGGCGGTGAAGCTCCAATGCACGAGGCGAAGAGCCAGCTTCTTCTAAAAGCCTGTGTCCTGACACGGTTTGGAAGAGTTCGTATGTTTCAGATGAGCTGTG
Organism: Mesocricetus auratus; assembly: GCF_017639785.1. Lineage (NCBI taxonomy): Eukaryota > Metazoa > Chordata > Mammalia > Rodentia > Cricetidae > Mesocricetus > Mesocricetus auratus. The sequence goes on along the minus strand of NW_024429209.1, from coordinate 9,130,386 downwards.
TTTTCAGATGTATGTGTGTGAGTGTGTGTGAGTGAGTGAGTGTGTGTGTGTGTGTGTGTGTGTGTGTGTGTGTGTGTGTGATCTCTTGGTTCACATTAGTGACTCAGACATTTTGGATGAGCACAACAAATTCCAGACTTACATGTCGTTAACCACCATCCTTACATTTCATCTAGTTCTAGTAGCAAAGCTGGCATTAACATGGGATTGCAGGACCGTAGGGCAGGCTTGAAGCTAAATTATCCAGTCCAAACTTCTGATGAGTCCATCAGAAAATTTGAGGCGCAGATGCAGATGCAGATGTTTCATCCTGATGGTCTCCTGGCTTGACAGAGTGTGTCTCTGACTGCAGCTGTTTACATTAAGGATTTTCAGTGCTTGGGACACTTGCGGACATGGCTGCTCCTGCTTGCTCCAGGGTTCCCCATCTCTGCTTCAGTAGGGCTAGGATTACAGGTGGCCCACTATGTCTGCCTGTTGCAGAGCTGTACTCAGGTCCTCACACGTGTGTGGCAAGCGCGTTACCCACTGAGCCACCTCTCACAGCCCCTCCCTCCTTCTGTAGGCATCTCATGTGAAGTCCTTTCCTGGCCTTTTTTTCCCTTTTGTTTTTGACACAGGGTCTCTCTACAAAGCCCAAGCTGACCTGGAACTTACTATGCAGCCCAGCCTGGCTTCCAACTTCACATACTTCTGCCTTTGCTTCCGAGTGCTCAGACTGTTGCTATGAGGCACCACACCCAGCTAGAAGTCTTTCATCTGTTCTTCTCTTGAGTGTGAGGCCTGCCAGTCACCACAGACTTACAGACACTTTGAGCACACTGATGTTCTCTGAGAGGGAGTGGGGCCTGCTCATACTGAACTAAGTCCTTCCCCATTCATGTGTCCCACCCCAAAATGTGAATATGTTTGGAGATGGGATTTTTAAAAAATTAAATTTGCAAAAGTAAAATGTAATTACATTTCCCCCTTCCCTGCCCTCCCTTTATCTCCTCCCATGTCCCTTCCCGCCAGCTCCTTCCATGCCCTCCAGCTCCTCTCAAATTGATATCTTCTTTTTTATTATTGTTGCTACATGTATATGGATAAGTATGTAAATATAATCTGCTGAGTGTGTTTACTGCGGCTTGTGTGTGTATGGTTTCAGGGCTGAACACTTTGTATAGGATAACCAACTAGGAGGCTCATCCCTGAAGTGGCTAATTCTCCCTCTCTCAGCAGTTACTACATGTCTATAATTCTTTGTGTAAAGTGGGACCCCATGAGATTTCCCCCTTCCATATTAGCATGTCTATTGATATTGACTGTGCAGGTCTTGTTTAGGCAGTCACATTGATGAGATTTGTGGGAGTAGCTTCACTATCATTCCTAGGACAATACAGTATCACCGCAGACGTCCTTGTCCTCCTGTTCTTGCAATCTTTCTGCCCCTCTTCCAAGATGTTCCCTGAGCCACAGGTGCAAGGGTTGTGTTACGGATGTATCTGTTGTAGCTGGGCTCCCCACGATCCATTGTTATCTATTGCATTATGACTTGTGGTTTTCTGTAACAGTCTCCTTTTTCTATAAAAGGAAGCTTCTCTGATGAGAGGTGAGAGCTCTACTTATGGAAATGCGACCTAAAGAAAAAAAAAAGTTGCTTAAGGCCAGGCAGTGGTGGTGCATGCCTTTAATCCCAGCACTTGGGGGATAGAGGCAGGTGCATCTCTGAGGATGAGGCCAGCCTGGTTTACAAAGTGAATTCCAGGACAGCCAGGACTGTTATACAGAGAAACCATATCTCGAAAAACCAACCCCCTAAAACAACAACAAAACCCCAACAAAACAAAACAACAACAAACTTATTAAAGTGAAATGAGGCTCAGTGAGTGGTTCTAGTGAATTGTGACTGGTGTCCTTATGAAGTAGATATCAGACAGAGGTGTGCATGTACATGGAGGAAGACAATGAATGGGTTCAGTAGAAAGGTGGCCATCCACAAGCCCAGGAAATGGTGTTCATAAGAAAACCACCTGCTAGATCTCGGACCTTGTTCATCCAGTCCTAGAATCACAAGAAGATGAAACTTTTATGAAGCCACTGGGTCTTTGGTTGCCCTAGTAACCTAATACTGGTTCTGTCCCAGGTGGTGGTCCCTCCTTTCTGGAGGGAGTTATTCTATGTGTCTACTGCACTCAGTGGCTAAGGACACAGAAGGTACCTCCAAAGCAGAAAGACAACTAGAATCCAGTTCCCAGCAGGCTGCCCCATGGGACAGCTCATGTCAGATGTTTGACAGTATCTGTCTGGAAAGATGGACCCTGATTTTCATGTCTCTTTGGCTGCTTCCCTCAACCATCTGGAGGTTTCTGTCCCTTTTGCCTTCTTTTAGTTTTAGTGTGTTTCTATGTGTGTGAATGTGTGCTTGTGTGTGTGGGGCTGCTAGACACATGTAGACAATTTAGAACTGGCTTTGCTCTTAAGTATATCTAGATGCTGGGATCCAGTGGGAGGTGATGGTTTCTGAGCCATCCCTGGTTGGGGCTGACTCAGAGTAGGGCCTGATCCCCAGAATACAGTTGGGAAGGATAGCCATGGTGGGCTTTGGAGGCTTCAAGTCTATTGCTCCTGAAGTGTGGCTTAGGGTCTCATGTGATTTTCTGGGGCCCACTTCTGTGAAATTCAGGGACTGAAGCTTACTGTTAGCTGGATGCCTGAGCAATCGTAGAAGAACAAAGAACAAAGTTCACCCCTTTCTGAGGGTTCAGCCCAGATGGTGCTTCAAGACAGGAATTGATTATACATGTTGAGAAAGGCCAGTGTAGAAAGCTGACACGGTCGCTGATTGGCTGGCCAAGGTTACTGGGAGCAAAGAAGACAGAAGAGAGGATGGCAAGTGTCTAGAAGGAAGGGTCCCAGGGTGGACCCTTATTACTGACAGCTGGCTTCCTTCTGGGCTCAATGCTAGAGGTCAAAAACCAGTTGTCTTAGCTACAGGGCACATTTTCTTAGAAGAGCAGAGGGCAGATGAATTAACACACGAGTGTGAAGTTTGGGGGATATGAAGGAAAGTGAGAGGTTCATACAGTCAGGGGGTGAAGGCTTGATCTACATGAGGCAGAGTGACTAACAGAAGGGAGTGAGGTGCAGGCATGTTCCATCGCTTTTCTGTCTCCGGCTGAACCATCCCCCTGAGCCCTCTGTGTCAGCTGTTGGTTCTAAAGAATAGCACTGGTAAGAATACTGTAATTATGTCAGCTCTGAGATCCTCTGGTGCAAGGCCCCAAGTTAAAGCCCAATATTGTATCATGGCCCAACATTGTGAAATAGCAAGAGCCTCAAAGATCCTTACTAAATTCTCCTCTCTGTTCTGTTCCTGCTTAGAGGGTTCCCCAAATAACAAACCTTCCTTACCCAGGGGACCCTGTATAATTCTTGTTTATCCCCAACAGCTCAGTTCTCTATCAGCTCACAGAGTCACCCAAATAAGCCCATTACACCTGACCCACTTTAGGCCCTTAGATGTGTTCACTCTTTCTAAGTACAAGGCCTGTATAACTCTGTGTGGTGTATTGTGTCTTCCTGACACAAACCGTCCCTGTCATAAACTGCTAAGGTTGAGTGTCTCTTTCACACTTGGGTATGTGGGAATCTCCTTCATCAATCCATTGCACAAGAGGCAAGAAAGGCAGATGGTCTCGCCAGCCAGACACTATCATTTGAGCCCCTCTTGAGAGTAAGCTGCCACTCCCAATTTAATTTAACTGACCTTTTGGAGTTTCTCAGATTAAGTTCTTGCTAGGTCAAGTAGGAAGGTTCCCTTGGAGACTTGTGTGTGTGCTTCATGCTCTGACCTCTGAGTGAACTGTTGCCTCCTTCATTTGACTCCGGGCACCAGCTTCAACCCCTCATGAGTCCTCTTAGCAACCTACTTATCCTTTCCTTTTGGTTTTGAGGACACAGACATTGGGATTTCTGATCACCATCATGACTTCCATTCTAGAAGGAGTGTATGAATGAGCAAGAGAGAGTCTTATAGGGAGTGAGCCTCCGTATAATTAAGGGTTTCAATTTGATATTTCCTAGTTATCTCTATCAGTTAGAATAAAAGATGTAGCTGCTGTAACAAAATACAACTATGCAACTTGGCTTATAGAACCAATAAGCTCTTTGTCTCTCATACCGTTGTCTAAGGTATTGCTCTAGGTTAGCAAGTAGCTGTGTCAAATATGAATTTTCAAGAGTTCAGGTTCGTGTGTGTGTGTGTGTGTGTGTGTGTGTGTGTGTGTGTGTGTGTGTAGAAGTTGACTTTGGGTATCTTCCTCATTACTCTCCATTTTACTTGAGATATGGTCTCTTCCTGAACTTACCAATAGGTTGACCAGTAAGCCCCCTGTCTCTTCTTCCCCAGTAGGTGTTGACCTTATGTGGGTTCTGGAGATCAAACTCAGGTCTTCATGCTTACATGGCAAAAACTTTACCGACTGAACAATCTTTCCATCACTTAGGCTCATCTTTGACTGATTTCTGTTTGATCATTGTTATCTAGTTGGTGAAGGAGGAAGAATGCACAAAGCCAGGATCAACAGGATTATGAATTTCTTTGTAAACAAGTGAAAGAACAATTACTCATATTGTATCTGTACATACCTCATCTCTGGAACCTTGGGTACCCACAGCCTCAAGGCAAGTGAGGAGACACAGTCTTTGGCAGAATGGGCACTTGGGATTACAAACATGATATCTTATTTCTATTGCTGTGATAAAAAACCATGGCCAAGGTAATTTATTAAAAGAAAAAATTTATTTTGGGGCTTATGGTTCCAGAGGGTTGGTGTCCACAATGGTGGAGAAAAGACATGGCATTAGGAACAGCTGAGATCTCATAGCTTGATCTCCAGTTATCAGTGAGAGAGAGAGAGAGAGAGAGAGAGAGAGACACACACACACACACACACACACACACACACTGAGAGTGGTGAGAGTCTTTTGAAACTTTAAAGCCCACCTCCATTGATACAACTCCTTCAATAAGAACACACCCCTTAATCCTTTCCAAACAGTTCCACCAACTGGGGACCAAGTGTTCAAATTTATGAGCCTAAGGTTGCTGTTTTCATTTTGAAGCACTAAATATGACTTACTACATCCAGCTCACATATACACTTTTAAATTAAAGTAAAAAGAAACAGGTGATGTTAATTTTAATATTATATCTTCACTGAATATATATGTAAAAGTCATCATTTCAATACACAATATAAAATCACTGAGACATTTTATACCTTTCTAATATCAAGTCTTTTAAATTCAGTGAGTTAATTTGGATTTCCTCTATGTCTCTCTCTCTCACCATCCACATTTCAAATCCTCAGCTACCACACGTGCCTGGAGGCTGTGAACTGGTCAGCCCAGCTCTGTATCATCTCTCAGAAGGTTGCCAAGGGCACTAAACTACATTTGCTGGTGGTCGGCACCTTTTCATGAACACGCCCATGTTGGCTTCCAAAATCAATGTCTGCTTTCGGGGACCCCTTCCTAAGAACATGAGAGCAAATGTTCTCCAGAGGGCAATGCCGGGCTGGAAGCCCTAGGAGAGCTGTTGGGGGCAGCACTGGAACCAGCCCTTCATCCACCCCTTCACTCACCTCTTCATTTACCGTGAGTCTAGGGTGAGTACAGCTCTGAGAGGAACAGGTCCTTAACTGCCATCAGAACTGCAGCTTGCTGGGGCAATGTTCTGTGAATCAGACTAAGATTTCGGTCACGTGGTGTGCAGTCTCCTTTCCAGCCCATTGACACCACCTCCCATGATTCATCTGTTTCTCAGAGAAGCATCTCACGTCGTTAATTGCCTGCATCCCATGGCCCGCCTGCCACTCCCCAAAGCTGCAAATCAAGGTTTTTGTGACATCTCTTCCCTAGCAGTGACTTGTGATTAGGTTGTTGTTCCTAAAAAAGGTCCATCCCTCATCATCTTTGCAATTTCCCCTTGATTTTCTTGTTTGTTAAATTGCAGTTCCCTAGATAAAGACTGGTTTGGGAGTCTACTCACTTTCCTGCTCGTTACTCAGCCAGAAAGCACACCTAAGACTCAGGCTGTGGGACGCTACTTCAGAGACCGGTCCAATGCTTTCAGAGATGGGGAAACTGAGGACTGGGAAGGGAAAATTGCTTGCCCCAAATCACATAGTTTTTATTCCATCTTTTTGCCTTCAACCCACTCCAGCCTCTGACTCATAGGGCTGGCTCGGCTAGGCCAATGTTGTACTGTATGACTTATCACTGGAAATATTTCTTCCCATGGTGGGAGGAAATGTTTGGATCCTAAACAGCCCTCAGGTGTTTGGAGCTAGCCAACAAAGAACTCTGAATTCCAGTTTTATTGACAGCTGAGTAACTCTGGAGGGGTACCTTGCTTCTCTAAGCACTAGTTTCAATTTTTGGGGAATGTTTTTGAGACAGAGTCTCATTATGTAACCCTGGCTGTCCTGGAACTCACTATGTAGAGCAGGCTGGCCTTGAACTCATAGAGATCTACCCATCTCTGCCTCCTGAGAATTGAAGGCATGCACCACCATGCCTGGCATCGGTTTCCATCTTAACAGTGACAGTAACAACTGAGCCACATTAGTTGACAATGGTGATTGTGAACAAATAACCCTTTTCTCTAGTCCTCAGAGAGTGGCCTTTGCTGAACTCAGCGACTGTCTCTCTCTTCAAGCTGCCCCTGGGCTCTGCTACATGTCTGAGTCCTTCAAGTCTGGTGCGGTTTTCTGACACTGGGCTTTTGTCTGTACCATTTCCTCAGCTAATGATGCTCTCCCCACTCTCTCTTCTCCTGCTCCTCTGGTTGGTACCTTCTCATTCTTCAGAGGTCGCTCCCTAGTGACCTCCTTTGAGAGGTCTTTTTAGTCCCCTAATGAGCCCCAAATGCTTACCGTATCACCACATAGCTCTGTGCATTGGCCTCAGTGGTTAGTGTAGAGTAATAGATTTCACCATGTCACTTTCATGCTTATGTGTCATTGTGCTCATCTTCCTCACCTTCTCACCCCTCTGAATGGTCACCTTTCTCTTTCCGTAGTCTTCCCTGTTGCTTTCATGCACTTGTGTTACCCTCAAGACCTTTTCTTCCTTTCTCATGACCCTCTTTCTAGTCTCAGGGTCTGTATTGTATAAATTCATGCACATGTATGTATAACTTTAAATGTAAGTCCCGCAGATATGAGAAAATATGCAGTATTTGTTTTTCTGAACCTGGCTCATTTTGTTTAACACGATGACTTCTAGTTGCATCCATTTTCCTGCATATGTTATGATTTCAGGTATTTTTTTAGGCTGAATAAAATGTCATTGTCTGTATATACTTCATGTTCTCTATCCATTCATCTGTTGATGGACATCGAGGCTAGCTCCATTTCCTGGCTATTGTGGATAGTGTAGTCTCTCAGTGATGTGTGAGTCCTTCGGGCATTAACCCAAGAGTGGTATAGTTGGATCGTACTCTGCTTCTATCTTCAGGTCCTCTCCACTGATTTCACACTCACTAGTAGTGAGGGAGGTTTCTTTTTTCCCTACAACTTCACCAGCATTGCTTGCCACTCTTTTCTTGATGTTAGCTATTTTAACTGTGGTGAGGTAGACTCTTGAGGAACTTTTAATTTGCATGTCCCCAATGACAAAGGATGCTGAGCACTTTTCAAGTATTTATTGATCATTTGGATTTTTTTCTTTTGAGAACTATCTATTCTGTTCATTAGGCCATCTATTGATTGGATCATTTGTTTCTTAGTGTTTAATTGATATAGTTATTTATACATTTTATGGATTACTCTCTTGAGTGGCTGGCAAAGATTTATTTTTAAAGATCTATTTATCTATCTATCTATCTATCTATCTATCTATCTATCTATCTATCTATCATGGATGTAGTATTCTGTCTGCATGTATGCCAGAAGAGGTACCAGATCTCATTACAGATGGTTGTGAACCATGTGGTTGTTGGAATTGAACTCAGTGCTTCTGGAAGAACAGCCAGTACTCTTAACCACTGAGCTATCACTCCAGCACCTGGCAAAGATGTTTTTATTTTACTGTGCAGGCTGTCTTTTTACTCTGGTGATCATTTGCCATGTGGAAGGTTTTTAATTTCATGTGACTTCATTTATAGAAGTTTGGAGTAATTTCTGATACTGTTGGAATCTTGTTTTAGAAAGTCCTTGTCTCTGCATGTGTCTCACAGGGTTTTACCTATGTTTTCCTGTAGCAGTTTCAAATTTTCCAGATTAATCTTTGATCCATTTTGAATTGATTTTTGTTCAGAGTGAGAAATGTGAATCTAGTTTCATTCTTTCACAATATGGAGCTCCAGTTTTTCTAGAGCCTTTTGTTAAAGACGCCATCTTTTCTTGAATGTTTGTTTGTGACAGCCTTGTTAAAAATTGACTGTAGTTGTGTGGGTATATTTCTGAGTTCCCTGTTCTACTCCATTGATTTGCACATCTATTCTTGAGACAGTACCTTTCTGTTTATATTATTGCAGCTCTGCAATGTAATTTAAGATCACATATTGTGATATTTCCAGAATTTCTCTTTTCTGTCCACAATTGCTTTAGTTGTTTGAGGTCTTTTTGCTATAATGTGAATTTTAGGATTTTTTCTAGTTCTGCAAAGAATGTCATTGGAATTTCGATGAGGATTATGTTGAATCTGTAGATTGATTCCAGAAACATAATCATCTCCTTTGTTAGGTTTATACAATGTTGTAAGAAAGCTCTTGTGAGTGGAATTTTCACTTTGATTTCTGTCTCAGCGGGTTAATTATTGGTATATAGAAAAACCATTTATTTTTGTATGCTGATTTTGTATCCTGCTACTTTGCTGAAAGTGTATATAAGGGCTAAGAGTTTTCTGATGTGGTCTTTAAAGTCTTAAGTATAGGATTGTGTGTTGTCTACAAATAGGGATAATTTGACTTATTCTTTTCTTGTTTGTAACCCTTTTATTTTTCTCTTGCCTAGCTAAGACTCAGCACTATATTGAATAAGAATGTAGAGAATGATTACTTTTGTCTTATTCCAGAGTCCAACCTCCCCCACTTACTACAATGATAGTGTTAAGTTTGTTGTGTCATATTGAGGTATGTCCCTTCTATTTTTATTTCTAGTTCTCCAAGGCTTTTATTATGAAGGATTGCTGAACTTTGTCAAAGCCTTTTCTACATTGACTGAGATGACCACGTGGATTCTGCCCTTAAGTCTACTTATGTGCTGGATTAAGGAGATTGATTTGTGTGTGTTGAATAACCTTTTATCCACAGAATGAGAATAACTTGCTCATGGTATACAGTATTCTTCTTCTTTCTTTTCAAGACTGGATTTCTCTGTGTAGCTTTGGGGCCTGTCCTGGAATTCACTCTGTAGACCAGGTTAACCTCAAACCCACAGCGATCCTCCTGCCTCTGCCTCCTGAGTGTGCTGCCACTGCCCAGCTATATGCACTCAATGTAATATGTTCTTAAGCTTGATTTTCAAGAATTTCTTGGTGAAATTTTGTGTTTCTGTTCATCAGAGAAATTGGTCTATAGTTTTCTTTTTTGTTGTTGTGTCCTTATCTACTTGTGTAAAGTTGGATTTGCACAATGAACTTGGAAGTGTTATTTCCTATTTCATAGAAGAGCTTGTAAGTTCTTTGAAGGCTTGGTTGTCTTGACAATGAATCTGTCTGGTTCTGGACTTTCCTTGTTAAAAGGCCTTTAATTACTGCTTCCATATTGCTGTTATGGACTGTTTAAATTGTTGATATCTTCTTAATTTTATTTTTGTGGATATATATATATATATGTGTGTCTGTGTGTGTGTGTGTGTGTGATGTATACATGCATATTTGCATGCATGGGCACATGTGTACAAAGGTACTCATGTGAATGGAGGCATGTGGTTGAAACTGGTATTTTCCTTGATTGCTCTCTACCTTATTCATTTAAGGGTCTCTCAATTGAACCCAGAGTTCACCACTTCAGCTAGTCTGGCTGGCTAGCTTGCTCTGCCATTTTCCTGTCTCTGCTTTTTGCAGTGCTGAGGTTATAGTCAGGTTGCCTGGCTTTTCTGTGGGTCTGAGGGATCTGATCTCTGGACCTTATGTCTTCCTGGCAAGTACTTTCCCAACTGAGCTATTTCCTCAGAGAATTGATTTCATTTTGATAGGTCTTATGTGTCCTGGAATTTATTCATTTCTTCTAGATTCTTTACCAATTTTTTTTGAATGTAAGTGTTCAAAGTACTCCATAATGATGCTTTCTATTTCATTGGAACCCACACTAACTTGCCTCCTCCACTCTAATTTCATTACTGTGGGTTTTTTCTTTCTTTTAGTTAGTTTGGCTAAGAGTTTGTCAATCTTGGTTATTTTTACAAAGTCCCAATTCTTGTTTGATCAATTCTACATATTATCATAATTTCAGAAATTTCTGATCTGATTTTTATTATCTCTTACACCTTCCTGCTTTTGGGTTTGGATTATTGTTTTTCTGGGATCCTGATGTGCATCCCGAGGTTATTTGTTTGAGTTGCACACAATCCTCTTATACCTAGTCTGGACTATGTCCCATAGGTTCTCATTTGATTCTAGAAATTTTGAAATTTTCTTTCTGGTTCTTTTAATGGCTCACTAGTCATTCCAGAGTGTGTTATTCACGCTCCATGTATGCTTATGAGTTCTCTTGTTATTGATTTATAATTTCATCCTATTATTTGGTACCAGAAATTATTTCATTATTTTTTGTATTTGAGAAGACCTAATGGGTAGCCTAAAATATGGTCTATCCTAGAGAAAGTTTCATGGACTGCTGAGAAGAACATGTGTTCTGTTTCTGTTGGATAGAACGTGCTGTATCATCTGTTGGGTCCGTTTGATCTGTGGTGCAGTATAACACTGGTTTTGTTATTTTTTAGTTTGGATGACTTATCTAGAGATAAAAGTGGGGTATTCAAACCACCCACTGTTATTCCATCAATACTAATTTGACATTTTATGCCCATTAGCGTTTGTTTTTTTTAAATAAAATTTAAAGCTCCAAATTTTAGAGCATATATTTATGACAGTTATATCTTGTTTTAAAATGATATATTTTATTAATTCTTAGAGAATTTCATATAATATATTTTGATCATATTCACTCCCACTCCTCCCTCCAGCTCTTCTCAGATCCACCATTTTCCTCTCTCCTCCCATTTTTTTCTTTCTGTCACTGTCTCTCTGATTCTCTCTCATACATACAGCAGATGCTGTGTGTTCTTTTTGTTAATATGTAGCGCTTTACTTATCTCTTAGGACCAATTTTTGTTTGAAATCTACATTATCAGATATCAGAATAGCTACACTCACTTATTATTGGTATATGCTCATTGGATAGATTACCCTTTACATTTTGACTCTTAAGTCTGTCTTTACCTGTCATGTTGTTTCTTAGAGCTAACAGATCTAGATTTTTAATCCATTCATCCGTTTTGCATTTCTGTATTGATGATTTGTGTGCATTTAAGGTTATTATTGACACATATGTATTAATTCTTGTGGCTTCTTTGGTCGTTTTTCTGGTTGGTTGGAGCATTGTTGGATTTTTCTTTCTCTCCTGTTAATATAATAAATAGCCAGTTTACTGTGTTGGACATGATGGATTCCTTCCCAACTCTCCTTTATTTATCTATTACTCTCATGAAATTAATTCTCTTATGTGCTCTCGTGATTGGCTTTCTCCTTCCTCTGTGTATAGCATTTTTTTTGGCATCTTCTGTAGTACTGGCTTGGTGGTTATGAACATTCTTAGTTTGTGCTTGTCTTGGAATGTTTCTATTCCTCTGTCCATGATAAAACAGCTTGACTGGACACTGACATATATTTTTCCATGCTTTCCTGGGTTTGAAGGGTGGCGATGAAAGACTGGATGCTGTCTCAGGTTCTGCTCTTTGTAGGTGAGCTGATGTTTCCTCATGCAACTTTTAACGTTGTTTCTTTGCTTTGGCATTTTGACATCTTGACTATAATATGTCATGGAGATGTTTTTCTCTGGCCATATCCATTTGAAGTCAATTTTTTTAAAGGAAGAAAATAGGTCTGTTGAGTATACTGTAGGGGCTAATGTATTGGAATTTTGGACAGTTAAAAAGGTACTGCCCAGCCTACAAGATCAACTCAAGAAAATCAGCAGCCCTACTATATACAGATGATAAAAGGGCTGAGAAAGAAATCAGAGAAACATCGCCCTTTACAATTGCCACAAACAACACAAAATACCTTGGGGTAACGCTAACCAAACAAGTGAAAGACCTGTATTGCAAGAACTTTGAATCTTTAAAGAAAGAAATTAAAGAAGCCCTCAGAAAATGGAAAGATCTCCCATGCTCTTGGATAGGTAGGATCAATGTAGTAAAAAAGGCAATCCTGCCAAAAGCAATCTACAGATTCAATGCAATCCCCATTAAAATCCCAGCACAATTCTTCACAGACCTTGAAAGAACAATAATCAATTTTGTATGGAAAAACAAAAGACCCAGGATAGCCAAAACGACCCTGTTCAACAAGGCAACATCCGGAGGTATCACCATCCCTGGCTTCAAGCTGTTATAGAGCTATAGTCCTGAAAACAGCTTGGCATTGGCACAAAAATAGACAGGTAGACCAATGGAATCGAATTGAAAACCCTGATATTAACCCATACATGTATGAACATCTGATCTTTGACAAAGAAGCTAAAAATATACAATGGAAAACATAAAGCATCTTCAACAAATGGTGCTGGCATAACTGGATGCTGGCATGTAGAAGAATGCGGATCAATCCATGTCTATTGCCATGCACAAAACTTAAGTCCAAATGGATCAAAGACCTTAATATAAATCCAGCCACACCGAATCTCTTAGAAGAGAAAGTGGGTGGTACCCTTGAATGAATTGGTACTGGAGACAGCTTCCTGAACATAATACCAGTAGCACAGACAGTGAGATCAACAATTAATAAGTGGGACCTCCTGAAACCGAGAAGCTTCTGTAAGGCAAAGGCCACAGTCAGCAAGACAAAAAAGGCAGCCCACAGAATGGGAAAAAATATTCTCTAACCCCACATCTGACAGAGGGCTGATCTCTAAAATTTACAAAGAACTCAAGAAGCAAGTCTCCAAAACACCAAAGGATCCAATTAAAAAGTGGGCTACAGAACTAAGTAGAGAATTTTCAACAGAGGAGTGTAAAATAGCTGAGAGGCACTTGAGAAAGTGCTCAACATCCTTAGCCATCCCAGAAATGCAAATCAAAACAATTCTGAGATACCATCTCACTCCTGTCAGAATGGCTAAAATTAAAAACACCAATGACAATTTAAGCTGGAGAGGATGTGGTGAAAGGGGAACACTCCTCTACTGCTGGTGGGAGTGCCAACTTGTTCAGTCACTTTGGAAATCAGTATGGAGATTCCTCAGAAAAATGGGAATAAACCTACCATAATACCCAGCAACTCCACTCTTAGGCATATACCCAAAAGATGCACATTCACACAACAAGGATGTCTGTTCCACTATGTTCATAGCAGCATTATTTGTAATAGCCAGAACTTGGAAGCAACCTAGATGCCCCTCAACTGAAGAGTGGATAGAGAAAATGTGGTATATTTACACAATGGAGTACTATTCAGCAGAAAAAACAATGGAATCCTGAGATTTGCAGGCAAATGGATGACACTAGAAGAAACCATCCTGAGCAAGGTAACACAGTCACAAAAAGAGAAACATGGTATGTACTCTCTCATATATGGATTTTAGACAAAGATCTGGGGAGTGCCAGCCTACAATCCCATGGCCAGAGAGTCTGGGAAACAGAAACTTCATTCAGTGGCTGATGGAAGCAGAGGCAGACTCCCACGGCTAAGCACTGAGCTGAACTCAAGAAAGCCAGTGACAGAGAGGGAGGACTGATGTCCAAAGGCATGAAGACTAGGCTGGTTTAACCCCCAGAAACAGCTGACCTGACAAGAGTTAGCTCTTGAATCCCAGACTGATGCCTGGGAACCCAGCATAGGACTGATCAAGACCCCCTGAATGTGGGTGTCAGTGAGGAGGCCTAGGTAATCTATTGAGCCTTGGGTAGTAGATCAGTATTTATCCCGGGTATACAAATGGGCTTTGGATTCCAATCCAACAATGAGAGATGCACTCTCACCCTGAACTCTTGGGGGAGGTCTAGGCCCTGTCCTGGATGAAATGACAGACTATGGACATCCCCATGGAGGGCCTCACCCTCCCTGGGGAAATGAGGGGATATTGGAGGGGGTTGTTAGGAGAGCACAGGAGGAGGGGAGGGGAATGGAGAGGGACCTGTAATTGACATGTGAAGCAACCTTGTTTCTAATTTAAATTTAAATTAAAAAATAAATAATAAAGTAAATTCTTAAAAAAAGGTACTGCCCAAAGCCTCAAATAGCAGTTTTTGAATCAGACATTGATAGTTCAACCTTAAGCTTTAATATATATAGGAATATATATTTGAGGAATAACAGTAGGAAAATGTGAAAAATCTTTGCTTTCCATTATGTTTCAATAGTCAAAGAACCTTTGTACTCACATTAAAAATGCTTCAATTCTTCATTGGCAGGAGTCCCAAATCTGAGCTGAGGCATTTCAGTCCATGTGTGGACTGAGCCTGTGCCTGGTGCCAAGTGCCCATGTGTATTCAGAAGCAAGGCAAAAGTGGAGCTGTGCAAAACAGCATGGGAGCCCTGCTAGGACCCCTCGGGCTTGCGTGCCCTCCATTTTGAATTAAGTTTAGGTCATTACATGCTCAGAAATCTTTTACTGTCATCACATTTTCATACCCCTCCATATTCAGTTGTGAGACTCTGTAGGGGACTGACCTATAGTTTAAGAGGCTGAGTCTCCTTATGCCAGGGCGCTTGCCACTCAGCCTGTGAGGAGTCACAGCCTATGTTTCCAATCCTGACTGGAGGTGAGTCAGCCAGCCCCTGATTTGGGCTGGTCCTCGGACGCCCATTCTTTCCTTTTCCACACCAGATTTGTTCTTAGCTGGTCTGTGGAGCCCAGTTAACATGTGAAGTGGATGTCAGAAGGTTGGCCTGATCTATGCAGTGGAAACTAATATGGGAATGCATAGGTGGGGAAGAGTAGGAAAGCCCCCCAGAGAGGGCGAGGCAGAGTGTGGGGAAGTGCCGCATGTGGGACACAGGGAGCTGTCTTTTGTGGGTGTTAGGAGCTTGCGTCTTTCTTGAGTTAGTGGGTAAACATTGGAAGTTCAGATTCTCCTTGACCAATGCTGGGGTTGCATTCTGACAAACCCATCACCATGCTGCAAATATCATAGGTCAGAAATACATTTTTTTTTTGGTTTTACGAGACAGGGTTTCTCTGTATTGTTTTGGAGGCTGTCGGTCCAGCCTGGCCTCGAACTCCCAGAGATCTGCCTGCCTCTGCCTCCCGAGTGCTGGGATTAAAGGCGTGTGCCACCACCACCCGGCTTCAGAAATACATTTAATGACAAGGCCTGCTGGGCACCCTCGCTTAGCATCACGGGGCGGGGGGTACTCGTGTGGAGTGTAGGTTGTTCCCCTTCCCTGCAAGGCTGGTGGGGAGTCGAGTGTTGCTCACACTGCCCAGTGTGGAGAGAGAAAATTAAACTGCACATGGTTGACCCACAAAAAGATAAATGTCGAACTCTAGGATACAGTCTCTATTGAATGTGTATCACTTTTGCATGATCACAGAGACAAGGGATTGTTAAGTCAGAGTGGGGAAGTCATGAACTATATTTTTTCTGGTGTTGGGCCCAAACAAGGGACTTTTAATGTGTAAGTATTCTACCACTGGTGAGGTCCCTACCTGGCTGTGTATTTTATATTTCTTCTTTGTTCAGTGTGTCTACTGTCTATGCACACACGTGTTGCAGTGTGTGTGTGTTTGTGTGTAAGCCAGAAGTTAATGTTGGGTGTCTTTCACTATTGTTCCACACTTTATATTTTGTGGGTTTTGTCCTGTCTTGGAACTCCAAGAGACTTCAAAGTTGGCCCTGCATTCCCAGGGATCTGCTTATTTTGGTCTTCCAAATGCTGGGATTAAAGGCCAGTGCCACCATGTCCAAGCTGTCCATCTTGTCTTCTGAGAACAGAGTCTTTCACCGACCCTCAAGATCCTGGAATGTCTATATAACTCATCTGTAAGCTCTGGGTAGGTGTTGCTGCCATACCCTCTTCCCACCCCAACATTAGGGTTACAGATGACTATTACAGCTTTTTATGTAGGTACAGGGGATCCAAACTCAGGTCTTCAAGCTTCTGTAATAGGCATTTTACCAGCCAAGTTATCCCCCAGCCCCTAGATTATTTCTTGATTACTAAGCAGTTTCTTTAATAAGTTTTTACAACATTTATTTGTGTGTGTGTGTGTGTGTGTGTGTGTGTGTGTGTGTGTGTGTGTGTGTTTAGGTCAGAGGAAAACTTGAGGGAATCAGTTTTCTCATGCCACTATGTGGGCTCCAGGATTGAACTCAGGCTTGGCAGCTGGGACTTTTCCCCCTTGAGCCCTTTGGCAAATCCCTGTGAGAAATTTCTTTAGACAAAACATTACATGGAGGCTGGCCCACACCTGCATTTGGGTTGCATGATGTTGGCATTTGGGAAGAGTCCTGGTCAGGGTTATTGGAGGTGATGAGGTGGACACTGTCAAGGGCTGAGGCAGTGGAGGGGGATGGGACTGTTCAGAACAGGGCTGGGTCTATTTGCAACCCTTAGGTCACCCAGCTTCTGGCATGCTCAGTGCCTGGTGAACACATGTGGAATAATACCAATAGTACCAATTACTGCTCACAGGTGTCACACATGTACCATGTGCCTGTCAGCTTCTTAAGAGTCGTACATGGGCTACCTCAGTTCTGCTTGCAGTTGTGAGGTAAGTAGCACCACTGTCTCAGTGAGGGGAGAGTTGAAACACAAGGAGACTCAGCGACTTTCAAAGTCAACTCCACTTGGAACCAGTGGAATCTGTATTCGAATCCATGAACTCTAAGTCTTGATAACCATCCCAGGGATCAAAGCAATTTGTTTTTATAAATGGAAGGGCGACTTTAGAAAGAAATTTAAGGACTTTCTTGTATTTTTCTCTCTCTCCCTTCCCTCCTCTCTTTTGTGAGAGATTTGCCATAGCATTATGTGAATTTATTGGATTTATAATATGGGTTACAGAGGCAACAGTTTCAGTTAAGGAAAATTGGCTGCTTTTTCCAAATGTCATGTATCTCATTTTCTTTCAGCAGCGCTGGCCTTCTCCAGCTCCTCTCAGCTCCTACGTCATTCAGAAGTAGGCCCCACAATTAGAATGTGAGAAACCCTCACACACCAATCTGGGTTTTGATATTTGTTCCAAGGGACACTTAAAATAAACCCTGAAGTTGATTATGAAAGAAGAGAAATGAATGGGAACTAGAGGATATTGAACAAGAAGTGAACGCGGGGCAGTCGGACATTGCCAATGACGAGGGACCCCATTCATCCATGAACAAACCACCCACCCCTCTGGTTCTCCCGAGGGTACATAGGTCTTTCTCTGTCCCCTGTCTGATCCCACACCCATGTCTTATATGTCCTTCCTTCTCCTCTCTTCTTCCCTCCTTCCTTCTTTGGTTTAGTCTTTGAATCACTGACCAATTCATCCATTTCTGTTTTTTATTTTTAAAATCCAAGGGCAATTTTATTGGAGTTTGAAAGGACCTCCCACTCCCAGGCAGGCAATCAGTAGATCTCAGTAGCTGCCTGGAAAAAGAAAATGGAGGGGAGAGAGAGGGAGGGAGGGAGAGAGGGGAGGAGGGAGGGAGGGAGGAGAGGGAGAGAAAAGCCACACTCTAAGCTGGCATGAGGTCAGGCACATAGTAGACAAGCAACCACATGATGTGGAGGGAGGCTTTAAAGAAAGAGACAGGAAGCCTAAAGTATTGCTGGGCGGTGGTGACACACGCCTTTAATCCTAGCACTTGGGAGACAGAGGCAGGTGGATCTCTGTGAGTTCGAGGCCAGCTTGGTCTACAGAGCTAGCTCCAGGACAGCCAGGATTATTATTTAGAGAAACCCTGTCTCAGAAAACCTTAAGAAAAAGAAAAGAAAGACAAGAAAAAGTGCATGTTAGGTTCTGGCCAGAATCTGAAAGAAAGTGACAGAGAAAGGAGAATGAGGAGCTGTTCCTTCTGACTCAGGCCTTAGAAAGGAGGGCAGACCCAGCGGACCCTCACCATGGCTCATAGGAATCACAGTGGGAATATGAGGACAAGGGAGGGGAGTTCTGTGAAGGAAAAGTGCAGTACCCCATTAAAGAAACGAGCCCTCATGGCTTAAGATGAGCTTGCCTTTTAGGGGTGGTCCCTTGATTGGATGAATGACTCACTCAATTGGAATGTTAGGCTTTGTCTCCATCCATGCCAAAGGTTCTACTTTCTTTCCATTACCTGGCTGTTATTGCTACTGTAACTTGCCCTCTCTGATGAAGTAGCCCTAACTATTCTTACAGAATTGGGCCGATGGCTGATCTGAGATCTTAGATCTGAGGTGTGGAAGTGTTGAGTGTGGCATTGACTCCTCCTTTTAATAAACATCTATTGGGCATATGCTCCCTTCCTGACACTGTGTTGGCTGCCAAGGACGCAAATCAGTAGACCACAGTTCCTGACTATGAGGAGCTCCTCAGCTAGCAGAGAAGATGGACATGAAAGCTGATGGCTCATGGTAGGGTACATAAGAGCCAGGAAGAAAGGCAGCCCAAGGAAGGAATGACTGCGAAGTGGAATGTGATCTAGCACAGGGCTTTGTTTTTTTTTCTGTAGCCCCTTAGTGTTTATACCATTTCGCAAGAACCAGTCTGGGATGGCTGACTTACTTATTAAACATATTTTATATGCCTAGAATTGCTGTAGAGCATTTATAATCATTTATATACAGCACTGCTAACAACCCCAAAGGAGTTTGATTTATAGATGTTAAATCCCTCATCACACAAATAATAAGAAGCAAAAACGGGATCAGAAAGAGCAGAGAGAGAGAGAGAGAGAGAGAGAGAGAGAGAGAGAGAGAGAGAGAGAGAGAGAGAGAGAGAGACGTTTAAATTCTTCTAATGTGGGTCAGATTCTTGGGTCCTGGCCTAGGACAGATAGGGACATAGGGAGTTAATTAAACAGAGGTGAGCAAACGTGTCCAAAAGTGACTCAATCAGTTTCTATTATATAACAGAGTACTGCTAAAAATTTCAGTTACACTGCTAAGGTTTTCTGTGAGATAACCTCATCTGAGCTTCAAAGTATGGCAGTGGTTGAGCTAAATTCCCGATGTAGATTTTCTTTAATGACCTGTTCCCTGTTCATTCATTCTGGGTTCCAGATCCTGGCTCTGAGCTAAAGACTCGCTAGAGTCTGAGCCCTGAACACATACCGCCCTTATTTGAACTTGTCTCTTTGGTAGATTACAAGAGCATAAACCAATTACACAAACACATCACAAACTTCTAAATGTATTTGTTTGTTAGCGTATCGTCAGAGAACCTATGCCGTTAAGCACAAATCAAGAGATGGGCAAGAGTGCATTTCATCACATGATCATATTACATCACGTGACCTGGTCCAACAACAAGAGAAGGCATACCTCTTCTAAAGAGAGGTAACAAAGAGGGAGTATTTTCTTTCTTTCTGTTTATTTTTATTTTATGTGTATGGAGTTTTGCCTGCATATATGTCTGTGCCCACGGAAGACATGAGACCACCTGGGACTAGAGTTACAGATGGTTGTGAGCTGCCATGTGGGTGCTGGAGATTGAACCCGGGCCCTTTGGAAGGATCAGCCAGTGCTCTTAAGCACTGAACCCCCTCTCCAGCCCCAAGAGTAAATATTTTCCAACTGTCATCTAAGAGTGGCAGCAGTTTTTTAGCCATAGTCCTAAAGGAAGAGTTGCAGGGTAGAAGCTGGAGAAGCTCCATGTGCAGAGCCCACGTCCTCAGGGCGTGCTCCTTTCCTGCAATGAGGTTACTCTATGGAGTAACCCAACAGGAAACTCACCTGGGCTTCCTACTGGGGCAGCATTGCATTAGCATGGTTGATTACCCACAAGGTTGGATTTGGTCCCCACCCTGTCACCATAAACCATCAAAAGTAGCCAGAGGAGCTACAGTGAACAACAAACATGAAATGTTTAAGACCGAGAGGTCGCCTTCCTGGATCCAGGAATAAACATCAGACCCCTCTTTGGGAATGATTAAATTTGTTCTCAGACAGCAGTAGTTTGAGAAGTGTTGCTTTTAGGGAGGGGTGGATCCCTGTAATGGCTCATCATCTTCTGGCACCTCTTGGCCTTAGTAAATTCAGAACAGAACAGTTTGGGACTAGACTCTTCAGCTGTTAACATTTTTTTCCTGAACTCACATTCCCCCCCTCCAAAGCAGGATTCATAAAGTTTTCTTGCATATGGAGACCCCCCCAATCATCAGCTTTGCATGGTTCACATACTTCTACTCAGTATAAAGTTTTAAAATACATAACAAATAATGTGCAGTGAATATATGCCCACTATAAAGTCCTTATAAAACCCAATACCATGAACAACAAATATATACCAATATAAATATGCAGGATTCAAGAGGAAGTAATTATATTGTAACACAGCTATCCAAATGTTAAGAAATATTTTGTAATGTTGTAGTAAATGTGTATATTTACTGACATTTTAAATCTCAAGCTAGCGGAGGGTTTAATAATTACTGTGATTTCAAAGCAGTATTGAGCATAAATATTTAACAACATTTGATACATGCAGCAATCATTAGGTGACTGAAAATATCAATGGGTTTTATTAGTGGAAATTCTAGATCCTATGGCTGCTTGTGGTTTGTTGCCTAAATTCATAATGGAAAAAGTGCTACATTTCAGTCAGAGATTCATGGGCAAAAATGATGTAATGTTTTGCTCAAGTACAAATAGTTCACTTGATTATTGATAGACCTATAAACCCCAGGTTCAGGAGCCTTGCTTCAAAGTCTTGTGTGATATGTACTTATTTTTAATTGTGCATTGAATGACAATCCAATTTGTTTCAAGAAAATTTTGAGAACTTTGAAAGAGTCCTCGAGAAAATTGGAGGCACCCTGGAGTTGAACAAAGCTTAACTGGGTTTGTTGTGTGGCTGTCTGGATGGATTTATGAGTAAAAGTGAGTGGGGGAATATTGATGACCAATAATCCCCTCATCTGAAAAATCTATGTTGTGTGACATGGATTCGAGGTGGGCTTGCTTTGGCCGCTTATCAGTAATGGGATTGAAATTTATTCAACCCCAAAGCATTGGCCCTGTGCCAAGGTGAGGATGGAAGAAAAATAAATGAAAATTAAGAAAAGCTGAAAGAAAACCAACTGTGCACAGCCTTTGGGAAATCCATTTGTGGCCACCGAGTCAGCATCCATCTGGAGTACACCAGCATTTTCACACCATCCAAGACGGAAAGAAATGGACGAGTCCCAAGAGCAAGACTAATGTTTGAATAAAAGCCATTTTCTGAATGACCCGCAGAGATTTTTATTATGCTCATGACTTTTTGGAATACTATCCATTGGCACTGTAAAACATTCCTTTCACAGAAGCCTTTTCCTGTTGGTTCCCTTAGAAGGGCTGTGAGGGTGGCGGCTAACTGTCGGGTGCAAGCCAATGTTTCAGAGCAGTGTGTTCCCTGGGAAGGAGGGGGTCACAGCTTGCTCATATCTCTGTCAGTCCTAGGTGACAGACTGGCTCTTGGTGTGGGTCTCCTTGAGGGGCCACACTTGGTGGGATGCTGGGAGTGGGTTGAGGAATATGTGTGTTCTGATCTGTTTTCCACTTTTTTTTTTAAAGTCAGGGTTTTAGGTATTCAGGCCAGCCTTGAAGTGTCATGTAGTCTAGGATGATCTTGAATTCTGATCCTCCTGCTCTACCTCTCCAGTGCTAGGGTTACAGGGTGCACCACTGTTCCTGGTTTATGCTGTGCTTAACCCAGGGCTTTGTGTGTTTGGCAAGGGTTCTTCCAACTGAGCCATATTTCCTGTCCCCTGATCCACATTTCTTGTTCTCCTGAGCTACTTTAATTGTTAGAGATTTGATGATACAAAGGGAAGTGAGGATGGGGGATGAAGGGGGAGTGTGGGGGTGTGGGGGTTGAGGGTGATCCTGCTCTTGAGGCTGAGGCTGATCTACTGTTTCAAGGCTCTACGATAGCAGTCAAACCAATATGAAATTACTAGAGCCTTCCTGAGATCTCAAGGAATAGAAGCTAAGAGGTTCTAGGGCATCACACAGATGTACTCTGCCTTGATGTAGGGCTGAGGCCAATACCCCAGAGCCCTGGGAAGAGATCTTATTGGCACCAGGAGGAATATGTTTCCCTTGGATTTCGAATCATGTCTTTTATCCACCATGTCCAAGATGGGAGCAGGGATCTCCTCTCTGAGCTACTCTCAGGTTAACAGCGAAGCCAGAGTCTTACGTGAGATATGCCTCTTCAGCCCTTTATGTCTATCCCATTCTACCCAGTCTGTCTCCTCATTGTATTTGCACTCTGCATGCAGACTGCCACCATCCTGTTAGTCAGCATCATTTTTTTTCTAGAGCCAAGGTCTAGATCTGTAGAATGGACTCATGGAGGCTCCACATCTTGTTTTGACCTTTTCACCAATTGTTGTAGGAATGTCTTATAACCAAAGGACAGAATGCATTTGCTTAGTATCCATTATTTATCACATTTATGTTTTGTTCTTTGGCCATTTCACACATGTATATAATATATTCTGTTCATATTCAACCTTTATCCTTTCTTCTCAATTCTAACTCCTTTTGCATTCCCTCTTTCAACAAGTCACCCTCTGTATTAGTATATCTATACCAGCTATACATTCTTGGACTGGGGAAATAACCACAGGATGAGTTCAGGGACCCACTAGACCTACTGTGAGTTGAACTTCAGCCAAACACTATTAGTAACCTGTCTTCCACAAGCCCCAACTTTAATTTGAGGGCCACAATGTTTTTTTTGTGATTTTTATTTTTTCAAATCTCCCAGATTCAGCATCAGTTTCCAATAAACACTGGAAAGCCTGATTGTTTATAAAAGGCCACAAGTCTTGCTGGGGAAGGACTGGAGGAAGGCTAACAGTAACATTTTTAGGTATTTTCGCAAGGTCCTTCCTTAGGGAGCCTGGCTGTCCCTGCATTCAAGGTGTTATGGGTCTGCAAATGACTCAAGTTTGGAAATTGATTCATGGACTGAGATTCCCTTTTGCCGTGATCTGATGTAGCCTTTCTCAAGTTTGAGAATTTTTCTGCTCATACTGATCAAACAGAAATACACCAGGCTTCCTATCTCATGCCTGGAAACACCATGATTCATTAGCTAGAACCAAAGGTCCGTATGAGTCATGCCACCGTAAGGCTCATTTGCCTGTGCTGACCATTACAGGTTAAGCCATTATGGATGCTACTTTGTCAGTACTGCTCATCACAGTAACTGCGATCACCTTGGCATTGGCAATTCAATGCTGCCACTTGGTCCCATCAAACCTATTGGTTTACTTCATCTAACTGAGAAGCAGTGTCTCCAACTCTAAGGTCTGGCACAAGAAAAAGGGTGACAGCAAAGCTCTTCAAGTGTGCCGGTGCCCCTTCACCATTCTGCATCTCAGGATTAGTGGAGGGTCTGTCTTCTGGGCCTCCCTATTGTGAGGATTAGGTCTCACACAGCACACCCAATCTGGCATTGCAATTTCCCTAAGCCTTAAAAATCTCTTCATTAACACTAAGCCAAAGGATGTCAGGCATCTCCACCTCCTTTTCAGTAGTCCATCTTTTCACAGATGCTTCAACCAATCATTCAAACAAACTTTTGACATATAACTTTTTTTAAACTGTGAAAGCTTCCATATTAAATCTAGAATCTCCACTCAGAGGGCCGTTTTAATGAACTCTGTCTGACATTTTTTTAACCATTTTATGTTTTATGTTCCTTCACTATTATCCCACACCCTTAAAAATCCATTCCCATACATATTCTCCAGACTTCTGCTTCAATACATTGCAAACTCATTAAGCTCTTTAGTAGTGTAGCACACCTCCTTATGGACTAGACTTTCTACCCCCACTCCCAGGAACCTGCCTTGCCTGAGGGACATTAGTATTGTCTTCCCAGGCATTTTATTTCCTTCCAAGAAAGTCATTGCTGGTTTAGCAGACAAAAATGAAGGGTCAATTTTCTCAGTTAAAAGCAGAAAAGGTAATATTTCAGGGGGTGGCGGTGTTAGTACCTTTTCTTCTGAGGGTGGAGAGACTTTCCTTAGGCGAGATAAGCACTTGAGAGTCTGAGGGTTATCTGAAACTTCTCAGCTTCAATAGGGTACACACACAAATCTCATTCTCAGGTTATAGCATCCCATTCTTTACCAATTAGTGGTCTTACTTTAACCTCTGACACCCTCTGAGGCTGGGACTTGAATTTCCGCTATAATCCAGCCAACTTTATAATGAAGACTTCAGCTTGATTTTTTTCAACCTGAGGTGTATGGTTGCTGGAGAAAATGTTCTCCTCCAGGGCACACTCAGAAATCATTAGACTGTTTGTATGCATCTGGAGCTAGTCTATCACTGAGTTCCACTGTCGTCTTTCACTGTAGTTAGAGATGTTAGAAGCTGGTTAATTTTTATCATGGAGCTAATTCCTTTCCCTTGTCTATTTATCCAAAGAGGATAGGAGCAACCAACCAGCATAATCATTTCCCTATTTTTTTTTACAAAGTGTCAAAAGTTTTATATACAGAGTCACCAAATCCCCTGCTGCTCACAACTGGCGAATCAGGATAATCAAATACATTCATCTCCTTAAGTTTGTAAAATACATCACACCATTGCCTTCAGTATTCTTCAAGCTCCCAGGAGAGGCTTCAGTAACCAGAGCAGCTTAGATAACTGTGGGTGTTGAGTAATTGGAAAGCCTCTTCCAGATACTTAAAAAAAATTATCCTTATACCTCTGTTGCTCCAGAACCACTTCTGATATCAATATGTATATTAGTCAGGGTTCTCTAGAGTAACAGAACTTATAGAATTCACACATACACACACACATACACACACACACACACACACACACACACACACACACACATGAAGGAGATTTATTAGAATGAATTGCAAACTGTGGTTCAGCTAATCCAACAATGGCTGTCTATGACTGGAAGGTTCAAGAATTCAGTAGTTGTTCAGTCCATGAGGCTGGATGTCTCAACTGGTCTTCAGTATATTCTGGAATCCCTCAAAAGTAGGGTCTAATGCCAGTGAAGAAACAGACTTGCTAGTGAGAGCAAGAGCAAGCAGGCAAAGAGCAAAAAACCTTTCTTCTTCTGTGCCTTTATGTAGGCCTCCAGCAGAAGGTGTGGCCTGGATTAGAGGTAGGTATTCTACCTCAAAAGATTTGGCTTCTAGGTGTGTCTTCCCACCTCAAAGATCCAGATTAGAAGTGGACCTTCCCACTTCAAATTAAACAAAATACCTTCTTGGTGTGTACTGTTTTGGGGTTTTAGTTAATTCCAGATATGTAGTCAAGTTGACAACTAAGAATAGCCATTACACCTTCCTAAATTCATGACTTTTTTTTCAATTACCCACTGATTTTAATCAAGGTTGCTTCCATGTGCAAAGGAGTAGGGCTATTTGCCCAATCATAGGCAATTTATCCATGGCCATGCCACTGAGGAAAAAATGTCTACCCCAACCCCAGAAGCCATTGGTTGCTGATAGCTTTTTCACTAATTTTTTTTAATGTACTCATTCAATGAGTACGTATACAACACCAATTATATGCTATAAGCTCTGTTTTAGGTCTAACTGGGATGACATTGAGTGTTAGCTTGGAATCAGCTTAGAGTGTTTTTGCTGTCAATCCAGTGATGACCATTCAGATTTGTTTTAAGAAACAACTTTCATCAACCATTTTATTTTATTTTTGAAATAATGATGAAAAACTTTGAACATAAAGAAGAGCTTGGAAGGTAAGGAGACTAAGAACTTGTCATTAATATGAATCCATTTTTCATTACTATAATAAAATACTTAGAGTAAGGTAACACAAGGAAAAGAGGTATATTTAGTTCATAGTTTTCGATACCGAGCATCCAAAGAGTGTGGCATGGTCTCTGGTAACAGTTCCTCCTGGTGAGGTCACCTGGTGGTGTGTGACCATGTTAGGAGCCTGTGTGGGAGGAGATATCATGTTGTAAAACTGGATTCAAGAGAGATATTTGGGGGTTGGGTTTGCTTTTAACATGCTCACAAGGAAGCCTGAAGTCTCCATGAGAACTACATTAATTCCTTCTGAGATCAGCTCCCGCAGGAATTGGATGACCTGCCTTTGGGTCCCATATCTTCAAGGTTCCACCTCCCAACATTGTGATGATCAAGCTTCCAGCACATGACACTTTGGGTGACACACTTAAATCACATCCAAACCAGAGCACTGCCCCAAAGGAGCACACAGGAGCCTTGAATCATATTGTTTTGAAAAATAAGCCAAATGTTGTCTTTAAAGCTCATGTACCCTTTGCACCTAGCCTCCATTCTCCAGGGTAGAGCCTGCTTTTGGCTGACAGCTTCTTTCTCCTTGGGCTTTGATACTTACATTACATGTGGTTGTATTGATAATCTCCCTTTTTCTTTGTAACTGTGAATTTAAAAATAAACATATGTGATACTGAGATGCAAATATTCTGCAACTTACTAAGAAATTCAAACACCATACTTTAGAAGTTTACTTCATGCTGATAACGTAGCTCAAATGCATTTATTTAAACTGCTGTATAGCATTCCAGCCATGAAAGAATGCATTCATTATTGGACCCTTGTGTTTCCACATGGAAAGCTACTTTTGATACTCTCCCTCCCTCCCTCCCTCCCTCCCTCCCTCCCTCCCTCCCTCCCTCCCTCCCTCCCTCCCTCCCTCCCTCCCTTCCTTCCTCCACTCATCCCTACCTCCATCCTTACCTCCATCCCTACCTCCCTTCCTATATCCTTACCTCCCCTGCCCTCTTCCCTCTCTGTCTTTTTTCTTTTGAGACAAGGATTTGCTGTATAGATCAGGCTAACCTGGAATTCCTGTTCCTCTTGCCTAGCCTTCTAAATGTAGGGATCCAGGTGTGCACCACCACAGCTGGCTGAGTATCTTGCTTATTTTTGTGACAAATGATACCACCCTAAGTTTTAATTGAAGCTTGCTGGGGACTGAGCTGCATGGGCCTTGCAGATGCTAGTGCCCTATTTTCATACACATCTTCTGGAGCACATGTATGAGATACTTGGCATGTCTTCAGTTTTTTTTTACTGGAAACTAACAACCAGTTTTTTTTGCAATGTGGTCTGACTATTCTAAAACTGGGTGCCAGAGGATTCCTTTTAGTTCATTTGTGGCACTGATGTACCATGCCATCCTGTGCTTCTCTCTCCTTGGCCTCAGTTTCTCCATCTTTGAGATGAAGGACAGAGTCAGAAAATCTCTACAATTCCTCCATTCTCAGCCAGAGAAAAGCTTGTAGGAAGAAGTTCCAAGCTCTTAGAGGATCCAGTAACTCTTTGGAGGTAGGCTTGCCAGGAGCTTGGAGGAGAGTCGGTAGCAGAAGGCCGCTGATGCTTTTACCAAGTGTCAGAGGCCATGGTTTGTCATTTACTTGAACCAGAGGGATCAATGGTTTCCCCAAGTTCACAGAGATAAAATGTATCAGAAGCAGAGCTTGACAGTTTGAGGGATTCTCAAGAATAAGATTTACTTACATACAGGATGCACCTGCTTTGTCTCAGGAAGTTTTCCCCGGCATCCCTGACTGGGTTGTTCAGGGTGTTGTCCCCTGTATGTTAATGGGCCAGCTACTGATGGCAAGAGGCCCTTGTTTTGGGGACACTTTGAAAAACATGCCTGCCCCAGATGTAGAGAGTTGAGTCCCCAAGTTGTGGAGATGCGGGATAATCAGAAGTGAGCGGACTGACCCAGAGCCTGAGGACATCTCAAAGGCTTGGTTCTGAAGGCATTTGTTCTGCAACTACGGCTAATGAACCAGTGAGGAAACGGCCTCAATAAGAAGCAAATTAAACACCGGCTCTAGTTTATTCGTAGGCACAGCTGCCTGCCTTCCTGCGTTCAATTTCAGACTCACATTATGAATTGCCTCCCTGGAGAAATGAGCCCCTCCCTACCAAAAAAGGAGCTGCGAGCTAAGAAACCAACTTCAATCGAGGCATGGCAACTTATCTCTAGGTCCTCACTCTGTGGCAAGAGACTCTCTGAGCTGGCCAGTTTCACTCAAGGTTAGTAATTAAGGTATAATTGAAATGAAATTAATTGCAATAAATTTGTAATGAGCACAGCCATTGATTAAGGGCATTCAGATGCGGTCTGGGCATGAGACATTGATTGCCATGCTTTTTTGATAAATGTAATTGCAGTGGTATCTTTTGTTACTTCAGAAATCATCTTTTGCCTGTAATGAGTTTCCACAGGGAGGGACTGGCCTTGAAGCCATCTGACTTCCTGAAAATCAGAGATAAAAAGAGACTATTCCTGGCTCCACTTAGGTTGGGTATACACTCTGTTGTTCATGTTTCACATAGGATTTATTTCACTGTGGCCCTCTAGCCCATATGGAAATTCGTGAAAATTAGGAGGAGGCATGCCTTCCTTTGGGAAGGCGCAGTTGGTGCTAAGATATACAGCTTGGCAAATGAAGGCTGGGCTGGATTTCAGCTCCCATTGTTCAACTCTCCCGGGTACGTTTGTGTAGTGAACACCTTTCACAACCATGCATAGAGGACTCCGTGTAGAAAGAGGTGAGAGAATAGCACCAGACTCTGTGAGACCTTATCACCTGGGACCTCATTCCAGGAGTCGAGTTTCTGCTCTTCTCTTGCCAGGTACTTTGATTGGTTGGATGAATGTAGAAATTGCCACCAGGAATTACAGGCCTCTAACAGCAGTGATGAAGAAAGGAAGGAAGAAAGGGAGGAAGGAAGGAAGGAAGAGTGAGGGTAATTTGGCTACAGGACTCCCTGATCAGTGGGGGGTAGGTGAGGAAGTCCTCACTGGGATTGATGCCCACATGTACAGGTCACAGTGGAAGATGGGTGTGTTTCTCAGAGGAGCTGGTATGCAGCAGGCCTGTGGGCTGCCATTCAGAGTCTGGAGTCATGGACTTTGAGATATGATCAGGGTTGGTAGGAAGGATACAGGATGTTAGATCCCATCCCTAACTGGACAACAAGATGCTGAGGGTCCTTTCTGATGCTCAGTGATGAGCACTGCCATTTTCTGCATCTGAGGAATAGTTAGTTCTTACTGATGCAGGGCCTTCCCTCCCTCCCATGTGCTCTGCTCTTCAGACCAAAGCCTTGACTTATTCATTCAACCATTTCATCTCTCATTTGCTCATTTAGGAAATGTTTAGTGCGAACTGTCTGTGTGCAGGTGTTATGCAGATTCTGAGGAATAAAATGGGACAGGGATAACACAAGACCAGAGCTCTGAGGGGAGCCAGTACATTTGACTCACTTCTTGGGACTCCTGGCCCACTCCTCCTTCGCCTCCCTGGGTCCTGGACATTCCGTATGGATTGCATCTGATGGCAACACCTCTGTGCTCTGTCTTCAGATGGGATTAGGCCAAAGCAGGGACCTGGCAGGTTACAGGAAGGGAGAACAATGCAGCTGGCATTTGTTCCAGGTCTCATGGGTCCCATGAAAGAGAACAGCCCTGCACCAGCTCTGGTAAAGGCTGCCTGCCCTTCAGTCTGAGGTTTGCCAATTGTACGCGCTGCTGGAATGCTGCCGTCTCTGGCACATTTAGCAGTCTGTCCTCACCTTTGAACGTGGCCTGTCTTTATCTGTGTGTTGTTTGCCTTTTTGAGACAGCCTGAGCCTGGGTTGGCCTTGAACTCTCTGTGTAGCCAAAGATGACTTTGAATTTCTGATCCTCCTGCTAGAACCCCCCAAGTGCTGTGATTACAGGTGTGCCCCACATCATTCGCTTTCTGTTTTAGAAGAGGGATTTAAACCCATGTTTCCATACAGATGTCAGGAACTCTGAGCACAGGAAGCATAAGCTTGAGTCTACCACCTTAGACCACTTGGCCGAGCTTCTCTGTAAACTCCTAAGCTCCACACTCAGGCTGTGCTGAGTTCCTTATGGGCAGAGAGATGCACAGTGACAGTGAGAAGGAATGACAAGAGCATTGGTGGTGTGCGCTCCCGTGGGTGTGTGTGTGTGTGTGTGTGTGTGTGTGTGTGTGTGTGTGTGTGTGTGTGTGCAGGAATGCTTCTTTGCAGTTAGAGGTGAGATCTGGAGTTGGCCAAAGGCTAAGCAGTGTATTAGTTTCTTCTTTTCATCACTGTGATCAAAACACCCGAGAACAGCTTAAAGAGGGAGGGATTATTTGTGTCTTAGTTTCAGAGATGTTGGTCCTTTAAGGTAGGGAGGGTGTGGAAGAGCAGAGCAGTTCGTATCACGGCATCCAGGAACTAGACTGGGCTATACCAGCAGGCTGAAGACCCAGTACACCCTTCCAAGTTGTGTCCTCAGTGACCTACATCCTCCAGCTGAGCCACACCTCCTGTTTCTAGAACTTTCTGAAATAGCATCAGCAGCCTGCGGAGGAACATTTCACTTCTGTACCATAAGAAGCAGGAAAGTGGGAACAAAGAGGAATTTCCCCACAAAGACAAAGCTAATGTAAAGGCTTGAGGCTGGAAGGGAGACTGAGATGTGTCTAAAGCTCCGGAGGAGGCTGAGTTCCTGCTGGCATCTGGTGCCTCCTCTGGCCAAGCTCAGGGACAGCTGTAATCCCTGAAGCAGGTGACGTCTTCTAGAAGTCAGAGGCCTTTAGAGTTCATGTCTGTTTGCTGTTCAAGACTGGATCACCCCTCTGGGAACTGAACTGAATCCTTGTGACCTGGCCTGAAGGTCCTTGAACCTTCTGCTAACAGAACTCATTTTCCTGAAGTCCACACTCATCTTTTGACATGGATAGAGGAACAGGCTCTCTGTTTTCTTAACGGGTCATAGACTGTGTCTGCGTGGCATACTGGAGTCACTCAAGGTGTGGAACCTACTTCTGAGCTGCTGCAAAAGCAAAGTGACCTATAAGGCAGGAGTTGTGGGATTCGATTCAGCCAGTGTTTGCTTTCATTATGAAATGTTTTCAGCAAAGCCTTGGTTCAGTTTTTAAAAAAATTCTTCTCTCATACATTATATTCCAACTGTGGTTTCCCTTCCTTCCTCCCTCCCCGCCTCCCCTCCTTAATCCACCCCTCCTCCTTTCCCTTCAGAAAAGGGCAGGCCTCCCAGGGATATCAAGCAGACATGGCATATTAAGTGTTCTTGATGAAAGCAGTGCCCAGAAGTGGGGCATTGGGGAAAAATGACTGGATCATAAGGGCTCAGTCTTTGTCAATGGACTCATCCATTGAAGGACTCAGAATCTGAATGGACTACTGAAAGATGGTGGAATTGTGAGGGTTGGGGACTGGTTGTAGGTAGTATCTCTTGGAAGTATGTCCTGGAGAGTTAGATGTTGTCCCCAGTCCTGTTCCTTCCTCTCCTGGTTGTCACAAGGTGAGCAACTTTGTTTTGGCAACCCTCCCACTGCCCTGATATTCTGTGTCACCATAGGCCCATAGCAATGGATCCAAGCGGCTGCACTTTCCTCATTGTTGCAGAAAATAACTGAACAAAGCAACTTAATGGGGTGTTCCAGTTTCATTTCTGTTGCTGTGATAAAATACTCTGACAGAAAGCAACACTGTGGAGGAAGGGTTTATTTGGCTTACCGTATCAGGTGATGGCCCATCCCTGTGGTATGTGTATTAAGGCAGGAACTGCAAACAGCTAGTCACATTATACACATAGTTAAGATCAGAGAGCACACACCCTTTCTTGCTTGCTATTAGCTAGCTTTCTTCTATCTTACACTGTTCTAGACCTCTGTCTAGAGAATGGTGTCACCCACAACGGACTAGGGTTTCCTATATCAACTAGCAATCAGGACAGTCCTCCACGGACATTCCCACAGTCCAACCTGATATAGGCAATTCCTCTCTGAGGCCTTCTGCCCAGGAGAGTCTAGACTGTATTAAACTGGCATTTAAAGGTAACCAGCACAGGAAGGTGTTATTTTGACTTACAGCTATAGGGAAAGGCATAGTGCAGGGCATTAAAGTGCTGATCTCATTGCACTCACAGATGGGAAGTAGAGAACAATGAATGTCAGTGCTCAGCTCCTTTTCTTCTTTTTATTTAGTACAGGACCCCAGATCCTGAAATGATACCATCCACAGTTAAGGTGGGCTACCCACCTCAATTAACCTCACCTAGGCAATCTGTCCCAGGAGTGAGCCAAAATTTGTCTCATAGGTGATTCTATATCATGTCAAGTTGACAGGCAATATTAACCATCACACTGAAACTTTGTGACAAAATAAATCTCTCTCCCCTTTAAGTTTTTTCAGCATCTGTTATGGGAATGTCAGGACTGACTAATATGGTAGGGCATGCCTCAGGTTCCCCTTCCCACATGTAGCCTATTCTCTCAAGGTCTCAGAACTGCAGAGCTTCAAGCCCTCTTGCCTGATTTTTATTACAAGTCTCCAAGATGATCACCTTGGTTCCTATCTCAGATTTGAGATCACAGGATCCTCTCTACCTGGGAAGGTCTGTGTGTTGTTTCTTTGTCTTGAGACAACAAGGCTGGCCTCAAACTCAGAAGGTAGCTGAGAATGATATCAAACCTCTTTCTGATCTTCTTACAGTTACACCTAGTTTATATGACTCTAGCGATATAACCCAGAGCTTTGTATGTGCTATACAAGTACTCTGCAAACATTACTACCCCAGATTGATTTTTTGGTGTGCGTATATATGTTTACATGTGTATGCATATGTACATGTAGGTATGTGGGGGTCAGAGGTTGATTCTGGCTGTTTTTCTCTAGTGCTTTTCATCTTATTTTTTGAGGCAGGATCTCTCATTGGATGTAGAGTTCACTGAGTCAGTTAGGCTGACTGACCAGTGAGTTCCAGGGATCTGCTTGTCTCTGCCTCCCAAGTGCTGGGATTACAGGCACACCGTGCTGTGTAAGGCTCTTCACCAGGGTGTTAAGGATCTAAACTCAGGTCCTCATATAGAGTTTTGTTACTAACTGAGCCATCTACCAAACACCTAGATATTTAAAAAATCTGCTAAAAGTTCATATGGCACACAAGCCATCATCATATCCATTTTAAAGTGTTCAGTTTAGTAGATGTTAGGCACATTCCAATTGCTTGCCATCAATGTGCAGGACTTTTCATCTCATAAAATTGAAACTCTATACTTGTGCCAGTCAGCTTTTCATCATGCTGACAAAATACCCAAGGCAAACAATTTAAAGGAGAGAAGGGATTCTCTTGACTCAGGGTTCCACCAGTCCATGGTTGATTGGCTGTGTTGGTTTGATCTTAAGGTGGTAAAATGCTCCATGTGTGCCGACTAGTATCTGTGTCAACTTGACACAGAGTTATTTTGGAAGAGGGAACCCAGAAGAGAAATGCCCCTATCAGACTGGTTCTGTAGAGAAGTCTGTGGTGCATTTTCTTGATTAGTGATTGATGTGGGTATTGGGCAGCCCATATGGGTGGTGCCATCTCTGGGCCCATGGTCCTGGATGGTGTAAGAAAACAGGTTGAGAAAGCCATGGGGAGCAAACCTGTAAGCAGCACTCCTTCATGGCCTCTGCATCAGCAGTTTCTGCCTCCAGGTTCCTGCCTTGAGTTTTTGCCATGATTTCCCTAGATGATAGAATACAAACTGTAATATTAAATAAACTCATTCCTCCCCAAGTTGCTCTTGACATGGTATTTTATCTCAGTGACAGAAACCTCAACCACTACATGTGACAAGGCATATGTGTTAGAGGGCACTGCTCAGTTTATCTAGGCCAGAAAAAGATACATAGGAACGTCTGGAATCTTAATATCCCCTTCAAGAGCATGTCCCAGGAACCTAACTTTCTCCAGTGGTTTTGCCACCATCCAGTGGTGTCACAGGCTGGTAAGAAAGCCTTTAATATATGGCCCTCAAGGAAATTTTGCATCCAAACTGCAGCAATACTCATGGAACCTCCACTTCCCCAAAACTATTCTCTACTTCCTGTCTCCATAAGTTGGAGTACTTTAGGTACCTGAATAGGTGGAATCAAACAGTGTTTGGATGGTTTCATTCAGCATTATGTCCATGAGATTCACCCACCTTGTAACATGTGTTGTTAGAGTGCCATTCCTTTTTATATCTGAATAGCACTCAACTGCATGTACATAGCATATGTTGTCAGTTCCTCTGTGAATGGGCATTTCGGTTGCTTCTACTGGTTAGTGACTGTAAATGTGGTGACATAGCTAGAAGTAGGATGGCAGGGTCATCTAGTTGGTCTACTTTTAATCTTTTTATTTTTTTAATTTTTTTAATTTTTTATTTTTGGATTTTTTTCGAGACAGGGTTTCTCTGTGGCTTTGGAGGCTGTCCTGGCACTAGCTCTTGTAGACCAGGCTAGCCTCGAACTCACAGAGATCTGCCTGCCTCTGCCTCCCGAGTGCTGGGATTAAAGGCGTGCGCCACCAACGCCCGTACTTTTAATCTTTTTGAGGAACCTCCATGTTAGAAAGGTTTTTTATTTGTTGTTTTTTAATGTAGATGCTTGAATCATGTGTTGGGAATATTGACTCAGTAGATCTGGAGAGTGGGAGAATTTTAAAAAGCCTCTCTAGCAAGCCATTCCCTCCTTCCTAGGGACTCCGTAGTCTGAATTACTGAGGTAGGAGTATTCATGCCTTGACGATCTACTTCTGATATACCGCCCAAGCCTCCTCATCTTCCACTATTCATCTTCCCACACTTAGATCTGAGAATTGTTGGTCTTCTGTTTCCAGAGTACACTGAGGTCTCTACACCACCCCCTTTCCCTCTGCCTGTAAAATCTCAGGTCATCTTGCAAAGTCAGCTGGACTCTGCTCAACACCCCCAGGAAAGTGCTTCCTTTCTGGTCCTTGGCTTCGAAAGCCAGCTGCCAAGTTGGACCCCACCAGGGGAGAGAGCAGCACAATGCCAGCCCTGGAAGGTCCACACAAAGAGCTGTTTCTTCATCCTCATCAGCAGATTTAGAACAAAGTTGGAAGCTCACACATGCTGTGGTTGCCATGGTCGCTGTAAAGACATTCTAAATGTAGATGGTTATATAATCCAGCAGGATGACTCTGTTTGGGAAAAGAAAGTTTTATCCATCAATTCTGCAATGAACCTGACCCTGGGATGTGGTGACTCTATATGGGGTCATGTAGCATGATGCATGTGGGCTACAGGAATAGCAAAACATGATTTCTAGGTGTCCATATTATCACCCAAGATGGAGCTCTTATCTGCAGAATGGAAGGCTAAGATCCACAGAGAAATACAAGGACATAGTCCTTGTCTTTTTGGGGGGTTTCAAATATTTAATAAAGATTCCTTTCATTGAATTGTAAAACTCAATGTTAGAAAGAATTTGAACATGACTGAGGGCCCCTGTTTACCTTGAGTACCACGTAGAAAGTTCG
The DNA here is from genome assembly GCF_017639785.1 of Mesocricetus auratus. Taxonomy (NCBI): domain Eukaryota; kingdom Metazoa; phylum Chordata; class Mammalia; order Rodentia; family Cricetidae; genus Mesocricetus; species Mesocricetus auratus. The sequence goes on along the minus strand of NW_024429209.1, from coordinate 9,094,710 downwards.
TTGAGACCACAAACTGACTGGTCAACCATTTATTCTTAAATTCATCATTGCCATACCTAACTGTATATAGCAAAGCAAAATTAATTTCCATCACCCAGATATAAAATCATCTATACTATTTTTGCTTGTGTGTGCATAGTCTCTGTCTTGAGGACCCATAAAAGTCTCCTACTTTTGCATGGTTCTGCTCTAACTGGATGTTGGGATTTACAGTCTAGGGAAGCCATAAAATAAAAGGGAAACCCATAGTTGTGCCAACATTAATTTTACCCTTGTTTCCACTTCTTACTAACTATGGGATCTTTGGTAAGACACATAACTTCTCAAAGTTTGTGTTTCTTTACTAAAAATGAAAAGTAGCAAGGATACGAAGATTAAATGTGTTGTACATTTAAGGAACTCAAGGAAGTGCACAGTATGTGCTCAGTAAACATACCCTTTCTTCTCTTCCTGGACTGAAGAGGCAGCATGTGTATGTGAGCGTATGTGTGTGCACACGCACAAGTGAGTGCATGTATATGTATGCACGTGCACGTGGGGGCCAGAGGCCAACCTGAGTGTCATTCCTTAAGCTATGTCCATTTTGTGGTTAGAAACAGGGACTCTTACTGGCTTGGAACTTGCTGGTTTGGTTACCCTGGCTAGTTAGTAACTCCCAGGGATCTACCTATCTCTACTTCCTCAGCACCGTGATTTCAAGGGCATGCTGCCTTGCCTGGATTTTCATGTGGGTTCTGGGAATTGAATGTAGGTCCTTATGATTGTCCAGCAAGCACTTTACTGATGGAACCTCAGCCCTCTGCAAGATTAGCAAGTAATGTTAACTGCTGAGCCATCTCTGTAGCCACCCTTTTTGTTCAAAATAAAAGAAAGTGAATAGGAAAAGTAGTTTTATCAAGAGCACATATGCATGAACTCAGGAAAGATGATTCCAGAAGCTTCATGACTAAGTGTGCTCTGTCATATACATGTGGAAGGAAGAGGGTAATAAAAACTTGTGTGTAGAAAGCCTTGCAATATAGGCAAATAAAATTTTATATGGGAGTAAGTTCAATCAAGCTACCTTGCTACAACAAATGTAAGACTTGTGAAAGAAATGTATTTGTCAAGTTTTAACTGTGGATACAGGACTGCTACTTTAATAAATGTATCCCAAGAGATAATCTGAAACATGCCCATGGTTTATATGTAAGAATATTAATTTGCTATAGTGTATATGAAGAAAAACATGAAAGCAACAGATGTTACCAACAAGGCCACACAAATGGACAACAATTTATAACTTTGTCTAGTGTGGTGAAATTTGATGTTGAATGCTCATGTGATGGAAAATCTTAAGGTATGTATCAGGACATAGCTTCAGCTGCTATTAAGATGACCAAGCAGATAGGGGCTTCTTTCTTTTTCATGTAGCAGTCAGAAGACAGGTTGAGGCTTGCAGAGGCTCTGCCCCATGAAGTCACTCAGAGGCCCAGGTTCCTTCTGCCTTGTTGCTCTACATTCTGTCTTCTTATTGGTTCACCTATCTTCTCACATCAGACTTTCATCTTTTGTCTTTGTGTACCAGCCTCTCTTGTCATCAGTCTCCTAGTTTGTTCTCATGCATAGCATAGGCCAACATAGACTACACTCATCCTCAATTCTTTAGCTCAATCATGTGACGACATTTACTGCAAGCAAGGCTGGGAAGTGTAATTATAAAAATATAGATAGTAGTTAAAAATGTTGGTAGATTCTACATATTGGATACCACTAGTAGTCTTGATTTTTTTCCACATGAAAACTTTTTGCAACATATTTAGTGGAAAAAAGCTGGGAACAAATTAGAACCAATTTTACATGTCCGTGTGTATCCATATGTGCAATGTTTTTCTTTCCCCTGTATAAATACTAGTTATATTTGAGACTTGGAATTGTGAATGATTAAAATTGTCTTCTTTGTGCTTTTATTGTCTTTTTCCACTTTTCTGCAAATTAACATTTTCTTTGTAGACAGAAAACCCCACTATATAAAAATAAGTAGGAAAAAAAAAAGCCGTGTGTGTTGGTGCCTTCAGGCACTTTTTCCTCAGACGTCCTTCTGGGCCCCTTTGTTGGTAGATGTCTAGTGCTCACACCAGAGGATGGCATTGTCCATTCTGCCTCTCAGATATGAAATGTCTCCTGGAGGGGACTGAGAGCAAGATTATTCTAGTGTGATTCAGACAGTCTTCCACAGAAAGAAAAGCCAGTCTGGAAGGTGGCCTTCTCCTTTGGGGTGATAGTTGAGATATGCTCTTAGGAAGACGAGTTCCTTCTCTAAGATAGGACCTGGACAGAAGGGAAGAGCAGGGTCTGGGAAACAGGAGCCAGTGAGGAAGTCAGACTGCAGGTCCTTCTACTCCCTGGGGCCTGAGACAGAGGGCTGTAGGCAAGCCTGCTTCTCCCTGTGATCAGCTTTTTCTGACGTGGTTGGACTGGGCACCGTTCTGATTCTTCTTCAAAGCTTTGGTGTTTGGTTGTCAGTTTGGCCATTCTAATGAGGGTGTCTCAGGAGGGAGGCAGGGTAGGAGTGGCTCAGAGACAGCCATGTAGGTCTTTTCTGTGCACCAGGTGAGTGCTTCCTGCGTGTCTCCCATGAGCCATGAGTGTCTGTCCCTATGCACCAGGTGAGTGTCCTGAGTGTGCCTGGTGTCACCCATGTTCCAGGTGAATGCATCCTTTGTACAGGTGTATCCCTTATTCGGGTGTGATTCTGTATGGCAGATGGACACCTCCCATGTGCTGGGTGTTGCTTAGACCATGCTGGCCTGAGATTCAGATCTTTCTAAGGGTGCTTAAGTTTCCTGCAAGGTGGGGCAATATGATGTCTATCCATGATGTTGAGGGTGAGCTGCAATTCCTCACGCAGTGCTCAGTCTAGTGTCAGGACTGGCCTCTTTTCTCTGGATGCATAGCAAGCCACCACCGATCACGACTTAAACCATGGCTACTTATTATTGCAGTCATGGTTGCTAGAATGCTGAGGTCAAGGTGTTTGTTGGGCTGAATCTGAGAGCTGTGTGAAGCAGCATCTGCTCTAGGCTTTTAGCCATAGCGCCCGACCCCCCCCCCATGGGTCTTCAGATCCTCTTCCCTCTGGGGAATGTCTGTATCCAAATTTCATCCATTTTAACCTTACAGCATTTTAAAATTACATCTATTTGCTTGTGTGTAGGTGTGTGGGCATGCTCATGTCCTAGTGCCTATGTGGAAGGCACTTGTGGGGAATCAGCTCACTCCTCCCACCATGAGGTCCCGGGAGCCACACTCAGGTCTTGGCATCAAGTGCTCTACCCACTGAACCATCTCACTGGGCCTCAGATTTCCCCTTCTTCTAGAGCCACCAGTACCACTGGGGTAGGACCCACCTTAGTGACTTCTTTTTACCATGCCTATCCCGGCAAGACCCTGTCTCCAAAAGAGACGACTTCACTATACAAACTTCAAGAGGGGCATAGCCCATAGTGCTGCTCATGGTTGTCTACAGAAAATTATTGGAGATATTGGTCCTCTTTACCACTCGGGATACTTGTGAGCTTTGACATGCCCTGCTGCTCCAGATCATCTTGGGTTGCCATGGTGCTGGCTTCCTGGAAAGGGACAGTATAGTTTTTCTTGCCCAAGCCACCATGCTGACATTCCTGTCTGTCTCCCAGGGCTCTATCCCAGATGGTTCAGTGTGGCTGCCATTCCTTGATTGCTGGCCAGTTTCGACTCTCCCAGAGACACACAATTCAACCCCTCTCTCCTGCAGAGAGTTGGAAAAAACTCATTTATTACATGCATTTGTTTAGCAACCACTTCTGTTGAGCTCATAGTGTGTTAGGCATTATCCTAATTGCCTTTCATTTACTCTCCTAATGACACCACGGGGCAGGGACTATCATTACCCTCTTAGTGGGGAAACTGAGGCACAGGGAAAGAAATTTAATCATTTGTTGAGGTTTCAAAACCAGCAAGAGGAGCAGCTGAGATTTGCCTCAGACAGTCTTGTTCAGAACAATTACACACAGAGAAGTCTTAGTAAGAACATCCACTTTTGAGTCAAAAAATGTGAGTTTGGAATCTGGCTAATAGCAGAGCTAGACATTTCTGCTATTGCTTGTCCTATGCACTGTTTTTTCCTAAAAATGAAAGATTCACCCCCACTTCTCTTGGTCATGTTCTGCTACAGCATGTGAGGTCCTAGTTGATTGTCTAGGGTGCACATGATGGTGTTCCCTTTTGCTTGCTGGGATCCATCATGCATTTGGGTCAATCAGAGGAATTTGGCTAAGAGAATGCAGTAAGGACTAGGTACTGTTGCTTTTGAGGATTAGAAGGAAAAGAGACAAGAGCGGGGTGAAGTAAGGTGGCTTTCGGAGAGTGGGAGAATGGAAACAGGGATACATGGGGATACAGGGGTTCAGAGGGATACAGGATACACAGGGAAACAGGGATACAGAGGGATGCACAGGGGTACAGGGATACAGAGGGATACATAGGGATTTAGGGACGCAGAGGGACACACAGGGATACACAGGGACTCACAGTGGTACAAAAGGATACACCGGGACATGGAGACACCTCATGCTAGAGTTGAGGCTGTCTCTAAGAGATTACCCTGACTCCTGCACATAGTTGGTGCCCCAACCCTCTTGCTGCCATGAATGTTGGCTGCCAATGCCTTAGGTATTGCTATTTTCTAGAGAATTCTTGGCCAGGCTATCTAGTTCCTACTGCCCCAGCATCTGGCTGCCGGTGGCTGACTGACACTGGGTATATAAGGGCAAGCTTCTTGCTGAGCTCAAGAGGGGCCAATTCTGTAGGGCCGTTTGCACTTGAATTCTCAGCGTGTAAGGGTGAGGCTGGTCTTCACCAAAGATGACATCGTGCCTGTGTTACTCTTCCCCTGATCTCCCCCCTCTTTTCTCTGGAGAACCTCCCTCTAACCCCTCTTGCAAGTCAGAGTCCCAAGAAAGACTGACATGTGCCTGGACCCAACTGTACTCACGTCCAAAACCCGTAAGATTTAGGCTTGGAATTCCCATCTTTGAATTTGTGGGTTCTTCACTTGAGGAACATGAGGGTTTGAGTAGGTAAGGGGTCTGTGTTTTACAGTTCAACAAGTCCCGGTTGCTTGGCCTTCATAAAGTCACTCAGTCATTCTCAGACTCCATCGGGAAGCTTTCCTGAGCTTAGTGCTTGCTCCGAGTTACACTAGGAGGGACACGTTGCTGGTCCCTGGCCTTGTGATTGGATTAGAGCAAGCACACTATTAGCAGGTCCAGTGTTCACAATTTCTCGCCCCATGTCCCTTCTTCCCTTGTTCAGACCAATTCAGATGGACAAAATAGAAAGAGGAAACCTGTGAGAGTGTTAGGCAACTTCCAAAGCATGATGGATGTGTGGAAGTTCAAAGATGGGAATTTAGATCCCATGATCCGAGTTTGCCTCTCTAGTCTTTCGTTTATCAAGTGATAAGCACTTACTCATCACTTGGGGATCTTGGTGACATGGGCAATCTGCTAGTACTCCGATCAGGGTCTGTGAGAAACCTGAGTTGCTGCCTTGGTAACAAGGCTCCAGATGATGCTGACTGTCCAGGCAATAGCAAAATTCTAAACAGCAAAGCTGTGGTCTCTTTATTGGGTCCAGACTGACCCTTCTCTCCAGACAGTCCACATGAATGGTAAGTTCCTGTTTCTCCCTGTTTTTATAACCTGAGATACACTTCTTGCCTGCATGACCAAGTCCTCTCAGGAGGCTGAGATGACCAAGAAAGCCATCAACCATCAAGGGCAGGGCAGAGGCAGAGGTAACGGGAACAGATATAGGAGTCTTGGCAGGATAGGATGTCAGAAAGGTCTCCTTGGAGGAGACAGGCTGTTGGTCTATCATCTTTTGTGGATAGCTCCTGATACATACCCCATTGATCCTCTAAGCCAGCACCTTGGGTCTAGATGCCAGCCATCACTGTAATTGCTTGGCAACTTACCTCCTATTGGCTGGACTCTGGTTCAGGTGCGTTGCTTTCTGGATGAGACCATCCACACCTGAGCCCACCATGTCCCTTCGCTGTGGCCTTAGGCCCCACAGCTTCCTGCATTATTTTGATGTCCTGTGACTGCGATGAGAGGCTTGAGCAGTTTTAGAGATGAACACAAGGTTGGTGTTATTTCCACAACATTTAATAAATGTCCTGCTTTCATTATAACCCTGGCGAAGTCCCTGCAAACATTCCCCTTTCCAGACTGAGATTGGTTTCACTACTGCCAGCAGCTGGGCTAGCGCCCTCCCATCTGCTCATTTGCCTCTTTGCCATTCCCTTTCCCTTGTGGTTGGGAGAGTGAAGGCATTACCTTAGATGCCTGAGAAGGGAGAGGGTGGCTTCCTGGTCTGTCGGTATTCCTGGGAGTTTTCACTTATAGTCTAGAAGTCATTGGGTGGAGGGCAGCGCTTTGCTTAATCCTTTCATATGCGCCATTGCAGCGGGAAAAGGGATGAAACAGAGACCAGTCACAGCTCCTGCCCAGCAGCCTCACTGGTTAGACTGCACCTTTCTCATCGGCTGAAGCACCTAACACCCCCACCCCCACCCTGGCCTTCAGCTTCCACAGGGCCCTGGTCTTACTGCCATCAGGGAAATGACCTTAATTCCAGGTTCAAGGGAACATGAAGAATTTGCCTCCTGAGAAGCAAAATAGAAATCGGTTGTTTTAACCCAATGTCCCCATTTTGGTCCAGTTTTCAGCAGACACTTCCAAAGAACTCCTTAGGCTGACGGTTGTGTGACAAAGGCTCTGATGAATCCAGTTGGGGGAAAGTCTTAGATGCTCTGCTCGCTGTTGCCTTCTGTGCCCTGCGACTAATCATTATTATTATTATTATTGGAGGAGGAAAGTTTCTGTTTTGTTACTCCGAGTTATTTGAAGCCATTTTCACACAGCCCGTTCTCCCCCATGCCCTGCCCTGTCCTCTTCCCTGCTCCCCCCTCCCATTCATTAGTCCCCCCTTCCTCCTAGACAGTTCTGCTTGAATGTTATATGTTCATACATGATTTTACTTATGTATAAAAACTCTATGATCTATAAATGACAGAAAATGTGATGCTTGTTTTTCTGAGACTTATTTCATTTGCTTAGCCGACTACCTTCAGTTATATCCATTTTCTTGCAAATGACCTAACTTTGTTCCCCTTTATGGCCAAACCCCAATTCCGTGGCATATGTACACCACACTGTCTTGATTCATGCACCTGTTGCTGGACACTTAGCTTGATTCTGAGACTTCCCTATGGTTACTAGTGCTGCAATAAGCATAGTTGTGCAAGTAGCTCTGTGATATGTTGATGTAGATCCACGTTTGTGCGGTGACTGTGTTTGGGGTTGGAGGGCACATAGAGGCCACACCTGTCTCTGCAGAGGTACCTGGAGGTAGATGCTGCTGCGTATTACTGGGGCTGTGTCACAGGCTGACTGATTAGGGGGTGTGCCATCCATGCTCTCTCTTCTATTGTCTTATAAGTTCCCAACGGCTGTAAAAGGGTAACCAGAGAAGAATCACTAGACAGGGGCTCTAGACTGGGACACTGAAGACTCCAGTTCACTTGTGACTTTGGTGCCTACAGGTCACTCCCACCATCTCCTCTATGGCGGCCCTTGGGAGGCAGAAACCTATAGAAAGGGCTAGGAAGATGGAGGACAAGGAAGGGGCATCCATAGAGAGAGTGGTGCTACCCAGAGTGTGATACAGAAGGGGAAGCATTGCCTGGGAAGGGGACAGTAATGGGCAGCTGAGGCCACAGCATGCAGATTTTGGACTTTGTCTTATGGTCCATGGGAATTATAGACATGGACTAATGTGATCAGCTTTTGAAGCCTTTCCTTGACTACTATGTACAGAATATTGGGTTAAGTGGCAAGAAAGAATGTGGTGAATTAATTACTTGGCTGTTTGTCCCTGTGTTAGAGGTAGTCAGAAGATTTAGCAATTGATTAGATGCTGGGGTGAGGTAATGTAAAGAATTTTGACTTGAGTAACTAGGAGTAACGGCTCTGTTTATATATACAGGCAATGTGGAGGAAAAAGAAACCGATTCTGGGAGCAAGTATTGATGGAAAGGAAAGTAGTTTCCAACTTTTGTCACTGAGATGATAAACATGTCAGTGGTTACACCCACATGGAAAACTGACCTACCATAATGCTCAAGCCTTCAGTTCCCATAGCCAGTTCATCCTGACAACATCTACAAACAGGAGGGACTCCTCAATAAAACATCTCTCTAATAGTTTAAACATTACACCTAAGGTAATGTTTAAAGCTACTAGCTGGACAAATTTATTTATTAAAGTGACTTCAACACATTGTTTTAGCCAAGGGCCAGAGGGACTATCAGTGTTGAGGCTACATCTAATTTTGTAAATGAGAATGGATAAAAGATGCAGGATCGAGTTAGCACACTTGTAAAAATTTGTGAGAAAGCAAGGAACTAAAAGTTTGTTTTCTTGATCATCAAGGTATAGTTTATGTTGAAAAGCTGTAGTCTCTCCCTCTCTCTCCCCCTCCCTCTGTGTGTGTGAAAGTAATTACATCAGATGTAAACCTTGGGGTTATTCATCAGACATCATCCAGCTTGGGGTCCTGTTTTGTTTTAAGAAAGGGTCTTTCGCTGGAATGTGGGACTAGACAACTAAGCTGAATGGGATGGCCAGAATGTCCCAGGGACCTGCTTGTCTATACATTCCTAGTGCTAGGATTACAAATGTGAGAACCACCACATCTAGCTTTTAAAACAAACAACCAAACAAACAATAACAACAAATTGGCATTGGGGATCAAACTCAGGTTCTCATGCTTGTATAGCAATAACCTTATGGACTATGCCATCCCCATAGGCCCTAGCCACCCCCCCAAAATCCAAAGAATGTTTTGAGGGCAAACAGGATGGTAGCCAGAAGAAAGGTTTAGAATTGAGAGGAAACAAAGATGGCGGCAGCTGCTGGCACCTGCCTCAAAGTTCAGAGGAGTCTGGCAGACCCATGGAGGCTCCGAAGGGATTGCAGAATCCACAGTAGCTCCAGAACAACTTTCAAATAAGGCGAGTCTTATGGGAAGATGCTTTGAAAAAGTAGACTCAGGAGCTTGAAATGGCCATCTCTGGTAACCAGGGAAGACTTCCAGTGGAATTCACCAACCTAGCCACATAAGCTTTGACTTATAATTTGTCTTTCCTGCAAGATAGGCTGGGACAAAGGCGGCACAGAAATTATGGAAGTGACCAACCAATGACTGGTCTAGCTTGAAACCCATACTATGAGAGGGAGCCTACCCCTGACACTGCCTGAAGAGCAAGGATCCAGAGATTGGCCAGCCCAGAAACCTAGGATAGGTGGCCTATGTTGCCACTGAAGGCCAGGCAGATGTCTGTGGTCTGTACTGCCCCCAGAGACCATGCTGAGGTCCATGGCATGTACTTATGCTGGAGACTATGTGTATGTCTATGGTCTATGCTGTCACCAGAAACCATATGCAAGTCCAAGATCCATACCTCCACTGACTGTCAAGGGCAAGGAAGCTACTTTTGCAGGAGTATTGATGACTATAGACTCACGGTTGAGAAATAGGGGCCACGGAAGTTTTCTACGACAACCCCCTCCCCCTGAAAAGTTTAGACAGAAAACCATTGAAGAGAACTCTTAAAAATTGTGGTAGGGATGCTGAAGTGTAGCTCTCACAATTAATGGCTTCTGGATGGAGTATGAAACTTTTTTTCCTACTGTCTTTTGGGGGCAGGGAGGTCACAAAGGTGGGGGTAGACTTGGGAGAACAGAGAAGTGAGTGTGATCAGGGTGCTTGATGTGAAATTTCCAAATATTCAATAGGTTATTATAAAAATAAAAAGAAAGGTTGACTACCTACCACAATGTGGGGTGCTTGTTTGCAGAGACAGGGACAAGCTTCCTCCAGAGGTTCTGCTCCCTAGGATGGAAGAAGGGTGCTCCCAAGAGAGGCAGTGAGTCATACCTGGGGCCATGTGCTTCAGCACAGAATCCCATGTGCAACAGGAGGGCCCCCTGCTTGAAAACAGCAGTCTCTGTGGGACATGCTTGTGCACAGGGACCTACATTCTCTGTTTCTCTGTATTTATATATGCTGTTATCTAGTGAATACCTGATTAAGGAATGCAGCTGCCAAATGAATACATTTGTTGCTCATCAAATGGCACCATAAAACCAGCAATGATGGGGCTTATTAAAAACCTTCTTTCACTGTGCAAAAAATTCCCCCCCTTCCATGCCCCAGCTTATCTTAGTATTGAAGCTAATGAAATGGGTAACCAATAGACAAAGAGATCTATTCCAGAACAAATTAACTGCCTCAGGAATATGCTGCATAAAAATTGCATCCTGGAAAATAAATAGGCCGGCGACTGGGCAAATTGGTCTCATATTTAAGTGCTGATATGTTGGGACTATTGGTATGGCTTCTTCATAGAAGTAGGCAGTGAGGGTCCTGGATAGGACCTTCTAAGTTCTAAGGCATGAAAATGATATAGAAAACATTTATTGACTCAATTCCACATGCCTGGCCCTTAGTATGTGTAGTTATCTACTGGTTACATCATCCTAGGACATTGGGATTCTATAATTTTGGTCTCACCTACCTGTGACCAAATAAAAAGATTGGAATAAGAGGCTATCCAATGAGATTCCATTTCCTTAGTGCATCTGAATATAACTTCAGGAAATAAACATGTTTCCTTAAAAAATGACTCCCTTTTTAAAATGCCCCGGCCACTTGTGAATTCCTTCTAGGGAAGTCCTGGCTCATGATCTCCAAAGTTGTTTCTGGCTAATATTCTCATGCTGACATTCAGTTGCCTGTATTACCTCAATTCTTCTCTGATCCCATTTGAGACCAGAAGGAAATGACCACTGTTGTGGAATATTAGTTGAAGATATGTGTGTTACATTCGTTTATGCTGTGGAATACCTGTTTAATGATGCAAGGATATGTTGCATTCTTTTATGTTGCATTTGTTTAGCTCTGTGAAGCTGTGTTACTTTGCCTGTCTAAAACATCTGATTGTTCTAATAAAGAGCAGAAAGGCTGATAGCTAGGCAGGAGAGAGAAATAGGCAAAGCTAGAGGGAAGAATGAAGAGAGAAGAAGGAGGGGCAAGAAAAGGAGGAGAAGAGGATGCTAGGGGCCAGTCACCCAGCAACACAGCAGAGGGGCCAGCATGGGACTGATCCAGACACCCCCTCACCGAACCTGGGTGTCAGAGAGGAGACCTTGGCAATCTGTGGGATCTTGGAGAGTAGAACAGTATTTATTTCTGGCATACAGATGTACTCTGGGAAACCATTCCACGTGGAAGGATGCTCTTTCAGCCTGGACACATGGGGGAGGATCTAGGTCCTGCCTGGGATGATGCGACAGACTCTGAAAATCCCTCATGGAAGCCCTTGCCCTCCCTGGGGAGCAGAGGGGGGATAGAATGGGGGTGACAGATTGGGAGCAGGGGAGGAGGGTAGGGAGAGGGAGCTGAGAGTGACATGTGTAAAAAGTTAAGTAAAAAAATATGAAAACAAGAAGGAAAGAAAAGATATATAAATAGAAAAAGGTAAAAGCCCAGAAGCAAAAAGCAGACAGGGATAATTTATGTTAAGAAAAGCTGCTTAGAAATAAGTCAGGCTAAGAGAGCACATTCATAATTAAGAATAAGTCTCCTCTGTGTGTTTATTTGGGAGTTGGGTGGTGGACCCCTGAAGAGTAAAAGAGAAAAACAATCAACTAAAAGCCACTTACATGCTAAGCGTTCATTCCCAGATATGTGGTGGTTTCTTGAAGACCCAAGGTAAGGCCTTCCTTCTTATGCTCTCCTCATTCCACCTTATAGACACAGGAACACTTACCCTCCCACACCCAACACATACAAAGACTGAGTGTAGATGTAGTGCCAGAAGGCTTTGGATCACTCAGACCAGGGCAGATCATCTGACTTTCCTGAGTCCTTGTTGCTCCTTTGGAAATGGAGGTGATATTGTGTCCTTTGAAGGTATGTCAGGAGTTGCTGAAATACCATTAGTTATTCCAAGTCCTGATCTAGGTTAAGATGTTTACAGACCTTCTTTCTCTTACAAAGTAGCCATGTACAGGGCTTCATGGAAAGGAAAGTCATTGTGCCCATCACCTGGCTTTTCTGCAAAGGGGCGAAATAGTCTGATTTAACAAGATCACAGAGACAGCACACAACAACCTTGAGTGCCGAAGTGTTCACTCCCATACTTTGTCGGGCTGCATTTTCATTAGCCTGATTATGATGATTATTTTTCAAGGAAAGCTAATGAATTGTTTGGGCTTATCTCTTGACCCACTTTAGGTTAATGGACAGTGCATTTCCATTCGGACTGAATGGACTCTAAAGGGCTGCAAGGGCTGTGCACCCTACTTGTTTACTGGTGCGTGTCTTAGGTTGGGCTCCAACAGAAACAGACTCAAAGACAAGGATTTTAAGTAACTCTTGGATCTGATCTGAAGTGAGAAAGCAGCAATAGGGGCGGGGTGGGGTGGGAAGTAGGTCAGGGATAGAATGCACAAGACACCTTAGTCAGCAGCTTACTGTTACTGGGGAACGTGCAGTGGGCAGCATAGAACTCATACATGGCCACTACACTAAGAACTGAGGAAGCTGTGTGTTTATTCTCTGGCTCTGGTCATTTATTGATTGAATGCTATTCCTGCAGATATCATCATCATCATCATCATCATCATCATCATCGTGTTCTCCTCCTCCCTCCTCTTTCTCATCCCCTTCTCCCACCACTTTGTTCCTCTTCTCCTCCCTTTCCCTCCCTTTGAGCTAAAGCTTTGCTTTGTTGCTCAGGCTTACCTCAAACTTGTAATCTTCCTGGTCCATTCTCCAGGTATCTGAGATCACAGGTGTGTGCTACCATTTCTGGTAGAAAATTATTCCTCAGTATTTCATACACACGCAAGACACAGCAGGTGGTGGTGGGGTATTGAAGCTTCTGGTGGTAGGCAGCTATCACCTTTCACGGGAATAGGGAATGCTAGAGAATGTGGTTAGGCATGGTGCTATTGACTCAAACTTAGAAAATCTGTATCCCAAAGTACTTCATTCAGAACATGCCCTGTATAGTGATTTCGTATTTGTCTTCTCACCAGACAATCAGCTTTTTGAAGGCAAGGCAATGTCTTGATTTCATTTCACTGTGTAGTACAAACCCAGCCCAGATAGCTGCTTGTGTGGATGAATGGTTGCGGGGGGAAATAATTAATAAAAGTCTTGAAACTCAGGTGTGTTGCACAATAAATAAAAGACTCAGAGACTGATATTGGGATTCAAGCTGAAGATCAGAAAAGCAAAACAGCTGGCCACTAGCCCTTAGCTCTGTCTCAGGCTGAAAGGGCTGATCCATGAGCCCTCACAAACCTCAGACTGCTACTTTTCCTCAGCATGGCTAGAGAATACTGATCCTGACTACTGAAGACACTGCTCCTATCTTTTATTCCTCTCTAGTGCTGGGATTAAAGTCATGTGATCCCAAGTGCTGAGATCATTTTTGTGTGAGCTGTTTCTCTTAGCACTGCATCAATTTTGTGTAGTCAGTGTTACCTTCAACTAACAGAGATCCGTCTCTCTTGATCTTGAGTCCTAGGATTAAAGGTGTGTACCACTACCTCCTAGCTTCTGGGATTAAAGGTGTGTGCCTGACTTCTATGGCTTGTGGTTGACTTTGCTTTCTGAATCCTCAGACAAACCTTAATAAATCATAAATAGTATCGCCACACAGATGCCTAGGAGGGGCAGGGGCATGTTTTGAATGAGTAACATGGTCTAGAAAGAAGAAAAACAGAAAACAGGCATTGTGAGAACTAGAAGACCTATGTCTTGTCTCTGAGGATAGTTGCAACTCACCTCTGGGTGATTGTCACTTTAAGGGAATCAGACCCATGATTTGTAGACATCCTACTTTTTAAAAAGGAAAGTCAATACTTGATATTTTATGTGAAATACCCCTATTTTTTAAAAAATGAACAAAATAACAAAATATTTTGAAAGTAAGACAAAGATACCCCAAAACACATTTGAATGTTATGACTCATTGCCAAGCATATGTGGCAACCTGGTCACATGGAGTAAGGGACTGGAGTTCTTCTAGAGAGAGCTATGACCTTGAGATCCCCAGATGTCTCCATGTGGTATTGGATACTATGGTTTAATAGCATATAAAATAACCATGAAATTTATGTAATTCTGGAGTCTGGAGAGCTGGGTTCTAGTAGTAGCCACTAGGGGAAATTTCTTTCTTCTGATTTCCATAGGGCAAGTGCATCAAAACCTGATCTCTTGTATGGAGAAGTGTAGCTAGTGCCCTTTCTAGAACTCTCCCTGCTCTCCTAACAGCAACTAGCTCTGCTTAGGGTAAAACTCCCAGGCTCTACTGGCATTGCTGCTGCAGGCCCTCTGGGTTTCTTGTGGTTGTCAGGATTCCATCCAGTGACCTTTGTCAGAACCTCCCAGTATGCATCAGGTGGTTGAAAGTTTTTAGAGTAATGTACTCAGTTGTGGTTTAGGCTCTACCTCTCAGATATTGTCTCTGGACAGGGTTATTAGACTGAGTTCATGGTCCATCAAAACTAACAGGAGATTGCTTTCTGTTTTTGAGGCACTGACATCCCAAGCAAAGCAGACCATCTATCATAGCAGCACAAATGCTGGGAAGCAGTGGTATTCCTTTGTTTACCAAGTTTCACTCCTCTTTCTCCTGGACATATAATAACACTATGTTTCTCAGACTCTCTTGCAGTTAAGTGAGATCACATGACTGAATTCTGACCAATAGAATATGGCCAGACATGAACTACCTAAGTTCTTTGGATGGCCCATAAGTCTCTCTTAAATTACTCTCAAATTTTAATCTCATTTACTAGCAACTGGCTAAATGAAGACAACTCCGGGAACATAGAGCCACAAGATAGAAAGAGCCTGGGTCCTTGAATGACTATATAGAACAGAAATTCCACTTCTCCAACCAACCTGTATTACACTGTGATGTGAGAAATAAAGTTTCTTGTACTATGCCTTTGAGATTTTGGGCTTGTTTGTTGTATCACTTAGTCTGCTTTAGCTGATACAGTACCCTTCAGAGAATGTTTTATTAACTGCCTTGGGAGCTTCCTCAGAAGAAGCCTTCCTGCTTGGGGGGAAGGTTCTGTTTCAACTCAGAGCTCACTGATGAAGATAGGAGGCTCTTTACTTAGGCAAGAGAAATGTGGAGTCGGCGAGCCAGGCAGATCTGTGTCTACACATATCATATTAACCACAGTTATATGGCTTTTGTGATGTGCCTTGAGAGCAGGAAGAACTTCAAGTTTCTGGGTAACTGGCCCAAACAGTGGTTGAGAGCTGCTCATTGTATCATCCAGCAGTTCTCAGTGTGATACATCTCAAAGGTACAGCCACAAAACCTTTGACCTACAATTTGTTCTGCCTACAAGATGTGCCGGGGTAAATAAAGGTGGTGCAAAAATTATGGGAGTAGCCAACCAATGACTGATCCAGTTTGAGACCCATGCCATGAGAGGGAGCTCACCCATGACACTGCCTAGAGGTCCAGGACCCAGAGGCAGGATAGCCCAGAGACCTAGGATAGAACCAAACATGACTGGCAAGAAAGAATAAAACGTCAATGAAATGATTCCTATGATATCCTACTATACTCATAGGTTGGTGTCTAGCCCAGTGGTCATTAGAGAGGAGAGGATTCACCAAGAAACTGATGGAAACAGGTGCAGAGACCCACAGCCAAACATTAGGGGGGGCTTGGGGAATCCTGTGGAAGAGGGGGGAGGAAGTATTAATTGTAGGAGCCAGAAAGGTCAAGGACACCACAAGAAAACCCACAGAATGAACTAATCTGACTCACAGACACTGAACCTACAACCAGGGAGCCTGCAAGGGGCTGACGTAGGCACTCTGAATATATGTTACAGCTGTATAACTTGGTCTTCTTATGAGACTCCTAAAAGTGGAAGCAGGGGCTGTTGCCTGCTTTTGGGACCCTTTCCTCCTCCTGGGTTGCCTCATCCAGACTTAATATGGGAGGCTCTAGTCTCGCTATGGTTTGTTATGCCATGTTTGGTTGATATTCATGGGGGGCCTGTCCTTTTCTGAAGAGAAAGGTGTAGCATGAATAATAAAACCCAGAGACAGATATTGGGGTTCAAGCTGAAGACCTGAAAAGCAAAAGTCAAGCCACCAGAGAGCTCTCACCTCTACCAAAAGCTGGGGATATCCTGTCATCAATGTGGCTGGAGAATAAATGCCAGCTCTGAGACTCTGCTCCTCTCTTATATACCTCTCTAGTGCTGGGATTAAAGGTGTAAGCTTTGTTTCTTTTTTAGACTGATTCACTCTCATGTATCCCTGGGTGGCCTTGAGCTCACAGAGATCCATCTGCCTCTGTCTCCTGAGTCCTAGGATTAAAGGTGTGTGCCACCACTGCCCAGCTTCTATGGCTGTAGCTAGCTTTGCATCCTGATCTTCAGGCAAGCTTTATTAGTTCATACACAATAAGGGAGGAGGAGTGGCTGGGAGCAGGAGAGGGTAGGGGTGGGGATGGGCTGGGAGGAGAGGAGGGAGGGGAAACTGCAGTCAGGATATAAAAACAAAAAATATAAATAAATAAACATAAAAACAAAACAACCGCCAAATTATCTGTAACTCCAGTTTCAGAAGATTCCCGATCTCCTCCAAAAAAGAGACCATGTTTTAAACAAGGTGAAAGATGAAAATCAACTACCATGATTGACCACATGTATGCCATGGCAAGTACTTGTCTTTTGTACACACCTACACACATTATACACACATACACATGGACACACACACAGACTTTTAAAAAATGCTTAAGTGGATATAAGCCATAAAATTATGCATGTAACTTTCCTTACAAATGAATTTCTTGATATGTTATGAAGGTGTGTGTTGGGGATCACTGGGTAAGAGTCAAGGGATTGGGCTCCATCCCATCACATTGTGGCCACCACTTCCCCCTAAGTCTGTCTCCCCATCTGTAAGGTCAGGAAGAGGAGTACATGGGCAGAATCAGCCAATTTGGGTCCTCAATCAAGACTGCAGATGCCCCATGGGGAGGATGAGCTCCTCACTGCCAACCCCAGGTTCTCAGGCAGCCTTTCTCACTCCTTCTCTTGATTTCACTATGGACTGTCAGGCCTGGTGCAGGGCAGGAAGAAGACAGTACTTGCACCTCTCTGAAATTGTCCATTGACCTCAAAGTGCATTTTTTGAATACATAGCAATGCCAGGAGCTCAAATTCCTGCCCCACTGAGAGTTTTTTTCTTTAGCATTATTGTCCTGGGGCTATGCCTGATGGTTTTAGTTCTTACGAATGGATATCTCAGGAAAAGCTCAGCAGACAGAACTGTAAAGTCATGAGCATGGCATTTGTGTTGACTCTGTAGGATAGACGGGGAGAAGGACCAAGCCTGGACTAAGGGGCAGTAAAGAGCCTGCTGATCCCTTTTCCTTGAGTGTATCACCTCTGAGACCCAGTTTTCTCATCGGTAAGATTAAACTGCATTAAATAGATGGCAGGTGCCAAGAGTCTGGCACACAGTAGGTGCTCAACAAACATTCACATTTGTCTTCCATCCCTTCCTTGAGAGTAGGCAGACAGATTGCCTTAAGTTCTGCTGTACCTACAACTCTGGGTTTGTTTGCAGTAATTAGGCTTCAGCAGCCAATGGTATCTAAGCCTGCAGTGATATCAGTTCCTCAAGCTGTTTCAGTTGATGTAGCCTTGGGTGGTAGATGACAGTGAGGCTGTATATTATTCTGTTGAGTAAACACACTGAAAATCCCATTTGTCTTGTCTTTGGTCTTCACCCCACATGGTCAGAAGGGAGGCTTTCCTCCCATCTTCCTGGCTGCTTCCTCCTACAGCATCACTTGTTGGACCCTTGTCTGCCTTTGTCTGACAATGCCTAGAGGACTGCCCAAGTCCTCTCACTGTGATGCCCTCGGAAGTGTTCATGCTGTATGGACCATTCCCAAAATCCTATCCCTAACCTAGACTTCTCTCTAGAGTTTCACACTAGACAACTATTTAGACGTCTTCTAGACCCCAACTACACAGCATGCCACAGATGGAAGCTACCTTCCTTTCCACACTCACTGCTTCTTTCCTGGTTCCAGCTATTGGTAAATCTTGGCACTCATTTCCTGAACCCTAGGTATCTTACTCTTTCTTGCATGCACATTCCCCCAAAGGTCTTGATCTTGTTTTTATCCTAGGTGGATGAGATGGCTCAGCTTATAAAGCATTTAGCACAGAGCCTGGTGATGGGGGAAGTCCTTCTGTGTATATGTTTCTCTTATTGGTTGATGAATAAAACACTGTCTGGCCAATGAGTCAGGAAGATAGGGGGGACTAGGATGAGAAGAATTCTGGGAAAGGTAGGCAGAGAGGGCACACCAGAAGAGTCACCACATAAGGAAGAAAGGACGTACCAGGCATTCTCTGATAAGATAAGACCACGTGGAAATAAATAGATTTAAAAAATGGGTTAATATTTAAGACAGAGCTATTCATTCAGAAGCCCTAGATACCAGCCAACAGTTTTATAACTGATATAGTCCCCATGTGCTTATTTGTGGCTGAGAAGGGTTGCTGGACAAGAGAATCTCACAGCCTGGTGACATGAGTCCAATTTTCTGAACCCGCGTGAGGTAAATAGAAGACCAACTCCCAAAAGTTGCCCTCTCACTAGCACACGCATGCCATGGAAGGCACACCCCATCTTTTCTCACAAATAAATAAACGTAAAACCTTATAACCAACCTTCCATTTAGCTCTAGTCATGACCTCTCTGAAGAAAGGCTCTCCTGTATTTCCCACCATCTATTTTCTTCCGCTTGGCAGTGGCCAAAGGGATGCTTCTAGAACATACCCCAAATGGTAGGTTTGAATAAGGTGGAGGAAGAAGTTTGTGTAAGACAGACAAATGAGTGCAGGGTTATTGTCTTTCCCCTCCCCTGTTTTAACATTATCTTCTTCCCAGAAGATGGAAAGGCTACCCATGATCATGGATGGGGAGAATTAATATTGTGGCTATATTACTGAAATAAATCTACAGACTTAGAGTAATCCCTATAAAATATTCAAATGACATTCTTCACAGGATTAGGAAAACAATCCTAAAATTTATATAGAAAGACAAAACTCCCCAAATCTATCCCTAATAGATGAAGTAGTTCTGGAAGTATCACAATACCAGACCTTAAATTATATTACAGAGACATAGTAACAAAAACTATATGGCCCTGACACAAATGGAGATATTTAGGCCAACTAAAAAAGAATCCACACAATTAAACACCTAATTTTTTTAGATCAAACATTGATTGATAATCATGCTGAATTTAAAAAATGATTCTTTGGCATATAAGTCTAATTTTTACCATTAATTAAAGACTAAAGCAAATTTGCATACTATTGAAATAGATGTACTTTTTGATGGGACACTTTTATTACTATCACTTTTTCAATATAATACTTTTATTGATTAATTGGGAGTTTCACATACTGCACCTTGATCATATTCAATTTCTCCTCTGCCCAGGTCCACCCCCACTCCTTGTGATCTCCCCTAAAGGGGGTAAACAAAGAAAAGAAAAAAGAAAAAATCATGCAAATTCAACGTGTGCTGCCCGTATATTCACTGGAGAATA
The DNA here is from genome assembly GCF_017639785.1 of Mesocricetus auratus. Lineage (NCBI taxonomy): Eukaryota > Metazoa > Chordata > Mammalia > Rodentia > Cricetidae > Mesocricetus > Mesocricetus auratus. The sequence continues at coordinate 9,074,924 of NW_024429209.1, read as the reverse complement.
GTCAAACTCCTGGTGGGCAGCTCCTTAAAGAAAACTAAGTGCTTCCCCACTTACCCCTGCCAGAAGCCACCAAATGTGAAGATCAACACTTCAGGAGCCCTATCACAATTTTAAGGGTTATCTCTAGTGCATTCCTTTCTAGACTGTTTCTGCTTTATTGGGGGAGTGTGGGAGAAGGAGAGAGGTTGTCACAAAGCCTTCTATATCTCTCATTCCCAACTGTATAAACATCTAAATTTTTGACAAGGCTTCTAAAAACATGCATTGGGAAAAAGCAAATGGTGCTGAGAAAATTGAATTTCTACATGCAGAAGAATTCTATTAGATTTATATTTCTTCACAAAAATCATCTCAAAATGGATCAAAGACATTAATATAAGAACTAAAACTTTGAAACTGCCAAAGAAAACAGGCAAAACCCTTCAAGATACAGACAAGAGTTGGAGAGATGTTTCTGTGGTTAAGAGGCTATACTGCTCCTGTGGAGAACCCAAGTTTGATTCTTAGAGCCTGTGTATAACTCTAGCTCCAGCGGATCTTATCTGGCACCTCTGGCCTTTGTGGGCACCTTCATTTACAGGTATAGATACATGCACACATACACAGAAACACACATACACACATACACACATGCTTGCACACACACATGCAACACACACAAACTTAAAAATAAAACAAATCTTTTAAAGGACAATATAGACATAGCAAGGATTTTCTGGACAGAGCTCTATACAGGAAATAATCCCAAGAATAGACAAATTGGATTATATGGAATTAGAAGACTTCTGCATGCATCATAATTTCATTTTTCTTTCTTTTTTTTTGGTTTTTCGAGACAGGGTTTCTCTGTATTGTTTTGGAGGCTGTCGGTCCAGCTAGGCCTCGAACTCACAGAGATCCGCCTGCCTCTGCCTCCCGAGTGCTGGGATTAAAGGCGTGCGCCACCACTGCCCGGCTCATTTTTCTTTATAGTGAATAATATTACATTGTGAAAGTATACAACATTGTTATTATCTACTTGTCTGTTGATTAACAGCAAAGATGTTTCTGTCTCTTGACTATTGTGGGTAGAGCATCAGTGAACATGGCTAAATAAGTATCTCTGTAATAGGCCATGGAATCCTTTGGGAACATACCCAGAAGTGTACAGCTGGATTATATGATAGCTTTATTTCTAGATTTCTGAGGAACCTCCACACATATTTCCATATTAGCTGCACACGTTTTCACTTCTGCCAACAGTGAATAAATGCTCCCTCTCCTTACACCCATGCTACTTGTTTTTTTTTTTTTTTTTTTTTTTTTTTTTTAGTTTTAGTCATTCTGACTGGGGTAAAAGAAATATCAAGGTAGTTTTAATTTGCATTTCCTTGATGGTTGAGGATGTTGAACATATTTTCTAAAGTCTCAGACACTTGCATTTCTTCTCTTGAGAACTGTCTATTTAGCTCCATGCCCCAATTTCCAATTAGATTGTTTGCTTTCTTGGTGTTTAGATTTTTGAGTTTATTATATATCCTAGACACTAATCCTCTGTCAGATGTATAAGTGGTAGACTTTTTTCCTGTTCTATAGGATGCCTCTTCACTTGCTTAGAGAGCTGCTAGGTATCATGAAGTCCTATTTGTTAGTTTCTTGTTTTAATGTCTGCACTACCACAGCCCTGTTCACAAAGTGCTTTTGTGTGCCAATAAGTTGAAACATATTCCCTACTTTCTCTTTTACCAGATTCCTGTTACCAGGTCTTATGTTGAAGTTCTTGATCCATTTGGAGTTGAATTTTATGTAGGCGGAGAGACTAGGCGGATCTAGTCTTATCCTTCTACATGTAGCTGTAGGGGTGTGGGCTTATATCTGGGTCCTCAGTTCTATTCCATTGACCAGTATGACTTTTTATGATAGTGCTGTGCTGTTCGTATCACTAGAGCTTTGTAGTATAATTTGAAATCAGGAATTGTGATTGATTTGGGAGTGTTACATTGTTCAGGATTGTTTGGACTATCCTGAATCTTTTGTGCTTCAATACGAATTTTGAGATCAATTTTTGTGAAAAATTGGATTGGAATTTTGATGGGGACTGAATTTGCATCTGTAGATTTCTTTTTGTAGGAAGTCCATGTACACAATATTAATCCCGCTAACCCATGAGCATGGGAGGCCTTTCCATCTTCTGGAATTTTCTTTAATTTCTTATTAAAGTTTTCATTCTACAAGAATTTCAATTACTTGGTTATATTTATTCCAAGATTTTTTGGGAGGCTATTACAAATGGGATTGTTTCCTTAGTTTATTTCTCAGTATATTTATTGTTGGTTTATAGGAAGGCTAAATTTGTAGGTAAATTGATGGAGCTTGAGATAAGCATGCTGAAGGAGGTAGCAGACCCAGAAAGGCAAATGCTGCATGTTTTCTCTCATATTCGGATGATAACTGTGGATATTTAGATATGTGTATTTAAACTGGAGTATTCCTAGAAGGCAGCAAACTAGTGAGCAACCATGGTGGGGGCAATTTTAGGAAAAATAAGAGTCGAACACAGGTGATGTGAAGGGGAAAGGGGAAATAATAGAATAGGAAAAGGTAAATAGGGTGGGTCATGGAGGACAGGGTGAGGAGGGCTCATTAGCACCAGTGATCTTTGTACATTCCATATGGAAATCTGTGACTATAGAACTTCCTAGCACACACACACACACACACACACACACACACACACACACACACACATAAGGTTTAAATGGAGCTATCCTACAATGAGCGAATAATGCCTTCCCAAGACACCATAGGTAATCAAATAAAAATTCCAGTGTTGATTACCTCCTTTTAAATTGTCAGTGGAGTCTCATAGATTTCCTCAAACACTAATGTCTATTGCTGACCTTGATTACTTTTCAGAACTTGATGGTAAGACCCCATTATTGAAAACCATCTACCTAAGTCATAGAACATGGAGAAATCAGGCTGGTACTAATCTGGAAGCATTATACTTCATAGTTCTGGAAAGTTCCATTTATACTAACCAGGAAGAAAAGACATCAACAGTCTTACTGAGCAGTGAACTCTGTGAGTTACAATAATGACTGACCCAGTAAAATTTCCTCATTGCTATAACAGTAGCAGAGATATTATGGCAGCAACCAACCACTTTCTGATTGGTCTTATATTCAACTCCACATGAAGAAACCTTTGTTTGGTGATATTAACTGGGTCAAGAATCTGTTGCTGGCTAGGTCACAGGCCCTAGGGAAGAATCTAGTACTATAATTCTACTAAAAGAACATAGCAATAAATTGCCCCAAAAGTTTTTAACTTCATGCCCATAGATTAGTGTATCTTTCAGCCCTCATCAGAGAAGCTTCTTATTGCGGTAGATGGTGATGAATACAGAGACCCAGAGCTGGTCAATGGGTAGAGAATAAGAGACTGTGAAGTGCTTAGCTCTTCATGGGACATCTATATCATACCTCCTACTGAGGATGTGGGATCACCATAGAAGAGAGAACAGAGTGATTGTAAGAGACAGAGACAGAGAGAGAGAGAGACAGAGAGAGAGACAGAGAGAGACAGAGACAGAGACAGAGAGACAGAGAGACAGAGAGACAGAGAGACTTAGCAAAATAGCATTTGCCAGACTTGATAGTACACTTGCAAACATGCATGCACAGAAACTAGAATGCATAGACTTGTACAAGATCAAGCCATTCAAAGTCTCAACATGGATGAAGGAGGATCTTATGCAGTACCAAACCTATCTGAGGAGCTATTGGCAACTTGTGGATGCTGGGGGATGGGGAGTCAGTTTTCTTTAGGAATGGACTAACTATTCCCCAGATTGTCCTACAGCCACACAAGCATCACTGCATGGACTCTCTCTCTCTCTCTCTCTCTCTCTCTCTCTCTCTCTCTCTGTGTGTGTGTGTGTGTGTGTGTGTGTGTGTGTGTGTGTGTGAGAGAGAGAGAGAGAGAGAGAGAGAGAGAGAGAGAGAGAGAGAGAGAACATGAAGTTGGGAGGAAAAAGTGAGAGGGTAATAGGGGAAGAATTGGATGGGGGAAGGTTGGATTGATTTGATCCAAACACATTATATACATGTAGAAATATTAAAAAATTATGAAAGCTCTTGCACAGCAAAAGGAACAAGGATCAGAGTGAAGAAAAAGCCTGAAAATGCTAAAATAAAAACTTGCCAACTGCGTATCAGACGGGAGATTAATATCCAGAAGGATATGTAAAGACTGCAAAGATTAAACAAAACCCCTGAACTACCCAGTCAATAAATGTGCTAATGAACTGAATAGACTATTCTCAGAAGAAACACAAATGACCAATAAATACTTTAAAAAATGTTCCACACCCTTAGCCACTAGGGAAATGCAAATCAAATTTGCCTCCAGAGTCTATCTCATCCCAGTCAGAATAGTATCCATCAGGAAAACAAATGACAAAAACTGCTGGTTGGGGTATGAGGAAATAGAAATTCTCAATCACTGGTGGTGGGAAAGTAAATTTGTAAAGCTATGTAAATCAGTTTGGAAACTCTATCAAAAACCTGAAAATAAGGGCTGGAGATATGGATCAGTGGTTAAATTAGAAACATGCATGCTTCACATGTCAATCCCAGCTCCCTCTCCCATCCCTCCTCCCTTATCCTTCCACCATCCCCCCAGCCCCCCACTCAATCCCCACACTATTTCCCCTGGAGGGTGAGGCCCTCCATAGGAGGATCTCTGGAGTCTGTCATTTCATCCAGGGCAGGACCTACCCTTCCCCATGTGTCCAGGCTGAGAGAGCATCCCTCCATGTGGAGTGGACTCACAAGGTTCATTCGTATGACATGGTGAACAGTGATCAACTACCCAAGGCCCCCAGCTACCCAAGAGATTGCTGAGGCCTCCTCACTGAAACTGCATTCAGGGAGTCTGGATCAGTCCCCTGCTGGCCGCTCAGCCATCAGTCTGGGATTCAAGAGCTCCCCCTTGTCCTGTCAGCTGTCTTTGTGGGTTTCATCATCATGGTCTTGACCACTTTGTTCATCACTCCTCCATCTCTGTCACTAGGTTCCAGGAGTTCAGTTCAGTGTTTAGCTGTGGGTATCTGCCTCTGCTTCCATCAGTCACTGGATGAAGGTTCTAGGATGGCATATAAGGTAGTCATCAATCTTATCATCAGGGAGGGGCTATTAAGGTAGTCTCTCCGCTATTGCTTAGTTTGCCAGTTGGTGTTATCCTGGTAGATCTCTGGAGATCTCACTAGTGTCAGCTCTCTCCTCAAACCTATAATGACTCCATCTATTATGGTATCTCTCATCCTGCTCTCCTCTATTCTTACCTCGACTCAACCTTCCTGCTCCTCCATGTCTTCTTCTCCCTTCCCCTTATCCCCCTCTCTTTTTCCTGGTTCCATCTCCCTTCCCCTCATGTTCCCAATCTGCTCAGGAAATCTTGCTTCATTCCACTTCTCTGGGGTATAATGCATATCTCTTGGGAACCTCCCTGTTTCACAGACTCATTGGCCCTGGGATTGTAGGCTGACATTCTCCTGATCCATGCCTAAAATCCATATATAAGTAAGTACATACCATATTTGTCTTTTTGTGACTGGGTTACCTCACTCAGGATGGTTTCTTCTAGTGCCATCCATTTGCCTGAGATTTTCAAGTTTCCATTGTTTTTTTCCACTGAGTAGTACTCCATTGTGTAAATGTATCACATTTTCTCTATCCACTCTTCAGTTGAGGGGCATCTAGGTTGCTTCCAGGATCTAGCTATTACAAATAATGCTGCTATGAACATAGTGGAACAGACATCTTTGTTGTATGAATGGGCATCTTTGGGGTATATGCCTAGAAGTGGAATTGCTGGGTCTTGTGGTAGACTGATTCCCATTTTCCTGAGGAATCTCATACTGACTGCCAAAGGGGCTGTATAAGTCCACACTCCCACCAGCAATGGATGAGTGTTCCCCTTTCTCCACATCCTCTCCAGCATAAGCCATCATTGGTGCTTTTTATTTTAGCCATTCTGACAGGAGTAAGATGATATCTTAGAGTTGTTTTGATTTGCATTTCCCTGATGGCTAAGGATGTTGAGCACTTTCTCAAGTGCCTCTCAGCCATTTTAGACTCCTCTATTGAAAACTCTCTATTTAGTTCTGCAGCCCACTTTTTAATAGGGTCCTTTGGTGTTTTGGAGACTTGCTTCTTGAGTTCTTTGTAAATTTTGGAGATCAACCCTCTGTCAGATGTGGGATTAGTGAATATTTTTTCCCATTCTGTGGGCTGCCTTTTTGTCTTGCTGACTGTGTCCTTTGCCTTACAGAAGTTTCTCAGTTTCAGGAGGTCCCATTTATTAATTGTGGACCTTAGTGTTTCTGCTACTGGTGTTATCTTCAAGAAGCAGTCTCCTGTACCAATTCGTTCAAGGGTACCTCCCACTTTCTCTTCTAAGAGATTCAGTGTGGCTGGATTTATGTTGAGGTCTTTGATACATTTGGACTTAAGTTTTGTGCCTGGTGATAGACATGGATCTATCTTCAGTCTTCTACATGCCAATATCCAGTTATGCCAGTACCATTTGTTGAAGATGCTATCTTTTTTTTTCTATTGTATAATTTTGGTCTTTTTTGTTGAAAATCAGCTCTTCATAGGTTTGTATTCATCTCAGAGTATTCAATTTGGTTTCATTGGTCTACCTGTCTATTTTTGTGTCAAAACCAAGCTGTTTTCAGGACTATAGCTCTATAATAGAGCTTGAAGTCAGGGATGGTGATGCTTGCAGACGATGATTTTTTTGATCAGGGTTGTCTTGGCTATCCTGGGTCTTTTGTTTTTCCATATAAAGTTGAGAATTGTTCTTTCAAGGTCTGTGAAGAATTGTGTTGGGATTTTGATGGGGATTGCATTGAGTCTGTAGGTTACTTTTGGCAGGATTGCCATTTTTACTACATTGATCCTACCTACCCAAGAGCATGGGAGATCTTTACATTTTTTGGTGTCTTATTTAATTTCTTTCTTTTAAGATTCAAAGTTCTTGTGATACAGGTCTTTCACTTGTTTGGTTAGTGTTGATGGTGCACACTTTTAATTCCAGCACTCAGGAGGCAGAGGCAGGTGTGTTTCTGAGTTCAAGGCTAGCCTTGTCTATCAAAGTGAGTTCCAGAACAGTCAGGGATACACAGAAAAACCCAGTCTGGAAAAACCAAACCAATCAATCAGGCAAGTCTGAAAACAGATCCAACCTGTGACCCAACTATGTCTCTTGGGAATATCTCCAAAGGACTCTTTTGAGTGTTTATGGTTGACGTACTCTCAATAGCTAGTTCATTTTTTCTATTTCTTATTTAAATTAGAAACAAGCTTGTTTTACATGTCAATCCCAGTTCCTTCTCCCTCCCCTCCTCCCCTGCCCCCACTAACTTCCTATCACATCCATGGGGGATCTTTAAAGTCTATCATGTCATTTCGAGCAGGGCCTAGGCCCTCCTCCATGTGTCTAGGCTAAGAGAGCATCCCTCTATGTGGAATGGGCTTCCAAAGTCCATTCTTATATTAGGGATAAATACTGATCCACTGCCAGCGTCCCCATAGATTGCCTAGGCCTCCTCACTGACACGTTCAGGGAGTCTGGATTGGTCTTATGCTGGTTTCACAGCTATCATTTTGGGACCCTTAGTTTCTCCTTGTTCTAGTCATCTGTTTCTGTGGGTTTCACCAGCCTGGTCTTGACCCCTTATCCCATCACTCTGCCCTCTCTGCAACTGGATTCCAGGAGTTGAGTTCAGTGTTTAGCTGTGGGTGTCTGCTTCTGCTTCTATTAGCTACTGGATGAAGGCTGTAGGATGGCATATAAGGTAGTCATCAATCTCATTATCAGGAAAGGGCATTTAAGGTAGCTTCTCCACTGTTGCTTATTGGGGCCATCCTTGTAGATCTCTGTACATTTCCCTAGTGCCAGATTTCTCTTTAAGCCTATAATGCCTCCCTCTATTATGATATCTCTTTTCTTGCTCTCCTCTATTCTTCCCCCCTACTCAACCTTCCTGCTCTCTCCTGTCCTCCTCTCTCCTCTTCTTCCCTTTTCTTTCTCTTAACTCCATCTCCCCTCCCCCCTGCTCCCAATTTTCTCAGGAGATCTTGTCCCTTTTCCTTTCTCTGGGGGACCATGTATATCTCTTTTAGGATCCTCCTTGTTTCCTAGCTTTTCTGGTGGTGTGGATTGTAGGCTGGTAATCCTTTGCTTTATGTCTAAAATCCATATATGAGTGAGTATATACCCTATTTGTCATTTTGTGACTGGGTTACCTCACTCAGGATGGTTTCTTCTAGTCCCACCCATTTACCTGTGAATTTCAAGATTCCATTTTTTCCACTTAGTAGTACTCCATTATGTAAATGTACCACATTTTCTTTATCCATTCTTCAGTTGAGGGACTTCTAGGTTCTGGCTATTACAAATAATGCTAATATGAACATAGTTGTACAGATTTCCTTGTTGTATGAATGTGCATCTTTGGGGTATATGCCTAGGAGTGGAATTGTTGGGTCTTGTGGTAGACTAATTCTCATTTTCCCGAAGAATCTCCATACTGATTTCCGAAGTGACTGTACAAGTTGGCACTCCCACCAGCAGTGTAGGAGTGTTCCCCTTTGTCCACATCCTCTCCAGCATAAGCTATTATTGGTGTTTTTTATTTTAGCCTTTCTGACAGGAGAAAGATGATATCTCAGAGTTGTTTTGATTTGCATTTCCCTGATGGCTAAAGATGTTAAGCACTTTCTTAACTGTCTATCAATAGCTAGTTCATTTAACCTTCTTAGACACTAATCAATAGACAAATGGGTAAGAAAAATGTGGCACATATCTGTGATGTGGTATTATATAGCTAAAAAGAAAAATGAAATCACAACACTTGTAGGAAAATGAATGCATCTGGAAATCATTACATTAAACAAACCATTTGCAAATGTAAATGCAAATTTTCACATATTGGTATATGTACATACATATGGATATTTATATAGTTATATGTTCTTAGGTTATGAAACTAGAAAGGGGAGCATTACAGGGAAGGAAGAACTCTTATGGAAGGTGAGAAATTTTAGAGGATAATGCAACACATACAACAGGGAAGCAAAAAAAGTTCTAACTAGTGGAAAAAAGGAACCAGCCAGAACATGAATGGGTAACTTTGTATTCTAACCTAGAAACTAACAAAAACTAAAAAAGTTAAATAATTTTGCATTCAAATATTATCTTTTCATTCTTTATTTGTGGGTATGTATGGTATGTGGGATGTATGTTTGTGTTTGTGCATCGTGTGTGTGTGTGTGTGTAGAGACAGAGAGAGAGAGAGAGAGAGAGAGAGAGAGAGAGAGAGAGAGAGATGAGATGTGCATGTTAGGTGTGTGTATATGTACATGGGGTTTGCCCACCTGTGCATGCAACAATTATGGAGGTCAGAGATTAGTGTCAGGTGTCCTTCTCTGCCATTGTTTACTTTATTTCTCTTTTAAAATAGGCTCCATCACTGATCCTAGAGCTCAGTGACTGGCTGGCACAGCTGCTAAGTGAGCCCTGGGATCTCTCTGCTTCTGTAGTGCTAGGATATAGATGCACTTTGCTCTGCTCAGCCTCCCGCTCAACGTAATTTTTTTGGGGGGAAATTTCACGTAATGCTCCCTGATTACACTCACTTCCCAGTCTTCTTAGTTCTTCTCTCCCACCCTTGTGACCTCCCTCTTTTAAAAGAAGAAGGAGAAGGAAAAGGAAAGATGAAGAAGGAAGAAAGAAGGAAGGAAGGACGGAAGGAAGGAAGGAAGGAGGAGGAGAAGAAGAAGAAGAAGAAGAAGAAGTTGAAGTTGATGATGACGATGACCAAGTCTAATTTGTGTTGCCCATGGTCAAATGCCCAGTGCCCAGACCCTTAAAGAAAACTGAGCTCCCCTTACCCTGCAGCCTTTTATGTTGATTCTCCTAATGCAAGCTCTGATTCTCATGCTTGTTCAGCAAGCACTTTACCCACTAAGCCATCTCTTCAGCCCTATCTTCTATTTTTTGAGACCATACTGTAATTGCTTCATTTCCCCTTCTCCTTCCTCACCTCAAATCCTCCCATCAACTCCCATTTCTCTCTTTCCAATTTATGTCCTCTTTTTCTTTCATTGCTATTTTTACACACATAAATATAATCTGCTCAGTCCATGTAATGTTATTTGTATATATATATGTTGTCAGGGCTGACCATTTGATGTTGGAGAACCAATTGGTGTGCTCTTTCACTCTAAGAAGCTACACTCATGATGTCTTCTTATTTTTAATAGGTGCATGGTACTTTTACATATTTATAGGGTACACTGTGATAATTTGATACATGTAGGCACATAATGGTAATAAAATGGAGTCGTCAGCTTTCCCTTCTCCTGAAACATTAGACATGTCATTGCATGGAGGACCCCGACTCTCTCCTTGTTCTCTGTCAAGCACATAACAAATGATGGTGAGCTGTGCTTTAGAACCCCAGAGCTCATCCTTCCAATCTAGCTGTAGTTTGGGGGAGCTCAGGTTTTGGAGAAACAACAAACCAATGAAAGCAATACAAAATTTAACCTCCCTGGTCTCCATCTCTGGCACCCTTACATGTGCCTTGTAGCAATGTTTAAAATCTCTCTATAGCAGGATCTCTTCATTTCTGCAAAGGCAGTGATAAATCCTTCAAGAAGTTGTCATGGAGTTTAGGAGCTGTGTGGATCCTTAGGCTAGGTAAGGGTTAGCCTCTCACTGCACTTCACTTTGGAACAGTGCACAGTAGTTTTCAAAAGTTTCCTTTCTTCCCTTCCTCCCTTCCTCCCTCCTTCTCTCCCTGTTTATTGTGTGTCTACTGTAAGCTTGGAACAGTACTGGATGCTATGGCAATATATCAGGCTTCATTTTTCTCTCTCCTTGAGATTACATTTTTTGGTGGAAGGACATCAAACAAACAAACAATATGGGGTAGCTAGCATTAGGCAGGGTAAAAAGTCAAACAAGATAAGATAGAGATAACAGGGATTGGGAAGTTCCTGGTTTGAGCTTAGATATTAGTGGGAAAGAGAGTCAATAACAAGCTAACAGGTAATTAAAACGATTTACGGACTGTGGGAAAGTGTTTCAAGAGAGGTAATCATAGTTGTGTGAGACCACAGATGGGTTGAGAGAATTAAATATTGAAAGTATATGGAAAGTGCTTTGATGATGGTAAACAGTAGATGGTTGATGACCCATTCTTTCCCTGAATAGCTTTCTTTTCTGCATGTTTTCTTCCCTGACTTGGACCCTTCCAAGTAGCACTTTACACATACCCAAGTCACTTAATCTTACAGCACACAGTTCTGTTCCCAGTCCATACCCCCTTTCTTTATGATCCCACTGTAGATCATCAGGAAAAGCCTTCCTAAGGAGTTGTCCTTGCTTCTACCTTACCAACTGTTCCAAAGGATTCAGTTTGATTTCTACCCCTGGAAAAGTTCTAGAAATTGCTCTCACAAAGTCCCTGGGAAGTGCCATGGTCACCAAGTCCATTGCGTTCCTCAGTCTCTGGGCCATATGCAACATCATGACCACTCTAATTCCCAGTGCACCTCCAGGTAGCACATATATGCCCATCCTCGCACTGGTTCCTCCCTTGCTGATTCCTCTTCTGTTGGTTGTCTTAAGAGTCTATCCCGTGTGGGTTAGTGACATTTCCATCTCTAACACAAATACCCAGAAGAAACAGTTTAAATGAGGGATGGCTTGTTTTGGCTCATGGTTTCAGGCCAATCACTTGACTCTGTTGCTTCTGGACATCTTCAGGTAAATTAGAGCATTATGGTAGGGGCATGCGATGGAGGAAAGCGCTTAGCTTAGTGGCCAGAAGACAGTTAACTAGAGACAGGAAGGGGTTTAAGACAAGGGAGTCCCTTAAATTAAGTCCTACCTCCCACCACCGGTCAATAATACCACCAAATACAAATCTATTAATGAATTAGTCCATTGATGCAGTAGAGTATTCAGGATTCAATCACCACTCAATGGTTGGGTTTATTAGCTGGGGACCAAGTCTTTATGTGAGCCTTTGGGGTAAAATTTCACATCTAAAATAGAGCACTGACTCTGTTTGTCTTTTAAACACATTCCAAGGTAATGGCAAATTCTTCCTCATCTATATCATCAGCTCAGTTTGTACACTTAACTGTTGATTGTATTGCCAGCTATTCTTGGATATTCCCACAGCCACCTAAGTTGAACATGTCCAGATAGAAATTTGCCTTCTGCCACCACAAATCCTGTTCTTCTCATCTTTCTATCCTGGGGAATTCTTTCCACTCACCTTTCTAAGCCATAGTTTCAGAATTTCCCTGCTTCTCCCTTGGCTATAAGATCAGACCTCCTGATCACGCTCAGATCTGTTTGCCTCTCGTCATTTGCTCTGTCCAGCTTTATAGCCCAGGCCTCCATACCTGGATAATTACATAGCATAGTCACAGTTCCCACGCCTTCATTCCAGCTTTCTTCAATGAACCTGTAGATAGCAACTGGTCATCTTACAATGTGAACCTGGTAGTTTTCACTCTTCTTACAAACACTGAGGATCTTCATTGCCCACATGTTAAAATAAACTACTCACTTTTGCATTCATTGTGCCCATGACTTCTCTCTTGACCTTACCGCTCTTCTGTCTTCTCTCACACCCTCTTTAGACACACCCAGCTTTAGCCAGACCTCAGACAATGCTGGCCTCTCACTTTTCCTGGATCCCTTTCAGTTCCCATCCTCTAACCCACTTCTCAGCTGACCACATATCCTCTCTGGGAATAACTGTGCTAGTAAATGAGACTTCAGATGCACAGATGAAGTGCTAAACCATAATACACTGAGCTAAGGTAGGGCTAATAATGTGAGATCAGAACCTGTCAAGGAATGAATGACAGGCTGCTGGCTAAGGTGACTAACCATGATGTAGACCTCCATCCTGACCATAGACTAAGCCCTCATCCTGGTCATGGAGCAGATTCTGAGGATAGATCTAGGTCCAGCTATGATCTTGGCTTTAATTCTGGTTTTATACTGAGCCTTGACCCTCATCCAAGAACGAGCCTTGACTCTGGCCATAGGATGAACCCTCTTCACAATTCTAGAGTGATTGCTGTCCTTCCTTCCACTCTGGCTCCTGATCTTGCTCTTGGACTGATCTCTAATGCTTGTCCCACAATGAACTCTGTTTCTACTTCCAGAATGAACTTTGACCTCGGCTCCAGTTTGTGTCCTGGTGATGGACTGAATCCTACTTGGTTTCCAGCTTACCTCTGTTTGTGGACTCATGTAAGAGTGGATCACACAGGCTCAGAGTGGCTTTTCCCTAACAGAATGTGCCTCTTACATTGCTCTCCTAGATTTGGGGGTTCACGATCCTCAGAAGAGACAGGTGCAAATGGTTCTTGCAGAACAATGCAACCAGTTAAACTCCCAAATAATGATGAACTGTTCCTGCCGATACCTGTCAAGTTGAGATGGAGAGCATTTCAGGGAGAAGGGGCCTTAAGAACCCTGCAAGGGTTTGGAACCTAATGAAGCACACATTGGAGAATGATTTAATCTTTCCATCATAAAAATCTTCACAACAAGGAGATCAACTTCAGAATCCAAATTCATCCTGACATTAAAATGTGAGCCTGAGACATTTCCAGATCTTGAAAACTGTCTGGGGCTAATTGATGTGGCCTCTGGAGAGTTAGGACAAGGCAAGGGAGGATGGGTGTGGCAGAGGGCATCTGACAATATGCCAGGGCATCTCTCCAGGCTCTGTAGGGAGCTGGCTACAAGTCACATTGGAGAATAAAATAGGATAAAGTGAAGAGTGGTAGGAAAAGTTGTTTGACTGCAGATGGCCTGTTCTTTCGAGGATGGGTCTCCAGGGTGGGAATTCTTCCCTCTCCAAAAGCATGAATGGCAAGCAGGCCAAGTGGAGGCTACCACTGGGGGACTCAGGTGTGCACAGGCAGACGACTACCCTTGGTCTCAGCGCTTCAGCTCCCTGGAGTTAGAAGTGTGCTCTATTACTGGGCTCCTCTTTCTCCCTCCCATAGCTTGCTGCTGGCTGGGGTCTCTCACATCTCAAAGCCTAGCCCACCAGGGGGCAGCACTAGGAGAGTACCATCTCTCTTCTTTCAGACACTGAATCTCACCCATCTCCTCTGGTGCAGATTTTGTATTCTGCTATACAAACATATAGATGACATTGTAGGGGAAATAGTAGACTTTGAACAAATAGAGCCCAGTTATTCATTTCAAAAGAAGACATATTTCATAATAATTAGATGGTAAAAACCTGGAAATGATGAGAAGCAAATGGAATCAAGCCCTGGTTGATGCATAATATAATCATTTATTCCAAATTTAGGTCAATAATGTACTGTGCAGCCAGGAAACATAAGATAAAGTAATGGGATCTGTTTTTTTCTGTCCAAAGACAACTTTTCTTAAGTAAGATACAGAACCTTAAAGGAAAAGATGAACAGATTTTATTACAGAAAAATGTAAATGTAAACAACTTGCAGGCAGTGAAACAGAGCCAATGTTAGAAGTAAATGAAGACTGAGAGAGAATATTTGTAGCATATAGAGCAAAGGGTTAAACTTCTAGGCACACAAAAATTTCTGCAGATCTACCCGAAAAAGAAAACAGACCATAGAAAAGTAGATGACGAGAAAGCCAAGTGGATTCTAGGCGGAGAGATACTGGATTGTAACGGAGGCTCTGGGGGTCTACTGTTCTGACCTGTTGTCAGAAGAACCTCCAACTGGAAAAGAGATGATTGATAGTGTGAAACCAGAGCAACTTTGGATCACTGTGAAGGTCATTCTAGCTCCACTCTCCATAGGCTGTGCCCAGATAGAGTGAATGTTGTGAGGTCCTGAAGGCAGATTGTCTTAGGAAGTCCACACTGGTCTGATAGACGCTTTACCCGAATTGCACTATAGTCTTGTGACAGGAGAGAAAGACAAGGAAGATTATGGGGACTTGTGAAGAATAGGAACCCCTCACCCCAGGGTCTGGTTGCAGCCTCTCACACAGAAGCAAGTATTCCAGCACAATTAACAAACAGCCTGTGCTGTGAAGGTTACCATCAAACAGCTGACGTTCATTTTGTATGTAGATATGTTAGACTATCCATGAATCAGGCTGTAAGCATGAATGTACATGATTTTGGGTAGGGGCCTATTAATTTTCCCGCACCTTTTGGGGATTCCAAAGAAGACTGTTAACTTTGTTTACAGTAAAGATACTTTCTTATATCCCTGTTGTGCTGACCAATTCTACGTCAATATGACACAGGCTAGAGTCATCTGAGAGGAAGGAACCCCAGTTGAGAAAATGTCTCCAAAAGATGGGGCTGCAGGCAAGCCTGGAGAGCATTTTCTTAATTAGTGGTTGATGTGGGAGGGCCCAGTCCATTGTAGATGATGCCACCCTGGGCTTGTGGTCCTGGGTTCTATAAGAAAGCAGGCTGAGCAAGCTATGGGGATCAAGTCAGTAAACAGCACCTCTCTATGGCTTCTCCATCTACTCCTACCTCCAGAATCCTGCCCTGTTTGAGTTTCTATCCTCACTTCCCTCAGTGATGGACTATGGATGTGGAAACTTACACCAATAAACCCTTCTTTCTCCAATTTGCTTTTGGTCATGGTGTTTCATTAGAGCAATAATAACCCAAGCTAAGAGACATGTCATCTACAGATTATCAATTATAATTCTGTCAGATGCCTTAATAAACCACCCTGTCATCACATTTAGGTTTCTCAGCAAACCACCAAAGGCAATAGTTTCAGATATGGCAACTTCCTGTATCTGACTATTGTAAAGGCAGGGCAGTGTGTCTCTTTTTTTTAGAAGACTCACAACCACATTGTGAGTGTGTCTTATCCCCTTTTTTCTGAGCATCCCTCTTTCTCTCTTCACTCTCATACTTAATGTCTGTACTAAAATATCTTCACTTGAACCCCAACTTTGCTTCAATTTGAAATTCTTTTCTGAAGCCAATCCATGATTCCTGGTTTTTCTGGAGAACAGATCACTGAAAAGATTAGAGAGCTCCCTTAGACTTCTGAGGGGAACAGCATGGAGCTGTGTCTCTGACCCTGTCACTATTGGCAGTCTGAGGGTCCCACCCACTGTCTCCTTTACAAATTTTCAAGATGCATCTTGGTCCAGACTCTCCTAGTTTCCTGGCTCCTCCCAGTAGACCCAGTGTCATCTTACCCAGCAGAGCTCTGAGTCCCAGCTTGGTCACCTCCTTCTCAGAGGGTCTAAACTGACTACAGCTAGAGCCTCAAATGGAAAGCTATCCAGCTTCACTCCTAATGAAGGGATACAAATTGAAGTGTGATACTGTTTCCCACATTTCCAATTGACAAACATTCTTAAAAGGTCACTAATAGCTTATGTAGCGAGGAAATACAAAATGAATCTCATATTGTGCTGATGCCAAGAACATAAAGCATACATATTCATTAACTTGGTGTCTCACATCCAGGAATCTGTTCTGGAGGATATGTGCATATATATGTATAGAAATATGTTCATTGTGACGTTATTTATATTAGTAAGGAACCAGAAAACAGCCTGCATATTCATTAGTAAAGAACAACTGCCTCAGATATAGAACACCCACACAATATATTTTGCAGATGTTTCAAACAATAAGGTCAAGTTATATGACATGAAAAGATGTTTGTGATGTCAAATGAAAAAAGTAAAGGCAGAACAATATGTTGGGTAAAAAAAAAAACAAACCAAAAGCAAGTGCCCTATATGCACACAGATTGGCAGATGAACATAAACACCTAGGAAGGTAGACGCTAAGCTGCTAACATTGTTTATCTTTGGGGAGGAGAATAAAATAGGGCTGACTATTCAAGAGAGCCCTCCCTTTGTTTCTTTCCTTATTGTTGAGATGTTTCTCCGTGAGCACAGATTATTGTTTTTAATTGAAATCAGCAATAGGTAAAAGTAAGGAAAAAAAACCCTAGAGTGTCACCACTAAAACGAGCACTGACCTCTTAAGGAGGCAGTGTCCATATTCTAGTCATTCTCATCACAATATTTGGACTCCACAGGGGATAACTTCAGTGACAGATAATAGTGCAAGAAAATTGCTCTTATTCTTGTCTTTAAATTTTAAATTACCCTTTAAAATTATTTTTGCAAAAGTGTGGGTGGGAAGTGGCATTGCCCACCTTTGGTTCTTGCATGATTAACTACATCTGACTCCAGTGTTTTCTTTGTAGACACAGTCTTTCTAAACAGCCGCAGCCCAGGCTGACCTTGAACTCACAACAATTTTCTTGTTTCAGCCTCCCTCATGCTCTGAATGTCTTTCTAAGTTAAAAAAAATCATCTCACAACTACTGTCTAGCTGAAGGCCACATATGATGTCATTGAACTTGCTGTGGGCCACCTCAAGTCATCTGGTCTCAGTTTTACCACATGTATCTGAAGAGGTTGGGTTAAGTGGCTTCTGCATTTATCTAAAGTTTTAGGATTCGGAGACGAGGGTCAGAGTGTCATCTTGACACATCTGGGGGGCTGAGATGTAACAGAAACCCACCCATGATCACAGCCTGCTCCTGCAACTTCCCCCACACTCTCAGGCTCCAGTGGGAGGCATTGGCTTGGTGAGTGTGCTCTTCTGTCTATGTCCTTCCTCCTCTGTGTGCTTAGACTCTGCCCACAAGCTAAGGTCTGTTAGTGATGCTTTCCCTCTGATGAGCCAGTTTAGAAAATCATTCCATTTTCTCTGTAGCTCATATGGTGTAGAAGCCCAAACTGTCATGTTGTTCTGCTTCCAATATGATTAAGCACTTCACATAATAGACTGGGGGAGGAGGAGGAGACACTGAATCGATACTACTCCATGTTCCTAAACCCGAGATAAACTGAAAATGCCAGGGTCCCCTAAACGATAAGCTCCTGAATATTTCCTTTAAACCTAGACCCCTTAACAAAGAGCTTTATCTCCAGTTCTTGCTATGTTGGTCCGTGAAGATAGGTGGCAGCCTTTGTGGGTGTGATAACCATGTGAAAAGCTGCTGTTTTCATGCCACTGGATGATGAATATAAGCTCAGGTATCCTGGACTTTGCAACTGTTTTCCTCTCAGTGAAAGTTGGGACCTTTTTTCAAAGCCCCGCTCCCTGGCACTGTTCCCAAGTTCATTTTTCCTGTCTAAATACTCCTGTCTCTGAGTCTTCCTTTGACAGATAGTATGGCTTAGTACATTAATTTGAGTTGTGTTCCTATAGGTTCCTGCAGTGTCTGCTCAGGATGACTTCATGCATTAATTTGTGTTGTGTTCCTATAAGTTTCTGCAGTGTCTGTTCTTAGTTTTTTATTTCCTTAGCAAGAGAGTCTTGCACTATTGAGTTTAGAAATAGAAGTTGTTGGGTGTGGAGGCACATACAATTCCAAGCACTATGCAGGTGGATCTCTGAGAGTTGGAGGCCGGCTTGGCTTACAAAGGGGGGCCCACGTTAGTCAGGACTACATAGTGAGACCATGTCTTAAAAAAGCTCCAAAACGAACAAGCCAACAAACCAAAACCAAAAAATCATATGTTGTCTAAAGAGAGCTAGGTCAGTGCTGTGTTGGTTTTGGGGAACACATGGAGAGGGAGACAGATCTTTCACATGGAGAGTGGATGATGCCATCTGAGAACCAGGAATGACACGCTATTGTGGTTATATAAAGAAGAAGATAAAGAAATCTTTTGGGTAACAACATATCCAAAAGGATGCCTATGGGGGAGTTCTTAGGCACAGGGGTGCACACTCTGGAAGGCAGTGTCCTGATCACTTGGACAACAGTTTTATCAAAGGCAATGTGTGTGGACCTACAACTACTAGGCACCCCCAAAGTTGGTCACTATGCTGCTTAGTTTTAACGGTCAACTTGACATAACTGCTGTCACCCAGGAAGAGGGCCTTGACTGAGGAAATGTCTACCTTGTGTTGGCCTGTGGGTGTGTCTGTGGGGGATTGTTCCAACTGTTAATTGGTGTAATAAGACTCAGCCCATCATGGGGGGGCACCATTTTCCAGGACTGGGATCCTGAAAAGCATAAGAGAGGAGAAAGCATGCAAATGAGTGAGGACCCCGAGTTTATTCTCTGTGTTCTTGGCTGTGGGTGTGGTACTTTAGGCTCCTGACATGGCCTCCCAGCAACAATGGACTGTAACCTCCAATGAAAGACAAGCAAATGCTTCCTCCTCTGTGCTGTTTTTTGTCCAGATACTATCACAGCAACATAAATGAAACCAGGACACACACATTAATATGGGAGAGCCTTGAGATCTTCCCTAGGTCCTGGGGGACAAACAGGGAAACCCAGGATGGTCAGAAAGCTGATGCCTGTGATATAGAGGAAATAAAAAGATTGTGGCAGTTCTTGCTTTTCTGAGCACATGGCACAAAGTGGCACCAACTACTATCGACCCCCAATATTCAGCACTGAAAATCCTGTATTGTGGCTAGTGCCTGCCCTCTGACCCTGCTACATCCTGGCAGCTTCTTGCAGTCCTTTATCGTGCTCTCCTCTACCCCACGCTTGTCTTCTGAACCTCCTATTTCTCCTATGGTTGAAATGAACCAAGTTTCACAGGACTGTACTCCCACCATCCAACCGTAGTACTGAGTTTTGTGTCTGATAGGTGTTCAGCAAATGTTTGCAGAATGTAGAAGGATGGATGAATAATACCACAGTGGCCACATGGGTGGCGACAAAGACGAACCTGAACATGTAAATTTGGGTGTATTTGTTCAAAAGCACGGTAGTGGCCTGGTTTAATCACAGGAGACTGGCCAGGAAGAGGCCTGTGCATCTGTGAAGTGAGCCATTTTTTGCCAACCCGCACACAGGAGCTGGTGTGGTTTGATCAATTAACCCCCACACCCTGGTCCTCCATCTGCACCTGGATCTGGATGCAGCTTGGCAGTGGCGAGTGCACGAGGTAATATCTACCCTGCGAATGTGCTATGTGTGCAGAGTAATTGATGCATTACTGGGATCTGGGTGAGAGAAGGAGAGAGGAGGGAGGGAGGGACATATCTGAAATCAATCTCAGGGCTGTTCACTTCGGGTGTACTCCCAGTGCCTGGCCCCTTGCTGTCCTCTCACTAGGGACACTGTCAGGCTACTTGCCAAGGGCTGCAGGGAGGACTTCTGTCTCTTCTTGATACAGCTCTTGCTCCTGGCAGAGAAAGAGTTCTGATTGTGCCTGAGGCCACCCAGACACCTGTTGACTGGTAAACACAAGCCGTTTTTAAAGGCAATGTCTGGCAGGGTGAGCATGCTGGGCTCCGTCTGACTTATTTTTTTAAACATGTTTTCAAAGTAAGTGAGACTATTGGGTACCCTAGTGTGCCCCGGAGTGCATGTTATTGGCAGATGGTTGGGCTAAGTGTGGCCTCTGGATGCATGATGCCCGGGGGACCCACTTGCCAACTGTGAATCTTGGGCTTTGTTTCTCTGAGATTCATCTCCTTCATTTGGAAGGCGAGAAAAGCAGTTTGTACCTGCAGACACTTTTGGAGGGTTAACTGACAGTGCACGAGCTGGTTTTGTGCTGAATTTTGAGTTAGAAAGTGTCTTCGTGGGAATGTACAATCTCTCTTCACATCTGTCTCCTTAAGGCTTTGTGAGAGATGTGGCTTGTATTGTTACTCTTAGGCCGCTAAAACCTAGCATTCTGATTTGGAGATGATATGCAATAAGTAAGTGTATTAAGAAGGAAAAGGGAAAGTGAGGCGGGCATAAACCATGGACCAAAGGGGCCTGGGATGGGTAAGAACGAGGTCATAACCTTCAGTCACAGCTCACAGCCAGGTACCAGGGCCCAACAATATATATTGTAGGAAGAAGAGTGATCTTGGCATCTCTTGAGACTCTGACACACCCTGAGTGGGGGCTTGTGGGGACCAACTCCAGGCCAATTCAGTTTGAGAGTCCATTTGACTGGGCCAGAGGGCTCATATGACCAGACACCCTTGAAGGTATATGGCAGGCCACGCTCCCATCAGCCACAGATTGATGACCCATGTGACCACCACGATGACCCTGAGGGCTTCTGGGAGTTGACATTGCCTTTGGAGTCATACAAATATGCATGTAGATCCCATTATCCCCTTTGAGCCTAGAGAAAACCATGCAACTGCTTCAAAGCTCAGCTTCCTAATCTGTGACAGGGGTTCTCTGCACACAGTGCTGTGTGGTTCAGCTGCAGAAGACCCCATGCAGTGCAGTGCGCAGTAACCATTTAAAACCACAAGTTCTCTGCCCTCCACCCCTTGGGGAATCATTGAAAAACCAATAACACCCTTTCTTGTTCTACTCGGTAGAAACAAAGTGCTCTGCAGATGTCTTTATTAGGTAGGAGTGAGTGATTGACCCTCAGATTCGCTGTGGGGATTCAGTGATAATTCTTGGCTACGTGGAGTGTTAAGGTTCCTGCAGCCCCCTTGACTTTAGAGGAACAGCAGCACCAGCTTTTGACAGTCCCTGTAATTACCCTGCAGTGAATCAAGCTGAGGCTTGTCTTGGTGCCTGAGACTGGTGTGGGCTTTGCTGCCCCTCACCCTCTACACCCACATTTGAAGGTAGCAGATAATTATGATTTGTGGTACTGTCTGGTTGATGGTGACCTGCTTGCTTGGGGTAGACTGGTAAAGGGGTCCCTCTCTTTGTCAGACAGCAGCAAGACGATTCAAAGATGGCTTTGGACTCTGGTGACTGAAGAAACCAGTATCTTGATTATTAAAAATAAATAAAATCTGGGAACATACACTAATACCACATGCTGACAACCTGTGATTCCCATGGCACAGGCAAGATGCAGCTTCCTGTAGAGTTCTGTAAAGAAATGATTTCCAGTGGAGAGGGAAGCTGTGGGTTGGGGGCTCTTTTTACTCTGTGCAGGCAGAGGAGGGAGCCCAGGTAACTGTGGGTGGGGATATGTCTGTACAGAGGTTGGTAAGTCATACGTATGTATTGGGGGAGTAAGAATTCATTTCATTATTTATTTTGAATCAGTACATAAAGCAACAGGTTTCTTTCATTTTTTGACTCTTTAATTCTTTGGCAATTTCATACAATATAATGTATTTAGATCACATCTTTTCTCTTGAAAGTTTGCCTGGAGACTTTCAAACAATGCACTCCATTCAATCTCATGTTCTCCCCTTTCTCCTCTGTTTATGCCTTCCCCCTCTTCCCCTTCATCATCCTTTATAACCTACTGAGCCCAATTAGTGCTGCCCATGTATACACCGGTATAGTGTGTCATTCACTAGACTATGAGTAGCCTACCATGGGCCATACTGCAAGTAAGCAAGTAAGCAAGCTAGCAAACAAACAAACAGACAAACCAAGTCTCTTTCTTCTAGCCACCATCAATTGTCAATAGCTCCCCAGTGAGGTGTGCAGTCTAGTGAGCCCTTTCCTTTTCCATGCTGGAGTATTGCTTGGCTTGCTCCTGTGTTAGGGTCCTTGACAGGGTTGGCTCATGCCAACAACATATATTCACCCAGCACTTCTCTACACATTTCAACCTTTTGTTTGCTTTTCAAGTTTAGCCTTGTCTATCCCGGAACTAGCTCTGTAGAACTTCAAACTTGACTTCAAACTCAGAGTTCCACCTGCCTCTGCCTCCTGAGTGCTTGAATGAAAGGCATGCACCATCATGCCTGGCTACATTTCAACATTTTAAGTACAAAATTTAGGGCCTGAATCGAGCCAAACACTTACAGATACTGAGACCAAACCACACCACTGCTCAATATCTCCTTTTGGGTAGGTGTTTAACTTATGAGCCAGCATCTGGATGGGCTTGCATATGTTGTCTAGAGTCTTCACTGGAATCTTTATCTCCTCTTTTAGTTTCTTTTTGATTAATTTGATCTTGTTGAGAATAGAGTTTTATGAATATTTTCTTATTCTACATTAGTGATATTAGTAATAGCGATAACTGAAGAAACACAGATGCACTTCATATCAACTCTATGATGGTCTTCCTCAAGTCTCCATCTTATTATATAGGTGAGGAAACTGAGACATAGAGTGGTTAAAGCCATTTGTCATCTTTCTGGAAGTCGCCTTGAAAGACTTGGCTGCAAATAGCAGAGAATCTAACAATAGCTTGAAGTGTTTTTTTCAAAGTTTCATATAACAAGAAGCCTGGAGGTCAGGAGTCCAGGGTTGATGAGGCAGATCAAAGGTGCCATTGAGGATCTGGGGCTGTGTTCCCATTCTTCTCTCCTCGGCATCCTGGAGCTTGTTACCTGTGGTTGAAGGTGGCTGCCCCGCTTCTCATTTCATCTTTGCCTTTTCAGACAGAAAGAAGGGAGAGATCTGAAAGCCAAAGCATTTCCAGAAATGCTCTGTCGATTTCAACTGCATTCGATTGGCTGGGATGACGTCATGGTTCACCTCAAGCAGCAAGAGTGACAGGGAACTAGGTCCTTCCATGAGACTCTTTATAGTGGAGGAAGGTAAGAAAGGGCTGGGCACAGGTATTGTTTGATCCCTGTTGAGCTACAAACTTTGATTTTTCACCACGTGGATGTTTTGAAGCATCCACGCTAGTGGTTTTTATAGAACATCTCATATATTTTCCTCAGTGTTGTTTCAGTGTTCTCTATTGGGGTATACTTTACACACTATAACATTTTCCATCCAGAAATGTAAATTTTGAGGGTGGGGAGATGGCTTAGTGAAGTTCTTGCTTTGCAAACTTGAGTACCTGAGTTTGAGCCCTATATATAAAACCAGGTGCCGTGGTCCATACTTGTAATCCTTGTGCAGTGAGATGGGAGGCAGGGACAGGCACCTGGAAGGACAGCTAGCCTAGCTATTTGGTAATGTTCCAGGGAGATGAGAGACTCTATCTCAGACAAAAAGTGGATGGTGCCTGATGGTCAGAGAACCACCCCCACATGCAATCACTGCACGCACACACACACTCAAACACACACACAGACATACACTTTAGACACATGTCTCCAAAGACTTGAAAGTATAAAGTTAAGCAGGGATCTGCATACCAATGTCCACAAAAGCACCATTCAAAATAGCCCAAAGGGAAGCAACTGAAATGTTCATTGGTGGCAGAATGCATAAGAGATAAAAAGGTTCTAGATAACCTACAGTGGCATATTAGTCCACTTGGATAGGGAGTGAAATTCTGACACCTGTTGAAATGTAGATAAACCTTGCAGACCTTTCTTGTGCCGATTGAAATAAGCCAGCTAAAGAGGATAAATGTTGTGTGTCTGGTGTTATACTATGTACTAGGACAGTCAAATTTGGAGAGACAGAAACTACAGTTGTGGTTGCCAAGGGCAGGGAGGGAGGCAGCATTGGAGTTATTTAAGGGGGACTTCAGCTTGAAAATGTGATGGACAATTTTATGTGTCAATGAGCCATGGAGTATCCAGCTATTTGGTCAAGCACTTGTAGGTGTGCTGGTGAGTGTGAGATTAACACTAGGTTCAGTAGGCTGAGGAGAGCATACTGTCCTCTCCAAATGGGCATCATACAATCATTCAAAAGGCCCGAATAGAATAAAAAGTTGACTCTTCCTCAAAAAACAGGAAACTCCCCTAGCGGGGAGTTTGTGGGAAATCATCTTCCCCTGCTTTCATGTTGGCTTTTATTTGGTCTTCAGCCCGTTGGCCTTTGGATTGCACCTGTATCATCTGCTATTGCGGGCTTCTAGCTTGTCCGTTGCAGATGTTAGAACCTAGTCATAAGACTCAGTCCCTTACAATAAACCACTGTATTATTATATGTATTTACACACACACACACACACACACACACACACACACAATTGACCTGTTTCTTTGTAGAATTATGGTTAACACAGGGGAGATCAGAACATTCTGGAGCAGGAAAATGGTGATGGTTGCACCATGTGAATCCACTTAATGACACTGAACTGTATGTTTGACAATTACTAAATGGTGATTTTATGTTATGCACATTTGACCACAATTTAAAAATCATGGTTTAGTTGCTTCAAAGTTGGGAAGTTATCCCTGGTAATTCCAGAATATAGTTATCACCCCCAGGAGCCCCACACCTGTTGGCAGCAACTCTTCACTTTCCTCTCATCCTTAAACCCTAATAAGACACCAAAGACCAAACAGTGTGTGAGTGCATCTTATGAACTATACAGAATAAGCAGATGCTACTGCAGATTTTAAAGAGGACACTTGTGAAGACATGTATTTTTATCTGAAGTGATGGGAGTTGATGGAGGGGATGGGAGTGCATGGAACAATCTTCATCTCCCCATACCTTAAATTTCCAAGGAGTCAGTAGTATTTGCCTTGGGTGTAACAGGAGGAAGTCAGGTGTGGGAGTGAAATCAGAGGTTGAACCACAGTGGTCTTCTTCATTGTATTTAAATGAGTGATGAGTCATGACTCAGGAATGACAGAAAGACCGGAGACTGATGAACTAGATGAAGGAGGAGAAGACTCAGGGAAAACCATCAAGGGCTTTGCTGAGGTTGAAGGAAAATATGGAACCATTAACAAAATGGGAATCCCTGGATTTCATTCTGGCTGCTACTTCCTAGCTGTCATACCTTAGGCATATTAGCTCTCTGAATGTCTTCCTTCACCTTGGTAAAATGCATGTAACTAGAAAATTGTAGGGTTGGTGAAAGAATTAATTGAGCTAGCTTTGAAATACATTTTGTCATTTCTATCTACTGCAGAGTGTGGAGTAGCTGTTTACGTTCAAGGAATATATTGAAATCAAATGATATCTAAGCCTCTGCTAGGCATGAGAACAGTCACATGAAGGAGAGCCATCCATTTGAGGAGGTAGATATTCAAGAAAGTGATTAAGAGACCCAGTGGGAAACTAGTTGTTGACTCTGGAGTTTCAGGAAATTCTCATGTTGGGGCCCAATTCAAGACAGGTCTTCAGCATGGGGAAGATTTCTCCACAGAAGGCAAACAGCCCTGCAGTGGAGAGCTCAACACGGTCAGAAGCAAGGCATGATGAAGCTCACAGGTCTTGTAGGACATGATAAGAACATCAGCGAGGGTGTTGATGCTATGAATTTGGTATAGCAGTGGTGAGAAATGAGATCAGGAGATGGCTCACACTTGATAATAAAGAAACCCAACCATGGAACCTGGGAATGTGGCCTTTTATGTCTTTCAAGAGTGTGTAAAACTTTCATTAAATGCTATTTAGAAGAATTGTGGAGAGCATAGTGAGAGAGGCTCCAGAAGCAGGTAGGTCAACTGGGAGGCCGCTTCACAGTTCAAAGGAAGGTAATGAGGTTGGGTTAGTGATGGGACAGTATAGGAAGTCAGGCAGGAGAAACTTAGAGAAGGCTTAGGGGTTGGTGGCCAAGATGGAGAAGTATGGAGATTAACTTGTCTAAGAACCTACATGGTGATGGTTAAACACAAAAAGTGAGGTGCCTTAGTTTAGGGCCTGATAGGAGAGTGAGGACCAGAAGCTGAAACATCAAAAATAACACGTGGAAGAAGCAAGTTCACAGGGGAGGCTGGAAACCCTCAGCACCTGAACTTCATTTAACAGAGAATATATGAAAAAAGCCTGTGACACATGAAGTTGAGAGAGGCAGGTGTTATGTAAATATCCCAGAAAGGATCAAGGTCCATGTGGTCCAGCACCTCTGGGGCTCTCACCTTAGTCCACTAATCCACTTCCATTCTTGGGAGTGCTTTGCATTTAGTAAGATGTCTCTGTCCTGTATAGCCATTTCTGCCTGTTATAATCCTTTGCCTCAGGACACAAAAGCCTAGACTCAGGTGCCCGTTGAAATCAGATCCTTAGCACCCTAGGCCTTTTCTGTGCCCTTCTGCCTTACTTAAAAGGCATGATGATCTTCCCTCCTCCTCGTGGCTGCTGGTATTTTCTGCTTGTCTGTACTGTTTTCTCCCAAACAGAACTATTCTTGAGTTTCCTTCTGAGTCTGTTTTAAATTCTTTTATTACTGATACTCAGAGTCCTACAACTGGGCCTCAGTTTCCTTGGTAACAAGGGAGATCTAGATCTAGCTCCTAGCATTAACACTGTATACATAGGGCAGCCCATAGTCTGC
Organism: Mesocricetus auratus; assembly: GCF_017639785.1. Taxonomy (NCBI): domain Eukaryota; kingdom Metazoa; phylum Chordata; class Mammalia; order Rodentia; family Cricetidae; genus Mesocricetus; species Mesocricetus auratus. The sequence goes on along the minus strand of NW_024429209.1, from coordinate 9,047,770 downwards.
CCCACTGTGAGTTTCCTATCTCTAAGGCAAGAATGGAGTTGACCTTTGGCTGTGTGGAGATTCCACGTGATTCCTTGGGGACCTTTATGTGTTGGGCATTTGCTGGTCTGACAGTATCTCTACAGCACTGAACTCTCAGCACTGTTTACCTGACATCATCTGTGTGCCATGGATGCACTGAAGTAGATTAGAAACCACCTCCCCATGCTTAAAAACAAGGCAGGATGCCACTTGCACCAAGAGCATCCAAGGAAGTTCTTCCTTGAAAAACTCAAAGAGCTAGTCTCTTTCAGTCCATGCTTTCACACGAAACACTGAGCTGGCTGTGAGAAGTATCCCACTGTCCTGAGATTGCATGCTCCGTAGCTGCCATAGGCTTTACTCCATCTGGCCTGCCCTCATCATCTGTATCAATGTGGGCACAGTGTGACACGATGATATCATGGTGTCAGTTTGTGACACCTGGCTTGGTCCAAGTCTTTGTACTCAGTGAACAGTTCAGTTTCAGAGACTGAAATATGAAGGCAATGCTGGGACATTGTGAAAAATAGCCCAACGATGGGACTTGGGTTAAGGTTCTGGGGACAGAGAGGAGTGGCTGCTCATCAAAAGTCATCACCTGGGAATAAAATAGCCCTGGGAGAAAGCAGAGAGTGTCTGAGGTTATCAAAACTTTCCAGACTGGATACAGAGTAGGGTGGGAAATGGGTGTGGAAGGCAGGGAAATGGGATGAATGGAATTAAACAGTGCATGGGACCAAGTCCCCTCCCCACCTCCCACACCCCCACCTTTTGCCTTAGCTTTGCTCATTTTCCAGAGCTGTGTAGACAAGCTTGACCACCTACCTTTATGGCTCCTCGGATGTGCTGACCTATATAAGCCCCAAGTTCACTGGGAGCCATGCCAGGAATCCTGGGCTCTCCTTTGCTTCAATTACCCTGTTGTAAGCACAGGACAAGCCAGAGCCGTTTGCATTTCTCTGACACATGGTTTGTGCAGATGCCAAGGGTGTAGTCTTGGCCCCTGGGCTGAGCTTCTGCCATGCTTTTCCAACCAGCACTACTCACCATCCTTGGGAACAAATCCACTGCTTACAATTGAGGGAATTTTCCGTCTGTTCCTTAGTCTATTATCATGTCTCTTCCATCTGTCTGTTCAATCCTTCTAGAATTCAAAACTGGGGCTTATTGGACTTCTGCAGATCATTTCTCCATCCTTCTCCCTTGTCTCACTATTTTTGTCTTTTTCTCTGAGTCTGAAGAAGTCGCTCCCACTGATCTTCCAAATGACTGCTTCGTGTCTTGGCAGCATCCAATCCATTGTTTGGATTCTACTAATTTAGATATTTTGATGATTGTATTTGCTTTTCCTGCTCAAAATAGCTCTATTGCAAGAGTGATGTTTGTTTTGCTGACTCTTATCTTGCTTTATTTTGGAATGACTCTAGATTTCTAGAAAAGGTGCAAAGATGCGAGGGCTTCCACTCATCTTTCATCCATTTCTCCTAGTATTTACATCCTGCAGTGTGGTTTGGGTCTTACAATATTTGAGAATGAGTCCTAAAGGTCCCTCATATGTTTCTCCAGATGTTTGCGGGGATTTCATAGAACTGGGCATTGTTTTGAACACCAAATAGTCACTTCTGGTAGGTGATTTTTAAATTTTCTTAATTATCGCGTGAGTTTGAAGTGTGGGTATGGGTACACCATGCTACAGCATGCACATGGAAGTCAAAGGACAACTTTGTGGAGTCAGCTCTCTCCTGCCATCTTTACATGGGCTCTAGGGATTGAACCCAGGTCATCAGCCTTGTGTGCAAGTGCATTATCTGCTGAGCCATCTCACTGGTTCCAGGAGGCGATTTTAAACATGCTCTGTTACTATTCTTTGAGAGATTTATGTGTTTCCAAGATTGACATGGATTCTGTTGGATATTATATTTAAGCTTTAATGTTCCCCTAAAATAGGGACGTGGTATCTAGTTGTGTGTGTGTGTGTGTGTGTGTGTGTGTGTGTGTATGTGTGTGTGTGTGTGTGTGTGTGTGTGTGAGAGAGAGAGAGAGAGAGAGAGAGAGAGAGAGAGAGAGAGAGAGAGAGAGAGAGACACTATAGTGACTCTTCACAGGATGGGTCCTTTGTCATGCTCACATTAATTTGACATTAGCACAGACAACAGACAACAGCCCTCATCCCTAAAAGGCCCACTGCTCATTCTTCAGCTCCATGATAGCAATGATTACATTGTGTGACTTACTAACACCCCTTCAGAATATTAAGTTAGTATTTCATGCAGCTCTGTGATAGCAATGACTACATTGTGTGACTTACTAATGCCCCTTCAGAATATTCAGTTAGTACCTCACTTTGTATTTCCTCAGAAACAGATCCTGACACAGTTGGAGAGGCAATTTCACCTTCCGCTGGAGGGAGAAATGTGGCAGGGAGAGAAAGGCAGCCCATACAAGGTGTACCATCTAGGAAGTTCCTGTATGGATGGCTGGAGCTCACCAAAACTGGGGAACACTAGTCCAGCATAAAACATGCACCTCAGAGTTCTTCCACCTGGGAGGAGAACTGCCATATTTACACCCTGCTTCGGGGCCTTGAGACTTCTGTTTTGCCTCATAGGGACAGAGTTGCCTGTGGGGGTGACAGGCAGAATTCATTGAAAACTCAAGTACTATAGACATTGAAGGTGAGGCTGGCATGCATGAGAATAGGTGAGTCCCAAGATGAGCTCACTGTACTTGCCCTGTGTTTCTTCCACACATGTCCATAAGTAGTTGATATGTATCCATCTGACATGTATCTCATTTTGCTTTTGTATGCTACTGCTGACCCTGGTGTATTCTTTCCTTTGGTAGGGCTTGGAGAATATGCTCTATTAGAGATCCAAGTTTCATACTCTTTGTTTTTGTTTGTTTTGAGGTTTCATTATACAGCCCTGACTGGCCTAGAACTCACTGTATGGGCTAGACTGGCTTTGAACTCATAGAGATCTTCCTGCTTAGCCTTCTGAGAACTGATATTAGATGCCTGTACTACCACACCAGGCATGTACACTTTCTGAGTAGGGTTTCCTTTCCCTCCCCCTTTTTTTTGGATTGCGGGTGGGGCAATAGTCCTCTCAATCTAATTCGTTATGTCCTAGACATGCCATAGTGGTCTTGGCTTGCTGAGAACAGCTGTCCTTGATTTCTAGCCTGGAGATAAACTCTTTCAATTAGATCTTTGCATTTCTTGGTACATTTCTATTGGAAGATTGGAGGGAAGGGATTTAAAGGTAGGCTCAAATTGGCATTCCAAAATGGAAGTATGACTTATTCCCCAAAGGTATTCAATATATTATCTCAGGGGCATTTGAACTTATGTGTATTTAATTTAATAACTGTTACAAGAAAAATAGCAGGAAGAAGCAGCTGCGTTATTCATTTGGTTCAAAGACCATTTATGTTTCCCCAACATTAGCTTCCTGCACTTAAACTGACAAACCCTAGATAAATGCAATAATTCCTTCACATTTCACCATGATCAGCTCTTTACTTCTAACAGCAACAATTGTGTTTCTCATTAACTTGTCCACTGCTGATCCTTGGAGTGTTTGAATCTTTAAAAAAAATGTAAGAAACTGTCATAGCTACTGTAAGAGAATAATGAAGCAAAGAAATGAGCTATTGTAGTTTTCTCCTGGAGATAAGGATGCTGTTTGGGATTTGAGCTGAAATTCATTCCATCTTCCTCCCTGGCTCATGGTGTGTAATTTTGCATAAGCTATTTGTAGTTGATGCTGCTAGGGCATGAGGTGGGTGGGGTAGGGAAGGCTAGTGGGAAGGCTGAGAGAAGGATGGGGCTATGGAAATCCTGGAGTGTAAAATGGGAAACCAGGGTTTAAAAGCTAGAGCTGTGGAATGTTTCACATGACATTGGCATCCTATACTGACCTGAGGTTAAGTAAGGTATCCACAGATAGTTTAGTTTCACACCAGAAGACAGCATTTCACTCTTGAATGTTTTAGGCAAAGCCTAGGTATGTTCCTTTGCTTTGCTAGGTACCCAGACTCGTATGCATCAGGTGTAGCCACATAATGTGCTCTAACTAATGAAATATAAAGAGAATGATGGCTGCCACTTCCAGGTCAAGTCCTCGTCACTCATTCTCCTAATGCAAAGCTGGGGATCATGGAGAGTTTGGGGTTGTACAGTGAAGAAAGCTTCTATCCATCATAGAAATGGAGCCTAGATCCCTGAGTCACTATATGGAGGGGAGTCATTTGTGGCTGAAAACATCTTTTTATGCAAAGAGAAACACACTGATGCTGGTTTGAAATGTTATGTTGAAATACTTTATAGCAGCAGATACTATCTTTACTAACATCTTGGGTCTGAGGCCAACTAAAGAGGACCTAGGCAGTTTATACTTTAGTCTTCTCAGAGTCATCTTCATGAGAAATCCAAGCTGGGACAGAATAAGCACTGGTTTGAGAGGCAAGGGTGGGCTTTAGAGGTGGGTTGTCTACCACACTGAGGGCAGTGAAGTAGCATTCCTGATGGTGACTGAGGCACAGACATCCCGTCTTAAGATAGTAGCATAAGTATAAAACTTTGACCAGCAGTAAGCTGGGATATTTCAGTGAAAGGAAAAGTGATATGTGGGACAAGCTAATGAAGAAATACAAATTGTTTCCACAGCATAGAGGAATCAGATGGAGATTGCTAAGTGGACTCAGAAAGCTTTGAGTGACTATTAGATCATTTAAAGCAGAGGGGCTCCCTAGTAATGAGGAGGGGAACTCCCATCTGCAGTAGGTCAAAGGCAGAGAAATCTGAGGCATTGAATCACAGTGAAGGTAAACATGATGTGAACAGCTTGGAAGGTTCTAGATCAGTGGTTCCCAACCTTCCCAATGCTATGATCCTTTAATGCAGTTCCTCATGTTGTGATGACCCTCAACCATACAATTATTTTCGTTGCTACTTCATAATTGTGATTTTACTACTGTTATGAATTGTAATGTAAATATCTGTGTTTTCCAGTGGTCTTAGGAGATTCCCATGAAGAGGTCATTCCACTCTTAATGGGGTTACAACCCACAGTTTGAGAACTGCTGCCCCCAGGGGATAGAAACCAATCAAGGAAAGGGCAGGGTCACAGCTCCAACTCCAATGCTGTGTCCACTCTGGCACCTGTGCTCGTTAAGTGCATGGTGGACACAGGTGGTCTAATCTAATCACAGACACAATGATGCATGTATCCATTATGCATTCACCACACACCCAGAACTTCACCAATTCATGCATGTGTGCATCCTTGCATACAATACATACCCATCATTTCCATTCATTCTAAACACACGTATTGATGAGTACTTAGGTGCAGAACTTAGTGATGGACACTGGAGGTGATGAACTGAACAAGACTCAGCCCATCTTCAATGATCTCATGGCCTCAGAGAAGAGACCTTTGTATGGTCAGCGCAGCATGATGGTGGTAACCCAGCAATTCCCATAAGTCTGCATCATGGAAAGGCTACACTGCCTGTCTTCCTGAGAAGAGAGCAGCTGAGCCTGGCCTTGTGTAGGAGGTTTATAGGTGGGAAATAGGCAGTCAATAGAGCTTCTGTCAAAACAAATAGTACCTTAAAGGCAAGAGAAAAATGCCCCCTTTTAGATCTAGACACAGAGAGTTACAAGGGGTCAGACAACAGGAAGGAAGGCAGGGCTGTCATAGTGCTCTGATTAGATGGACTCCTATGCAGGAGCGAGGCCAGGGTGAGTCTTGGGGAGGTTATACAGGCAGCTAGACACAACACAAAGGAATACTGAGGGCAGAGAACATGCAGGGAGCTGGGTAGGAGGCTTCTTCACAAGTTGGAACCATTCAGATGGTTCAGAGAGAGTGGGTGGTCAATGGAGGTGTCCAGTGGGTGGGGCTCATGGGACATAGCTGTGTCTGTGGAGGGAGAAGAGTAGGCCAGCCTTCCTTTCATGGTTTCTATCTCAGAGATTGGTGATAGAGCTTGAAGATGTGTAGATTCCAACTGTTGAGAATGGAACACGCTGGAATCAACAAATTTAGGGAGGAAGTAAGAGTGAAACCCCACTGGAAAGATTCCATTTATTCCTCTTAAAATGGGAAAAGGTGGGTGCAGAACTCACAAAGACCTAAGCTGGCTCTGAACAAATCATGGGAGAGATGGACCCCTTGTGTTCTTCCCCTAGACACCAGACCTGTATTTATGTTTCTGAACATAAGACTAGACTCTCTGGACATCCAAGTCATACCATGAATTTACTCTAATGTTACACTGCCAATTTGACAATATGAAGACTTTTCTTCTGTCATGGGCACTGAACTTAGGGTCTTATGCAAGGAAAATGTTCCACAGCTGAGACATAGTTCCTCTGCAATTAAAAAAATCTCCTTTTACTTTGAGACAAGGTTTTACTACATTACTGAGGTTGGCTTTTGAATTGAAATCCTCCCACCTCAGCCTTCAATGTAGCTGAGAATATAGGTAATGGCCACGTGCACAGGTCACAAAGAATTTTGGACCTCACGGGACTGACAGCCTTTCTTTCTCAACTCCATGATGGGATTTAGCCCAGTACTCAATCTGGTGAAAGTCATCTGGAAACCCTACTTTTCCACTGAATACATGGGAGAAAGTGGATCCTAATAGATGAAGACAGTCTGAGAATTTTGAATTAACTTTTCAGCTCCTTTAGGAAGAATTTCACTGCTGAAGTTTGAGGTGGGCGGAGAGAACCTAGAGGGCCTTTTTGATGTCTTCTTTGGCAAAGATTTTTGTGTGAAGACCTGAGACTAGGTGTGTGTGTGTGTGTGTGTGTGTGTGTGTGTGTGTGTGTGTGTGTGTGTGCGTGAAACACAGGGCGAGTCGGGGAGGCAATGCAATCCCTTGTGAGGTGGAGACAGGGGAATCAGAAATTGAAGGGCATCCTTGACTACATAGTGAATTTGCTTGCATTTGGGGCAGGCTTGGATTACATGAGCATCTGTCTTTAGAAAAAAGGAGGCAGGCAGGCAGGAAGGGAAGGAAGGAGGGAAGGAGACAGACAGATAGAGATAGATGAGAACAAGCTGATACCAGTAATACTAATTCCCCCAGCTGTTTCAGGTAGCTCTGGGGAAAGACTCAGGTCCAGTGTTGTTGTAAAGTGTTGTTGTTTCCAGGCCAGCTCTGCTGTCTCAGCCACAGTGGGCCCATGTCTACTTCCACTTTACATATTCTCACTGATATTTACACCTGAAGGCTCTATGCTTGTCCTTGGGCAGCAGAGACAAGCCCACCCCATCAGAGCTCCTAGGCAGGAGACAGGAAGTCCTGACTGTTGGAGCCCCTCTTGCCTCAGGTCTCTGATGTATGATGGGAACCCATCTCTTAGAGGGTTTTGGAGTCCAGGGACCATCTGGAAGGACCAAGTTTGAGACTCTGGGTGACTCTTGTTCTTTGAACCTCAGTCTCTTCAGCAGTGAAATGGGAGCAATTTGTGTACTTCATGTTTGCATGAAAACTAAATGATGCACCATAGAGGATCTCTCTAGGAATGTGAGGTGCCTAGAGTATGTCATGGTGTGGGGGCAAGCTGGCCAGATTCCAAAAGTTGGGCTCCAGGAGCCTCTGGAGAATATCTTCCTAGCTCTGAAGGCAAACTGAATGGAGAAGATACTGTGATTGAGGGTCCCTCACTCAAATCTCTGGAAAGACAGTGCAGAGACCACCAGAAAACCTCCCCATGCAAAGTAGTGAGAGTCTATAACTTTCATGCCAAAGGCTCCAACCATCAGGGAAGGGGTGCTCTTTATGGGGGTGCCAGTCAGAACCAGGGGACAGTGCCTATGCTCTTGGCCTGTGTCTGGTCTTCCACTAACCTGGTCTTGGAAGAAGAAACTAGTTACCCTGTGTGGCAGAAAAGAGTTCTCTGAGGATATTTGAAATTGTCACTTCAAGATAGGTCAGAGCATCTGAGTGGAGGGAGAGGGACAGGAAGGTGGGTGAGAAAGGGTTGAGCTTCTTTTGTGACTGTATTAGTCACTTTCTTGTTTAACAGATTTTTGACCAAGCAATTCAAGGAAGGAAGGGTTAGTTGCTTTAGGCTCATGGTTCCAAGGCAGAGGCCATCAGGGTTCAGAAGGCATGGTGGCAGGAGCATGAGGCAGCTGGTCACTATATCCATAGTCCAGAAACAAAGACAAATGGTGGTGTGCACCTTGCTTTGCTTTTTCCTTCTCATTCACTTCGGGACCCCAACCCATGGGATGGCACTGCCCACTAAGGATGGCCTTCTTGCCTAGTTAATCCTCACAAGCATGCCCAGATGCTTGTCTTCCAGGCAACTCCAGATCCTGTCAAGATGACAATACTGACCATTACAGTGGTCAGTATCACAGTGGTCAATTTGACTACAGTAAGCAATCATACCACATTATTATTATTATTATTATTATTATTATTATTATTATCATTATTATTGTGGGGAGGTCTGTGGATAACCTGCAGGGGTTTGTTCTCTACTCCACCTTGTGGGTCTTAGGATCTAACTTAGATCGTCAGGCTCGTTGCCAAACGCCTTCACCTATTGAGCCCTGTTTATTTATTGATAAACATTTGTTTATCCAAAATTTCCACTTTAAGGTGTGCGGTTTGGTGGCATTCCACACCTCCACATTGTTTTATCATTGTTGTCTAGTTCTAAGATACTTTCATCTTTACATACAGAAACCCCATGAGTCATGAACTCACCCACCCACCCAACCCATGTCTCCCAGACCTCTGACCATCCACTGCTCATGTTCCTCTATATCTGTCTGTTCTGGACATGAGATAAACAGAGCTGAGCAGTGAGTGGCCTTCCAGGTCCCCTCAACGTGACGCTCGTGTGTGTGCTTTATACCTCTTAATCTCTCATTCACAGTGGGGGCTACAGCAGCTAGACAGGTCCAAGTTCACTCCACCCTTTAGTCCTTCTCACAGGTTTCTTCTTACAGTTGGAGTTTCAGGGTAGTTTCTGAGTGGGGGAGCTGAGCTCGAGAGTGAATATGCCTTGTTTCCTTTGGATAGTGTGTGACATTCTGGGATGCCACTAACCCTCAGTGCTGCCAGGGGGCAGCACATACCCGTGGAGCCTGCCTTTTGCCTTCAGAGGAGCCTTGTTTGTGAAGCCATTGGGCTCCCAGAACATTCCTTCCCAGCCCATCATGCATGTTTCAGATGTAGTGCTCCGGCTCAACAAATTGTCTGGGCTTAATTTTGGAGAAATCATTGTCGGGAATTGCTGAAGCAGTTTAATTCTAAAGCGTGTATTTATATGGGGTTTCCAAACTCACAGCCCAGCACATGATTACAGATGGAAGGGAGAGGGAGTTTAATCAGGATGGAGAAGAGGTCTGAGCCCAGAGGTTGCTGGGATGTGGGTGGCAGAGACAGAGCAGAAAGGCCAGTACTTGATGAGCCTGGCTCATTCTGTTGGAACAGTGGTTGAGGGCCAGCCCCTCCCTGCCCAACTTGACTGATGGACAAGCTGGCTTTAAAGGTTCTATGCTCACAAGCTCTGTTACTAGTGGGATGCTCTGTTCTTTGGACGGTTGCCTGGCTTTCTTCTGTTGGTGGTCCTCTGCTCTGAGAGACGGCAGCCTGTCTCTGGTGAGTGTCTTATCTCTTCTTCTCCATCCAGGTAGCTACCCTAGACTCAGGTTGAAGGAGCAGGTGATGCCACGCTGGTGGGAGGCAGGAGGAATCCCTACCCAACAAGAAAGAAGCTGGGGAGCCTCCTGCTGAAGAGAGTCACTTCTCTCCTTCCCTTCCTCCACTGTCTCAGAATCTGAGGCAGTGCATGAGCCATCTTCCCAGGGATACTCCTGTCCTGCAGTGCAGCCCTTTGGGGGCACTGTCCCAGATTCAGCAACAAAAGTCATATGATGAAGGGAAGAAAGGGGGACTTAGAGTCCTCTGGCTAGGCTTGCTGTGTGGCCTTGGCAAGTCCCTGCCCTTCTCTGGGTTCCAGCGTTTTCATCTGTAAAGTGAGCAGTGTGTCAGACAGCTTCAGAAATAGACATCATATGCAGCTTTTACATGCTAGATACCTTGTAGGATCTCTCACATTCATGATGTGTCTTATCTCTCAAAATAGACTTTCAAGGACCCCCCCCCCTTTACTGTTGGGAGGTTGGAGAGTGCAGATGTGGCAGGAACTTTGTGCCTGCTCTGAGGTCATGAGGCAGTTCAGCCCTGACCCCTGGGTCACCTCTGAGCTCTAAAGTTTGCACACTGTAGAGGCCTCTGATCCTTGTTTACACAGCCCAACATCAGGTTAGACATGAGGCCTTCAGGTCACACCACAGATCTACTTTAAAATAGCTGTGGTGGCCACATTTTTTCCTTTTTGACTTTCCTTGTTAGATTTGTCCCACCACATCAGTCTTGCAGGATCAAATGGCCCTGAAGGCACAGAATGAGGCAAATTCTGGTTCTGAAGACTTTTGGCCACTTGGCTGTGAAAGGCTCACCTTGGGGGCATAATCAGAATTGGTAGATAGTGGTTAAGGCAGAAACTCACAACAGATCAAAATACAGAAAATGAGTATCTCTGGAGTGGTCAGGCACAAATGGGACATCTCTACTAAGCATCCTCCCTGCAAGGGTCAGGGACCACTGGGGAAAGGGGGACAGAAAGACTGTAAGAGCAGGTTAAAGAGGACTAGGTCAAAACACTGTCTTCTGGACATGGCAGGGCCTATGACATTTATGAAATCATAGTAGCTGTGTTCGCATGCACTGCGCGACGTTGGCCAACCAACATCCAGGCAGAGGAGAGAGGGCTGCAGACAAGGGAGGGTCTCAGGAGCCACCATTTCTGGCTGATGAGCTATTGACAACTGATGGCTTTGAGGGGACGGAGGGTCTGTTCTCAAGGGAGTGGTCCCTGGTAGGTCAACCAGGCTCCAGTGGGTAAAGTGCTTGTCACACAAGGGCAGACCTGAGTTCAGATGCTCAGAACCCACTAAAAACTGGGGGTGATAGTTGTGTCTATAATGCCAGTGCTCCTACTTGAGATGGGAGACAGAGACAGGAAAGTCCTTGGAAGCTCATATGCAACAGTGATTAATACAGACTCTGTCGCAAATAAGATGGAAGAAGACAATACACCACCCAAGGTTGGCTTTTAACCTCCATGTATGTGTCATGGTGCATTCATGTGCACTCTTACACAGGACACACACACACACACACACACATTATTCATGATATACACAAGAGACTGAAAAACAAGCAACAATAACCCATGGTTCCAGAGACCCTTTAAGGACATGAGTGCTTCCAGTGACCAAAGTTTCACCCAGAAAAGTCCCATAGCAACTCCCAGGATGGTCACACTGGGGCATCTAACATCCATTACCCCATGTCAGCCAAAACCCACAGCACATGTTATAAAATTACTCAGAGATTGGGAAGATGGCTGAGCTGGTAAAGTCCAGATTTTGGACCCTAGATCCCACATAACATTTGGGCAGTATGGTGGCCCACTGGTAATTCTAGCACTTTGGAGGCAGAGCCAGGTGATTCCTGGGGCAAGCTGGCTAGCTAGACTAGCCAGGCTCTGCAAGCTCTAGGTTCACAGAGAGACCCTGCTTCAATAAACAAAAGAGGAGAACAATTGAGAAAGATCCCAAACATTGGCTTCTGGCCTCCACATGCATCCACATGCACACATGCATGCGAACATTCACACACTAAAACCCCAAACCAGAATAATCCTGTCACTTATAGCAACCACTCATACTCAGATGAGGACTAAGACTGTGGGGGTGAGTGGGCTGGAGGGTGGGGTGGGTATAACTCATTCTGGGCATCTCAAGGCACTGGCCACAGGAGTGAAGACTCATCACCGTTGCTCTGCTCAGCAACCTTCAACTTTATTTATTAAGCCTGCTTTCTGTTTAATCTTTCCCTTTTTCTAACGACACAGCAAAACACCATAATTTTCTAATACCATCCAGTGCCAGCATCTTGGGGGATTTCTGGACAGATCCTAATAGCCAGTGATCTCTGCATTATAACAGCCAGAAGCAAGAATCCTTGAAAAGGCACGCGACTCTCCAAGCCAAGGTCTCGAAGCTGATGTCTCTGAACACCTTATGACAAATACAAGTATTATTTGTATTCAGCACAGACTGAAGAGAGCCTAAGCAGTTGGTCCTTCCTATTGCAGCTGAAATCTGGCCCAACCTGGCAACCATTTTTAGAATCACACACTGAATAGAGTGTGGGGAGGTGTTACAGTTTCTGTTTGTAGCAAGGTGGTGCTGGGCGTGGGGATGTGCCTGCCTGCATGAGCCAGACACATGGCTCCCCAGGGAGTGAGCCAGCAGCCTGCCTGTTCACCTCACTTTGCAATGATGACGAAGATGGGGTTAAGAAAACTTAATGCTGCATGATGCTTTATTTTTCACTTCACACAAGGTATTCAAGGTCAGATACAACAGCTGGAAACTCAATGCCAAAGAATTTTGATGGAAGAGAAAAACGTAGTCCAGAAAGTCCATAGTTCTTGTTGCAGGTGCACAGTGGTCAAGGGATCTCTCAGAAGCAGTACTTGTCATAGAAGACTCTTGATTGAGCCTCATATTGAGGGAATGATCTCACGAGGAGCTTCAGGGGAGTGGTTCTGTGGGTCAGAAGTAGTAGAGAGAGAAGCCGATAAGGAAAGTCATTGCAGCTGGAGTGTGGCTTTAGTCTGCTTCTGCAGGCTGCTTTGGAATATAAATAGTCCACCATGAAGCAAAAGGCATGGACGTTTATACCCCACATTAGTCAGGCATTGGCCGTAGGCTGCCTTTGAAATAGAGATCCAACCTCTTGGGAATTATTGGACCCAAGTGTTTCTTTGGCCAGGGCAAGTCTCTGACAAAAGTGTCTCAAGTCAATAACTCCAGGAGACACTTAGGGGTGGGCATGTGGCCTAGTAGCTGGGGAGAACATGGGTGGAACACTGACATCATCTCCATCAAGTAATTCAAGCAGTGACTCAGGACTTCCTCTTGTTTTATTCCTGGGCTCTTCTCCATTCTACTCTCAGAGTGGACCAAGATGACTACTGAAAGTGTAAACCCAAGCTTTCCATTCAGCCTGTGGAAGGAAAGGGATACAGCCACAAATTAAGTGTGTTGGATCAGGTCCTATGCATTTATGACCACCTCTCTGGTGTAGACAATGTTGGGATAGACCTTAACTAAGCTCTGTAAAGTTCTTCTCAAAGGGAATCCTCCTGTTTCTGAAAAAGAAAGGAATACCGAGCAGTGAGCTTCTGCTGGGCTCTGAGCCCCTGTTTTAAGCAAGAAGGGCATTCTGGATGCGGGATACATTTATACAGAATGCATGGTGGGCCACAGGGCACTGATACAGGCCCTACTAATGGGGGAAGGAGGCTGAGAGGACGGAAAGGTGGGCAAGGACCCTGGGACAGACACCTTCATTGTGAACAGTGTATGCTTGCTTGGAGGGTCTTCTGAGTTCGCAGTATGGTCTTCTGTCTGAGACTGGTCTCAAGCCATCAGTAAGGCTGGAGAGTGTGGCCTGAAACCCACACAGTGCTGATGCACCAGGGATAAAATGCAGCAGTGGGTTGCTGAGTACATGGTTTAAATGAGAATGGTCCTCATAGGCTCATATATTTGGATACTTGGTCCCCAGCTGGCAGTGCTGTTTGGAAAAGATTAGGAAGTGTGGTGTGGTCAGAAGGGGTATGTCATCAAGGATGTACTTTGAAGGTTCAAAAGCCACATGCCAGGCCCAATGAGATCCTGCCTCCTGCTTGCTATGTGAGATGTGAGATGTGAGATGTGAGCTCTCAGCTGCCCCTGCCACCATCCCCTTACTCTGCTATCCTGGACTCTGGCCCTCTAGAACCATAAGCTCAATTAAACACTTTCTTTTGTATGTTGCCATGGCCATGATGCTTTATCACAGCAATAGAAATGTAACTAATGCCCTGGGGAATGGCCACATGACTCAGGTAGCCCTGGAATACTGCTGCAACAGTCACATTGCAGTCTCTTTTGACGTTGACCAATCCTGGGAAGGCAGACCCAGATGGACTAGGATTAAAGTCAGTCCTGTCTTGAGGGAAATCTATTCCTCTATTAGAGGAAACTGAAGCAAGAAGCTAGATGTGAGGATGTGGCAGGATAGACTAGGGAGCCACTAAAGATTACAGCTCTCCTCAGAGAAGAAGTAGAATTCCAACACCTGCCCCTAGAGGGAGCTGAAGGGAAAGTAAAGGAGCCATATCTGTTTGAGTTAAGCATGCGGCTCTAACAAATAACCCTTATAATTTTAATAATGCTGCCTTGAAGAAGCTAGATACCTACAGTTCTACTCACATTTCATTGGTGAGAATGGGTCACATGACCTCACTTAGTGGCAAGAGCAGCTAGAAAATGTAGTCCCTGTTTGGATTGAGCAGCTCAGAGAAGGCAGAGTCTTTGTGAAGAGCTGATGCTGTAGAAGTTCTCAGACTTCCAAGGGAGGCCTTGGTGAGTGTTGCCAAGAAGTGAATCCTGGCCTTCTTTGCCTGGGGATGCCCAGCAGTCTTCCTGATACAACTCAGCGTCTGGTATGGTCTGGATGGATTTGAGGCCATTCCCAACTGAGCAGCCTGTGGGATTGGACGAAAGAGATAAGGACATGGAGCCCGGCAAAGTACACAGGAAAAACAAACAAATGCTTGAAATGACAGTTTCCTGCCAGGGGGCAATGGGTTCTGGGAAAGGCTCCTGAATACACAGCATTTGTGATAAATCTGGCTTTCCTCTGGCAGCCTCTGTTTGTGTGTGGCTGTGTTTGATGAGCTCGATTTCTGTTTGGAATCAAGAACCTTCTCCCACCCTTTTAATCCTGGTTTCTCTGGATCTGCAGTGAATCTCTGTGTGAGACTGAATCCCTTGCCTGAGGACATTCTCAGGGTAGCTGCTTGTGAGCATCTAAATATAGAGAGGCCTCCCCACCAGGGCAGAGAATGGGGTAGGAGTGAGGGAGGGATTCCTGGCACAGTATCCTTCATCCAAGGCCAAGTTCGAGTTTCAACTTTTCCATTTCTTCTCTGTACGACCTTAATGGGTCACAGAACCTTCAGCAACGTTGTATCATCTATAAAATGGGTATAGCTGCTCTTACCATGCCAAAACAACCAGAAAAATTTTGTAATAGTCTATAAAGTGCTATTCCAATATTACCATCATGGGCAAGGTCACGAGGGGTTTGGTGTACAGGTCTCGAAGCAAGATTGCCTGACTTTGTCTTGCTGACATTTGACTTGGCTACCACAAACAACTCTCTTACCTCTGAACCTCACTTGGAAATGAAATAGTAATGACACTTTTCTGGGGAAAGTGTTTAAGTCAGCCAATGTATCCATGAAGCTTAGCACATTCCAAAGGCTAGAGGTCTGCCTGTTGACTGCTTCTCTGGGCATGCCATTGTCCCATCTGTTTTGTTGACCTATAGTGTCCTTTCATCTCCACGAAGTGATGTTCAGTATTTTATGAATCCTTCCCCTAGGCAGGGGATGGGAGTGGGGGAGTAGAATTGGGGGATAGGAATGGCGGTGGGAGTTGGGGAGTAGAGGTGGGAGTGGGGAGGTTGCACAGTGCCAGGGAGTGTATTTACTCTAGTGGTTTTGCTACTTTGTGGACCCCTTGGTGTCACTGTGAGGATTCTCCTCCAGGCTCTGAAGTTCCTGAAAGTCACCCCTTCTCTGAAGATGCTTCATGCAAATGTCTCATCTATCTTACTAGCTTGGAGGTCCGTATAGGCAGGGCAGGTTCGGTTGGGTTATATTCACTGTTCAACAGGCAGGTCCCTCATATGCTCTGCAAGATGAGGAGACAGACACTTGTGAGATACTGACCCAGAGCCATACAGATGGTGAGAGGCCGAACTAGGATCCAAACCAGGTCCAAATCCAGATCTGTTTTAGCTCTGGACTCCTGTTACCACCTGTCTTAGGGTTTTTATTTCTGTGAAGAGACACCATAGCCATCGAAACTCTTATAGAGAAAGCATTTCATTGGAGTGGTTCACTTACTGTTTCAGAGGTTCTTCCATTATCCTCATGATGGGGAGCATGGTGGCCAAAGACAGATGTGGTGCTGGAGTAACTGAGAATCCTGAATCTTGTAGGCAACAGGAAGTCAACTGAGACACTGATCCTTATCATGAGCATAGGAAACCTCAAAGCCCACCCCTACAATGATACGCTTCCTTCAACAAGGCCACACCCACTCCACACCTTTTAATAGTGCCACTCCCTATGAGATTATGAGGGCCAATTACATCCAAACTACCACATCATCCAAGGAGCCCAACCCACAAAGGTTAGTAAGGAAGCTTGAGATTGTTCCAAGGAACATTCAGTCACTTGAGGTAGAAGTGAAACTTTTTCTGAAATTGCTTGTTCCCTTACACAGACATGTGTGTGACAAGTGAGGTGTGTGGAGAGAAGGATGGGTGAAGAGGAAGGGAGTGGGGAGGGAGGTGGTAGGAAAAAGAGTCACAGAGATAAAAAATGAGGAGACATAGAACAGGACTCTGCAGGACAGGATCTACCCATTTTCAATCCCCACCTACCTCTCCTTCTTAGTTTTCTTAGTTTTTAAGCACATAGAATAAAATGCAAATGAAAACAGTGGTTACTTCAGCTGGCCCATTCCCATATTCTTTCTCTCTCTCTGTCTGTCTCTGTCTGTCTGTCTCTGTCTCTCTGTCTCTCTGTCTTTGTCTCTGTCTCTGTCTCTCTGTCTCTCTCTCTCTGTCTCTCTCTCTCTCACACACACACACACACACACTCCTGTCTAGAGATGCTGTTTCCACACTGCCATTGTTGTAGGCACTGGATGGCAGGAGGGAGCCAGGAAATAGAAGCAAGGACTTTCTGAACTGAACGAACATAGGTAGTATGTTCAAGGAAACCTTTTATTATGAATAAATGTACAGAGTCTATAAAATGACAGTATAATCAACTGTTATAAATGTACTAGGAAGTTTCATAGTTACTAAGTAGAGAAAACCTTTTGCCTAGAACAGTTCACATAAGGGTTGGGAGTATAGCTCAGTGGTAGAGTGCTTGCCTAACATGCATGAGGCCCTGGGTTCAATCTATGGCACTGCACCAGTATTCACACACACACACACACACACACACACACACACACACACACACACACACACACACACAGACTTAACCCTGCCCTGTCCATCCTTGGATCTTTCTCCTCATCCCCGACTTCTGTGGCCACTTCCAGAACCTCTCTGTCACCTCTCTATCACCTGCTGGCTCTGCCTAAATGGCCCCCATCTGTGCCTAGGAGCTCTACTCCTGATGCTCCTGGACAGCTACACTTCATGTTACTGTTCAAATGTGGCCTTGAAAAAGACGCTAAAGTCCTGAGCCCACATCCCTGTCACTGTGAGCTCGTCTGGGAATCGTCTTTAAAGATGTAATGATTTAAGATTATGTCATATTGGATTGAGATGGAACCTGATTTTGATATGATTGGTGACCTTATGAGAAAGAGAGACAGTGATACACATGAGGAAGGCCTCCGTGGACAACAGAGGCGGAGACTGTATTAACATACCTGCAATTCAGGAAGCACCAAGAACTTCAGGCCAGCCCCAAGGAAGGGCCCTCCGCCACTTAGTTTTCTTTGTATTGCTGTGATAAACATTTTTTTCATCTTACATATTATAGTTTATCAGGAATCAGGAACTGGAGCAGAGGCCATGGGTCAGTGCCGCTTGTTGACTTTTTCCTCTTGGTTTTCTCAGCCTGCTTTCTTATATCTCCCAGGACTACCTGTCCACAGTTGACTTGGCCCTCAAACATCAATCATTAATCAAGAACTGCCCCCCACGGACTTTCCTAGAGAACATTCTGGTGGGGCATTTTCTCAGTTAAGATTCCCTCTTCCTATATGACTCTAGTTTGTGTCAGGCTGACAAAAATCAACCAGCATAGTCCCCTAGAGCCTTCCAGATGGAATGGTCCTCTAAACAGATTGCTTCATTGTTCTTGCCTTGAGAACTCTGACAGAATGATGCAGCATTTAAAATTATCAGTGTGTGTGTGTATGTGTACTACATGTGTGCATGTGTGTGTGCTGCATATGTGTGTTCATGCATGTGAGTGTGTGAATGCATGTGTGCATGTGTACAAAGTGTGCATTTGTGTGCATTGTGCCTGTGTACTCTTGTGTGTGGTGTGTACAGGCATACATGTGATGTGCCACAGTGCATATGCAGAGGTCAGAGTACAAGCTTGGGTATTGGTCCTTGCCTTTTACCTTCTTAGAGACATGTCTCCTGGTGTTCTCCTTGGCACACTCCAGACTAAGCTGACCCAAGAATTTTTAAGATTCTTGTCTCTGCATCCCAACTCACCTGAGGAGTCATGGGCGTGCTTCAATGATCCAGCTTTATGTGAGTTCTAGGGATTGAACTCGGGTCCTCATATTTTCACACTGAGCCATCTCTCCACTACCCCAAGTTAATATTTTAAGCCATCCTGGTTTGTGACATTGATGCAGCATTGCTTAGAATTTACATACCAGTATAACATGGGTGTGGTAGACCTTTTCTGTGCAGCTATCATTTCAGATCATGGTTTACAAGGGACCTGGAGACAATCTGGGAATGATTCTAACATGGAGATGGGAGGATGGGCAGGAGCAAGGTCTTCTCTGTCCTCTGCTCCAACCCTGAAGCATTCCTGAAACCCCTCTGGTTACCTCAGTACAAGTAACTGAAAGAATGACTATAGTAAGACCTTTCTCTCCTGAAGTTCAGATTCATCTCATCCCTTCACCACCTGCTGGGAAATTTTACCTATTGGAGCCTGTCATATATCAGATGAGGAAGCTGTCTTCCCAAAGCATCTGTATCACGGTCCTGCATCCCCAGATTCCTACACTTAAGTCCTAACCCCCAGGATTTTAATATTGAAGCTGAGATTCTTAAAGAGGTAAATAAGTGAAATGAGATTATTAGGGTAGTCCCTAATGCAGGGTAATTGGTGTCCTCAGAAGAAAGGAGATTGAGACACAGACCTACCTAAAGGTGGGCCACATAAGAAAATAGCCAGAAGGTGCCCATCTGCAAGCAAAAGAGAAGCCTCCTCAAGAGCAGGGAAATCATAATGTTCTGTTCTGTAAACCACCGAACCTGTGGCGTTTTGCTACAGCAGACTTCCTCAGTGCCTCCTGTTTCTATTCTGGCTATCATCAAGAAAAACAAAAGTCAGCAATGATGGAGGGGATGTGGGGAAAGAGGAACCCCTTTTCTCTGTGGGTGGGAACGGAAACTGGCACAGCCACCATGGAAATCAGTGTGGATTCTCAAAAAGAAACTTAAAAATAGAACTACCATATTTCCCAGCTATACCACTCCAGAGTATACACTCTAAATCCTCCCATAGAGATACCTGCCCCTCTGTATTTGTGACTGCACTGTTCACAATAACCAGGAAATGGAACCAGCCCACAGGCCCACCAACAGATGACTAAGTAAAGTGTGACACATACACGATGGACTTTGATGTAGTCATAAAGAAAAAGATTAATTTTTGCAGAAAAGCTAATGAATCTGGAAATTACTATATAAGTGAGGTAACAAAGACACCAAATATAAATACAACATGTTCACTCTCCCATGTGCATCTTATAATCCTAGATTTTAGTGTGTGTGTATGGGGGGCAAGTGAGTGAGTGGGTGTGTGTGTATGCATGCGTGCGTGCGTGAGAGAGAGAGAAAGAGAGAGACAGAAAGAGAAAGAGAGAGGGAGAGAGAGAGAGAGAGACAGACAGAGAGAGACAGAGAGAGAGAGAGAGAGAGAGAGAGAGAGAAAACTAGAAAGAGGACCACAGAAGGGGAAAAGAGATTTTAAGGATTTTAAGGAAGATGAGAAATGGTAGGAGAAAAGATGCACCATCAAAATGAAAACTAGGCCACTGGAGTTAGGAAGAGTACAAGCCAGAGAAGGGCCAGGAGGATGAGGAGGGAAGGAGGAGAACTGATAAAAATCAGGTATTAAATGAAATCCACACCTTTGCACACTAATTTAAAAAACCTAAATAACAAATCGTCAATAAAAGAGTCAATAATAAACAAATAATAAATTTCTTTCCAGTTTTAAGTCTCAGGCTCATTTATCACATTTGATTAATTCTAGACAGACATTCTGTCTCCATTTTTATTTCTCTGAAATATGGGCATGTCTGCCAGCCAGGCCAGGCAGGCACCATGGTTCGGTATCTTCAATGGCCCCTCAAGCTTTGAGGATTCCTGCTGCACAAAGGCAACCCCCACATTGCAACCAGCAAATGACAGACTGCTTGAAGAGAGAAACTATGTCCTACTTGTCTGCAAAGCTTCCACTGCTAACACCTGGTAAATTGAAAAAAAATCTCAGCATTGAAATTTGCAGAATTGGATGCTGAAGGGGGAAGGGGCTAGGAGTGAGACTTAGGAGTGCTTGCAAGGACCCTGGCACTGCCATTGTTCTTGGTGGCATAAGGGACAAGCCCTTGGAGAAATGCACAGACATTGATGACCGAGTCAAAACTGAGTCAGAGGCCTTGAACTTTGAACCAGGAAGAAGAAGTTTAAAAGTCTTTCCAGCAATTCCTTTCCAGCAATTTGTTTCGCTTATGTGTTCCTTGGAACGTATGCAAATGTGTGATTCATGATAGAATCTACATCCCCACAAATTTAAAAGGCTCTTCCAATAAGCATAAAATAAAAATCCTAAGTGATAAAAAGATACAGAGTCTAGCATCCATGGCAGAATTTTTTTCCTTCCTAGTGATACCTCAGCTGAGAGTGCTCCTTCCTAGTGATACCTCAGCTGAGAGTGCTCCTTCTTAGTGATACCTCAGCTGAGAGTGCTTCTTCTTAGTGATACCTCAGCTGAGAGTGCTCCTTCTTAGGGATACCTCAGCTGAGAGTGCTCCTTCTTAGTGATACCTCAGCTGAGAGTGCTCTTTCTTAATGATACCTCAGCTGAGAGTGCTCCTTCCTAGTGATACCTCAGCTGAGAGTGCTCCTTCTTAGGGATACCTCAGCTGAGAGTGCTCCTTCTTAGGGATACCTCAGCTGGCTGTGGTTCCACTCCTGTCAAGTTCACCTCTGCTGCCCCCACCTACACCTGAATTCCAATCCTGGATTCTAGCCTCCAGTGGGACGTTCCTGCCAAGGAGTTAAATAAGTTGGTTTTTCATGCATATATAATGAACTCAATGCAATAAATAAGGCTTTATAGGTGGCAGATTTATCCATTTTTATGGTTCAAAAGTAAAACTCACCGGGTGTATACTTCAGTCAGACACTGCCCCTCACACCTGCAGGTGTAAATCACAGCGGCCTGGGATGGTTGCATGGAGGACTTGCCTGGGGACCTAGTTTACAAGACTGTCAGTAATTACAGCCCCAGGAAGCCCACAAGACATGCAGGCAGAATCTCTAGGAGCACAGGCAGAGGGACAATTTGCTGGGCACACCATTGAGCCCATAAAGATGGTGTTATCAGAGGATGAGTGTGGTCCCCAGGGCACAGGCGTGGAGTGTCAAACAAGCATGAAGGGTAGCCCTAAGAGAGGCCCTAAAGAAGAGTTCCGAAGCCTTCCAGACTGGTGATAGGTGCCAGAATCATCTGGAAGCCTGGTCAAAACACAGACTGTGGCTGGAGAGATGGCTCAGTCAGTGAACTGACTGTTAGACAACAATGGGGATCTGAGTTGCACACCCAGTGAGGCATGACTGCAAGCAAATGATTACCATCCCAACGGTGGGGAGTCAGAGACACGATCCTTGGGGTTCACTGGCTGGTCAGCCATGCCACATCAGCAAGTTATAGGTCCCAATAAGAGCATCTGTTTCAAAAAAACAAGGCAAAGCTCCTGGGGAAGAATGATGCCCAAGTTTACCTCTAGCCCACACATGCACAAATGTGTGCACGTATGCACACACAAGCACAAACCTCAGACACTCTGACTCAGGATATCCAGGCTATGATTACAAAGTTCGTGTTTATCACAGAAAATGCTCAAACAATCCATCTGTGGATAATTTTTGAACTCTGATGTCTAGATTATTTTTTAGCAAAGGCAAAATATCTCTCATATTACCCAGTGCCCTGAAATGACTCAAAACCCCCTAGTGATGTAAATGACACGCTGCACCCAGATGTAAGAGCTAGCCTTAACATCGTGCCATTAAAAGTATGTACACTGGAGGTCAGCATCCCTGGAACACTGAAGGCAAATGGCTTCATCTCCCTGAGCCTCATGTTTTGCCTGATGAATGGGATCATAATAAATGGTCATGAGATGAGGCCATTGTACCACTATAATAACTAAACGAGTCTGTAAACTGTAAACTGGTGCAGTGCCATAGATTGTGTGTGTGTGTTGGGGGATGTGCAGGACACGACAGGATTAACTGTGTGTGGGGGGATGGGAGGGAGGGGCAGCCTGTTGTCTGAAGGGATGGCTTGGTTTGCACTGCCTTCCCTGTTCGTGTGCCTCTTCTCCACACCACTTGCTCCCTCTAACTCCTTTGAGCAGATTCTTTGCCAGGATAGTCAGTAAACACCAATATGTTTCTCTCCTTACAGATGAGAAGAATTCTTTGAAGACAGCAGGGGTCTCTGCTTTGAATCTGTGACATCGGAGTTTGAGTCTTTCATTATCCTTTGCGAGGGGGGCTTCCAAAAATATTTTATCCTTAAGCAGTTTTCATATGGATGTGAGTTGCTCAAACCTTAACTAATTCACGCTCACTTAGATCCTGACAGAGTTTTTTTTCTTTTTCTTTTTCTCTCCCGGCATCCTCTGATGTCAGTCCAAACAGAAATCCGCATGGAAGATTTGAGACCACATTTCTCCTGGCATTATCAGAACAGCCCTGGGAGTGTATTAATAGCCTGGAGTCAAGGTACAAATGGTTATTTATATGTGTCAGTGATGGCTAAAGTACACTCTCTGGTAATTCACAATTAACAGGCACTTCTGCAAATGAGCAGGATCTGCTCTTCATCCATTGAGGCAGCAATTCCTTATCCCAGACTCATATACCTGAGACTCTGGGTAACCAGCTCGCCCTCCCAGCTCCCGAGCAGAACTAATTAGAGATTATAATCCTGACCTTCAGGCTCCTTCCTGAGCCTGAAGGGTACTTGAGTCATCCATAAAATATAATGTGTTCAGTAGAGTTTCAGTTGACAAGAATAATAGAATTGAACGTCAGTGAACCCTATGCACCTGTTAACTCTTGGCTACCTGGAGGTGAGGTGTCTGGATTATTAGAGGGAGCTCTGACAGCCTGCCAGCTGCTCAAAAGACAGTCCCTGTCTTTTTCTAAGCTCAATAGCAAGCAGTCTGTTTTATTAGCTAAAATCTTATGTGCAGACCATCTAAGAGTTATTGGAAACATGTTGGCTGGTCTGGGTCCTTGAGGATGCCCACCTGTGTGATCTGGTTCATCCCATTCCTCTTGCCTTCTCTAACTTTCAATCTGTTAGCTGTGCTGGAACTGTACTTATAAAAACAGACCCCAAATCTGGTTGCTTTCGAATGTCTCACAGCTCCTCCTACATCTGGTCTACCTAGATGAGGTCTACAGCATCTTTACTGGAGTCCACCAAACATTCCTATTTGCACAGGCTATTATTCCCATGTGAATGCTCTTTTTCCTACATGGTTTCTTGGTTAATTTTTCTTTTCTTCCCTCACTCTGGGATCAAATATCACTCATGTATCACTGGTCCAAATGACATAGCCAAACACTTCCCCATAGTTCTTTTACTATTTTCTTATCCCACTTTGATGATGAACAGAGTATATAGTTTGCCTTGTGAGAATTTTCCCTGTTTGTAAATACTTATTTGTTTGACTCCTTGTTAGCTGGAAAACGCCTCCTTTTCACATGGAGGGAAATCTAGTGTTTCAGTTCCAACCTGTGGGAACACCAGACCTTGAGCAGAGACCCACTTCCCCTTCTGCCTGGGAGTAGGCAGCTATAAGACAATGTTTAGTAAAAACATGTTTACTAAAAACGATACAATAAGTTCCTGGCCACTTCCCCTTCTGCCTGGGAGTAGGCAGCTGTAAGACAATGTTTAGTAAAAACCTGTTTACTAAAAATGATACAATAAGTTCCTGGGAAGGGCCTTCCCACGGAAACCGCCCTGACCTCGACCTTGTCCAGAGACTAACCGCACCTTCAAAAACCCACACACATCCACCTCTGGTGTCAGAGCAGAACCAGCCAGGGGAGAGGAGAGAGCAGAGGCTTCTCTGGTGGGAGCCTTTCTTAGGAAGTTTTTCTTGAACCTTTTTGGAGCCTGTTTAAAGTTCTCTTTATATCATTGAACGAGTCTCTGTGTTGTCAATACCCGACACCCTCCGCACGTTCTCGGACACAGGCCGCGCAGCAGACGTGACAATTGGAGGTCCCACTGAGATCGTGAAAGCGAGGTAAGTGGACGGGGTTAAGAAACTATGGGGAATAGTTCCGGGAAGCTAGAATCATTGCAGTATCAACTAAAAAAGTTACTTAAAGAACATGGGACTGCAGTCAAGTCTAAAACCCTAGAAGGCTTTCTAAAATCCATCGAACGAGCCAGTCCATGGTTCATTACTGGGGGAAGCTTAAATATTCCAGATTGGGAGGAGGTTCGCCGTGATCTTCATAGACTTTTACGAAAAGAGGGATCTGAGTCCTTGCCCCCTACGACATTCTCCTTATGGAGATTAGTGAGGGGAGCACTTTTGACAGATAAGGTTCGTCACCGCCAGGTAGTTCAGGACACAAAAGAGGCTTTTTTAGAGTTACAAGAGACTGAGACTCAAGCCTCCTTGAGTTCAGGGGCAGAGAGTGATGATGAAGAGACCGTGACTGAAACTAGAGGCTCCATTGTTAGTGAGGATGAAGGGGAGTCTCTTAGGAACAACAAAAAAACGGGTAGAGGTCTCTGGGCACAACCCAAAAAGAAGGACTCCAGTCAGAATCGGTTATATTCTTCTCTATCAGACCTAGAAAATGGAAGTAGCTCAGACTCAGACTCGTCACAGTCTGAAAAGGAACGGTTACTTGCTGAGATCGTGGCCCTTAAAAAGAACTAAAAAAGATTCTAATTAAGGAAAGACAGGACAGGGAGAGAAACCCTTCCCCATACTCTGAAAAAAGGGACTCCTCCTATGAGATAACCCAGTCCTTCTCAGACCTGGAGGGAAGACCCAGGGGAGGGGTCCAATGCTGCCCGGTGGTGGCCCCAGTAATGGAAGTTCCAGATCCGAACAATTCTGGACAGGTCATTCGGCATCATAACCCTTTAAATTTTAAGGATATAAAACAACTTAAAGAGGCAACTTTAAATTATGGAGCACAGGCTCCCTTTACACTTTCCTTAATGGAATCTTTTGTGTCTCTTAATTTGACACCTGGCGATTGGCAGCAGCTTTGCAGAGCAGCTCTGTCGGGGGGAGATTATTTGATTTGGAGAGGTGAGTTTCAGGAAAGATGCAGCCAGACAGCCCAAAGGAATGCACAGGCCGGACAGCCCCAGAGAAATGTGGAGATGCTTACCGGGAGTGGTCAATACGCCACCATTCAGCAACAAATGCAATATGACATCGCAGTCTATGCCCAAGTGGCAGCAGCGGCCCAAGGGGCTTGGAAAGCATTGCCTTCCAAGGGAGGAGGGGATCATCTGTCCAAAATCCTTCAAGGACCTTCCGAACCTTTTCAAGACTTCGTAGACCGTCTCAGTCAGGTAGCAGAAAGAATATTTGGGGGCATTGGGCCTGCGATGCCAGTCATCAAGCAGATGGCATTTGAAAACGCAAATAAGTATTGTAAGGAAGCCCTTCGCCCCTATCGCAATAAAAGTCTAAATGACTATATCCGGATCTGTAGGGACATTGATGGGAACTTCATCCAGGGCCAAGTGTTAGCTGCTGCTATTCGGCCCCAAGTGGGGAAAGAAAGACCTACTCTGGGAGGGAGAAAAACATGTTTTAGCTGCGGTAGGGAGGGACACTTCCGTAGAGAGTGCCCTCAAAATAGTACTGCGGGTCTCAAGAGACCTGGTTTATGCCTCCGTTGTCGAAGGGGATATCATTGGGCCAATAACTGCTACTCTAAAACTGACCGGGAGGGAAATTTCCTTCCTGCTAATAATAATCAGGGAAACGGGAGGAGGGCCCCGCCCCAGGGCCCCAAAACCAATGTGTACGGGGCAATGACCCCTGCTCTGGGCAGTGGCAGGACTCATTTTCTCCCCCAGAGCAACCCCTTCATATCTCAGACCTCCTTAGAGCCACCTCGGGAGTGCAGGATTGGACCTCGCTCCCTCCGCCCGGGCAATCCTAACACCAGAAATGGGGATCCAGGCCCTCCCTACTGGGGTGCATGGGCCATTGCCCCCAGGCACGGTCGGACTACTCTTGGGACGGTCCAGTACTATTCTTCGAGGCCAGGCTGGACTGACAGCCTCAAACAATACAGAGAAACCCTGACTCAAAAAAAATTTTTTTGGTAACAGTAAAGAGGTACTGGTATTAAGTAAAGAAAAAAAAAAAAGGACAAAGGTACATGGAATAAAAAATTTTGTTTACATTTAAATTCTACTTTTTGAGTCATCTCTAAAAACTTTTGGCCAAAAGCCTGGCCTCTCCACCTTGCATCTACAGAGTTACAAGGAGTAGGTACGGCTGTACCCCATGACTGTAGCTCAAATGGAGGAATGATAAAGAACATACAGGACTTTTTAACCCTTTAAGTTCAAGGATTGGCTGGAGTTGTTCTTTTACATAGATTTCAATTAAGGGAGCTTCATTGCAACAGACTAATCATTACCTAGGGAAAAAGGGTGACAGAAAGATGCATGTATGTTCTGAATGTATGGTGTGGCCACACCGGTATGTATGAAATGTGATTGCGAATGTGTGAGTGTGAACTGCTTATATGATTAAAAGGATACTTAAATGCCTTCAAAAATAGTTAAGAAGCTACCTAGATTGCGTTAAATATAGCCAAAAGGAACATCCAGCCAGTCTGTTAATGTTTTAACAGAAAAATTTAAGATACAAATGAGGCCTTGTCAGCTAGTGAGAGTTCTACAGGTTAGATTGGGAAAGACTGCTCACAGACTTCAAATAATTTTCAAAAGTTATTTAGTAAGCCCAATTTACCTAGATAGTTAACCAAGGAGGGTAGACAAATCCTTCTACTGTTATGGTCCAGCTTCAACAGTTCAAAAAAGAAAAAATTTTTTAGAAAATAAAAAGGGGGAATAATGCCCCCAGTCCCCACATGACTCATCAAATAATACACTCCTCATTTAAAAATTTTATAATGTGAATGCCAGTGAGCTTCAGACAGATTCTGGCATGATGGAACTTGAGCAACCATTGCTCAGGTCAAATGGAGACATCCATGCACTAGACAGTGGAGAAGACCCTAATTTGGGGTCGAGGGCATGTTTGTGTTTTCTTGCAGGAAAAGAATAAAGCTTCGGCAGCTGTCAGACCAATTAGTGAGATGCATGGAGCAGAGAAAAACTGGACCTGAGACCATGGGAGCCTACCTAAGCCAGTTTGAGTGAGATCTCCTAAATCAGTGTTCCTGACCCTTGATGTCATCGAATCTAGAGCCCAAGAAAGAAAGAAAACAGTCGGTTCGAGATTTCCAGTTTCTCAACAGACCTACTGCATCAACCTTCCGGACCCATGAGTTTTCATCGTGAAGCCAACAGAGAAAAAAGGACCCATTTAAAGCATTTGGACATTGGTATGGACTATGATGAATGGCAAAAGCCTCTTTTCAGTATTTGAACAGGACATGGTCACTTGAAATATCAGACTTGATGGTTCCTATTTCTGGAATCACGACTAGGCCAGTGTATTTTTCTGGAGAAATGCAACTTGTCCTAATGCGACAACTATTGTTCATATTTTTCATAATGCTACATGTGTAACATCAATGATTGTGCCCAATGTATCTGTGCAAGTGCACTTTCTAAATGCTTTCCTGAGCAGATCTTAAAACGATTGGAAACTTTATCAAATTGTAAATGTAAATCACATGCGGGTTACCCTTGTAACAGACGAAGGCTGGTAGAATGTTATGGCCCAGATCTGGTGATGGGTATGGTGATGGAGAGGCGCTATGTCAATGGAGGTCCTGGAAATGGTGGCAGTGGCGGTAGGCATTCTGGCTTTATGCCGAGCTCAAACGTGCGTTGTTCCAGAGGCAAGAGATCCGTAACCAAGTATTGCTTAGCTTAGCCCATGGCAATCCCGATAGCCATAAAGGTTGGTTACAGATGATTTAAGGTTGGGGTATCTCCGATGACGGGCAACCTGTGGGGAAGACCCCTCCCACCTAAAACAGGGGTTCAAGGTCCCCCAAAGACGGGAAAGGGAGGGTGACCCTACTTGACCTAAGCCAGGAGTGCCTCATTTGAAAATAAAAAGGGGTGAATTGTGGGAACACCAGACCTTGAGCAGAGACCCACTTCCCCTTCTGCCTGGGAGTAGGCAGCTATAAGACAATGTTTAGTAAAAACATGTTTACTAAAAACGATACAATAAGTTCCTGGCCACTTCCCCTTCTGCCTGGGAGTAGGCAGCTGTAAGACAATGTTTAGTAAAAACCTGTTTACTAAAAATGATACAATAAGTTCCTGGGAAGGGCCTTCCCACGGAAACCGCCCTGACCTCGACCTTGTCCAGAGACTAACCGCACCTTCAAAAACCCACACACATCCACCTCTGGTGTCAGAGCAGAACCAGCCAGGGGAGAGGAGAGAGCAGAGGCTTCTCTGGTGGGAGCCTTTCTTAGGAAGTTTTTCTTGAACCTTTTTGGAGCCTGTTTAAAGTTCTCTTTATATCATTGAACGAGTCTCTGTGTTGTCAATACCCGACACCCTCCGCACGTTCTCGGACACAGGCCGCGCAGCAGTCGTGACACCAACCTGAGAAATCTTCTGGTGTTATCTCAATCAGTCTTACAACAGTGTAGATGTGGAGAGCTGGGAGTCCACTGTGTCCCGGGGCAACAGTACCCACATGTTCATTCTCTCTTATGTGTCCCCTCCCCATTTTCCTTTTCTACATGAAATGAAGATCCATGGTGGGGGGATGCAGGACAAAACTCCCAATCTTTTAAACCAGTGGTGCTCAGTTCATGGTAGGCACTGAGCAAATAACTACTAAGTAAATAAATTAATTAAAAATGTAAAGCTAGCCAGACAACTTTGGTAAGATGTCTGATTACCAAAAGAATCCTAGGGCAAAGACTCTGAGAATTTTTCAACCAGAGGGTATAGTTCCTATACGAAGTAAATGGCAAGTTTTCACACAGGCACGTGGATGCTCACCAATAGATGGAGAAACATATCATGTTTTTAGATGGAGAGATTTAATATTTCAAAGAAAACAATTTTCCCTAAGTTAGTTCATAAATTGAATGCAATTTCAACCAAATGCCCTTAGGAATTTATCGTGTAAATTGACAAAAATTACTCAAAAACTCATCTGGAAAGATAAATAGGAGAAACCCACCAAGGACTCTCTGCAAGAATAATAACGAGAAGAAAACTTCAGTGTCCGGACTCTGATATGTATTATGAAGCTGTAATGATTAAGACAGTGTTATTACCAGAATAGGAGTATACAAAAATATCAATGAAATAGAAGAGTAAATTTAGGAAGAGGAAAAATGGCATATTAGAATTTACTGTAAGAATTGGATTATAACCCCTGGAGTAAAATACATATTCACAAACCTATGCTGTTATAAATAAATAATTATGCTTATTGAGAGAGAAAGGACAGCATTCCCTTTCAGAGGAATGCCAGTTAGCGAGTGTGGAGGAATGTGAAAACAGAATCTTGCATCAGGCAAACACCACTGTGCTAATGATTTTTATAGTTTTCTATAGATAGAGACCAAGGGTAACAGTGGGGAGTGGGTTAGGTTGTAGGGTATTTTCATGGTACCCTCAAATTTCCCAAACAAGATGTTCACTGATTACTAATAAATAAAGGATAAGAGTACAGTGATGAAACTTGGCAGCCAACACCCTCACCCAGGGATAAAGGTTAATGACCCATGAATGAGGTACTTACATAACACACACACACACACACATACACACACACACACACACACACACACACACACACACACACACACACAGAGCACCAGAAAGGTAGGAAATCACTTCTGTGATTTTCTTGCTCCAAATGCAAAACCTCAGTCCAGAGAAAACATTAGGCAAAAACAAACTGAGGCATGTTCTACTGAATAGTTGGCCAGTGTACTCTCTAGTGTCACAGCCAGAACAAATAGGAAAGTCTGAGCAATGTCAGATGGAGATCACTGAGAGGATATGACAAGCCAACTCAGAGCAAGATCTTGGATGGGATCCTAGACCAGAGAAATGATATCATTGAGAAATCTAGCTGGCAAAAGTCAAATCAGGTACATAGATTAGTGAATAGAATTATATCAATATCAATTTTATGTTTTTTAATAATTACACAATGAGTAGTGAAAGGTATATGGGAATTCTCTACCCTCACACCCCCCCACCTCTGTCTTTCTCTCTCTGCTGGTTTTCTGAAAGTCAAAAGTTGTTTCAAATTAAGTGTGGAACAATAATTTGCTGTAAGAATAAGGAGGAGAGGCAGGATAGGAAGATGACTCAGTAAGTAAACTGCTTGCTTTGCAGGCATGAGGATCTGAGTTTGATCCTCTAGAATCCATTTCTTTAAGAGCCAGATAGTATAGTGTATGCTTGTAATTCCAGTGCTAGGGAAGTGAAGTCTGGTGGAATCTAGGAATTGGTTAGCTAATCAGACTAGCCCTCTCGGCAAGTACCAGGCCAGAGGAGACCCTGTCTTAAATAAACAAGATGATGGCACTTGAGTGATGAAATCTAAAACTGTCCTTTTGCTCTCACACATGTGCTTACACATGGATGCATACCTGCATATACAAGTACACTGGCACGTACATATACATACATGTGCACACACTATGAAGACTATGGTTGAGGAAATACTGGGTAATTCTATTAATGACAGTGGGGCAGTTAACTAACCATTTGGAGAAATATGAGATTTTGTATTTTTAAAGGCATAATGTGTATCACATACCAAAATTAATTGCCTGGGATTAAATCTTTCAAAGTAACAGAGACAGAAAGTTATGTATGGTCTTCATAGCAAAACACGAGAAGTCAAGGTTGAAAGATGCAATGTTTGAAAAAATCTTTTATTAGTCTCAATAATTATAAGTCAATATCTATGCCCCCATTTTAACCAATGCTTACATTTAAAGTTTAATGCATTTATATTTCTGTTAATTATGTTTTCATAAATATGAGTCATGGCCCACACTCCTCTAACTGATCTTACTTGGCAGTTTGCAGGGGGATAGTCAGAAAGGTCTAGGCTCAAATTTTGGTACCATTGAAATTAGCTTGTATCTCTTTAGACATAATTAATTATGGAGGTTTGAATGAGATGCCCTCCATTGTCTTGGGCATTTGAATATTTAGCTACCAGTTAGAGGTTCTGTTTGGGCAAGTTGGGAGGCATGGCCTTGCTGGAGGAAGTACGTCACGGGGGGGGGCGGTGGGGAACTTTGAGGTTTCAAAACTTCATGCCATTCCCACTTCACTCTCTCTGCTTTCCACTTGTGGTTTAAGATGTGAGCTCTCTGCTTGCTGCCGCAGTTGCTACCTACTTCCATGTTTCACCACTGTGATGGTAACGGACTCTTTCTTACTCCACCTCCCAACTGCAGACCCAAATAAACCCTGCTGCCTTAGTGCTGGTTTCTATTGTTGCTAGGAGACACCATGACCACATCATCTCTCATAAGGAAAACATTTAATTGGGGGAAGGTTCTCTTATAATTTCATGGGTTCAGTCTGTTATCATCATGTCAGGAACATGGCTGCATGCAGGAAGACCTGGTGCTGGAGAAGTAGCTAAGTGTCCTACATTTTGCAGGCAACAGGAAATGGTCTGAGGGTCACACTGAGCAAAGCTTGAGCAAAAGAGACCTCAAAGCCCTTCCCCCACAGTGACACACCTCCTCCAACAAGGTCATACCTATTCCAACAAAGCCACACCTCCTAATAGTGCCACTCCTTATGAACTTATTGGGTCAATTACACTCAAAGTATCACACCTTCCTTCTAGAAGTTAACCATGCTCATGGTGTTTTATCACAGCAACAGAAAAGTAACTAATAAATTAACTGAATGAGTATTTCTTGGATGATTCCCCCATCTGCAGTACTAGGATTTCCATTGTTCTACACTTTTTATCTCAGTGACTCCAGTTATAAGCTGGAAACTACAAGATCTGCCTTTTAAAACTACTGGGAGACAACACAATGGCATAGTGGGAACTCTGCAAGAAATCCTGGTGTCTTGTGGGTACTCATTCAATTTGGTGTTTCTTCTTTCCATGTTAGGTATTAATTCCCTTGTGAGTGATCACACAAGATTACTTGAATAATAATAAAAAACTTTTATGTGTACAATGCAGTTCTTGAACCAGATCAGGTTGAAATTCTACACATGAGAGAGAGAGAGAGAGAGAGAGAGAGAGAGAGAGAGAGTGTGTGTGTGTGTGTGTGTGTGTGTGTGTATGTGTGCATGTATATGGAGGCCAAAGTACAACTCAGGTATTGTTCTTCCTTAAGCACATATACCTTGTTTGCTTTCTTTGAGATATGGTCAACTAGTTTTGGGCTTGCCAGTTAGGCCAGTCCTAGGGATCTTCCTGTCTCTGCTTCCCCAGTGTTGGGAGTACAAGCACACAGTATGCGTGGCCTTTTCACATAGGTCCTGAGGACTGAACTTGGGTCCTCATGCTTGTATGGCAGCACTTTATGCACTGAACTATCTACACAACCCTCTTGTGCTTTTCAGTACTAGCTGTGTGACTTTGAGGTAGTTACTTAAGCAGCCTGTGCTTTATTTTCCTGCCTCAAAGAGGGGACCATAAAAAGGACTTCCTTGTACAGTGCTATGAAGTTTAAATGAGTTTAGATCTGAAATGCACCGGAGACGAAGCCTGGCACATATTCAGTACCGTATAAAGGGTTGTGAAATAGAATACAAATCATACTGGCCTTTCAAAATAGATTACGAGAACAAAAAAAGCACTTTTACTTTCTGCTCTGAGACTGGGAAGTGGTGCTCTCATTTTCAGCTCTGCAAAGGCCTGGTCAGCCCCTGGGAGTCATCCCATGCCTCTGACCTTGGGCCTAGAGATCAAAAGTCAGATTCATAAGAAATACACAGTAGAGCCAGGGCTTGTGGGGGTGATGGTGCAAGAAGAAAAGGAAGGCCCCACAGTTGCTTTAGACTTGCAACAAATACAAGGATAGTTATTTCAGATGGATTTGCCGATGAATTATTAACCTTAACCCTTTGACATTAGAGCTACAGAATAAATCATATTGGGTTAAATAACACAGACTTGCTGATAACTATGAAGGGAGCAGAAAGCTACCTCTCTGTGGTAGAAAACAATTCCCCGTAGTTCACAAAGTATTTCACAAGGATGCTAACAGATTGCTTTCCTGTGGAGAGGAGAGATTGGCCAGCAGTGGGAAAGTTCGTGGGAGGCTTTAGGGGACAAGGGACACAGAAGATCCAGACCCAAGGTTGATATTTGGCCAGTGTCCCTGTGCAGCAAGCCTCCTTGTCTGTTCTGATTGCTCCTGTCCATGCCATATTTGCTATTTAATATTTTAAATATAACTTCTGTTTGGGACCACGGCAATTTTGGTAAGATGAGATTATTTCCATGTAGTGGGAGATATTTAGTTGAAACCTAAGACACAACAAAGGTAATTTCTATTTGCCTTGACAGGTACCCTCCCAACAGTATTGGTTGCCAAGTAACCACTCAATGTTTGAACTTTGACCCACATTAGTAGCCATAACTTAACCTTTCTATGTTATTTGCACAGTTCGTTCCGGCATAGATGGATATTTAGTTTAGTTCAGTTCAGTGAGCAATTAAGATGGCTGTGGGTACCTGGGTTTTGTCCGAGGCAATGAGGATATCATAATATATCTTTGCCTTTCTGAAAATTATGAATTAAAAAAATCAAACCACATACTCACTAATAGGATTTCCCAATTCAGAATGTGAGAAGTGTAATGAAGGCAGTGGGGAAAATGGGAATAGTTCCCTTCGTGCTGTGGAAGAAGGATGGAGGATAAGCCAAGAGCACCAGAGCTTCAGAGGGGAAGGACAGGAGCAGCCGGAAATAAACCCGTGGAGACGCTTTGCTAATGAACACAGGGACTCCAGAGGCGTGCTAGCGAGCCAAGGAGCTGTCAGCTCAAATTCCATAAGACCTGCGGCTTGGGAGAGTTTAGCGAAGGTATGGACCACAAAGTTGGGGCGGCTTAGGAACCCCAACAAGGGACAGGACAGCACCTGTGGGCAACAGCCAGGCAATTCTCCTCACCCCAGGCATGATGCAGAAGGGAGAAGAGGCAACAACTTGGAGAAGGGTTCAGTTTGACTTAACCGGAAATCTCTATCACAGAGCAGTGTTATTGGGGAATACGGAGCTACACAGGGTAGGCTGTCATACAATATTTACTGAGGGAGAGGTCACTTACACAAGAAGCCGAGAATCGAAGGTCTGCTCGCTGCTCTCTGAGACCAGACCCCGAGACCCGACCAGAATCCCAAGACAGAGCTTGCCTGTCTCTCCCTTTCTCATGTCAGTCCTTATGCACCTGTAGCCACGCCCAAAGCGGGCGTGGTCCGTGGCACAGGCATCTAAGATCTCTCCTTACCCAGTGTGAGATGGGTATTGGTGTGTAACTATCTCAGTGAACTCTCCTTTTCCATGTATTATTCTAAGGTGTGTCCTATACCTGTTCCCAGCGGCACTTAGAGCCACTGAGTGGGTAAGTCGATAATGCACCCTTCATTGGTAGCCTATCACAAAACCGGAAGTGATGCTCAAACTCCTGGAGAGGGGAGTAGCATGGGGAGGGATGCCAGCCAGGAGTTTTGGCCAATTTACAGTTCTGTGAAGGAGAGAGCTGAGGATAATGATCCTGTTACTCCAATCAGACACTCCAGCTATTGCATCTCTTTTCCTAGGGGCTTTCTCCACAGCCTTACTCCCCAGGAAAGCAAAGTGCTGGAGAATCAGCACTAATCCTTCACTGGCATGTCTCCCAAGGATGTCTGACACTCCTATGTGATACCCTTTCTCTAAGTGGGGCCTTACTCAATCATTTTTGATGAATAAAATATGCATGGAATAATGGGATTTTGCTAGCAAGTTCCCATTGTAAGAAGACTGTGGCTATCATCTGGGGCATATTCTCTTTTGCTCATTCAGCCATTCACTCTGAGAGATGTAGCCATCAGCTGCTCTATGGAGGGACATGGATGCGAGGGGACCAATAGCCAGTGAGGTACTGAATCCAGTGACAACCACTCAAGTGAGCTCAAAAGTATACCTTGTCCCAGCGGAGTCTTTCTGTGACACTGCAGCCAGGGATGACAGTTTGACTGCCACCTTGTAAAAGTCATGAGCACCTGCCTATACTCTGCCCAGACTTCCGATCTGCAGGAGTTGTGAGTTAACACTATGTGGATGTTATTTTTAAGCTGCTGAGTTTTGGGAACATTTATCCCACAGCAACAGATAGTTCATACGCAGTTTGCCTTCCTCGCTTTCACACTGGCATCTTCATTTTCCAAATGAGCCATTTGCACTTGATTCTCTGAGTCTAAGAAAACACACAAAGGAACGGAGGCCCAGAGAAGGCAGGAATTTTGGGGGCAGTGATAGCGACAGGTCTTGGACACGTTAAGTGTTGAGTCTGTCCTCTGAGTAGTGTGTGAAATGACTGTGACAAGTAGGACTTCTGGGCTTGGCATCCAAGGACCTGGCTCTAGCATAGCCTTGCTGGTTTTCCTGGGTTGGAGATTCAGGTAATTAATACTCCAGGCAGGAGATTTTCTCACCTAAGGAATTAAACAAACAGCAAGGTTAACTGAGTTCCAATACGATGACTTTGGGGGCAGGGGACTTCTTTCAAACGTCAATGACTCTCATGGGGCCAAGTGGCTGTAGGTGCCCCAAATTGCTGCTCACAATGTGGTATAACCCTTGGGTGGTATGCCATGTTGCCGTCATGCTGCGGACTTCTAGGGCCCAAGAGCCGCCTCCATGTGTTCTTTTCTTCACTCTGAATGGCTGCTGACTCTTGAAAAGTTAGATGAGCAGGCTGCAGTGCAGGCTGTTACACACTCCAACAGAAACATTGTGCCCCAAGGTCCTTTGAAAATAATCCTATTTGAGATGTTTGTATACAAACCAAGGAAAGAATGAGGGTATTATGCTCATAAATAAAAAGGCACACCATTTATCGCCCATTGCCAAGGCTGTTCCATGGGCTATGGCGGTGAGAGCCGGGCCTGGGAAAGGTGGGAATAGCTGGATGGGGTTTTCTTGTTTTTCTTGGGGGGGCATCTGTCAATCAAGCTTGCTGGGGGTAAAAATCATACCTTCTGCTGCAGATTCAGAGCCAGCAGAGTTCTAGGAGTTTCTCTGCAGCACAGCTTATCTTCCATGTCAATGGGGTCTGGCTACCTCCAGCAGATGGTGGATCCACTTTAGGAAAATCACTTTTTCTTTGTAATCAAGGCTTATAACATGTTTCAGCGAATGCTTCAAAATCACTTGTAATCATTGTTGAGAGCCTGCGGGGGTGGGCTTTGCGTGCAGTGTAGTGCACCACCCACTCCCACGAACTCCGCTTCCCCCCACCACACACTTCACAGGTTATCATTGTCTGTTGCCTAGTTGGATCAGTTTCCACACATTTTCAAGGCTCCCCGTCCCCACCCCCCAGTTTCTCCATTATTGCATTAGGAAGGCCTGTTGTGAGAGGCAAGGGATGCGTGCACTCATGAACCTGGGCTACGCTCCATGCACAATGTTGAAAACTCCACCTTCATGACCTCACTGTATATCCACAAAAGTCCCAAGAGGTCAGGGCCACTATTATTCCCATTTGACAGGTGAGAAAACTTCCGAAGCTCAGAGAGGCAGATGCATACTGGAAAAGGAATCCAAACCATTGCTGACTGATGCTGTGGTTGTGCCTCCCAGCGACTCATTAGTCATTACAAATATTCTTGGAGGAGCACATTGCCATATTGCATTCCCTGACTCTCACCAATTCGCTCAATGTCCTAGCAACACATGTACAACCCACTAAGGAATGCAATTGATACTAAACACATTCCCGCTGTTGACTTGCCTTCCGCTTGAACCTGCCTTGGTCGGTGGGATGGAGCTTGGGTACCACTTGCAGTGCAGCTTGCCTTACTGGGTTGCCAGCCCTCACCATAAGAAGAACATACATTGGCAGCTGCTGGTCTAAGGGAGATGAGAGACATTTAAAGTGAACCTGGATGCAGCTCAGACTGGGAGCCAAACCTGCTGGACCCAAATGTTCTGGTCCCAGTGGATATTGTAGTCTAGTGAGCAGGAAGACAATGCTTGCTGCTGTTGTTTGCTCTCAGACTCCTGCATATTTGTTATGTGGCAAAAAGCTGATAAATATGAGAAGCATAATTCTAAAACACACCAAAAAATCTTTGTTAAGCTTCCAAGGAGTGTCCTGTCCACCCAGGCATTCATTAAACAGCTAGTGTATGCCAGCAGTTGTAAGTATTGTCTGCATCAATTTATTGCTGTCATAACAAAGTCCCACACATGTAGCAGCTTCGAATGATACATGCACACACACACACACAGCATCTCATAGTCTCTGGAGGGTATGTCTGAAGACAGCATGGTTCTGCTGAATCTCTACAGAGAACTTCTTAAGGCTGAAATCAAGGTGTCAACGGGGCTGTGATCCCTCCTGGACCTCCCAGAAGGAGGTGGTGAGTCTACTTCTAAGTTCATGCAGCTTGTCTTCAGAATCCAGTTCTTGCAAGGGGAGTCCTGAGGTTGCTGTCTTCATGGGCTGGTCTTTGGCATTCCATGAGGACCCTCAAGTTACAGTGGGTAGAATCCCATGCATGCTTTAATCCTTCTAACTTCCCTTCTGCTGTAGCTCTGTAAGGTTATTGAGCTTAGCAAGACTGATATGGACATATCTCTAATGACAGTATTCTGTAAGTTAGGTCAGTCTGTTACAATATGTCAGTCAAGAGATTGAAGGCCTATTGGGGAAAGATCTAGGGAAGGAAAACAACAGAGGGACTGTGGTAGACATGAGGAAAGAGATTCTAGAGTTAGGGGTGTTAACTTTGCTGGCCATCACTGAGATTCTACGAAACATGAAGGTTAAACTTGACTTCTTCATGAGTTCCACTAAGAGAGGAACAGAGGTCCCAACCTGGCCTCAAGGTGCCTAATGCCATGTTTGACTATGTTGTATCTGCCTGGTGTGCTAGCTCTGTGATTGTTGTGGTCACAGAGCTTTGAACCAAAGACCTATTATGCTTACATCAGTTCCTTGCTCAGCAGCTCTGTGGTTCTGAGAAAGGTTGAACCTCAACTTTACTTGAAAAGAAGGGTGTTTTCCTAGAACAGGGTTTCTCTGTGTTGCCTTGGCTGTCCGAGAACTCACTCTGTAGATCAGACTGGCCTTGAACTCCACTTGCCTCTGCCTTCTGAGTGGGGATAGGGTTCTTTTCCTAGACTCCTTGGATATAGCAAACATGATATGATGTAAAAATGCATGATAAACGTCTATGTAAAGTGGACAACACTTTTTCCTCACATGGAGGCTGCATGGCTGAATGTGTCCATCAGAGCGTTTGAATGGTGTTCTTAGGGGAAGGGTGACTTTCTTTACCCTGATAGAGGGGAGCTAAAATTGTCACTCTCTGTTATCTAAAATATGACACACAAGGGTCATATTTGTGACCCAGAGGAGGCTTTCTCCCTAGCTAGGCAGAACTGGCATCTGTCGGTCAGGACAGAATTGCCAACCCCTGTCTGTTTGTCTCCATTTCAGGGTCATGGAGCCACAGACCTTATCCAAAGATATTAGTCTGTAGACTGAGAGGTATGAGGGAAATACACAGGGGTTAGAGTTCAAGATGGTCAAATGCACAGAGCTAGAGAATAAAATGATGGCCACCGGGGAGGAAGGAAAGGAATGAGGGGGAGATAGCTCACCGGAGTCATAGCTATGCACTGGAGTCAAGTGATGTGTAGCAGAAGGTCATTGGTCAATAATGCTCTATTATATTTGAGATTTTGGCTAGAACAGTAGATTTTAGGTGCTCTTGTCCCACATCAGAAAAGGGGAACCCCATGAAATGATGGCTATGTTATCTTTTCATATCAGTCAGTTATTTTACTCTATGTACCTCCAAATATTGTATCATATACCTTAAATTGAAGCAGTGACATGCATAAAGGAGACTGGAATACCACGGCCTCCATGTGGCTGTGTCCTGCTTGGCAAGGCGAAAAGAGCCCTGGAGAGGAGTCCAAGCAAGATGCTGCCAACTCTGTGGTTAGCTCATGGGCTCTTGGCTGCTTAGATCCCATGCTGCCTCCCCAGTTTGGTGACCTTGGTTGTGTTTGTCTCAGATTATTCAACCCTAAAATAGGCATAGTCATGGTCACTACCCCGTATAGCTTATGAAATCGGCATGAGAGGGGCTATCATGGATTTGCTCAAGCCCCTTTGAGATCCCTTATCCATCTGTCATTTGCAGGTTCTCCAGGATGTTTATGAATGTTGTGTCCTGTTCCCTAGAGCAGCTGTAATTCTCTACATGCAGGCGTTCTTCTGATCACAGGAGGATGCTGAGCTCTGCATGGGGCATTTAAAAGTGCCAGGTCTTTAGACCTTCTAGAAATGACGGCCAATCAGTAGAATTGGGAGTTTACCTTTGTCCTCTTTTCTGTCTCAATTTAGTTGCTTCCTAGGATCACACCTCATGCGAACTCCTGCCTTCACATCTTTGTTCCAAGATCTGATTTGTAGAAGCCTGACTGAGATGGGGCTTAGCACCAAGCATATGGGAAGTGCTCAGCAAGTAGTATTTATGACTGTGTTTTTGAAGTGTCAGCTCTTCCTCCATGTTCTTCATTATAACAACAGGCATGCATCATGCAGTGTGTCTTTCCTTGGTCTTTGCTAGCTTTGGAGAGATAAGGCAGAGGAAGCCTGGCCAATGAGGTCTCTGCTCCTGAGCTCTGGCTTCTACATGTGTCTCCCAATCATTCCTGAAATCTCAGGAGCCCAGTCAGCAATGGTAAGAGAGTGGCCTTCCTACTGGATATGGTAAGAGAGTGGCCTTCCTACTGGATATGGCTCAGGCCTGAGACCAATAGAATCTCATACTGCATGCCCCTGAGAAGGTGGAAGACCCTCAGTTTCCTGCTCTGTGCCACTTCTGAAAGAACAGCATGGTTGCTGAAGTGAATGTTTAGTGTGGCCTCTGGGTTTGAAAGAGGAGGCACTAAACAGTGATTCCCCTTCAGACCAACCTCCTTCCCACATGCCCAAAGACCCAGAGCTTGTCTGAATGTTCCGACAGGTACTCCACCTGCCCTGGGCTGTTGAGACAGGTGGAGTGAAGATGGTCTCAGTTGAACCTTTGCTTTCATAGAGAGCTTCCTTGAGAAGTTTCTGGCAGTAGTAGAAACCACTGATCAATTATTTATCAGACCAACAATGTGCTCATAGCACTGGGTCAAGATAAAAACAACACACATCTGGTTCTCAGGAAGCTCATGGCCAGAGGATGCTACACTGCGGAATATGGGCCGAATGAAGGATGTTTATGGCACTGTGGAGGGGTGGGGGTGGGGGTGGGAGAGGCTGATTCTGGGAGCTTCAGGTTGAAAGGCCCTGCCTTCTCTTTTTGATAGTTCAATAGCATACATTTATTTATTTGTATGTGTGTGTGAGAGTGTGTGTGTGTGAGTGTGTGTAGGTTGGCATCAATTGTCTTCCTTTCTCATTCTCTACCATGTATATTAAGGCAGGGCCTCTCACTGAACCTAGAGCTCACAGATTTGGCTAGGCTAGTGAGCTGCTTAGTCCTGGGGATCCCATCTCTGTCTCCAGAGTTCTGAAACTATAGATGGGTTGCCACACCTGAGTAGCATTTTACATGGGTGTTGGGGGTCTGAACTCTGATTCTCATGTTCTTGAGACAAGAATTTCTTTTTCTGACAAGCTATCTTCCAAGATTCCAGATAACCATTTTAACTATTAATATTCATAGATACTTACTTTGAGGTAGGCACCGCTTAGATGAATGAACTCAGTAGAGCCCATGCTGGTATGAACCCTTTGAGCAAAGACCATAATTATTACACCCATTCTGCAGGTAGGAAACTGAGTCTCAGAGACACCATGCAGCTCACCCAGTGCTGTGGAATAGCCTTTTTGCACACTGTGGATATGTATTGCTCTCATTGGTTAATAAAGAGCTCACTGGCCAATAGCTAGGCAGGACTTTCAGACAAAAAGAGAGTGCGAGGGTAGAAGAGGGCTGAGTCACAAGTGAGCTATGGAGAGAAGCAAGATGAGCTTGCCGTGCTGAAAATAGGTACAGTCATGTGGTAGAGTGTAGATAAGAAATGTGGGTTAATTTACGTTGAAATAGCTAGCTAGTAACAAGCCTAAGCTATCAGTGGAACATTTATAATTAATAATAAGTCTCCGGCATTTCCAATGAAAAACTCCACCTACAGCTCAGAGTCATAGTAGGCAGGAATATTGGCATTTGGAATGTGCTAGTCAGGGTCTGAGTGCCTGCTTTGAATTAGTTCCTGTTCTCCCCCACACCCGAGTTCCATAAGGTTCCTGGTCATCTATCTAGACTTTCAGGGCCCTCCTAGGGTAGCTTTTGAGTAAATCGAGATGATGATATTTAGGGCGATTGTGACTCCCTACTGAACGGTGTTCGGGAGAACTGTGTTTGGAGAGCTATGAGTTTGGCTGAGTAGCAGGGGGACTTTAGTCAGTGCGTATTCTAGCATGACTGGGTGGTGGAGACCTACAGTGGCTTCTACATGAAAGGAGTCTGTCCTGTTTGCATAGGGTGTCATTGGTAATCTGCGTTTCTTTGCTGAAGAAGCTTTTGAACTTTCTCTGGATTGTAGATGGCAGGCACTTTGGGGCTTCCCTCGTCCTGATGTCCTTCTCATCCTGATGTCCTTCACGTACACGGCTGCTGTGAGCATCAGCTGCCGTTAGCTTTAACTGTCTCTCTTCTTAGGCTGCTGTGCTTAGCAGATACAAGCATTTAATCTGTCTGGAAACCCCACCTCTTCTCCTGAGAACTGTCTGACTGATGGGGGCAACTCACAGTTAATGACTGACAGGTGGGGGAGCAGAGGGTGGGCTCTTGCCACAGGAGGAGGACAGCTCTGTGGTTCCTACTCTGCCCCCCCCAGGAACAGGCTGGGACTCTAGTGCACCTGAGAACATACCTCTTCCTCCCCCTCTCCTCCTGCTGTCCCGCCTCCTCCTCCACCTCTTTTGAGATAAGGTCTTATATAGCCCACTTTGGTTTAACTTGCTATGTGTGTCTAAGGATGGTCTTGAAGTTTTGATCCTCTTGCCTCTACCTCCCAAGTGAGTGCTGGGATTACAGGTGTGTGTCCCCAGGTGTGGCTTTGTGTGATGCTGCAGATAGAACACAGGGTTTTGTGCATGCTCGACAAAGATTCTACCAATTTAGCTACATTCTTGCCTCTCTT
Source organism: Mesocricetus auratus (assembly GCF_017639785.1). NCBI lineage: Eukaryota > Metazoa > Chordata > Mammalia > Rodentia > Cricetidae > Mesocricetus > Mesocricetus auratus. The sequence goes on along the minus strand of NW_024429209.1, from coordinate 9,004,933 downwards.
CCCTACCCTATCATTTCATGGCTTTCTTCCTCAGGAATTTACATGCTTCTGAATCCATGCCTCAGGCTCAGGTGTCGAAGGTCCCAAGATTCCCTCAGGGATGTGTTAAATTCTAGGTCTTTTTCCCAAGAGGAATGAGATGCAGCTGTACAGCTGTGTGAGGAGGTAGCTCTTGGAGTTCACCTTGTGGTCTCCCGAACCTTGTCTGTCTAACACTCTCAGAGCTTGTAGCCAGAGACTGGCAACCCTTGGAATGGGATGAAAGTTATAAAAAAGTTAGCACTGCAAATTATGAGGGCCTTGTCCATTTAATTTCCACTGTTATTCGAGTCTGCGTGGAAATACAAACTGGCCCAGTGAGAGGAAGCTGTCAACTGAACGCCATGATAGAAACAGTAGCTGACAAGACACAAAGAAACATTGAGTGTGATGAAGCCATAGTCCTGTTTAAAACTCTTCAAAGTCTTCTTGATTTCCCAAGGAAGATCCAAAGTCCTCAGTGATGTCTTGTACCCTCTCCCGCCCACTGATGGTCCTGCTCTCCTGTCAGCTACATTATAAACCAGCTCATCTGACATCCATTCTGTTGCCACCTTGGTGGTGGCATTTAGTATATCTGGGAATATGACATCCTAACTCAGGGCCTTTGTACATGTCACTGCCTTTCCCTGGAATGCCCTCTCTAGCCTTCTTGCTCTGTCACTCAACTGCGTCCTTGGGGAAGTGGCCTTTCCCTTTTCAGGTCAGAAGGATGCACCTTACTCCACATCACCTAGCACCTTTCACTTCTGCCAGCCAGTTTCTTAGTGCTGCATGGCAAATGTAGCACATGCCCCCAACCTGGCTGCATAAAAGACGCATTTCACCCCTCACAGTTCCAGCACCCAGGCATCCAGGAGTGGCTTGGAAGTGCTTCCGGGGTCATGTGCACAGTTCTGGGAAGGCTGTAGTCCCTCCTCCAGTGTGCCTCCCTTCCTTCCCACTCTAACGAGTGCCTTCTTTTTAAACTTTCTTTTTATTCATCCTTTGTGTCTTTCACATCATGCATCTGGATCCTGTTCATTTCTCATCCCTGCACAGCCCCCTCTGCTCTTGCAGCACCCCACACAATAAAATCCATATATCTTTACTTGCGAGTGTTCATTGCAAAGAGTCATTGGTCTGGTCCAAGGCCTCTGGTTTCTGCCACACCACTGATGCTGGGCCCTCACTGAAAATCCTCTTGGTTATCTTGCTGTTGCCCTGTGTCACAGAGATTCTGTAGCTTTGGGTCTGCCAGACCCGTCCCTTTATGTGCTCCAGAAGATTATAGATGGGGTGGATATTGGGGTGGGCCAACCCATAACCCTGATTCTAGGATTAGGTAGTTATAGGGTTGGTCAGCCTGCCTGCTCTCCCCTGTCTTCACCATGGGGGAGGGGTGCGGGAGGAGTGCTCTCCTGCCCTTGCAGTGACAGCAAGGGGCAGGGCCAGTTCTCCAGCTTTCATGTCCTTAGGATTGGATCCTCCACACCTACACATTCATTCGGGGCCAGCTCTACCGTGTTGCCCAGGCATAGTGGCTCAGGGGTCACTCTCCTGAGTGCTGCAGCAGATGAGGGGCAGGGTTAGCTCTCCCACCTTTATGACCTCAGGGTCAGCTCTCACACCTGCCTCAGGTGTTGATGAGCACGGGCGGGGGCATCTCTCTCTCACCCAAGCTGCCACATGATGGGTGAGTAATGGGGACAGTTCTTTCATGCTCACGATATTGGAGCTGGCTTCCCCACACTTCTGTCATTGGGGATGGCTCTATTGTGCTGACCAGGTGAGGTGCAGAGCCTGCTCTCCTTACAGCTGGTGAGCCTTTCAGTAAGACCTTCTGCAAAGCAGGTGTTTGAGTGGCAGAGGGAGAAGTGGGGGGGCAGAAGAGAGGGACCTCCCACAGGCAGATATGCTCAATGAAGGATATGTGGTTTATTTCTCATAGTCTAATCTTTGACACATCATCTTGGCCGGCTCTATTTCTTGGAAGTGTATCACCCAGCCCGCCCTCACAGGAAGGGGAACTAGCTCTTCTTGAAGGGAAGAGCATCACTGTGTTGAGTCTGTCTCTTTAAAACCCTAGCATCGCTTTTTTTTCCTGCTGCATCTTGACCTTTACCTCATGTGATGATGGATTCCTACCAGCTTCCACTGTAGTCTTCAAACAGGAACTTTTTTCTTTTCCCTGTTCTCACATTGCATCCCAGCACCCAACATAGAGTTAGCACTGCATAAATACCTATTTAATGAGCAAATGATCTTCATTTTCCTTGTCAGCATAGTTCAAGAAAAGATCCTTGGCAAGGAAGTCGTGATCAATTTTTAGAATATCGTTGCACTTCGGTGTGTGAAGCTTTGCCAGGCTGGCCTTTCTGATTGAGTTGGGAGGGGAGGTGTGGTGTAAAAAGCCCTTGATTTTTTTCCTTCATTCATTAAGCAGTCATTTATTGAGCAGTTATTATGTACTGGAAAGAGTGCCAGGTTCCAAGAACACAGAGCTTAGCAGGATGCACAGTGGCTTTTGTAAATTAAGACATCCACACATTAGTGTCTAAGGCAGCCCGGTGCCTTTTGAATAATCTTCAAACACCAATGACAATAGGCAGCTGCATTAGAAACAGACGCCTTGATATTGAGTTTGCAGAAGCTGTTTTATCAGCCCAGCATGTTGCCCACGTGGACTGTCGTATTTACATTTCATTCCCAAGTGCTAGTGCCAACAATCACCTCCCCCCCCACCGGCTTCCATACTTTTGGTCACTGTTTGCCAATGTATAAGAGGTTTTGTCAAAGGAGCTGGATGAAGATGGAAAAAGAATGGCATTATCTGTGGCTCGGGGAGATCTTAGAGTGGCTGGTGCTGGGAGACAGGCTGCTAAGGTTGTTGGGGCACATGTGCAGAGTAAGGATAATATGGAGAAATGGAATTGGGAGAGAGTGAAATGGAGAAAATGAGCTGTGGCTGAAATGAGTGCTATATGAGAAGAGCCATGTCTGAGGCTCCGAGGGAGACATTAGCCCTGGTCCCCACGCTGCTGTGTGTGTGGGGAGACACAGGCTATCTTCCTGAGCCTCATGTTCTTTGTAAAATAAGTACATCTGATCACTCTCATGGTTCTGCAATGGTCCAGGATTTTCGTTAGCGTATCTCTACAGAGAACTCTCAGACCAAGACCCCAGATATGTAAAACAGGTAAAATTTGAGCCTCACTGTTGGTGTCACCTTTATATTTGCTAGCTCTGCAAAAATTCCAGCTAATTCCACCCAAAGCCAGAGTTCTTGCCACCCCAACAGAGGGTTTACAACACACCCCAAAGCTGCCTTCAGCCAATGGCAGATAGGAGCCAGAGGCATTTACACAACATTGCCCTCACACTTCAGGGGCTTCAAGTGGTGTATCCCAGTGGTGTGTAACGTGTGGGCTGAACAGTTTTTCTACAGCTCTCAAGCTCCAGTTGCCCACTGTGGCCAGGGGTATGTTCCACCTACAGAAAGCAGCAGGGAGCACCAGCACTGGTGGCTAATATGCTGAGAGGCTCAGGATGAGTTCCAACAGCTTCCACTAGAGGGCTCACTGTACACCTGATAACCTGCACAGAAACCCTGTGGAGGTGGACACCAGACAAGGCTGCCTTACCTTGAACCACAAAAAGTCCCCTCGACACATAATAATCAAAACCCCAAACATACAGAATAAAGAAAGAATATTAAGAGCAGAAAAGGAAAAAAGGCAAGTAACATATAAAGGCAAACCTATCAGAATTACACCTGATTTCTCCATGGAAACTCTGAAAACCAGAAGGTCCTGGATAGATATTCTACCAACACTAAGAGACCACAGATGTCAGCCCACACTGCTATACCCAGCAAAGCTTTAAATCACTATAGATGGAGAAAACAAGATATTCCATGACAAAATCAGATTTAAACAATAAATACCCACTAATACAGCCCTACAGAAAGTTCTGGAAGGAAAACTCCAAGCCAAGGAAGTTAACTACACTCACAAAAACATAGGTAATAGACGATCCCACTTTACCAACAGTCAAAAGAAAAAAAGGGGGGGGGATCCACACACAATACCACCACCACCACAAAATCCAAAACAAACAAGAATTAACAATCAGTGGTCATAAATATTCTTCAATATTAATGGTTTTAACTCGCCTATAAAAAGACACAGTCTAGGTGGCACACGCCTTTAATCCCAGCACTCGGGAGGCAGAGGCAGGCGGATCTCTGTGAGTTCGAGGCCGGGCTGGAATGACAGCCTCCAAAACAATACAGAGAAACCCTGTCTCGTAAAACCAAAAAAAAAAAAAAAAGACACAGTCTAACAGAATGGATACAAAGACAGAATCCATCCTTCTGCTGCAAACAAGAAACACACCTCAACTTCAAAGACAGATGGTACCTCAGAGTTAAGGGTTGGGAAAAGATTTTCCAATCAAATGGACCCAAGAAACAAGCCGGTGTAGCAATCCTAATATCTAACAAATTAAGCTTCAAAATAAATCAAAAGAGATGAAAAAGGTCATTTCATATTCATCACAGGAAAAATCCATCAAGATGAAGTCTCAGTTCTGAACATCTATGCCCCAAATACAAAGGCATTCATAGTAAAAGAAACCAAACCAAACCAACCAACCAACCAACCAACCAACCAACCAACCAAACAAACAAACAAAAAAAAAACAGGTCCAGATGGCCTTAGTGCAAAATTGTACCATAAATTCAAAGATCAGCTAATACCAATACTCCTCAAAGTAGTCCACACAATAGAAGCAGAAGGGTCATTGCCAAATTCTTTTTATGAGGCTATAGTTATATTGGTACCTAAGGCACACAAAGACACAACTAAGAACTACAGACCAATATCCCTCATGAACATTGTTGTGAAAATACTCAATAAAATACTGACAAATCAAATCCAAGAACACATCAGAAAAATTATCCACCATGATCAAGCAGGCTTCATTCCAGGGATGAAGGGATAGTTCAACATACGAAAATCCATCAATGTAATCCACCATATAAACCAACAGAAAAAGCAAATCCACATGATCATCTCAATAGATGCTGAAAAAGCCTTTGACAAAATCCAGCACCCCTTCATGATAAAGGTCTTGGAGAGATCAGGGTTAACAGGAACATACCTGAATATAATAAAAGCAATATACAGTAAACCAACAGCCAACATCAAACTAAATGGACAGAAACTCAACGCTTTCCTCTAAAATCAGGAGCAAGACAAGGCTGTCCACTCTCTCCATACCTTTTGAATATTGTACTTGAAGTTCTAGCTAGAGCAATAAGACAACAAAAGGAGATCAAGGGGATACAAATTGGAAAGGAAGAAGTCAAACTTTCACTATTTGCAGATGATATGATAGTTTACATAAGTGACCCGAAATATTCTCCAGGGTACTCCTACAGCTGAAAAACACCTTCATCAAAGTGACAGTATACAAGACTAACTCAAAAAAATCAGTAGCCCTAATATATACAGATGATAAATGGACTGAGAAAAAAATCAGAGAAACATCACCCTCTAAAATAACCACAAGCAGCATAAAATATCTTGGGGGTAATGCTAATCAAACAAGTGAAAGACCTGTATAACAAGAACTTTGAGCCTTTAAAGAAAGAAATTAAAGAAAATACCAGAAAATGGAAACATCTTCCATGCTCTTGGATAGGTAGGATTATCATAGTAAAATGTCAATCTTGCCTAAAGCATTCTACAGATTCAATGCAATTCCCATCAAAATCCCAACACAATTCTTCACAGACCTTGAAAGAATAATACTCAACTTTTTATGGAAAAACAAAAGACCCCTGATTCCGGAGGTATCACCATGCTTGACTTCAAGATCTATTATAGAGCTATAGTCCTGAAAACAGCGTGGTATTGGCACAAAAATAGATAGGTAGGCCAATGGAATTAAATTGAAATCCCTGATATTAACCCACAGACCTACAAACACCTGATTTTTGACAAAGAAGCTAAAATTATACAATGGAAAAAAGAAAGCATCTTCAACAAATGGTGCTGGCATAACTGGATGCTGGTGTATAGAAGACTGCAGATAGATCCATGTCTATCTCCATGCACAACACTTAAGTCCAAATGGATCAAAGACCTCAACATAAATCCAGCCACACCAAATTTCTTAGAAGAGGAAGTGGGAGGTACCCTTGAATGAATTGGCACAGGAGATCACTTCCTGAACATAACACCAATAGCACAGACACTGAGATTGGCAATTAATAAATGGGACCTCCTGAAACTGAGAAGCTTCTGTAAGACAAAGGACACAGTCAACAAGACAAAATGGCAGCCCACTTAATGGGAAAAGATATTCACCAACTCCACATCTGACAGAGGGTTGATTTCCAAAATATACAAAGAACTCAAGAAGGTAGTCACCAAAACACCAAAAAATTCAATTAATAAGTGGGATCCAGAACTAAATAGAGAATTCTCAATAGAGGAATCTAAAATGGCTGAAAAACACTTAAGAAAGTGCTCAGCATCCTTAGCCATCAGGGAAATGTAAATCAAAATATCTTGCTCCTGTCAGAATGACTAAATCAAAAACACCAATGACAGTTTATGCTGGAGAGGATGTGGAGAAAGGTTAACCCTCCTTTACTGGTGGTGGGAGTGCAAACTTGTAGAGTCACTTTGGAAATTAGTATGGTGGTTCCTTGGGGAAATGGGAATCAGTCTACCACAAGATCCAGTAATTCCACAGAAACAGTTGACCTGAACAAGGGGGAGCTCAGGGACCCCAGACTGATAGCAGGGAAAATAGCATAGGACCGACCCAGACCCCCTGAATGTGGGTATCAGTTAGGAGTCCTGGACAATCTATGGGGCCTCTAGCAATGGATCAGCATTTATCCCTAGTATAAGAATGTAGTTTGGGAGCCCATTCCATGTAGAAGGATACACCTGCCTCTGCCTCTGAGTGCTGGGATTTAAGCTGTAAGTCACCATGCTTGGCTTATGTTGTTTTCTACATTCACCACCACCACTACCTTCTTCTCAGATTTTGGGACGTGTGTGTGTGTGTGTGTGTGTGTGTGTGTGTGTGTAGACACATACACACTGTACATATGTGGAGGTCATAGGACAAACTTTGTATATCCATTCTCACTTGTTTGAGTGAGAGTCACTTTGACTTTGCCTAAGCCAGATTAGCTGGCCTGTGAGCTTTAGCAGACTCTCCCTTCTGTCTCCCACATCCTACAGAAGTACTAGGATTAGAGGTGTCTGTGTTCTGAGGTGCTGAGCTCAGGGCATCAGGCATGTGTGATGTGTGAGCCATCTCCTCCCTGCAGCTCATGCCTTCTTCACCTTTAACTGTCACTCTTCCCTTCCCACATCCAAAATGTCTAGGCTGTGTCTTATTTAGGGTTTGAGTCCTCACTATCCCCAATGCTCTCATCTGACAGATTCTGCTCATTTAAAAAGATTCAGCTCCCTAGGTGTGTTTCTGACTTCTTTAAATTTGTGCCATTAATTTTTTTCCTCCACTAGGGTGATGGGGCAGATTTGTTTGTGTTGATTGCTCCTAGACCACCAACAGAGTCGATCTTGGTTTAGAGGGTGGAGATGACATTCAGCTGGCTGGGGTGGACCATAGAGTTTTCTGGTGGACTCTTAGGGAGATAGAAAGACACATGTGTAATGAGCATTCTTTCCGTCAGCCTGGTCCCAGAGCCGCGTCAGTCCCAAATGAACACACAGGACGCTATATTAATTATGAAGCTGTTGGTCATGTGCTATGGTTCCTTAATGGCTAGCTCTGACTTAATTATTAACCCATAATTACTAATATATATTTTTAATAAAGTCTTATCTTACCCCTATAAAGTCTTATCTTATCGAGAATGCCAGACTTTCGTCCTCCCGGGATCACATGGCGATCCACTACTCTAGACTACATTTCCCAGAATCCTCCTTGACTCCTAGTCCCACCTATCTTGCTTCTTCATTGGCCAACAGTGCTTTATTTATCAACCAATAAGACAACATATACACAGAAGGACTTCCCCCATCACACATGAAGGAGGAAAAGGAGGAGATGAAGAAGAGGGCATGCATTCTTGTCTCTGTCGTTCCATATAGCTCTCTGATATTTACTCCTGAGTTTTATTTTTTAATAAAAAATAAAAGAAATAGCAATACTAGGGAACTAATAGGTTATTACTTTTTATTTGGCATTGCCATCTTTAAAAGATGGTATGTAACTCCATGTCAAGGAATATGGTGGCTGGAGGCTTCTGATCACTCAATATTTCAATGTTCCCTCTTCTTAACCATGATTACCTACCTCCTTGAACTAAGTTAACTCTAAGGCTTGTTTGGATAATGAGAAGTGAGTGACCCGTCTTACTTGCAGTTGAAAATCTTTAAGGGCCAGTGTTGGACTCTTCAGATCTCCCTTTCCTGGTGGCCAGGGTCCCTGAGTGAGGACACCTTGAAGCAGCAGGAGTTTTACAATAGGCAAGTGACATGAGAAGGACATACATTTGTGTTGTTCAGAACCTCAGTGTTTGGGGTTAATTGTACAGTAGAGGTTCATTAGTCTCTGTTGAAGAACACAGTACATGACTGACCTTCTGGACCCCACAGATTCTAGGTTTCATGTATCAGAACCTTTCAGTACAGCTATGGATGACGTGAACCAAGAAGACCTCTGCCTTACACTCACCAGTGTTCAGTTGCCTGGGATGCTGGAAACAGGAAAATGGGTGTGTCCTGGAATCAAGTCATCCTATAAGTGAATGACTCAGATGCACTGGATGACTGTTGCATTTTAAATTCCAGTTTAGGAGTCCAAAGACTCTCCTGCATATAATTTTTCTTCGTTTCTTTTTTCCCCTCCATCTCTTTCCCTCATACCCCTTTCTTCCCTCCATCCTAGCTTCTAGCCTTTTTAAAAATCTCAGTTGTCAACATGAAAGATAGGAAGAAAACAGAAGTATGATTTTGATTTTTTTAAGGTATGGATAAAGGGCAGAAAACCTTGTCATAGTAAAAAAATGGTTTTAGGAAACATTATAATCTTTAGGTCAACATAGCTACTTTCCTTGGTTTCCCATTATAACAGCTCAAATTTCACTCCAAGGGCAAAATGGGGAAGATATTATGATGACAAAATAGACCTGATATTAAACTTTTGCATCTTGCTCTTCTCATTTGGGAGTTATTTTCTGCTATCATGATCCAAGATCTTTGGAACAGCTTTAAGGAAAAAAGTGTTTTTTTTTCCTTCTTTTTTTCTTTTCATTAGTGACAACAATCAATGACTCTCACAGTTTCCTGTAATAGGCTTTCCTTCTGCGCCAAGGAAATCCAGAGAAACTCAGTCTTCATCAGTCCATGGTTCTGAAATTACTCAGACAGACATGAAACAAAATAGAAAATTCAGAGAGATCAGTTGGAAAGAAAAGAAGGTGAATGGTCAGCGAACCAGGTAAGTATTCCCCATGCTTCTGTGAAGTTGGATTAAGATGCTTGGATCAGAAGAGTCCTGGGAAATGTGAAAGAGAAGGCAGATAAAAAGAAAAGAAAAGAAAACACGGCAGATATCCTGAGTGCCAGCAGAGCGCCTCGAGTGGCCCCTCTTGCCATAACAAACTCATTGACAAGGACTGTCATTGACTGTGCTTTATCTTCCGTGTGCTACTCGGAGGGCGCATGCCAAGTGCATCCTACGTAAATGGGAGGTTTACTTCCTGACCCTGGAGATCAATTCTCTGTCAAAGAGAGCTGGCTGATGGATCACCCTGTGGCTGCCACTGCATCGAAAATCACATCAAATGCCTGTTCAAGCGCACTTCGGAATTATGCACTGGAATCTCTAAGACGGGGCTGGAGATGAATCCGGGAGAGTGCGTATTTGTCCACCTAGCCCTGCATTCTGTTTCCCAGGGAAATGCTGCTGAGGCTCTCCGTGGTTGGCATGGTTCTGATAGTGATAGTGGTGGGTTTATCATATAGACTTTAGAGCCTGGGTTTGATGCCAAGGGCTGTCTCCTTCCAGCCCTGTGATCTTGGGCAAATTATTCAACTTTTTTCTGGTTCCATTTCTTTCTGGGTGTTAATAAATACTTCACTCCCTCACAGGGCAGTGTCTGGCTCTGGATTCCCTTGGGGGAAAAGACCCTGAAGCACAAATTTAAAGTCAAATGGCCATTTGGGATATGAGGATAGAACACAAAGGAGAGCAGGAAGAGAATGGCCATTAGTCGTAGCTAGTTAGTTAATGCCTTGAGTGACTGGAACTTACTCCCGCTGAGGACATCGGGGGACCCTGTATTGCCTCACTGTGAGGCACACATCAGAGTGGGTTGTTTGTATACCAGGCCTCGCCCATCCTTTATTGATGGCTGATTCCTTCATTAGAAATAAGTGTGTGAGTTCACACCTGTGTGTGTACAACAGAGCAAGTGTATGAAGGGAGAGATGTTTCGGTGCCTGGTGCTTATGACTGCCATGCAAAGTGGACTCTGGAAGGAAGAGAAAACCCATAGGTAAAGCTAAGCAGAAGATGACAGGCAGATACCAGGGGGGTGAGGGTGAAGAGTGTCACACAGGACATCTCCTGGCAGCTAAGATTAATTGAGCTTCTTATTCTTCCACTGTCTTAGTTAGAGCTCCTATTGATACAAAGAGACGTGACACTCTTATAAGGGAAAAACATTTAATTGGGGTGGCTTGTTTACAGTTCAGAGCTTCAGTCCATTATTACCATGGTGTGACATGGTAGTATGCAGACAGACATGATGCTGGAAAAGTAGCCGAATGTCCTACATCTTGACTTGAAGGCAACAGGAAGTGGTCTGTCTCACTGGGTGTGACTTGAGCATATATGAGATCTCAAAGCTCACTTCCACAGTGACACACTTCCACAGTGACACACTTCCTCCAAGAAGACCAAATATACTCCAACAAGGCCATATCGCCCAATAATGCCACTCCCTTTGGGAGCCATTTTCTTAAAAAAAAAAACCACCACAACCACACTCAGAAAAAAAATCACAAAACAAAAACTCCTTAAAATTGGGACTGGATTTGAGGTGAGACCACTGTGCTTTGTGATGCCTTATACTAGGCTGTGTTTTCTTTGTATATTTAATTCTTTTGTCTGAGACAATGGAAGCTTATTAAGACCTTGGTACTATTCTGGTAGCTAGAGGCCTGAGGGGTTTCTTGGAAGATAATTCTATAAATGTGAATCAGGCATACTAGTAGTTTCCACCAGAGGAATGTCACCATGTGGCTGATACGACAAATAAATCACTTATCATTAAGACAAGTCATCACTGAACAGGTACTTCATTCAGTGCTGGAGGCCAGTCAAGTCATGCTATGGGACTTTGGGGATGGACAGGCATTCACCATTATAATCACTTCTCTTCACTGGGTCTGAACTTTGCACTCACTGAAGACAGGCTGGTGAGGGTAAAATGGAGAGTTATAGCTGTGTCCTTAGCACCTGACACAAGACCCAACACAGAGGCGACAGTTCTATGCAAATCCCGCCAGCTTCATGCTTCCAGGTCCCTCCTGCCATCAGACTTTTCTTGTCCTCTCAAGTCTACAATAATTTTTTTCACATAACTTCCTGACGACTTTGAGTTCCTCCATGGTGGGTCACAGTCTGCCCTGTATTATGCTTAAATATGTCCATATCAGATTTAACCACTCAACTCTCAAATCCCTTGGGTAGCTCCAAAACCAGGATATTCTTTTCCATCTGGAAAGCAAAATGCAAATGAAGGACCATAGGTTGGGTGGGTAGTGGTGGGGGAAGGGGGTAGTGGTGGGGAGGGGTAGTGGTGGGGAGGGGTAGTGGTGGTAGAGGGGTAGAGGTGGTGGAAGGGTAGTTGGGGGGAGGGGAGTAATAGTGGGGGGAGGGTGTAGTGGTTGTGTGAGGGCTGTTAGTTCCAGCATAAGAAACTCACTTCCTTATCTGATGTTTTTAATAAATGCTCAATAAATGAGGAAGGCTTATTTTTGTCATCCCAAAGTAGACGTTCACATAGGAATGCACTCATTACCAGACAAACTATGTCACTCTCTGCCAGTCATCCCCCATGCTAATTCATCCTACAAGGCTGTCCAGCTCTTCTTCAACTATGACCAATGCTCTTCCAAGTTTCTCTGGGTTTTCACTGTCTCAAGGGAAAAAGTCACTAAAGTTTATACTTTAAAAAAGTCCTGGGGCTGGAGTGGGGCTCAGGGGTAAAGAGCATGTGTTATTCCTCCAAAGGATCTAAGCTTTAGCACCCATGTCTGGCAGCTCACACACACCTGGAACTTCATTCAACCTTGGAGGGCACTAGCATGCACACACACACACACACACACACACACACACACACACAGAGAGAGAGAGAGAGAGAGAGAGAGAGAGAGAGAGAGAGAGAGAGAGAGAGAGAGAGAGAGAGAGAGAGAGAACTACAGAGCTATAGTTCCTAACACAGTTCCAAAGCCATGTGGTATATCCCCACAGTCCATCCCTATCCTTTAATACAAAAGTCCATGGATCTAGGACATAAAGTCAGTAGTGCATCAGGCTTGGACTCCAGGTTTCCTAAGGTCCAGCCCAGTACAGTATCCATCCTTGGCGAGCACAGCAGGGCACAGTCCTAAATACAAAGTCACAGGGTAGCTTCCTATTTGAAGTTGACTGAATTCTCTCTTCTCCCTGCCATGGTAACCATTTTCATATGGTTTATCTCCCTTTGGCCTCTGATCCATGGACTAGATAATTAATCAGGCTTTTGAATAATTAAAACTGTTAAAAATGCTTTTGTACCTAGTAAAATTGCTTCGGTAATTACTGCCTTATCGAGAAACTGATTCCACGGAACAGAACCCTTTCTGAGTGATAGGAAATGCCTTTACTCCAGGCTCCCCAGATTCAGAAGTTGAGGCAGGAATGATTGTTATGCAGCCAGGTCCTTGAAAGTTGAATAACATCAAATCTCTGTAGAACTTCCCTCCTTCTAATGGGTGGATATATTGGGTTTTATTCCTGGCTTCCATCTGTAAATGTGATCATTAATTAAAAATTTGGATGAACTTGTTAGAACCAGAGTATGCCCTTGGGCCTTTGTGGGGGGCCATCTTTCCAACTGGACATTTGGTTTTCTTATTGTTTTTGTAAGACACATTCTACTATATTGTCTAGGGTGACCTCCCATTCACAGTCTTCCTGCCTCAAACTTTCAAGTCCTGGGTGTAAAGGGAAACCTTTTCCTTGAGAGAATCCTTCCCACCAGCCTGGTTCCAGAGCCGCATCAGTCCCAAAAAAACCACACAGGAGGCTATATTAATTATGAAGCTGTTGGCCTTGCTTGTTTCTTACTGGCTATCTCTGACTTAAGTAATTACCCCATAATTGCTAATCTAAGTATTTCTCTTGCCGGAGAGGTTTCCGGGCTTCCTACTCCATGGCATTACATCTTGACTCCCTGTGTTTTCTCCTTCCCAGAGTCCTTCTGGACTCCTAGTCCCACCTATCTTGGTTCGCTATTGGCCAACAGTGCTTTATTGACAAATACACAGGACTTCCCCCATCACCTAGGATCACAGATGTACCCCTGAGGAGCAGAGGTGGTGGCAGTGTGTGCCACCTAAGTGCCACCTGGTTTTTCTAGCTCCAGTCACATTAGCTGTGACTGCAGGCTGGATTCACATGGTCTCAAGGAACCCTGGTGGATGGGTCCTGAAAGCAAAGAGGTTCTAGTTCCAGCATGACAAAGTCACTAAGATCTCCTATTTTCTAACTTTGTGTGTGTGTGTGTGTGTGTGTGTGTGTGTGTGTGTGTGTGTGTATTGTAACACAGTTGCAGACCTGAGGAAATTAGGGAGCTACCTATATAACTTAAAGTAGGTGGGAGTGTGTATTTACACATCTTCACCAGCATTTCCTTCCATCCTCTGCCAGGTAAAAAGGAATCAAATTCTGTGGTGGGACTTGGTCATGAGAATTGATAGCTTTAAAGATAATCCTCACGTTTGTCAGGGAAATTAGGGCCATTTTATTTCCAAATATACTGTATACAGTTGGAACTGCAAACACATTGGCTAGCTAGTGATCTCAGCTATGGCTCGCCAGTTGATGTGGGCTTCCCTAAGTTTTCTTTTTTGAGGCAGGGTCTTATTGTATAATCCTGGCTGACCTAAAACTCCCCCTGTAGACTGGGATAGCCTTGAATGCACAGAGATCAGATCTTCCTGTCTCTGTCTCCCAAGTGTTGGGATCAAAGGTGTGTACTACCACACCCAGGTGTCTATTTGTATTAACTTTAGAGTTGTCATGACTGCTGTGTTCTCCTCAAGTGCTCGCAAGCCCCGTTTTTCTACCTTTTAAATATATCTGGGATTCCTTATCCCTGAACGAAGAACACTTTCTCAGTTTTAGGAAATGCTTCTACTCCAGGCTCTCCCTGATGCTCAGAGTAAATTTAGCCTCTGTGGACATTAGTGGCTCATCGTTCAAGGGATGGCCATGTGACCAACTGGGATTCTTCCTAGTAATGGTGTGTAATATGAATAAATAAACAACACAGAGACAGATATTGGGGTTCAACCTGAAGATCAGGGAAGCAAAGCAACTAAGCTACCAGAGAGCTCTTACCTCTAAAAGAGCTGGGGTGTTCCTATTCTCAACCTGGCAGGAGAATGAATGCCTCTTATTTTCAGTGTTGTTTAAGAATGAATGCCTCCTATCCTCAGTGTGGCTGGAGAATGCGTGTCTGATACTGAGACCTTGCTCCTGTCTTATATACATCCCTAATGCTGGGGTTAAAGGCGTGTGATCCCAGGTGCTGAGATCATCTTTGTGTGAGCTGTTTCTCTTTAGGACTGGATCAATCTTGTGTCAATTTGGGTGGCCTTGGACTCACAAAGATCTGTCTACCTCTTAATCCTGAGTCCTAGGATTAAAGGTGTGTTCCACCATCTCCTAACTTCTGGCTACTGGGATTTAAGATGTGTGCCTGGCTTCTATGACTTGTGGCTGACTTTGCTTTCTGCATCCTCAGGCAAGCTTTAATAAATCATAAATAATATATCACTGCAATGGTGAAAGAGGAAAGTACTGTTTTCTCTGAAGATGGCGCTGGAAGGATGGAAGCATGCTCTCAGTTATGCACTCCACTCCTTGGTAGCTAAGCAGAGCTTGGAGACATAGCTAATGAGTGGAATGAAGGGAAGCAGAGGCAGAGACCAGCTAAGGCCAACTGGTTCTCATGGCTGTCCCACCGTCTTTTGCATTGCATTTGGTCCCAGACCTTTTTGTCTTCAATCCCATGCCTTACCATTTGTCCTGCCTGGTTCCATGTGTAGAGAGGCTGTCCCCAGACTGCTCTTTAAGCTGGCTTCCAGTGCCTTGGCTAGCAGAAGAGCCTCATTGATTCTAGCTTTCTGGGCACACCTGGTGAGGTGTCAGTTTCCACATATGATACATTAATACCTTCCTAGGTTCCTAGATCTTCATTCTTAACTTCTTTCCCTCTTGCTGAGCGCTCGATTCCTGCTTTGTCCTGGTACAGTCAGACTATTGTGCACTCATCTGGGGCAAGAGGGAGGGCACAGAGCAGGTCCAAACGCAGCTGGGGCTGTGGGGCTGAATGAGGGGTAAGATGGGAAATAACACACAGGAGACTGTTGGAGGACAGCTTGAGTCAGAAGGGGATAGTTATACCCCAGGAAGAGTGGCCAGTTGGATCCATGTGGCGATGTGTTATTGGGGCAAGAACATGGAGGGTGTTTCATTTGCATACTTGGGAGCAGCAGGGGTCAGGGGAAGGAACCTTATAAAGTCATATAGAAAAGAAAGGAAGTCCAGCCCGAGGCATTTCAGGGGTCAGATGAAAAGCAACCAGTCCTTGTAGCCTTGGAGATGCATGAGCTACATTCACTGGGGCATGTCTGTGCCAGGAGAAGCCGATCTGCTGGGGTCTGTTGGAGTCCGAGCAAGGAAGGGGAGTAGTGAAACTCCTGCCGCTCTCAGAAGGAGAGAGTTCAGGGTTTAGACATGCTTTGACTCTTTCATAGCTTCATGAGAGCCCCGTGCCCTGGCATGTCTGGGTGACCTGCCAGTCTCCTGCCCACACCTCACCTCCCTTGCCACCCTTGTACCTACTTTCCTGCATTGAATGGCTTCTGTTGTGAGCATCTGGAGCTCATCTGTTTTCCATGGTTAGGTCTTCATTCATCAACTGCTTCATTCACCAACACATTTCCTCTTTGGCTTGAGTCTCTGTTGCTCATAACAACACATCTGGACAGATGTGGTGGTCTATGGAAAAATGAGAAACCCACTTGATGCCACTTCCTGTTTCCCTCACTCTGTTTTCATTAGAGCCCTTGAGTTTTCTTGCTATCAGGCTTCTTTTCTTTTAAAATATTTATTTATTTATTTATTTAGTGTGTGTGTGTGTGTGTGTGTGTGTGTGTGTGTGTGTGTGATGAGTCTGTGCATGGCCAGGAGGCTCAGAAGACAGCATCAAATCCCTAGAACTGGAGTTTCAGAAGGTTTTGAACTACTTGATATGGTGCTGGGAATCAAACTTGGGACGTCTGGAAGAGCAGGAAGAGCTCTTAACCACCCACTCAGTCATCTCTCCAGCTCAGATTCCTTTTCCTGAAATGGACGCTGAGTCAGATGAGGGTTCTACAGTTGTGGCTCAGGGTTGGCAAGAGGGTGAGGAATGAGGAAGAGGAATATGCACGCAGTCCTGACACGGCCTCAATGCCGGGCATGCTTCTCCCAGCCAGGATTGTCGGGAAAGAAGAAAGCCATGGGAAACCAGCGACAGGCATCTCTACTCACTGTGAGTCACGTCAAGCTCTTGCTGCTAATTGCTACACATTTTGCTAAAGGTAGTAAATAGGAATCATTTCTGTGTCCTTAGAGGCCCAGGCGCCATTCAGTATTCATGGCGAATATATCATGGAGCTTCATAAGAGAATCATTTTAAAACAAAGCTTGGTCAGCTGTTTAATAATTTACTGATAGTGACAGCAGGGAGAATATCTAATAACCAGTGAGATTGGCTTTCAAATAGAAAATAAATTCGTGTGAGAAGAGTTAGAGGAGGGAAGAGAAGGGGTGGGGTGGGGCACATTATTAGCTATGAGGAAATATTTAACGTTTGTCAATTGCTGATTGTTTTTGGAATCCCATCGGGATACAGAAGCCCAATTATGAAGAGGTTGCACAGTTCCGTGTATTTCATTTGAGACATCCACAGGGCATTGATGTTCTTCTCCCAGGAAACAAGAATTAGATAGATTGATTGGCCCCATATCCAGGCTCCAGAAGGAGAGAGGCTTTGACTCAACTAGGTCTTGGGGTGGCATTGACTCTTGTGAATCTGGGGATATTTTCTTGGTGCTGGGCTTTCTGTGATCATGATTATGTCTCAGTTGTCTGTGGGGAAGGTGATTATTGCTAAAATTCTTTCCCCAAGGTAGAGGTGTACACTGTCTATTTCTTCTCATAAGGTCCCAACAACAACCCAAGGTATGACCCACGAAATTCACCCTCTGGGAAATGAGGAGTTTTTTGGGCTTATGCATAGACCATAGGTAAGGGGTTACATATAGGGATGCAGGTGATCCCAAAGCAGATAGATTAGGAAGTTTAAATTTAGCATCGATGATGGCTTCCCCAAGGCTGTATAGCCAGAGCCTACATACTTTAAGGCTGTGTGTAGTTAAGACTAAACTGCATACAAATAGCTGGGAAGGGCTGAAAGCTGAAGTGACTCCTCTCTCCCTTCAAAGCAGAATGTCAGCAACCAACAAGCCCAGCTGTGATGATCTTTGTGTAAGACATTGCTGTTCATAGGAAGATGGTGGTTTGGTTGGGAGCACAGTGATGTGTGTCACTGAGGGCAGAGATATCCAGAAAGCAAGGGCTGAGGCCAGATAAAACCAGTTCAAGTTGTGACTGCATGTTCTCCTGCTCTAGGGAAAAGAGTCCAGAATTTATTGCAGGGGTTCTGGCTGCTGGGTAAACTGGATCCTCTTCGTTTTTGCATATTGCTCAGGTTCTATAGAAATATCTATAAAATGAAAAGGGGGGCTGAGATGGATAGGCGGATCCCTGCGGATTCAAACACTCTTGGACCATGATTGGGAGATACAATCACAGTGACCTAAAAGGTCTAGTACCTGCTGGAAGGAAAATAAATCCTAAAACCAGCATCAGTCCCTATTCATGGAATGCCTTGCGTCTCTGTTCCCTCACTGGGAAGTGGGAAGAGCAGTGAACTATGGGGCTGATGGTGGCCACATGGTGTAGGACAAGCACACAGAAACCCTGACTATCAACAGTCCGGAAGTGGAAGCATAGCCCGCATTGAAGAGCTCAGAGGCAGAGAGAGATGCAGCGTTTTTAGTAAAGGAATATTGCACACCCCTGCACAGTCCTTCAGCCCCCCTTCTCAGAACACAGGGCACCCTGTCCTCGAGCCATTCACCAAACATGTCACTCTGGGCACAGGCTCACAGATAAGGCAGTCCACCTCTCTGTTTCCAGGTCACAACTTTTTGTGTCTTTATATGCCAAATTTGCAATCTCAATTCTTCACGGCCATCTCAATGAGTTGCCTTCAGTTATTAGTATTTTTTTAGCTTGTACACATAATGATTTGTTGACAGCTTATGTGGCAGGAGAATGGCTGACTAAATGTGTGAACCCTCACCTGTGATGCTCATGAACCATCTCCACGAGCTTGGAGTTCTCCACCTTTCCCTCAGCTGGGTCACATGGACAGGTGATGGATTCACTGCCAGCATTCTGGGTGAAATGTGGTTCTACACTGTACAATAAAATAGACCTTAAGGGGAAAAACTCTTTTCTAGAACGTAAGAATTATATTCATTCTGCTGGGCTAGTTGTGGGGTCACTGGCTGGTTGAAAACCAGCATCCATGGTTTGGGCACAGGAAAGGGAGGCTGTGTAGCAATCATATGATCTTTGTGAGTGTGGGGTTTGGGATGAATGTTACACAGAGAAGAGGAGATAGAGGGTGCAGATCCTGGGTAGCTGATTAGGTTGTTTTGGCCATAACCTGAAGAGGTTCAGGGGCATTTTGATGTGTATGTGAAGTCAATAGATGGTACTGGACTATCTAGGAACACTGGGAGAAAAATGCCCTCCCTGCTCCATGCAGTCTTCTGGGTTCAGTTGTTACAGAGGCTGTCTTCAGGACACAGAGGCGGGTGGTTGTTTAGGCTGCCTGGCTATAGTGCACCTTCCCCAGCCCTTGGCAAAGTGATTGGTTCAGGAAGTGGATATGTGAACCACTTAGCCCATCTGTGTCTTCATTGGATAGAGTTTGAGAGAGTAATTCTCTCTCTCTCTCTCTCTCTCTCTCTCTCTCTCTCTTTCTCTCTCCCTATCTCTGTCTCTCTGTCTCTGTCTCTCTCTCTCTCTCTCTCTGTGTGTGTGTGTGTGTGTGTAGGTGTTGTTCATCTAATGCTATTCACCATATTTATCATTGTTGTTAGTCACTGGGAACTCATCAAGGAGGCTAGGCTTGCTGATCAACAAGCTTTAAGGATCCATGGTTTTGCCTCCCCAGTGCTGGGATGACAAGAATGAGCCATCACTTCTGGTTTTTTCATTTTATTTTCAGTTATAAATTTATTATTATTATTGTTATTATTGTGTGTATTTGCATGCCCATGTGTGTGTGCTTGTACGTACTTGAACACATATCAGGAAACATGAGGACATATTGTAGAGGCAGGCCTTTCCACCTTTATAAGGATTCTTGGGATCAAATTCAGGTCTCCAGGCTTGTAAACCAAGTGCCTTT
This sequence comes from Mesocricetus auratus, assembly GCF_017639785.1. Lineage (NCBI taxonomy): Eukaryota > Metazoa > Chordata > Mammalia > Rodentia > Cricetidae > Mesocricetus > Mesocricetus auratus. The sequence goes on along the minus strand of NW_024429209.1, from coordinate 8,985,045 downwards.
ACCCACTGGGCCATTGTGCCAGACCCTGCACCTGGCTTTGTATTTCTAAATGTGGATTCTGAATACGGAACTCAGGTCCTTGTGCTTCCAAGGCGAGCACTTCACTGACTGAGCCACCTTTCCATCCCTGGAAGGTCTCATTTCTTGATGAGGGTATCAATCTTTGAAGATGACATTCAGAGCAGTCATTGTTCAATTTCTCTAACTACTCACCTGGGGAAGGATAGCTAAGAAAGGGGAGAAAGAAAAGGGACAGGGGGAGGGAGGAGAGGGGGGGAGGGGGAGAGGGAGACTCTACATTGTAAGGAGACTCAGCATCATGGATTGGGAGGCTAGTAAAGGCTCTGGTCCCTTCATCATGGCTGTTTTCCGAGAGGTGCTTCTGGCAGTCTGACCACAGTCAAGTCCTCCCTGGGTCTGTGTCACTCTGAACAAGCCATCCTCTTATGTTCTTTAATGAGAGTTCCCTGAGCTCAGACTGATACACAAACCCAAAGTTCCGGGTTTGTGAGCATGAGGTGATTGAGAACTCTCGAGTTATTACAGAGATGATTTGGTTCCTAGCATTCAGGAAAGCTGGAAAGTGGTACTCTGTAACTTCTCATTCTGCATACCTGAGAGTCTGACTATGGGTCCTTTCGGATGAGTAGGATTCCTTGCAGATCTTTATAAATGGATATGGATATTCTTTTTGTGGGGATAACCCAGCCTGAATGTATTTGATCTTGGCAGGTAAATTTGGCTATGGCCTTAAGCATCGTTTATTGAGCATTAGTTGGGGCTAGGCTTTGGAGACCTGAAGGTATAATAGACACAGTCCTGGCACTCTCAGATACTGCTACATCTGTGGAGATGGCAGACCTGCAAATGGAATGAGGGGAAATTCCAGCAGATACTGCTGCTCAAAGTTGATCCCTGAAGGGACTGGATGCTCAGGTAAGGATTTTGACTCTGGCATCCCAGAGAGAGTGGACTGTACAGGCAAAGGCCCACAGGGAGGGAGTGGGAATCTGTCTTGTGTGGCTTGAAGTAGAGGACATATTTGAACAAGGTACAGAGAAAATGAAACCAGAACGCATAACAACCATCACTGAAAGTCTTCAGTACATCCTGGTCTGTTTGAGCACATACTCCTTCAGGTCTCTGAGCGTTTCCCTAGGCCGTTCTAGTACCCCAGATGCCCTTCCTTTATCAAGTAAAGATACTTTATCAAGTAAATGTGCTTGAGAAAGACTTCCCTGGGGTGGGGGTGTTAGGGAGAGGTAGGCTCAGGAAGGCTGCCCAGCCATTAGAAGGTCCTGTTGGTTGTGATTAGGGTTGTAGACTTCATGCAGTGGGCAGCAGGGCAGTAGTATGTGTTCTAAGCTGGTAAGTGACCACTTGTAGAGTATCTTCTAAACAACCATCATGACTACTGTTTGTGGGAAGGGTTGGGCAGGGTGACAATAGAGGCAACCAGGAACTAAGGGTGGAGTTCAGTGGACAGAGAGGAGTAGGATGTTTAGGTTTCATTGTGATGAGTTCCATCCATATCTGGGAAACCTTCTAGAATCTAGATTTCTAGCCAGAGAGTTGTAGGAGGGCTGAGAATCCTAAGAGTAAGGCTCTAAAAAGGTACTTAGCCAGGCGGTGGTGGCACACACCTTTAATCACAGCACTTGGGAGGCAGAAGCAGGTGGATCTCTGAGTTCACCTTGTCTACAGATAGAATTCCAGGATAGCCAGGACTACATGTAGATACCCTGTCTCAAAAACAAACAAACAAAAACAAAACCCAACCAAAAAACAATAAAAAGTTACAAATCCAACCCTAGGGCACTACGTTACTGTGTGACCACTGGCTTTTTCTCCCTATTTTTATCAGGAAAGCCACTTGGTTGGAAACAAGACCCAGACCTGAGCACTGCCCTGTCCCCAGTGTGCTATGTGGTCTCTCAGTGTGAGCTGAGGATGGGGTCACCTGTGGATCAGGACATCCCCCACTGTCCAGCAGCACCCAGGCAAATGTGAGCAGTGAGCCTCCATGGCACATCTCTGTTTCCTTTTTAATTAAGAGAAGCAGCTGCTTCATAGACTCCCCTTGGGCAAGATGCAGAGATGCAGTCCGAGCTATAAATTCAGGATGCCCGGGTCTACTTGCCAATGGTCTGGATCACATACTGGTGTTTTGGCTCCAAGAGAAAGCAGCTGGCTCTCCATGCTAAGCTGCCATCCAGGTGTCTGGGAGAGCTGGCCTGGGAGTCAAAGCTGGGGTGGGATGGTGAATCTCAGACTTGGAGAAGGAAGGAAGGGTAGAAAATGATCTCTTGAGTAGGCTAGACCCCATTCTAGGTGTGTTTACATTCATTAGTTACTTAATTCTCACATCAGCTCAGTGAGGTGAGGATAATCACTCCAATTTCACAGATGGGGAAACAGATTTGGAGAGGGAGAGTGCCTGGATTGTAGTGGCTCAGGTAGTGAATGGAGGTGTGAGGAGTGGGCAGGTGCTGAAACCTCCTGGGGGAGGGTGTCACTCAAACGCAGTGGCTCGGAAGAGGAGCCAGGTAAGGCAGACATGGGGATGACAGCCAAAGGAAGGTACGTGGAATCCATGAGTGCTTCCTTGGAGGCCACCCAGTCTCTCAAGGAAGTGCGCACAGGCTGAGTGTTCTAGGGAGAAGAGCCAGCTTATGAGGGAGAGATCACACTGAAGCAGGGTTGGTTGGGTATAGGGGAGCTCTTTATACCCACAGGGGTCTCTGGCTAAAGGTGGATGTGTTCATAAAGGCAAGATAATTGGTTGATCCATGCCTTTACAGACCCAAATGGCTGGGTCAGGAGGCCACACTTTGAGCATACTCATGAGTTCGAAGTTGCAGTTAGCTTGTTTATATTTAGTCGTGACAGACAGCATTAATGTGTATTAATATCCCTATCATCAAAGCACGACTCAAGCCGAACTCCTGGCTCTGAGTGTGCACTGTGTGCACGGTGACTCTGCTCATAGAGAGGTTAACTTGTGTTTCTGAATTATTGATGGTTGCTTGTTACTAATTTTTTTCCTCAGAAAGGGAGGAAATTATTAATGAAGAGATCATTGCCAATGTGTCTGACATCTATTAATGGTTTCATCTTGCAACCAGATTAAAAGAGACAGCTGGTCCATGAATTTATGCGTGGTGGCAGCTCCAAACACGCTGACTGCTCCTCAGGAGGTGGGACTCATGGGTGGCAGTATCTGGCATCCATGTGGGCATCTCTTGATTGGCACAGCTCTGTGTTAGGGCTAGCATCAGAGGCTTCACTACAGAAAGAGCAAACTTCATATGACCTCTCTGCTAACATTGTTCCCACGAGCATGCTAGCTATGCCACTTACTCACTGGCACTTCCTTCAGGAGTGTGTTAAAACAGAGATTCCCAATCTGCACACGCATCAGAATCCCCTGGCAAGCTGTCCAATAACAGAATCTTAGGCCCCACTCCCAGTTTTTCCAAAGGGTTAGGGTAGGGCCTGAAAACTTGGATTCAAATGTGTTCCCAGGAGAGAGAGAGAGAGAGAGAGAGAGAGAGAGAGAGAGAGAGAGAGAGAGAGAGAGAGAGGGAGGGAGGGAGGGAGGGAGGGAGGGAGGGAGGGAGGGAGGGAGGGAGGGAGGGAGGGAGGGAGGGAGGGAGGGAGGGAGAGAGAGAGAGAGAGAGAGAGAGAGAGAGAGAGAGAGAGGTATTCCCCATTTGCAAGTGAGTTTTAGGTCAATGGTGTCAGACTCTTCTGTGAGACTTGTATCTAAAGAAAGGCACACTTTTTCTATAAAGGTAAGGACAGTAAGGGCATGGCTGCCTATGCAAAATAGGAACAGCCAAATGCAACATGTCAGCAAATAAATGAGTCTGTGTGCCAATAAAGCTTTATTAATAAAAGCAGGCAGTGGGCTAGATATGAGTCATGGCAGTGGTTTGTTCACGTCTGCTCTATAGCAGTGTTAACAGACATCTATGTAAAAAAAAGTCCACAAGTAATGTGTATGGTCACGACACAAAATTTTGTAACATAGATACTGGAGAGGTGTGGCAACCTCTGCTATAGAGCGGTGTTAATAGAGTTTTCTATTAGCTAACATTTGTAGCTTCTGAGCACTTAAGATATTAGAGAGGCTCTGACTGAAATTTCATGAATTACAACCTAAGTAGCAAGTGGTTACTTGTGTCTCAGAAAGAGAAGGGCGTCTATCCATGGCATGTGAGGGGGCATTTAGTGCCTTTTTACACAGGCTCTTGTTTTCCTGGTCTCCGTTTCTTCATCTGTAAGATGGGGATGAAATAGGAGCCACAGTTTCCTCATCTGTAAGATGGGGATAAAATAGGAGCCACATCACTGACCTCTCCGCGTGGGCGAATGAGGTGCTTTGACCTTGAGTGTCTTTCCCGGTCACTGGTGGGCTGGGTGGCCTAACGAGTCTAGAGAAGAGCGCATCTCTGTGCTTTACTGCCTTCTCTTTATCCAGGAGGGCAAAAGTCACTGCTCAGGCTGCAGTGCCGCCTGTGGTCCCCAGCACACAGGGCAGGTGCAGCTCACTGTAACAGGGCCCTCCAGGTTTCCCACTCCCTGGAAACTGCCCAGATGAAGAGACCGGAAGTGACAGCCTGTGAACACTGTTGATCCCTGCTAGGGTTGGGAGGGAAGTCACTGTGCAGCTAGGGAAACTAAGACATCTAAAAATCTTGTATCCCGTAGGGCTAATGGAATAATGTCCTAGAGGATGAGAGGCCTTCTGGTTAAGGAGCACTGACAGGTGATGCTGGGTGGACTGCCCCCTCCCTCTAGCCGTCACAAGACCGTACGGTTTCCTTTAGCACTGGTACAGAGTCTGCCTTGAGCTAGGGGCCAAGATGAAGGCACACCGTGGCTGGGCAGGCTGATGGAGTCAAACGGCTGCTTCTTCTCTCTAACCGGATACCTCTCAGCTCTCTGTACTGCCCACGAAGGAGCTGAGGGATTCTCTGGACCCTGCCCCCCCAAAAAAAACTGGCTCTAAGAAGATACTTAAAGCACCACTGACTTTGTACCAGCTCCCTTCACCCCACCCCTTCCTTTAAGCTCCTCTGCCCACAGCTCTGTGTGAGGCATCCGGATGCATTTTGGGAACGGTCTTCCAGGACAGATGAGTGGAGAGAGGGCACCTCCCAGGTGGCACACACAGCGGGCCTTGACAACAGATCTGCTGACCAAATTTCTCAAAGAGAAACTTACCTCTGCCAGGGAAGTGAGACAGGATGGACTTCCAGGCAGAGGGAGTGGTTGGTGCAGAGGGGCAGTGAGGCCAGATGCCAAAGCTCACTAGTCTGTAGGTGGAGCACAGGGTCTGAGAAGCAGAGCACTGGATGACAAACAAGAGGACCCTGGTTTGTGACCCCGCATCTGGGCAAGCAAGGCTGGTGCTGTAATCAGATAATGCTCCAGTAGTCTGCCATCAAGAAATAGGATTACTTTCTGTGGGGGCCATATGACCCCCACTGAGACTTTGGAACCTTGGCTACAGTGATGTAACATCCTGTAGGATGGGCTCAAGCCATGGAGGAGGGTGTGTGTGTGGAAGATGACCTGAGAACTGCTGTTGAGGGAATGAATTGACAGGGGCCCAGGGGAGCTGGTACAAGTTATAAGCTGGACACCTTAGTGGCTTAGAGACTCCTCCATCCCTCCTGGGTCAGCCTCTGCCGTCAGCCATGGTTGAATCACAGCTGCGGGCTGGGGTCAGACTTCTTTTCAGGCTGCATTATAATTCATCTATCTAAGGCTAGGCCTGGATAGAGGCTGGATGGATCAAACAGTTGGCACTTTAGCTTTGAGCAGAAGGGATCTTCTATTCTCACTGTTCCCAAGGGTCAAGCATCCTGTGGCACCAGAGAATAGCAAAGGCTGTGGTACCCAGTCAAGTGCACCATCAATAATAACAAAAGAAAAAAGGAAAATTAGGGACCTCCAAGGCAGATTGCAATAGGTCTAATTCCTAGGCTTCCCACACATACCACATACCCCTCTCCCTGGAGTGAGGGCTGAGAAGCAGGATTTGGGGTGAGGGAAGAGGATCCTCTCCCCTGGGAGAGTGCTTTGACCAGGCAAGCTTGGGAGGCACTGGCACTGGACAGCCTCGTCCTAGTGTTTATCCTGAGGAAAGTGATGGCTGTGAGGTGGTGATTGGTAGTTCCCAGCCAGGTAGAAACAGTTGCGTGGAATTACAGGTGTGGGCAGTGAGACATAAATGAGCTCATGTTAAATAAAATCGTCCATCTAGGTAGACCTGAGTCCCGTGAGGCTCTTCACACTCTCTGCCAAAGCAGCTCAGACCCATAGCCCCTGGAAGTTGAATGTAGCCAGGGGCCCCAAAAGTGGGGCACCAGGGCCTCTGGGTCAGACTCAACCCAGCTGCTCCCTCTTCCTTGTTTGGGATGCTAATAAGGGAGTGGAGAGGAAGGAGGGCTTTGGAACAGGAAGCAAAGTCCTTACAAAATGGGAATCCCTTAAGCATCTTTAGGTGTCCTAATCCCTGGCTTTCAGAAACAAGACCGGCATCACTCCCCTGGTGGCAGTCTCTTCCATGGGATCCCGGAGCCCAAGCCTGTGGGCTGTGACAGGCACTGCCCTATGATCTATGGTTTTAGATTTTTCAGCCCCAACCATGTCTTTGTTCAGACAAGGACGAAAAAGGGGAAAGCTACATGATTCTCTCTTAAGAAAGGGAGAGTAGGGGAGGCAGCCAGGGAAGGGGGTGAGATCCCCACACCTGTGTGTGGGGTGGAGTTAGGGACAACAGAAAGAGAGAGATGCCGTGATTTAGATGGGGTGTGTTGGACTGCTGACTAGGTGATGGGAAGAGGGAGGGGAAGGGAGAGAGGGGAAGAGAAGAGAGAATATGAATATGAATATAAGAGAGAATCTTAGGGTGTGCCAGAGACCTTTCAACAGCGGTCCCCAGTTTTGCAAAGAAGCACCCCTCCTCAATTCGCAGTCCCACAGCATCCAGAGTTGATAGGACCGCTCCCCTCTCGTCCCCTCACTGCCCCCAGTTACCTGTTCCCCCACCCACCCCTACTTCAAAGGCTGTTCCAGGTTTCTCTCCTCCCCCATTGCTTCGCTTTGCTTCGTACCTGCTCCCCCGCAGGGTAGCCTGTAGAGGATGCTCCGCTGGGTGGCGTGGAGTGGGGCGAAGCAGCGAGTACCCCGCGGATCGTGTGGGTGCAAGAGCGATGTGTGTACGCGCGTGACTGCGCGAGCGGCCCCGAGCCGGCCAGCCCGGGAGAGGGTGCGTGGGGGAGCCCGCGAGTGGCAGCCGCGGGCGTGTGCCAGGCGCGGGCGTGCGCGCAAGGGTGTGTGTGCGCGGCCGAGGCGGAGCGCCCGGGCGGGCGGCGGCGACGGCGGCGGCGTTAGGACTCGGGGGACACCGCCCCCCGGCCCCCGCGTCCCGCCCCCGCCCAGCCTCGCGCCTCAGTTCGCGCGCCGCGCCTGGGCTCGGAGCGCAAAGGCGCCGGCTCCCGCAGACAGAGCTGAGCAAGCCCCGAGAGCCCAGCGGCGCGCACTGCCTGCAGTCGCGTCGGCGATGCGGGGCCGCCCCGCGCCCGCTCCAGTCCCGGCCCCGGCGCCCGCGGGAAGGGGTTGAGCCGCTCGCCGCCCGGATGGGGAGCCTCGGCGCGCTCGCCCTCTGCCTGCTCCGGCTTCTGCTCCTGGGGCTGCAGCGACCGCCGCTGCCCGGTGCCCGAGCGCAGAGCGCCGCAGGTGAGTGCGCCCGCGGGTTCCACGGGCCCCGCGCCCTTCCTCGCAGCCTCAGAGGAGAAAGTTGGGTACGATGGTCAGGAGATGCTAGGGCTGGATGGCCCGAGTCCTGTCCCAGACTCCGGACTTCGCTGCTGCGTCCAGGCGTGCCCAGTCTTGCGCTAGGTCCCCCCTGGCCCCCTAATCGCCTTACTTTCTAGCCTCTCCCTCACCACCCCGGGCGGGAGTAACTTTCCGTGGTTGTTGCGAATTTTTCCACTTGCTGCCTCCCACTTGTCGGAACCTGTCACTCGAGTGTTTTGGGGCGGCGGGATGAGGCTCCGCTTCTCTCGTGGCGGGGAACATTGTCACCCTGGCAGCTTCTCCGGCTGGGCTCGCTCATGGAGTGGGGAGCACAGGTCCTTACCAGGCCGAGGCTGCCAGGGCGGTGGCTTTTCCTTTCTCCTCGGAGACACTGAAGATCATCCAGTCTTGTTCTAAATACGCTGCTCCCCTTAGCCTGTCCTTAACCGGTGGAGGTTCCCATGGAGTGTTTCTGTGAGTGACCCGCACAGCAAACCACCAATTCACCTCGTGGCGCTATCCAGAGTACCCTGCTATGGTCCTTTAAGTGAAGTGGCTTTGATCAGTGAGCTAGTGGGCTTCTGAAAACTTCGGGACATTGTGGGTTTTTCTTTTTTTCTCTTTTTTTTTTTTTTGTTTTTCTTTTTTGGTTTGCCCACAGGCAGGGAACTAGTTCCCTACAGCGTGTCCCGTGTTTTCCTAGTGGTGAGTTGAGCTGAGAAGACCAGACCTGAGGTTCTGTCTGATCACTAAAACCCCACTGGTAGGGCTTCCACTCCAGAGTCCCCCAAAGAGGGAAGGAGAGGTGGGGAGGCGATGCCTCCAAGTTCAGAATCACCTCCAAGTTTCTTAGCGTCTTTGGTTTCCCGGTGACCACATTGAGTTGACATTGTAGGGTCTGAGGCAGGTTAAGACAAGTCCACTGGACTTAGGAAAGGGCTCCTTTTGGATTGCTAAGCAACAGCTGTGCTCACGTAAGAAATCAGGGAAGGAAGAAAGAGGAAGGAAAGACAGAGAGCCTGCTGGAAGTAAGGTCTTTAAACCAGCTGCGTTTGAGATTAAGACCCTCCAGAGTGACATTCCGTTGGAAATGTCTTAGGTTTTCTTCCCTGGCTTGATGTTAAAATGGAAACTGGACACAGGATGTTCGAATGTTCCGGAAAGGACGGATTGTTTCCGTGCCAGGGAAGTTGGGCAAGGAAGACACTCTTTTTGATGTATGTGAAGCTGAAAGGCAGGGACAACAAGAGGGAGGGGGAGAGGCAGCCGCAGCACCATTCTTAAAATGCTGCACAGCTCCATTTCCCTTGCTTTGGGGTCTACCTTAGGTGTGCTGTGTTAGGGAGGTGGCAGAAGCATGCTTGGGGATCCTGAGGACTCGGGTATGATTTATGATTTGGATTTAACTGTTTTCCAAGGCTTGGGTCGCTAGCCTCATGTTAAGAGTACTCACATTCCCGCAAAAGGAACCGGATCAAAAACATTCCATCAGGAGTCTCAGACCTTTTTTTTTTTTTTTTTTTTTTTTTTTGGTAGCAGCTGTAAACCCAGAACCCGCTCTGGAAAGCTGTCCAGGGCTGAATGCACGTCCGTTCCTCAGGCTCCCGCAAGGTGGCGCTCGTCCACAGCTGTTCAATGCAAATCGAGCTGCTTTCATCTCAGGGATAGAACTTCGGTTCAATTTTTAAATGAGTAATGTGTTTATTCAGCAGCCTTTTGTTAAAACATTTAGGGAAGTGTGAGGAGGAAGCACCTTTTCTTTGTTTGCTGTTCGGAACACACGGGGAAGAAAAGCAATTGTGGAGTACAGTTTGGGAAGAAATGGACTGTGAAGACGCCATATGTTTCCTTTGGTTCTACCTGGGCTCTTAGCTTTTGCAAAGCTACAATAGCATATATTTAGCAAGCAGCTGCGTTGTTCCCGGACTCCTTAAAGGAGTGGGATTAGCTTGTCTTGGTGACTTGGTGCGTTCTAAGCCCCACTCATTTATAGAAATGGGGATCTTTTTTCTATACATATCTCGTCCTCTCTCTACTTTAATGTTAACTAGATTGTTTAAACTAGATTCTTCCGGGGATTTACTTACGAACATCTGTAATTGTCGATGCAGTGATTTTTTTTGCAACTGTTGACTTATTAGAACGGACTTATCTTCTTATTTTATTCCTCATTGTGGTATTGTCAGAACCCAAATTTACTATGATTATAACTTTGGTTTCTTTTGAAGTATCTTATTTTAAACTTTCGGCAAGTCTGAGTAAATAATGCATTTTAAAACTCAGTACTGTGTTCTCCATATTCCTTTGATCTGAAGATCCCCGGTCTCAAAAGCAATTTCCATTTGCAAGCTTACATCTAGGACACAGAGGGATGATGCGTTTTGCAGTAACTGTTGGTCGCAGTGTCCAAAAGTCAGAGTCGGAAGCTGTCATCAAAGGCAATTTTCTTCTTCCTCACTCTAATGTGTGTTTCATGAGCCACTGCATTTTTTTTGGTGAGGAATTATAGTAAAAGAAAAAATATTTTAATAACAGTCAGTAAACAGCAAAACATGATTCAGGCTGAGGGAAGCAGACGATGAAATAAACAGATAATGGGATAATTAGTCTCTCTCTATATATATATTGTGAGTTAAACCCAAATCTTACTGGGGACTGACTCAGGGTGGCAGTTGTAAGCAATGCAGTCATTTAACTCGATAATTGCTGCCAGATACCTCTGGGGAACTGTTTTCAGTACAGTTGAATTTTACTTTCTGTTCTAGATTGCTTGATTTGTTTCCTAATAAAAGAACAATTAACGTGCAAACCTGGCTTTGATTCTCTTCCGGCAACAATAGCAAACATGAAATAAATGTAGACTTCCTTCTTGGGTTGCAACCTGTATCCTTCTCTTCTATTCCAGTTCCTTCTTGTTTGTTCTAAGCAGGGTTTCCACAGGCTTCCTACTGCCAGCTGAGATGGTGTCTCCTGTAGTAGTATAACTGTCACCTTTCAGAGCCATGATCAGAGGACATTGCAGCGTCGTTCTTTCAAGCACGGGATACTCCCATGACTCTCTGACTGCGTGTTGCTGTGGAAACAAGAGCATTGCTATGTAGGCAGTGGTCCTTGATAAATATTTATCGATGATGATGAAGAGATGGTAGAGTCTCGAAGCAACCAGGGTGGCGAAGGGGGAATTGTGCTTGGGGGCGGCATGGAGAAAAGAGTCTGAGTGTCAGAGCCTGACGTTGTTCTCGGTTTAAATTCCGCTTCTGCCTTTTGTACTAGCTGTGCCAGATTGGACAGGCTGTTTATCTTCTCAGACCTCCAGCTTCTTATCTGCAAAGTGAGGGTAATTAGAGCCGCCTCACTGGATTGCGGGAGCACTGGGCCTGGAGATGCTTGGAGAGAGAGAAAAGAGTGGGCCCTCCGTCCAGAATGGGCTCTGACTCTGCTGCACTCCCTTGGCATTGGTGTGCACGTCTGTGTGTACCCCAGCTGGGGCTCGGGCGCTTCTGCCAAGATAAATGAGCATTGACAAGGAGGTGGCTGGATTTTCATCATGTCTGTTAGTTTTCCTTCATTCATTTTTTTGGGGGGGTGTTCTCGATTCCCTGCTAACTGTTTTTAGAAAGAGATTTCAAATGAAAACTTCCAGCAGATGATACTAGTCAGTTTGGTTGTTCCAGGGTTTGTGAAAGGGATATTTAGTTGTAAGCACATTTTGACCTTTAATTGGAACCCGCTCAAAAATACATCTGTTTATGATGCTAAAGTATGTGGATTTACCACTGGTCTCTCCTTTTCACATACATTCCTCCTTTATGGTCAGACTCTGTCCCTGCCTCTGTTCCTGTCTCTTCTCAATCTTAGAAATGAAGTGTGTGGTGCTCTGGTCCAATGGGGGAAAGACAGTTTGTGAAGTTGATAAATAAGCAAAGACTAAGAAAACATATTGTAGACTATGGCATTCCCAGGAACAAATAAAAAATCTATGAAAACAAGCTGTGTCCAACAGGTGTTAGGGGAGTTACAAACTCAGAATCAGGTTTAGAAGCCAGCACTGTGTGGTATGAGAATACAGTTAAGGGTGTCTTATGGCATCTGAGAGATGGGGTGGGGGAGGAGAGAGAATAGATACCTGTGGAGTTGGAGAGGAAGGAAGCCATGGGTTTTAAAAGGACTAATAACAATTGGATGTAGTTGAGTGGAACAGTGGTAAATTTTGATTCATAGAGTTGAGTTCAGGTGAGTCAGGGTGACTGGGTAGGGTCATGGAACTGGGGTGGGCTTGCTGAGTGCTTTTATTTATGCAGGGAGAGAGAGACGGGTGGGAAACAGAGAGATGGCAGGGGAAAATGCGAGTTTTAGATTGTGACCATTGTGGCCTGTTTTGCCCCCAGATATCACTGTGATTTTACTTGGCATTCCCTATGTACATATACAAGGAGGGCTGCTCAGCATCCCCATTGGATCCGTCTTCAGTGAGTCACTGATAAATGTTCATGGGTCTGCAGGGTTGGGGACTGGGTGTTTCCTACACTGGAGTGTTAAATGAAGAATGTCTCACACATCCAATCACTGTACATGAGCGGAGTGTGCATAGGGGCATTTGTGGTTTTTGACTATTCATCTTAAATTTTTTTCTTGTGAACGGGAAGGAATAAAAATTAGCCACAGGCCAGGCGGCGGTGGCCCACACCTTTAATCCCAGCACTCGGGAGGCAGAGGCAGGCGGATCTCTGTGAGTTTGAGACCAGCCTGGTCTACAAGAGCCTCCAAAACAATACAGAGAAACCCAGTCTCGAAAAACCAAAAAAAAAAAAAAAATCAGCCACAGCATTTTGACAATTAGCTTGGCAACTTCTTTAAACCATTAAATCTTCACCTGCCATAGGATGAAACTCCCATACTTTTAGGATCTGACCATGAAAATAGGTCCAGAGAAAGATGGGAGCATGAATGTTCACAGAGGTATTATTCATAGTCACCCCAAATGGAAAATAAGCCACATGCTCATCAACTGGTAGATCCACCTAGTTGGATATTGCTACCAATAAAAGGGAGTGAATTTCAGGTAGATGCTGGGACATATGTCAGAAATTGTTAGCCATGTTAAAATGTCTGGATGTCTTTCATATTGTATAAGAGAAGCTCAGAAAAGGCAAACACATGGAGACAGAGAACATTGGTTGCCTAGGCTGGGCGTGGGGCAGGGGTTCCAGCGAGTGGATGTGAGAGGACTTTTTGGAAGGATGGAGTTATGTGATGACTGGGAGGCAGTCATGGCTGTTAGGGACTGGCAGGTGTCAGAAGGATATACTCACAGCGGGCAGGATGTTGTGGAATGAAATCACTAAACCAGGAGCTTTCAAATTGTCTGAAGTGTGGTGACCCTGAGCCATTTCTCTGCTTTACATATGTAAAGTGGGAATGCCCTTGGGTACCCAAGGAGGTGATGGCTTCCCTTTTTGTTATCAGTTGCCAAAACATTTGCCTGCATGGGATATTTACAAGACTTGTCCCTTTTAGTCTCTTTAATTTGTGAATTAAATCTCGAACTAGTTGCCTCCCTACTCATCACTTTGGCAACAGTTAAAATACTTAAAGCTATCAAGTTCTGGCAAAGAACTCGAGCAATTAGATGACCCTCTGTGTTGTTGAGTAGTGAAGGTTGAAGCAGCCTCTTTGAATATGCTTGGCAATGCCCACTGACAATGAAGATGCAGGCACTTTGTAAGTGCCATGGTTAGGTGGTAGGATATGAGTGGGCAAGGGGGGACATAATCATTCAAGCACTTCCTCTCTTACCAAGCCAAGGATATGGCAGGTTAGCAGAGAGTATATGCTCACCAGATAAGGACAGGTGTAGTGCTTTTTGGCCCCTGGGTTTTCAGCCAAGATAAACAGCTATAGAGCCGAGAAAGCAAGCTCCATATTGATTTTCTGCCTATCTTTTTTAGGGGCTTCCATCAGCTCTCTGGAAGGATGGTGTGTGTGTGTGTGTGTGTGTGTGTGTGTGTGTGTGTGTGTGTGTGTGTGTGTGTGTGTGTGTGTCCGTGTCCTGGGAATCAAGCTCAGGGCCTTGCACATGCTAGGCTCCATCGCTGAACTGCATCCCCAGCCCCTGGTTTTGGAAATAGGGTCCTGCTATAGAATCCAAGCTGGAGACCCCCGTCTTCTGCTTCCCCGTGTACCACCATGCCTGACTCACATGCTGTTCTGAAATAAGTATTTACTGGTCTTGACCTTTCTGCCATTCTGAACTCACCTCGGACAGGATGCTGTCATCCCCAGCTCCTGCTTATAGCATCCTCCAAGTCTGTTTCCCAGAACACCCCAGATTCTGCTTCACTCCTCTGTGGTCCCATTGGGTATGAAAATGTGCATGAGAACAGGACCTGTTTTTATGAGTCATCCCTCTTGCATGGCGCAGGTAGTGGTGTATTCATCTCCTGAGGGCCTTTATTTGTCTCTTCATTATTGAGCAAAGATGAATGAGTTCATGAGTGAATTCATAGACAAACTCATATCAGCAAGCAGAAAGACAATTTAAAAGCACGTGATGTTGGATGGTCTTGACTTCCTCAAATGGCCGCAATGATGACTTGTTCTGCTCACATGGCCACACTTGGAGCAGTGAATCTTTCCCAGACCCCATCTTTTCTCACTATCTGTAGAGATCTTTGAGCGACCTTGTTTTTGTGTAACAGTAAGCTGGATCTCAGGTTCATTTCTAGGTGTTCCGACTCAAACATACATCTGGGTGTTATGGAAAGAGTCCTGGTGACATCAAAGCATGGATGTACATTTGTGATTTTTGTTTGAACACTAGCCTAGAACAGGAGAAAACAGACATCTAGTAAAGTCAGGAATCGAAAAGAAAAACATATAAACAACACATACCCACAATCATGTATCTCTTGGATTTTGTAAAGTTTGGTTTGAATGTGAGAACTTATTAATCTAATTAAAATGTTTGTCACATTGTCACACTCTGTGCTTAAATTAGTACAGCCTAGAAATTGATGTCACAGTTTCTTTTTTTCCCTAGGTATCTAGGAACTGGCCCCTTCGTGCGTGAGTCTGGTGCTGGGGACCCCTGTCAATGTTCTCTGGATGCCAAAACTTTCAGAAAAAAAGGAAAACTAAGTCTTACCCTAAATGGGAACTGCATTACTGACTGCTGTATACCAGGCTGGGTTGTTGCCTCACCATTTCTTTGCAACAAGAAGAATGTGGTGTGCATGGCTGAGCCCTTGGGTCCCAGCCTCTTGCTGGATTCAGTCAAGGTGTCAATGGGGCCTTCCGGAATTGTACTTTAATGGAGGAGTCTCTGCTTCCTCGGTGTCCCACAAGGTTGCTGTGGGATTCAGCTACTGTCTGGCAACCTCGGTTTCTCATGTGCTAGCTGCTGCTCTCCATCCCTTCTCTCCATCCCTTCACACTCTCAGCGTGGGGCAGCTGGCTGCTCAGCACCTGGCCTGGGCAGATTGACTGAGTAGGGCAGGAGAGAAGGTTGAAGTCACAGTGTTTTGTAACCTAATTTTGAAAGTGACATCCCATTACTTTTACTGTGTGCCTTTGAAAAAGGCAAGAAACTAGGTCCAGCCTACACTCAAGGAGAGGAAGCTGCACAAAGGAGTTCAGAGAACCAATAGAATGTACTAGAAGTTATATGATAAGCTCTCTTTCTATATTTATCCTGTATATAATATTTATTTGCATATATTCATTGTTATAATTATGTATTAATCAACTATATAATCACATTTAAATTAAATTATCTAAACACTGTGACATTATTATACTATACTGAAACTGTATTATACCCCGTAACTACTACTTCACATAACATATTACAATTTTGTTATTAACACACATCATGCCCTCATATATACTATATATACATATACACCTGTTGTATTTGGAGAGTTATCATAGGAATTGGCTCATATAGTTATGGAGACTGGCAGGTGTCATTTGCTATCTTTAAGGTGGAGACTAGGAAATGACCCTAGGGAAGGAGTGTTCTCAGATATCTTGAGTCTACCCTTTATGTGTCTCAGAAGTTGTTTGACTAGCCTTCCCTTTGTGATGCTGGGATTTTAGAGCAATTTCTCATTACTTCCCTGTTTTCTTCAGTTGTGCTGAATCTGGCTGTAGAAGGTAGAGACACTCCTTCTATTATGGCTTCTATGGTATGTAGGTTAGGGATGCTGCCTGTGGCTCCATGAAGCCTGTATAACTGTACATGCCACACTGGGGTCGAGGGTGCTTCCCTGCTCTGCGGTATCAGTGTTGGCTTCACAGCCATTTCCGTCTAATCCCTTCCCCATTTTGTTTAGCTCTGGATGTCTTAGCTGTTGTTAATTTATGCACCACGCCTTTCTTCTGTTCAATGTCTGTTTACCGTCTTTAATTTTACCTTTTGTCATGAATGGTGTGTGAATGGGTGTGTGGGAAGACATCAGGCCAAGACTAAAGTGTCTCACATCAGAAGTGGGGTGGGGGTAGGAGGGGAGACCAGTCATTTTTCCGAAGTTTGGAGTCCTTGAGAAGCCAGGCATGTTGCCAGCTGTCTCCCCACATCTCTTCTGGCTGTTCTTGAAGGTGGTCATCGTACCCTAAACAAAATGGTGTGGAACAAAGTAGAGGCCAGCTTTCCGATGCTTTCATTGTATTGTCTTGAGGGCACCTTAATTAGGTTTTCTCAGGAACTATGGAACCTATTGGAAGCAAGAGCATGTAGAGCTTTTAACCTTTGAGATACACAGTTTAGCAGTGCAAAAATCCTTAGCTGCATCTACGTACGTATGGAACAACCCTTTATTTCAAACACAAGTCCTATACATAGGTTTTTGATAGATTTACCAATGTGACTTTTCTATTTTCTACTCAGAAGGTGTCTATTCCAAGTAGCAAAGTAGCATTTCTGGGCTTGACCTTCTCCACACTATTTTTGGTGGTAGAATGCAACAAATTTGAACAAATCCCAGAGTTTCAAGGTCACCGTTGCCTATAAAATCTGCACATGTATTTTAAAATGTTCATTAGTTGAAAACCATAACCTGAGTCATTTTAAAAGTGAAATAGATGCATTCAAGTTTCTCATCTTTATTGTCTTTACCTTTCCCTGTATTACAAGGAAGACATTTGGCATATATTTAAATCCCCTTGTGTGTAGTCTTTATTTTGCTATTGCTGATACATTTCTCAGTTCTGTTTCTACTTCCTCTCACCTGGAAAACCTTAACAGCTATCATGTATGAAGAAAAGCTGACCATCTGTTCCTTTGGGGGAACCAGAGTCCTAGTTACCTCCTCCTTCCAAGGTTACCTTTCCAGATGTTTATGGAGGCACATCCTTTATGACCCATGGGCTTTGGGCTCCAACCTCAGACATCTCTTTGTAGGGCTTTAGATTTTTGGAGATCCTTGCTTTATCTCACATAGAAGAGTCTAGGAACTTTGCCTTGGGCTCATTGCCTTAGGCTCAGACTATTTTTTTTAAAGATGGAGAACAACAGTTAAATTTCACTAGACTCAGCTTCTCCTATGACATTTCTCATGTTTTAGACATGTCATCTCATTGATTCCTGCTTTGACAGCAGTGATTCTTGATGGACATCTGGCTATTAGGGTGCGGCCTTTGTTGTGTCATTGTTGGTATTCAGGCACCCATGGTTTCCCATTCACTTTCCCCCAGGAGAAAACCCCTCCACCCAAACTCTGACCCATGGTGTCTTTCTCTTGCATGATGCTTTTTGAAATTACAGCAGTTACTCTATTTCAGATGCCAGTGGCATAATTTTAGAACTGTATGACCAAATCTGTGTACTTGTTGTCAAAATTCTACCTGTTTTCTGTTAAGTCCCAAAGCATAATTTCCTAAAAATAAGGTACCCACTGAAGCTGAGACAGGTGAAGTCTGCCTTGGTCTGGCCTTTTCTGGCATGTATAGCTATGCATTATGTCAACATTGGATGAGTCCTGCTTATATTATAGCTGCAGCCAGTGTTTAGTTATGTCATTACCTTTTTGTTTGTATGCTGTCCTGGAATTAGCCTTGTAGACCAGGCTGGCCTCCAATTCACAGAGATCCGCTTGCCTCTGCCTCCCGAGTGCTGGGATTAAAGGTGTATGCTATCACCACCCAGATGCCATTGCCTTTTTACAATGGCACATTAGGTGATTTTATGGCAATAATCTGAGCACTTACTTAAAGAATATTATAGAAAACAAGCTCTTCCCATTTTTGGACCAAACTCAGCATCTACAAGGTTATACCCTCTTCCATGAGCTGAAAATAGCTGATCTTATGGATGAAACAATTAGATACATAGTAACCATTGAAGTGTGTTAAAATAATAGAAGTATTAGAAGCCCATGGGTGACTTTACCCCTTATACTAGACATGGAAGAAATGGAAGTAAGATACTAGCTAAGGGCATTTTGGCTTTGTCTGTATTATTCCATTTCTTTCTGAAAAGTAAAATATATTCAAAATAGGTTTGTTAAAAACAAGTTGATAGCTTTTTGATGGGGAAGAAGATAGGTGTTAATTACACTTTTCTTCATAATAGTTCAAGATCAAAATTAGTCTCTTAAGAGGCAATACTGGGGGTGGCTGGCTGGAGAGATGGCTCAGCAGTAAGTGTATTTGCTGCTCTTGTAGGGGACCCCATTTTGGTTCACCAAACCCACATCAGGCAGCTCACAGCCTTCTGTAACTCCAGTTTCATGAGATCTGACGTTCTCCTCTGGCCTGCAAGGGCACTGCATGCACAGGCTAACTCCCCGTCATACTACTTGCGCAGCAAAAAAAATGAGTCTGAAACGATACCGTAGGTGGAGTTGAAGATCTGTTAGTAACCCACAGTTGATAAGGATTTAGAGTGCATTTACTGTTTCCTCCAATCCTCTTTTCAAAAATCAATTCGGATTTTGTTTCCTATGTAGAAAACCTCATTGTAGGGTTGTAGTGAGGATTTCCCCAGGGGTTCCAGGATGACCGAGTCAGGTCAGGAGAGAAGCAGAGACTGTTGTAGACACATGGAGGTGGTTGAATTCATGGGAGTCTGTGGGGGGCGTGTTGTGAGGTGCAGCAGCTGTCCTCCTGCTGTATCCACTTTTCTCCCAGGACCTCCATGGAACAGATGTCATTACCCTTTAGACATAGCAGATAGGACAGCCATTGGCTCTGGGATCATATAGGCTTTTTGGTTCAGTCTTCTTTGTGTTTGAGAATACTGTAAAGCCAGGCAGCTTTTGCATCTATTAATAATCTTTTCTGTTCTCTCTCTCTCTCTCTCTCTCTCTCTCTCTCTCTCTCTCTCTCTCTCTCTCTCTCTCTCTCCTTTCATGTGTGTATAAGTGCATGTGTGTATATAGATGTGAGTATGTGGACATGTACATGTGGAGGCTAGTGTGTGTGTGTGTCTGTGTCTGTGTGTGTACACATGTGAAAGCTAGAGTCAATATTAAATTTCTTCCCAATTTGCTCTCCACCTTACTTATTGAGACAGTTTCTCCTTGAACATGAACTTTAGTGATTTTGGTAGACTAGCTGTCCAGGAAGTTCCAGGGAGTTGCCTGTCTCTACCCCAGACCCCTCAATGTTGGGGTCATACCATTGCAGCAGGATTTATTATTTTAAGGTAAGTGCTAAGAATCTGAACTCTGTTCTTCATGATTGTATAGTAAGCATTTTTACCAATCAAACCATCACCCCAGCTTATTTTGGTGAAAGGATTTCATCTTGTAGCTTAGACTAACCTAGAGTTCATTATGTAGCCTCTGTTGGTCTTGACCTTGTAATAGTCCTGCCTGTTTCCCAGGTGCTGAAATAAAAAATGTGAGCTACTATGTCTGGCTTAACTTTCATGTTAAATTTTCTTTAAAAATTTATTTTCTTTGTGTATGAGTGTTTTTGCTCATATGTATGTCTGTGTACCACTTTGGTGCTATGCCATGAAGGCCAGAAGCAGATATTGAACCCCCTGAAAGTAGAGCTACAAATGGGTGTAAGCCTCCATTGGGTGCTGGGACACAGCCTGGGTCTTCTGGAAGAGCAGCAGTGCTCTTAATTGCAGAGCTATCTCTCCAGCCCTTCAGATTCCACATATTTAAGAGCTATAGTTGTATATTCCTGACCTTAGGATTTATAGAAAAAGAGATCCTTTTCATGAAAATTAAATCACTTAAGGTCTTTGATAGAAGTATATTAAAAACTATATTTTCACTATTGAACTATTTTGTTATTTGATGCTATTCAGTTTTTCCCTCAAAGAGAATGAGTTATGAAGTCTCTAGGACCAGACCATGAAACAGAAGATTTCCAGGGTTTCCCATTTCTAGCTGCAGCTCTATCAGAACAGACTAGTGTAGAATGAGACAGTAGGGGTTTGAGTCTCCTGGTATGAAGATTTCTAACCACTCCAAGTGTACAAAAGAGAAGAGCAGTTGGCTTCTATTGGAATGGAAAGTAGAAAACACAGATGTCAAACAGTTTGGTGAAATGATGGATGATAGAGGGATAATAATAGGGACCTGACTCAAAAGTTATGAAAAACACAGGTGCACCAGGGTGTGTCTCAGAGCAAGAAGGAGTCAAAGAGAACATCCCAGGAATAAATGCAGGAGGGGAAATGACTGCCAAATAGAGAGTGCTGACACTCTTGAATACTTCAGGTACTTCAAATGAGCCAGGCAGTTGTCAAGGGCTGTACTAATTGTCACTCACCCCTCCTCCTTAACAGTCTTCAGATGTGGCCACATTTATGATCCAAATAAAAGCACAGTCATTAATACTAAGCCTGAGGTTACCCATCTAGCAAGTGGTCGAGTCAGGACTTGAGCCCAAGTGTCTCAAGGCTGGAATATCTGGTTGTAGCTATCAATTTACATTCCTTTTCTCCTTTACTTTATGCATAGGCTGTGCTAGCTTCATCCTTAAGGGGGAAATTAGGTCTAATTGAAATTCCTGGATGGAAAGCCTGCCTTTAGAAATTTCCATGGGAATATTTTTGGGGAGAATTTTAGGATGCCATTTACATTTTGTAATCCCACCAGGAAGACATGGTATTCCCATATATTATATAAGAAATTTGATTTCATGGAGACTCAAGGATTTGACCATGAATCAGTTTATGTCAGTGTCTAGGTTCCTAACCACAGTGTGGTACTGAAGATTTTTATGGCAAGAAGTATGAGAGAGAGGAGGTTATTTGTATAAGAAACCCTGTATCCTACAAGTGATTAAACTTTTCTGGTCTTGTTTTAAAAATGCTTTTCATTTTGTCTATTTATCTTTTTAGACCAGGATTGGTTTGGTGAATTCATATTGTTGAGAATAAACCAGGTCCTTTTGTGTTCTCTTTCCCCAGGCAGCCTTAGGCTAGTTTTGCTCCTTTGGAATCACAGGAGAGCTGAATTTGAGTTTATAAAGTAAGGGTGAAGGGCAAAGGCACAGATCAGCTGAATGGGCTGTCTTAGTCTGGGTGGGACCATTCACTGGGCTGGGATCTTGAAGTATAGGAAATGGAGAACGTTACTTAGCACACAGGCACTCATTGTTCTCTACTCCCTAGCTGTGGGGGAGATGTGTACGGATGCTTCAAGTTACTGCAGCTTTGACTTCTCTGTCATCACGAACTGTCCCCTTTCTTCCTTAAGATGCTTTAGGTCAAAATATTTTGTCACAGCAAGAGGAAAAGAAACTTTTCCAGTCTTAATAGTGTAGAGTTTCACGGACAGATCCCTCATATATCCTACGTCAGATGTATCACTGGCTTTACCTGGGGGGGGGCCTGTAGCTCAGAGTAGCTTTGCCCCCAAGCACCAGGCTATGGTCTTTGGTTCTTTGTGGCTCCAGCAGATCCAACAGTCTAGACAAATGTGGTTTTTCTTGGACAGGAGATTACTCTTACAATTCAACAAAGGTGAAGCTGAAGCTCACACCATCCAGCAGAGTTGCCTTTGAGTTCACAGAGGTATCCAGTGTTGAGTGTTACAGCCTTTTTTTCGGTGAAAGCCTCTAATTCTGAGATGAGGGGTCCTGAAGAATTTTATCTTCAACTTGCCCAATCTCTTCCCTACCCCCTTGACTCTTGCACTGTGATATTGGCAATAAAGAACAGGCTGATCCCCTCTCACTTTCAGCTCTGTAAGCACAGGGTTAAGGCTCAGTCCCTAATATGCCTTTTCGTTCCAAGATGAGTCTTTTTGGTGGAACTGGGTCAGATGCAGATGACCCATCTGTTCCCTTAAGAAGAAATGCACAGGTGTGTAAGGAGTAGGCTCAGCTCAGAGCTCTGACTTTGAGATCCAGTTAATGGTTGTCTCAGTCAACACTATGACCTTGAACATTGGAGTCCTCCGAACACCTCCCTCTGGTCATCTATGAAATGAGGCTAATGGTGATGACCTGTCAGCAGTAGTGGTGACAGATCCCTGAGGCGAAGCAGGCAGAGTGCTGAGCCGAGGGCCACGCTCATGGAAAGTGCTCAGTAAATTCTGTCCATTCTTGGTGGTATTATGGATTTTGGGAACTCAGCAAGAGCCCTGTTACTGCAAGGAAGTACAAGAATAACATTACTAGGTTGACCAGTTGTTTTCATTTGTCTTGGTTACTTTTCAATTCCTGTGGCAAAACACCATGACCAAGGCAACTTATAAACTAAAGCGTTTAATTTGGGGCTCAAAGTTTTGCTGGTGAGTCCATGACCATTATAGAAGAGAGCATACCAGCAGGCAAGCAGGCATAAAGGTGAAAAAACGTATACCTTATCCACAAGTTGAAAGTAGAGAGAGCTAGCCAGGAATGGCATGGGCTTTTGAAACCTCAAAGCCTACCCTCAGTGACACACCTCTTCCAACAAGCTCAAACCTCTTCCTCCTTGCTAAATAGTCCCACTAACTGAGGAGCAGGCATCCAAATGCACGAGCCTATGGGAGCCATGCTTGTCCAAACCACCGCACCGTTTGTTTAGGATAAGAGGTATTTCACAGGATGTGGAACCTTAATTGTCCAGAAAAAATTAGAATTTTTTTGAGTATACAGGGTGAGCCTATTTCAAGGCCCCAAATTCTGTTTAGATTGACCATTGTGCTCATGCTATGTAATATCTGAAAATTGCATGCGCAAGTTATATTTCTGTGAGTAAAAAAGATTATCAGACATTTGGCCTGCATTTAGAATAGCTTTCTGTTCATTTCTGAAAAATTTGCTACTAAAGGAAAACAAATTTTATTATCAGTGTCTGAAGAGACTGTCAAAGGGATGATTCATGGGGATTGGGTTGAGGTTTTGGGATCCTGGAAGGGATGCTGAGGCACTTGGATGCCTGAAGCCCTGGGGCACCTTTAATCTGTAATGGGCCAGGAAGGAGCTGGCCTAGTGGAGTCCCTTTTCCTACTGCCCTGAGATTCATGAGGCTGCATGAGTGACTGGCTCTTGGTCCCCTGGTTGAGGCACTGGGGTCCTATATGGCCTCTGAGTTCTTCAGGTGGGGAGTACTAAAAGGAGCCTATCAGGCACGAGATGAGGACTGGGTTCTTTGTCCTGCTCCCCTCTGGCCTCACTGGCTTTCTTGGCATGGTGGTGTTTCTCAGTGGAAGTCCCTAGATAGCGGTGTCAGCTTCATGTGGGGACTTTCCAGAGATTCAGATTTTTGGGATTTGAAGGCGAGGGTGTAATGATTTCACTAGACCCAAGATAAATGATAAATGGGTGTTTTGGGGTGAACGCTCACACAGATAATAATACAGAACCATGGGAGCACTTCTCTGATCTTCCTATCAGATCTGCTGACCCAAGAGAAAGAGAGCACATAAGTGATACTGTGCCTTAAGCTTCCCTCTTTCCTCTTCCATCCATCAGAAGCTATGCCCAAAGGGGTGTGACCAGGTTCACTGGCGAGATGCCATGGCTACAGGGATTTACCTTAGAATTACTCAATTAACACCTGTAGGCTGAAGCTCAGCAACTTGTGTTTAAATGATCGCCCCTTCAAGGGCACTTTGATGGATATGGACATTTGAAAGCTGCTGGCCTAGAAAGCAATGGTAAATCATCTAATGTGGGGGACCTGTGACCATTTAGGTGCCTCTTGGTATATAGGTGTGTCATACTGCCAACTCAATTGATCCAGGGAGCTCTGTTGTCTTCAGTCATAGCACTTTGGAAACAATTGGCTTATTTATCTTAGTGTTTGTTTTTGTAATTATTTCAACTAGAATTCATGCACCATGAGGGTTGAACTTTTGTCCTATTCACTGCTGATTTCTTGGCCATCCACAATTCCTTTACACAGTGTGAGCTTACTGTGTTTGAATAAGTCATGATTTCAGACTGGAATTGAAGATCATGTATTCTGTCTTTTATAGTAATAGTTGGTTTAGTTTGCAGCTACCAATCAAACATCCTCAGCAGTGTTACCAGTTTTTGAAAGAAAACAATAATTTATGATTAATAGAAAGAATACCTCAAGTACCCCCATCATGTAACAGAAACCATGACATAATGTGTCTGTATCACCAGGTGACCCACTTAATCTTCAGGGAATTCCTTTGAAGCTGCACCACCTTAAAGAATGTGCCCAATATTCTCAAGGATATGTAGACTACTCTCCCAGATGACTGTTCACTGGCCAAATTTGGGCTCCAGTCTGTCCACTTGCAGGGAAGTGTCCTATACATTTCAACATTGTACAAGATTCAAAAGACTCTTCTGGATTGTAAAGATCAAGTGCATCGTAAAGGAATAGTTTGGCCTTAAATATATTTTATCTGAGGTCACCCAGAATGTTGGAAAGGAAATAGACAATGGAGTCAGACAGAGCAGAACTAAGTCTGCATGTTCTCTGGCAAGTTACTGTACCTTTCTGAGCCTTGGTTTACCATGTATCTGTCAGTGATTCTATCAGCTGGCAGGGGATTTGTGGGGTTTTTGATGATGCATATAAAATAGTTTGCATGGGGTAGTAGCTATAGTAGTTATGGTATCTTAGAGAATTGGTAATTAATGCAGGAATTAGATGATAAATCTCAATGTCATGCATAGATCTGAGTTCACTCTTCTTTGTTAGGAAAACTTGTTAGACCCCACATCCCTGGAGACATTTTAATTCCCATCTGAACTGAGATTTTTATCACACTTCTTTCTCTCTGTGTTTCCTTGGAAAAATAATTTTTCCTGTTTTCTGAGCCCCTAATTTCTTCATCAGAAAATAAGGATAATTGTGCTTTTCTCAGTGGATGATTGTGAGTGTATTGTAAAGATGTAAAATAGCGAATAGACTTAGCAAAAATTATAATCATACTAAGCATGCATTTCCTCTGACCTTAAGATATGGCCATGTCTCACTGCTGTGTACTGACCTGCAGATATGGCCATGTCTCACTGCTGTGTATTGACCTGCAGATATGGCCATGTCTCACTGCTGTATATTGACATACAGATATGGCCATGTCTCACTGCTGTATATTAACCTGCAGATATGTGCCTGGATTGGTAGGTGAAAGGCATGGTCTTATTTGGGAATAGTAAGTGGTGACCAGATACCCCTTCAAAACTCCTTTTTTATTTTCTCCAGAGTCCTGCTGTTTGGGAGGCTTGCGTTCTCTTATACCAGGCAGAGTCTAGAAAATGGCCAAAGTGATGCTGAAAACACATGGAAACTTCTTGTCTTTTCTGCCCCAGACTCTCCTCCAGTGGCTAAAGTTTTATTAAAAACTTTTAGTAAGTTTTTATCTGAGTCCCTGAGCTCAGAGGGTTTAAAGGAGGGGCGGCCTGCTGTTCCAGGGGAACAGGCTCACTGGGGAGGTAAATAAATGGGGTGACAGCCAGAGAAGAGTCGGAAAGCTAAAAGACATGGTAGTGAGGTTCCAATAAACTCAGTAGCCAGAGCTGCCGACTCTGTGGGCAAGGATGGCTATGTTTCTCTAAGCCCCCGAGGCCCTACCTTATGGCTTTGCTGAGATTCTGGCAGTCATGGCCATAGTGTCAGAGGAAGAAAACAGGTATGAGCTTTTAATACAATCACTCATTCTAACCTTGACTTATCAGAAGTGACTAAATTATTTTGTCAAATTCCCACAATTCTTTTTAAAATACGATTTCACTTTCAGACGTATCCTCCAAAAAAGATCCTTGTTTTTCTCAATGGATGTTAAGTCTTCAGTGACAGAACCAGCCCATGGCCCTATGGGAGGTGAGGGTTGGGAAGTCTCTGACCTGCTGTTTAGACCCTGATCCTGGGGTGCACACTGTCGTCCCCTATGTCATGGAAGACGGCAGGGAAGTATGTGGGTCATTTTAAATGGCTTTCCTATGTAGGTTGCCTGGTGTTTGACATGATGTCTTCAAACTCAAGACCTTGGATTCATGTGTTTGAAGGAGTGACTTAAAGGATAAATTGTAGCTTTCTGGATAGTTCTGGTGTCCAGAGTCAAGTGTTCATAGGAGTAGCTTGAATGGAGGCATAGAAAGCAGTAATAAGAGAAGATGTACAAAGGACAGTTAAGTTGGAGGGAGAGAGCAGGGAATCTGGGTGGCGTCCAGCACATAGTCAGGGGGCTGGGTACATACTCACGGGGCGTGGCTGGATCAGTTTCCTTGGATAACAGAGTTTCTTCTCTCCTTCCTCTGACATTTCGATAACTTTACTTGAATTAACTCATCAGGGGAGTGAGTTTACAGACTAGGGTCTCAGTTCAAACTAACACTTATTTTTCATGGGAGATGCATATAAGCGGTTCCTGACGTTTGGATAGCAGTGGAGGTGGTAACTGCTGGAGGACACTTCCTGTCTCTTGATGTCGTTGTGATTTGAATGGTCTGGGGAAGCCTTGGTGTGGAACTTCTTAAATGCACCCTGGTGGTGGTACAAACCAGGCCAGGTTCTGTCGTGACCTCTGCCTCTCAACTGAGAGATGTCTGTGAAACAGTTTGACATTTCTCTTTGTCATTTGCATCAAAGGGAAAGAATGGCAGCTGATGCTCTTAGCAAGAAAGACCTGCAGATTGGTTTAATGTAGAGATTTTATTTTCGATGAAATCAGTCTCCAATAGATTTCAAATGTGCAAAAATTTCTTTTTCATTGAGAATTTTATACAGACATATAATGCATTTTGAACAAAGCCACTCCCCATCTTCTCCCCTCTGATTTCTCTCATCTCCCAAACTACCTTTCCCTCCCAACTTTAAGTTCTCTCTGTCTCTCTCTGTATGTGTGTCTCTCTCCATGTCTCTCCCTGTCTCTCTCTGTGTGTTTCTCCATGTCTCTCTTTGTCTTTGTCTGTCTATCTGACTGTCTGTCTCTCTCTCTCTGCTTTTCTCTGTGTGTCTGTCTCTGTCTCTCTCTCTAAACCAATGAATCCCTGTGTGGTGTGGGTAGTATGAGTGTAGGATCATCTTCTGGAGCATGAATAGCACTCTAGCAGCTGTATCCCCTCCTCTCCCAACAGCCATTGGTTTCCAAAAGCTTCTCAGCAAGGAGAGGGATATCATGAGCGCCTACCCTGCTGATGTTCGGATTTCTGTTGACTTGTGCATGCCATCACAGCTGCTGTAAGTTGATATGTGCAACAGCCCCATCATGCACAACAAGTAATAATTCTTTCTTTCTTTTGCAAGATCTCATATAGACCACGATGACCTTGAATTTCCTATATAACTGAGAATGGCCTTGAACTCCTGGAGCACCTGCCTGTATTCCTGAGTGCTGAGATTATAGATTGAGTTGCCACAGCCAATTTCTCTGGTGCTAGATATTGAAACCTTTATGACTGTTAGATAAGGACTCTATCAGCTGAGTTGCATCCCCCAGTCTTCTGAATGTCTGTGCTCTTATGGTGGTGCAATAAGAGGTGTGTGGAAAGTTGACATCATGTCTTCTAGATGGGATAACCTGAGAAATCCAAATTGAAATGACAATTTTGACTCTGTATTCATTAATTGTCCCTTCATAGTAAAGTCTACCCAATTAGTCACTTAATACACATTTATCTTGTCCCAATTCTGTGAGCCAGTGATCTGAGAATAACTTACTTGGGTCCCTTGCTTTTGGGTCTCACAAGGCTTTGTTTAAAGTGTCAGCCTGGGCTGTGAGCTCATCTGAGGGACTGGGGAAGGAACTGTTTTTGTTTGAGAGTTGATGGTTACACCAATTTCTTTTTCAGGCTTCTGGATTGAGAGCCTTGATTCCTTGGGGCTGTTATTTAGATGCCATCTTTAGTTCCTTGCCACAGGAACCTCTCTATATCTTTATACCCCCACCCAGAAGTATCAGAAAAGATACCTCATCACATTTACCATGTCAGCTTGTTAGGAGCTGTCTGTTAGTCCATTGCACACTGAAGGAAAGGGTATTGGAATATTGTGAGTGCTGTGGGGTGATCACTGGGGGCCTTCTTGGAGCCTTTCTTCCATAGACTCATACCTCAAAACCTCCTTTGTCATACTTTTGACCCTTGCTACAAAAGCTTTTGCTTCTTTAGGCACAAGAAAGGTTGAAATTTAACAAGAAGACTGAAAGAGGGGAGTGGAATATACTGATATACTTGCTGAAGTTACTTAGGTATCTTATGGCCACTTTGAAATATGTGACTTTCTCTTGGCATCACTGTAACCTGGAAGTAGTCAGTATTTCTTAAAACAGAGAAAGGAATTGAGATTCAGAAACAAGCTTGAATCTGTTCTAGTCTCACAAGGGTTCAAAGCTGTTGGATTTTAAAGATGACAACAGGCATTGTGAGCAAAGATTTTGTAGGGTTGACTGACATGGTGGCATTTCCTGTCTGCTGGGGGAGGGGGTTAACTGGGGCTGGACCAACAGTCTAGACTGAATATCAAGGTACAAAGGCATAGAATAAATGGGTACAAAGGTCAAACTAGGCTCCAGAGTGGATGTTGGAATTCAGGGGACTAGAGACAAAGTAGGAAGGGGTTAGCTAAGAGCTGAGTCTCACTTCTCTCATATAGGGCAGAATTGGGGAGAGCTGTATTTGTCTCCATTATTCATTCATGTCTCCCCCGCAGCATTGAATTTGGACTTTACAAAACCAATTGAAGCCATTGTACTCTGATGTCTGCCAACTACGAGTTTTTCTCTCCTACCACCTTTGTCTGCACAGCTGTGATTGGAATTCTTTCAGTTTTCTCTTATAGGATAAAGATGAGTGGAAAATGGAAATGTGAAAATGCAGGTACTTGTGGTAATATGTTCGAGGCAAAGATGGAGGCTGTCAGACGTACAGAAAGTGTGGACTATTTAGCTGCAATTGGTTACTGCTCAGATGGCTTCCATTGCAGAGGGA
Organism: Mesocricetus auratus; assembly: GCF_017639785.1. Lineage (NCBI taxonomy): Eukaryota > Metazoa > Chordata > Mammalia > Rodentia > Cricetidae > Mesocricetus > Mesocricetus auratus. Next base: position 8,955,927 of record NW_024429209.1, on the reverse strand, counting down.
AAAGAAATAAAAGGACACGCATGAAATGCTGGAAATGTACCTTCCAATTTCATTCTCCCAAGGCCAAGTTTAGTGATAGAGGGAGGTGTGAAATCTTTAAAATCAGGCATAGAGAATCAACATTTGGGAAACATAAAAACCTCCAGTGAGCCAAATGCAGAGAAACCAACAGACCCATAGAACTTGTGACAGGGGGATGGCTTGCTCCAGACTCCTTAATCAAGGGGACACTTGTTCTGATCCCTAGTGACACACTCTAAAGGAAGTTGATGACACCATCATGACTTTCACACAACTGCCAAAGACATTTTTGAAAGCATAAATCAGAGCAGATCCCTTCCCTATTTCAAGTTGTTCTGCTATGCACTCTGATGCAAAGCTCTCCATCGAAACTACTGCCTTTTGCCTGTTAGATCTAGTTCCTGGTAATGTTCCTCCACCCCCTTTCTGCCATTCACTTATTTGATTGGGTTTAACCCAGGGGATAGCAGACTGCATCCCCGGGGCCTCTTCTGGCCTATTGCCTGTTTTTGTATTACATGTGAATAAAGAATAGTGTTTCTATCTTTGGGAGTTAGGAAGATTATATGAACTTTGAATTTCAATGTCTGCAAAAAGAGCCATATTGGAACATTACAGCTCATTGCCATTTACTTCTGCATCATCTGTGGCTGCTTTCATGTTAGGGCAGTGGAACCGAGAATCCACAGTGAAAACGAAAGGTTAAAGTGACTGTGGCCTGCCCTTCATATGAAAGGGTTGCGAGACCCTGTTCTTACCTCAGTGTGTGCCTTTCTCTTTCAGGTCAACCTGTGACTACTTCTTTATTTTAGATATAGTATTACTTGTGTGTGTGTGTGTGTGTGTGTGTGTGTGTGTGTGTGTGTGTGTGTGTGTGGTCTGTCCAGCTGTCTGTATGATGAGTGTATGTCATGTGTGAAGGTATCCACAGAGGCCAGAAGAAGGCGTCAGATTCACTGGAGCCAGTTACAGGAGGTGTGAGTCTCCCATCTTGGGTTCTGTGAACCAAACTGAGGTCTTCTGAAGAGCAGTACCAGTAGACCCATTTCTGTAGAGACATCTCTCCAGACTCTCCTTCTCCTCCTTTGTAATTTCTACCCAGACATTTCTTCTTTGTTTGCTGTTCCCATTTTCTTGTGCTGTTCATTGGTTAGTAGCATCACTTACCCCAATGTCTTTCATTTCTTACTGGCTTGTTTATTCCACTTGAAACTAAAATAGACAAATAAAATTCCCCTTTCTGATTGCTGTCTAGAAAGTGCCTAGCTGTCACCATGCAGAGATGACAGGTTTAAGTTGCTGCTGCAAGGTTCTGCCTGGGGGAGGGATGTGTAGTGCACTTGCCTCTAGTCGGGAATGTTTCTGGCAGCCATGACACTTTGCAGTACTTAAGAAAGGGAAAGTATTGCTGCCTGGACTGAGCTGGTATCCAGTGGCCATCATGAAAAGCTAAGCCCTTTGGTGTGGTGGGAACTCCAGTGGTTGGAGGGAAGGAGGGCAGATCATAGCAGCCCCAGACTAGAATCCCAAGACTCATATCCTTGCTGCTTCTGGAGGAAGGGACCATGGCGACTGCCCATGCACATCTGTACATGCAGAGAGGCAAGGTTATGTTTCCCAGGGGTTGCTGAGGATGCTTTGGGGCATTGCTTGATGCACATGCACTTCAGTGATCCAGGCTAAGAGAACACAAAATGACTTTTGCTTCTTCAGAAGCCCATGGCTGCTCTAAGTCTTCAGCGCATGGTGTAATGGTTAGGAAGAGAACAAGTGGTTTGGAGTCAGATGTTGGCTCTGTCACCTGTGGATTTCTGGAGTATGCCTTGATTTTCTTATATGTCAAAGGATTATAATGACAAGAGCCACTTCATAAAACTGATATGGGATTAAGAGAGTCAATATCAAGATGAAGCACATAGCGTGTGTTTAATGCCAGCTGTTGTCATTACCATCATTATCTAAGTCATTGCCCTCTCATGCCTACAAATGATGTCTTATGAAGGTTTCAACTGCTGACGTCAAATGTCGTTTATGAAGTAAAACTAAGTCTCATATGTGTTTCTGTTTTGTCTGGTTTATCAACACCCCCCCCCACGTGTAGCATGATTATTTAATTACATCTCCCTGCCTCCTGCCCTCCAGTTTCCCAAGCAGGAGCCACCATATTAGCATGGTAATGTGGCAGTAATAACCTACCACGTCTGTGTAAATAAGAAACATCTGTGCAATATTTATGACCCATAAAACATAGTTACACTCTAAAATGTTGTTCTAATCCCAAGTAGGTCATTGTGATGGAGCCGTGATCTGAGGACCCTCCTGGGGCCTCCTGCTCAGCTTGCCGGGGTCTGTGCCAGCCGCCCAGATGGGAGTGGGTAGTGCCACATGGCAGTTGGCAAGGGGCAGGCTCCTGAGGGGATTTTATGTCTATCAGAGCAAAAAATGAGTTGCTTTTTTGCAGCACAAATGGGGTAAAGGTGCTTTTTATCAAGAGCAGCCAGCTTTTGGTTGTGTGCAGGGTTGAAGATCTCTGGGCATGGTGTAGGGAGTGTGGAAGCTTGGCATAGTGTCCTGACACCACAAACATTTGGTTTATGCTGCCTGTGGTGCAGTTTTGCAAGAGCATCCAGAAGACTCAGAATCCAGGTTGTAGTTCAATCTTAGTAATTGTGCATGGAGCCACTGTGGGTGATTTCTGAAATGCCTGTCATTCTCTTTGGTCTTAATTCTCTCTCTGACTTCCCTACTGATCTTCTCAGTGGTTCATGTGCTTTTACAAGCTAACTTACAATTCTTTTGTGTGTTGTCTTTGTATTTATGCAGGCACACGTGTAAGCTCATATGAGTGTGTGTGCATGCATTTGTGTGTGTGTGTGTGTGAGTTTGAGTACATGTGCATTTGTGTGCATTCCAGGCCAGAGATTGATGCTGTGAGACTTTTCAGTTGTTTTTCATGTTAATTTTGAGGCAGGGTTTCCCACTGACCCAGGGGCTCACCATGTAGTGCCCTGTCCATGCTGCTCCAGCACTGATGCACATGTACTGTCCTGTCTGGCTATCATGTAGCTGTTGGGGATTCAGATTCAGGTCCTTGTGCTTGTATGGCAGGCAATCTCCTGATGAAGACATTGCCCTAGGCCCAGAACTTTTATGTGTGTTCTGGGGAATCAAACTTGGGTCTTTGTGCTGGCATGGCAAGCACTTTCTCAACTGAGTCCTCTAACTTAGAAATAATTTAATGAACCCAAAGCTCTTCCTCTTTCATGCTACTTGATGTGTTCTTAAAGTCTGCAAACTCATTTGCAAGTTTAGCTCAGGAGAACATAAGCAGAAAGACAGAATTATCAAGTTCTGTGTCCTGTGAACAGAGTGTCACAGGACTCAGCAGGGTCAGATTAGTAGCCACAGAAAAAAACCATAAACAAAAGAACTTGGCTGAAATGCAATAAGATTTCATAAAGTAGGAAGCTGGCCAGAGGCCCATGGTCTTCAGATTTATCCACTGATGGTAGTACTTATAGCAACAAACTGGTCCTGGTGTAATGGCACATGCCTAAAACAACAGTATTTGGGAGTATGGGCCTGGATGACTGAGAGCTTGAGGCAAGCTTGGGTTATACGGTGAGGTCCTGTCCTAGACAATGAAGGAGGACTTGGAGGAAGAGCTAGGGAAGGAGCAGGAGGAAGGGAGGGGGAGAAAGAGGAAGAAAAAGAGCAAATAAATCAGTCACCAAGTGTCCTTCTTGGAGAATTGTCATCAGAAAGTGACCTTCCTTGAAACCTTATGCTAAGGCTGGGGATCAGAATAGGACCAATGCTATTAAAGTGTTTATTTGTCTAGGTGTGTGTGTGTGTGTGTGTGTGTGTGTGTGTGTGTGTGTGTGTGTGTGGTAGTCAGAGGACAACTTGTGAGAGTCAGTCCTCTCCTTCTACCATATGGGTTCTGGGGAATCGAACTCTGGTCTTCAGGCTGGTGACAATCTCCTTTACCCACTGGGCCATCTCACTGGCCCCTGGATCAGTGTCAAAGACCTGTAAAGCTCTGCTCAGGTGTTACCTCTCCTTATAACCCAAAGGAACCACTGTTCTGACTTCTAAATGTATGTATCTTGGATTACATTAAATCCTGTATAAGGGAACCTTGGACTTTCCTCCAAATTCTTGTTCTTATGAGGTGGACTTGATGGGTAGCTAGTGTGGGCTTACCTGTGGATTCGATTTATGTTACAATCAGATTGTTGATGTCCTTTGAGCTTCAGTTAATTTACCAGCAAAATGGGACTAGCAGGCTTGTGCTGGGCTCCTCAGAATAATCGATAGGATACTGTGTGTGAGATGCTCAAGTCTGTCTTAGACAGAACCTGTCTGATGTTATATTTTTCTTACATCTCTGTGTGTGGCTGAGTGTTCCCCTCTGGGTCTGTTTTTCACTCTACAAATAGCAGGTATAATCATAAGGCTTCATTCACCATGTGTTGGTAACCCAGTCTGGTAAACCTCAGCATGGTCACCTTCTCTCAGATCCATGCTGGCTGCCTTCGTGAGGTCTCAGTTGCTGTACGGTTTTCCCAGGACACCAAACAAATGGCCCTTGTGGGGGATTCCTGGCATGGGGACCTCCCAGCTCGTTGGTATTCTGGGGACTTCTTGCTTACACATAAGCGTTTGTCTCTGGGCTGAGGCTGCATTGCTGGGTCTGCTGGCAAGTTGCACCAGGCAGGCCTGCTTCCTGCAGGAGATTGGGGATGGGATTTTTCATGCAGGGGAGGGAAGGCAGAGAGATAGCTCGTCTATGGATCCGTGGCTGGCGGGCCAGCAATATGCACAGCACTGCTGGTGGAATCAGATTAGGAATGAAGCCATCTTGACCAAGGAGTCCTTGACCTGGGTGCAGTTAGGTACAGCAGCAGTTAAATATACCTCGGGGCCATGGGTTGCTCTCTCACTCTCAAAGCACCTCCGCTTCCCTATCCAGAGAAGAATATTTTGGGGGTCACTATCGACATTGCTGAGTGCATTACAGGGAAGAGTTCCTCGGCAGCTGGAGTACAATTCCATAAACCAGAATGTGCTCTGTCAAAGGGCAGGCAAGCCACCATCATCTCCTTTTCTGTTGCAAGGCTTGGAGAGGGAGAAAGGAGACTGCCATTCTTCATGGCCAGGGTCCTGCCTGAGGCTCTGACAAATATTACTCTGCAAATTCATCAAGACAACTGACTCTGAGAGGGAGGTACTCCTGCCCTTTTATAGGTGGAAAACTTGAGGTTGAGAGAGGAGGGATCTATTGCCCCGGTGTTGTGGGTCAGAATCACACTAGTATTGTAGAAGATATGGGGTGCCTGACTGCATCCTTGGGGCCATTCCCTCTGCTGTGTGACCAGTAGACCTGCAGATTGATTTCCAAATGGGTCTCTTCAAAATGAGAAAGAAGATGTCCCTCCCCCACAGTGATCCAGGGACAGGAGGACCAGTACCCCAGCTCTCTCACGGAGCAGGTGTGTGTATGAAATTGGACCTTATAGTTCATCTTCCTCGATTGATTTTCAGTTTTCCTGTCTGTGAGGTGGATGCTGCCATAGAAAAGAGGGTCTTTACATTCCTAAGACAACGGTAAGTGCAAGTTCTCTAACAGGCCCTTTCCAGGCATAGAGGCCTGAGAAGCACTCCCCGGCCTCAGGCGCATTCACTGCTGCATGGGTGTGGTACATGAAGCATGTAATAATCTTAGATGAAGATGTTTTGAAGAGCTTCCTCAGATGGGTGGTGACAACAGAGGCTGGGCCCAGTGAGTGACTAGGTTCCACCGTGGTGAAGTCTTTTGCTGAGGGCTCAGCCTGGTAATTCCTAAGGAGTGAAGCATCAGTGTAAGGTTTCGAAAGCAAGCTGTGAGGACTGCCCCTCCTGCATGAGAGCAGGGATGGATGCTCTCTCCGTTGTCCTCCACAGCTCTGACCATGTGGAGGCGGAACCATTTCCGGAAGTGACTCCACAAGTTACCTGGTTCTGTGGGGCTGACTGCCCTCTGGAGCCCCTGGACCTTGTGTGCTTCTCTTAATTCTTTTATCCCCTTGTCTCCTCGGCACTGAGCTTGTTCTTGGCCTCGCTGGCAATTCAATCCCATTGAAATCACCGTGACTGATCACTATAATCTTTTTATTCAACCCCTTAAACAAATGAAGCCAAGTGCCCGAAGAGAGGCAGCATGGCACGAGACTCTTAGCAAGGTGTTCATGAGGACTGTATTGCCTGAAACTACTTTGCATTATTTGAGAAGGATGACTCTCTCCTTGTTTGAGCTCCTTTCCTCCTATGATTCCCCCTCCCCATTCATTAATATTTTGTCTGTGATGAGTATGAGCTGAAATACAGTAAAACCAAAATAAGAGATTGATGGAGAACTGCAGCCTGTCCCCATTTTAAGGACCTGCTGGGTCTAGAAGTGGCACAGATGAGGGACTGAGCATCTCTATTGAGGTGGGCTGAGTTAGGGGATCTTGGTCTTGAAGTAGAGCCCAGATTTCATTATCATGAAGGACAAGAAAATCAGAACCAGAAGGAATTACACAAGGATGCAGAACCGTGACTTTGTCTGGCAGGTTCAAGGTCCCATCTGTGAGCAGCTAAGGCTGGGGTGGACAATGTAAAATGGATCTGATCAGAAATGAGGCTGGAGATCCAGGCATGTCTAACTCACTCTGGAAGGTGTCACCAAAGAGTCCCGAGGGCCATAGGAAGCCATGGGAATGTTCTGAGTAGGTGAGTGACATCATTTAACTTGCTTTTAAGAATAATTGCTGTTGTGACAGGTGAAAGGTGGGTTTGAAAGGTCAAGTCCATCATCAGCAACATAAGCAAGGGAAGAGTATGGAATGGTTCAGATCAAGGAAAAGTTGTTCTGGGCTGGAGAGATGTCTCAGGGGATGTAGTGCCTGCCATGCACCCATGGAGATCTGAGTTTAGATCCGCAGAATCCATGTAAAATCCAGGCACAGCTGTGTCTGCCAGTCACCTCAGTAATGGGTGGTGACAGAAACAGGCCTAGCCCAGAGCTTACTGCTTGACAGTCTAGTCAAATTTGTGGGTTCCAGGTTCAGTGACAGACTTTGTCTTAAAACAATATGCTGGAGAGCCACCGAGAAAGACATTTGATGTTGACCTGTGCATGTGCACACACAAGGTTCACTTACTCACATGTACACAGATGCACACATGCATACTACCCTCACACACATACATAGAGACATGCACACACATATGTCACCCTCACACGCATACATGTAGACATGCACACACACAAGAAAAGAGTTGGTTTTTCTGTGTGTACACATGCATCCTCATGTGGTATGATAGTTGATGTAGGAGTAGATTTGCCATTACATCATCACTAGGCAGATGCTATGAGAAAGAAGTCTGGGATACCACACTAGTCACATCCTTCCTGTAGAGTATGAATCCAGCAGGAGTCATAGTGTCCAATGTCATAGTGTCCCATAGTGTCACCCTTTCATCCATCCTCCCAGTTTCGCCCACAGTTTTCTTTGGCCCTAACAAGGGATCTCATTGCTGAAAGCCCCCTTCTCCACAAGTTCACAATAATGGCCAGTCTATCTTTCCTGGTCACAGGGTTGGCTTAAGGCTGGATTCTTGAATCAATCAGCTCTCATACTTTTCTGAGTTATAGCAATTGAAGTGAGTGGCATGTGACCCTGTCTTGATCAGTGAAGAGTGGAGAGGGAAACCAAGTCAGCAGTGTGGATCTTGGTAGTGTACCCATACAGTCTATATGAGTGAGGAGGGGTCAGCTCAGGATGCTGTTGACCCACACAAGCGGACAGTCTGGATTATTGGCTCTGGGAGCTCATACCATCTGCAGCCCTTCTGGAGGTATGCACCGAGAAAACTTTCTAGAGTTTCAAGTTAGTTCAACTGCATTTCCCACCATGCGCAACTAAGAACATCTGCCTGGACATCTGGCCAGGTGTTTCCAATGAGAAGTCAACCAAGAAGGAGCAGGAGACATGAAATGGTAATAGTAACATAACGGGATCTAGGAACCATGGGAAGTCTTGGGAAGAGGCTCTGAGGAGTGATCCATGACTCTGCCAGGTGAGGCCTACACAGGTAGAATGGCCAAAGTCAGCTTCAAGCCATTAGACTCTACTGTGGCTTCTCAATACATGTTCATGTCTTGTCAGTGTTTACTTTTAGACCTTTACACAGACATACACATTGGCATATCAAATTATTTATTTGAAGAAAATAAGGTAGACATAAAACATACTTCTTCCACCATTCTGCCTCTTAATTTATCTAAGCTACTTTTGTTCCATCATGGCCAATCTACCTTTCCTGGACTTAGAAAATAGGAATACTTCTGTCTCCTTAGTCCACTGCTGTTTCCATTTTATCCCGTGCATGGATAATTACTATGATTTATTCTGTGCGCAGGTGTGTGCACGAGGTGCCTGTGTATGTGTGTGCGGGCGCATAAGCTGTGCATGCCTTTGGAGGACAGCAGAGGGGTTGGATGTCCTCTATTACTCTCCACCTTCTTCCTTTGATGCAGGGTATCTTGTGGAAACTGAAGTTTGTGCTTTCCAGTGAGGCTGACATCTCACAAACCCCAGCTTCTGTCTTGCCTCCTTCAGCGCTAGAGTTATAGGCATATGTGAGACCATGTTTGTTTTTTACGTGGGTTCTGGGACTTGAACTCTGGCTCATGCCTGCACTGCAAGCACTCTTGACAGATGAGCCTTCTTTCTCTCCAGCATCTATGGCTAATTATTGTCGGTTGTAACGTAGACTTTTTTTTTTTTTACCGTCGTGTATACATTTCTTAAATGTTTTCTATAGGCATATAAGCTTATACATGTTCTCTCTGTGTCTCTCTGTCTCTCTGTCTCTGTCTCTCTGTCTGTCTGTCTGTCTGTCTCTCTCTCTCTGTCTCTCTCTCTCTCTCTGTCTCTCTCTCTCCCTCACCCCACCTCTCCTATTTGGTAAACACAGTTGCAATCATGTTTTACAAACGGGTCTCCAGAGTGCATGTGACAGTGTGATGCCTCATAGAGAGGACATTCTGAACAGTGCTTCTCTGAGTCTTCACCATCCTCTCTCTACACAGCTCACGTTTGGCATGAGGTAAATGCCCCTTATTCTTAGAACAGTGAAAGGATCTGATTTTAAACAGCTCGGAGCCTTTCTCTAAATTTTCTTGGCCAGTGCATAACAGTATGAGTGAGAAGAGGGGAGTAGATAAAACCTGATTGAGGGGTAAAAAATAGGGAACAGGGAAGTGAAAAAAATCAGGGAAATGTTTAAGTAATACAATCTCTATTTCAGGTGTTGGAATTGAGAGCCAAGTGCAGAATGTTAAATGGGACATTCTCCCAGCTTGGGAGAGGTTTGATATATAGTGTGTAATTAAGAGGCTGGGGAGAGTGCCATTTTTTATTTCCCCCACTTGTCACTTGTGCAGATTTGATTTCAAATATGATTTCTGAGGTTACAAGGGTAATTAATCGTATGGACTCTTCCAGGAGATATCAGTCACCCATGTCAGCCTCTGAATTGACAGTTCCTGAGAAGGAACAGATGAAGGGAAATACAAGGTGCTCTGGATGTACTCACTTAAGATGGGTTGATCTACTATGTGCTAGAGACTTTGCTTCCCACACTGAGAAAATAATGTGATGGAAGGCATTGTAGGAACTTCACATAATCTGTAAGGGGACAGAGTAGATGGAAGCATGGGCTAAGCGACATTAAGATAGACCTCTGGTTTTACTTTATTTATTCATTTTTAATTTTTTCCCTCCGCCATCTATCCCCTGCCCACCCCCAACCCACTCCTCTGTTTCTGTTCAGGAATGGGCAGGCCTCCCATGGGTATCAACAAAGCATGGCATTTCAAGTTGCAGTAAGACTAAGCATCTCCCCTTGTATTAAGGCTGGGTAATTCAATTAGTATGAGGAATAAGTTCCCAAGTGCCAGCTGCTCCCATTGTTAGAAGTCCTACAAGTAGACCAACCTACACAACTGCCACATATATGGAGAGGGCCTAGGTTGGTCTGATGCAGGCTCCCTGGTTGTTGGTTTAGATTCTGTGAGTTCCTGTGAGCCAGGTTAGTTGTTTCTACAGGTTTTCTTGTGATGTCCTTGACCCATCTGGCCCATAAATTCATTCCTCCCTCTATTGAGCTGAGCCTAATGTTTGGCTGTGGATCTCTGTGTCTGTTTCCCTTAGTTACTGGATGCAGACTGTCTGATGACAATTAGGGTAGTCACCAATCTGATCACAGGAGATGGCCAGTTTAGGCTACATCTCTGCTGTTTCTGGAAGTCTTAGCTGGGGTCACCTTTGTAGATTTGTGGGAGTTTCCCTTGCACCAGGTTTCTATCTGACCCTGAAATGCACCCCCCACACTTCTGAACTTTGGTTTTTGATCAGGACAGAATGCCTAACTCATCTTCATCACTTGTGTGGAATTCACCTATATGTCTTAATTTTGACTTCAAGTTCACTTAAAGGAATAAAAATCAATAGCAAAAATTTTGTCAGAGACCTCACAGCATCGAGTTAGTTACCTTCACACTCCAGTGCCTTTCCTTTTCGTCTCTCTTGGGTAACTCATGCAAACGTGTATTTCCTTAATCTTTGAATCTGTTGTTATACCAGAATAGGATACATGCTTTTCCTGAACATGTTTGGCATTTGGTGAAATAGCTGCTTCCATGATGAACAGTGACTCCAGAATGAAATGCGCAAAACTTTACCCAGAAAGTTCAACTTCTTTGTTCTCACTTGATTAGGTGATGGACCCCATCAAACAGGCTGCCTGAGGGGATCCCTTCTCCTTGCTGATGTGTTGTGGTTACACTTCCTGTATGCCCTAGTCTTCAGATTCTTGGTGTTTAACAGTATGAAGTCTCTGCTGGTTGAAGTAACTCACAAAGGAAGGCTGTGTGCTTTAGTTACTCACACCTGGACCCAGAGTTCCTTGAGTCAATTCTCACTTCTTAGATGTGTACCTAAAACTCCCCAATACTCCATTTTCTCACCAGGAGAGTCTTTCTTTTTCTTACCTCCTTCACCCTCTCCCCCTTCCCTCCATTCTTCTTCTACCCTTTCCCTCCTGCCTCCATGTGCCTTTATTTTCCTTGAAATACTTTATGATCTTGCCTTATTTTCTTTCCCATGTCATTGTGGCTATGTCCTGTTCATTCCATTGAGGTACTGGGGTTCGATGTGTGATTTTGGATATTTACATGGAGACTATTTAGGGCACTCAGACCAATAATAGTTGTGGCTGCCCTCCTCTCTAGGGGGGAAGAGCATTCCATTTAGTCACTGCTGTGGTAGTCCTTCCTATCCTGCCTCCTGGATCCAGTGCCTTAATCTTTCTGGGGCTGAGAAAGGCTTAGCAGCTAGAAGACTCTGTGAGGTCAGGACAGTAGGTATGGTTATGATTTCTGGGGAGGGCAGAGCTGGAGGGCCAGTTGGGGCCTTAGAACACAGACATTATTGGCCACTTGGGTGTTGTCTGGAGATCCATCTCAGAACTTCAGTGTTCCAGTCGTTCCTTAGCTGATACAGACAATGGACACTGGGGAGGGCAGCCTTCAGGATGTGGCTAAATGGATGATGGTGCTCCTTGGTTCCTTGCAGTTGTCGCCATGAATAATTTTGGATTTGGTCTTGCCAGGACTTTTGGTGTTCAAGAGAATGTATGAGTTCAACAGTCTGGTTAGAAATCTAATTTGAAATGTTGGTTATGTTTTAAAGTATTCTTCTGCACAGACCCAGTGAAACCTAAGTGTGGGTCACTTGTTAACCAGGGATTATCCCCAAATTCACTTTAGATCAGTCTAGGAGTCTACATTGCTCTCCACATCTGAAAGGTGTTCACATAGTACTTCCCCAGACCCTTCATGATTCCTTTGCCTCTTAAATGAGTCAGTTGTTGTCATGAGAGACTTACAATTGTCATGTGGCAGGTCTGGTAAAATGGGATCTTGCAGAAAAAAACACAATGTGGGTCACAGTGGGATACCCCTACTGCTTGATGTATGTGCTCACTGAGACCACAGTAGCATGTGGGCTAGCTCATTTAGCTCACATGACCAAGTTATGAGCAAGGCAGTATATTACCTCCACTTTATGAAAGCTCTGTGAGGTTCTGTAGTAGCTCAAGGACATGCTGCTGACAGGGACAGAGCCAGACATTGTCATCTGAGTATTCTACTCCACACAAGGCAGCTCTTCACAAGTCCAGGAGGGGTTATTTTCTCTAACCCTAGTCTTTTACACATGCCTCCTTGGACTGGGTCTCGATCATAGTAGGTCCCCTATAATTACCATTCTCAGTAATCGTATTGTTTGGTTGGCTTTTCTCCAGTGGGTCAATTTAGCCCAGTGCAAGCAGTTTTTCCAAGCAGATAATGAGACTTCTTAAACCCAAATTTTCATGACAGAGTTTATTTTGGTGAAATAAAAAAGCAATGCAAATATTTACTAATTTTTCCTTTATTAAACCATAATACACAGGGGCATATTTTTAGAGACGATAAATCATTTCCTTCACAAAGGGATCTTGTGGAGAAAGAAATGCTGCACATTTAAAAATTATATACTATTCTATAATTGCACAAATCAAACACGTGTATTATTTGTAATTACATTGGTAATATATGTAATTACACGAGAAAACAATTACAGCAAACTGCATTCCAAGAGAACATGAATCAAGATTTTTTCCTATCTTCCCCTGGTTACTCTGCAGCATTAATTTGTCTCACAGAAGTAAGAATAATGCACAAATATTTTTTAAAACATCCCTGGCCTACCTTGGGCACTTTAAAGATGTCCCGAGCCGACAGTGCTGTTATCTTGCAATCTTGGAGGTGAGAGCAAAACCTATCTATTTCTTCACTTCCACTGACTTATTTTTCTTGCCTGCAAAAATTTGTAGCAGACAGTACCTTTGTAGGCATGCTGATGCTCTACCAGTGCTGTAACTACACCTGCAGAGTGGTTCTGCTGTGAATAACTTTTCAGCAACAACAACAATGACAACAGCAGCAATAGAAAGCCGTCAATACTCTTTATAGCTTCTGCAAAAATAACCAACATGGTTTGGGGGATAATGCTCATGACTCATTGGAAAGTGACTCTCCTCTCCTCCTCCTCCCCTTCCTCCTCCTCCTCCTTCTAGAATTGTGACATTTATTTATTGTAAGGGTGGTGTGTGTGTGTGTGTGTGTGTGTGTGTGTGTGTTGGGATATATAGATGCCATGGTGTATGTGTGGAGGTCAGAGCATAGCTTTACGAAGTTTTTTCTCTCCTTCTATCTTATGGGCTCCATGGATGAAGCTTAAATTGTTGGGCTTGGTGGTCATCTTGCTGGTCTATCTTCTTCTTCTTCTTCTTCTTCTTCTTCTTCTTCTTCTTCTTCTTCTTCTTCTTCTTCTTCTTCTTCTTCTTCTCCTTCTCCTTCTCCTTCTCCTTCTCCTTCTTCTTCTTCTTCTTCTTCTTCTTCTTCTTCTTCTTCGTCTTCTTCTTCTTCTTTTTTGGTTAAGACATGGCTTCTCTATATAGCTCAGGCTAGCCTTGAACTCATGATCCTTCTGCCTCAGTCTCTATATGGGTGTTTACCATGATCACCAGCCAAGGGACACATGTTCTCTTAAAGAACTAAGGGATTAAGTGGAGGGGAGTAGTAAGGGTTATGACAGTTGAAGGAATAGCAGAGGCTTCTGGGTAAGGTAGCACTGACCCTTACAGATACTACAGCAGAGGGCATGGATTGGGTACCATGGACTGTTGCTACTCACCACGGTGCTGCCTAGAGATCCATCTGAGAGTTACCATGTACCAAGGGTGCTTTGATGAATATAGACTTGGTGTGGCCAGCTGGAAAGCAACACTCCTTGGCTCCATCTAGCTGTTACCATGAAGGATCTTGGGCCTGGTACTACTGCAGCTTCTTACTTTCAAGAGGCTGTAACAAATCTACTCTTTAATATGAACTCTCCTGATTTTCAGTTAAGGGGAACATACGTCATTGACCTCAGGAGAAGATTATCGTTGATTCCTTCATTTATCAGTCATGTGTGGAGCATCTGCTGTTTACATCTGTGCTGGCCCTGTAGGGTTATGGAAATGATAAAATGCGGTGGTCAAGAGATTCATGAATAAAGGGCTAAGGAGCATATGACAAGAGAAAGGGGAATTCAGGTAAACTTGGAGGGTGAGGATGAATTTAGAAGATATAGTTAGAGGTCATCTCAGTGGGGATAGCTCTTTCCAGAAATGGGGTGGTGGGTTGGTGAGAACACATCTAGGCAGGGTGACAGATTACAAAGACAGTGAGATGTGGATGAATGAATTATCTTCTAGGACATGTGTGCTCAGCAGAGCTGGGGGTGGGGATTGCGTGTGGATACTGTTGAACATGGAGGCAGACCCTGCCAGCTTGTGGTGTGAAAAATATCAGTGATGTGCATTTCTAGATGATTCTGGGAATTGATCACACCCACTAGAACTACCAAAGACAATCCTTTGCTGCAAGACATTTTTCTTTTGCATGTCTTGTGTATGTGGTGTACATGTAAGTATGTATGTTTGCATGTTGTTGAGATGTGCGTTGGTGTACATGCATATATGCAGAGGCCTAAGGCTGACATAGGAAGTCCTCCGTGAATAATTTCCACCATATTTATTGAGCCAGGGTTTGTTAATTAAACCCAGAATTTGCTATTTGGACTAAGCTCTCCTGTCTCTGTCTTCTGAGTGCTAGAATTAGCCAGCTGCCACACATACGCTGCATGTACGTGTCATCTGTGGACCTGCACTCATTCTCACTCTTGCTTGGCAAGCTCTTTATCAGCTGAGCCATTGCCACGGGCCCTGGATGAAATGTTTTGTAGATGTAAACTCTTTTTCATGAACACGGGGTTGCTCATGATGTCTACTGTGCCAGAAGGTATCTAGCTGATCAAAGTCTGTGTATGTGCTCATGGCCAAAGATGAGAGTGCTGGTCCTGTGCTTTCACTGTGTCTTACAGCAGATGGGAGGATTATCTCTGGCAGGCCTCTTGGAGCTCACTCCACAAGCTGAGGGAGGTAATGGAACTGTCCTTGTGGGTTTCTTTGGTAGACATCTGGCAACTTTGGGCTTC
Source organism: Mesocricetus auratus (assembly GCF_017639785.1). Lineage (NCBI taxonomy): Eukaryota > Metazoa > Chordata > Mammalia > Rodentia > Cricetidae > Mesocricetus > Mesocricetus auratus. Next base: position 8,940,727 of record NW_024429209.1, on the reverse strand, counting down.
TTCAGGCCTATGATGGAGACAGAGGCTCCAGGACTGTACAAAGAAATGTGCTGTGGGGTTACCTTGCTCTGTCCCCACCTCCATCAGCTTCCTCCTTTCATTAAATTCTCTCATCTAGACTTATGTCAGCAACCACAAGGCTGAAGAGTGCGTTGGTCAGAGTATAAGTATTACTTGATTCTTTCTTGCACTCAGCAGACATTAATGGAGTATCAGACTCTGATACTGAGGCATGGTTGTGGTGACGTTTTGTTTATGCTATAGCAAATAAAGCTTGTCTGAAGATCAGAGTGCTGAGCTATCCACACTAGTTAGCAACAGAGGCCAGGCAGTGGTGGCACATACCTTTAATCCCAGCAATCGGGAGACAGAGGCAGATGGATCTCTGTTAGTTCAAGGTCACCTTGGGCTACATGAAATTGATCCATTCTAAATGAGAAAGAGATCTCACACAAAGGTGATCCCAGTACCTGGGATTTAATCCCAACACTAGGGAAGTGGAGACAGGAGTGATATGGCTGGGCAGAGAGAAGAATATAAGGTGGGAGGAGACAGGAACTCATTGCAGTCTGAGTAATCAATCTGAGGATGCAGTCAGGGGAGGCAGTCTAAGGACAGGATCTCTGCCTTGGTCTGAGCATTGGTAGAGGTAAGAACTCTAGTGGCTGGCTGCTCTGCTTTTCTGATCCTTCAGCTTTCACTCCTGATGGCTGACTCTGAATTTTTATTATTGAGACCAAAGAGAATTATTGATACACATGGTAGGGTTTCTGATCAGTGGAGGAGGCAGAACTGAGACCCAGGGCAAGTACCACACTCCTAGATACGGCAGTCAGCAGACAATGGAGTCCATCATCAGGAAAGGCTTCTTCCTGTTGTCCAGATGGTACCCTTTGGGTCTTGGAGGAGGAAAGATATGTAGAGAGTGACTAAAGGCAGAATATGTGTTGTGTAGCCGTTTTCGCCATCATTAAAACCCTTTTCGTCTTGGAGGGAAACTTCTCAAGACAGGTTTACAGGGAGGTGGAACAACAGAGTGTTCTAATGGGAGGTGAAATGCTGCAGGGAATCTGGTTAATATAGGAAGTAAACAACTTGAAATAGCATCAGGACGTCCCCGTAACTGATCAGATTCACTAAGACTCTCCTTCTCCAGAGTACACAGTGAAGAAAGTCACTCTTCAATAAATCCCACAGCCTCATAGAAACAGAAACCTCTGGGACAGCCCAGAAGAAACAAAAAGCAGGTGAGCTTCCTAGGACAGACCTAGACCAACTGAGTACCCTGACATTCTCTAACTGTTGCATTGACTACAGGCTGTGCAGTGAGCTGTCACCCATGCTTGGGTATGCTTTGGTGGTGCAGCTGTCTTGTTATTTTCCGCCCCTGTAAGTAACCCCTTATCCATATTCCTGCAAGTAACCTGAATAAAACTCACTGGTCCACCAAATCAGACTTGGGTGGTGTCTGCACTTAGGTTGGTCGTTGGTACTTTGTCTGGGGGGAGTAGACATGTGTGTTGTGTCTCCCCAGGAAAAGTTTGTTATAAACAGTGTTAGGTTGCAGCTCCTAGAATGAGAAGAGTTGGATGGGTGAAAATGAACTTTCAGTCATTGGTGCATGGGGTAAAAGGTGAGGGGTAGTGACCCCAGGAGTCATATACGTTTGTCTTGCCACTCTGGGGATGCCTTGGGTTCTGACTGTTACTGTTCTCTGTTTAAAGGACTTAAGATGGCAGGTACTTGCTGATCATCAAAAGCACCTGTGAAGTTCCTTTGGCATCCTTGTGAAGCAGTCCCAGTAGGTCTCTGGGAACCCTATGCAATTTAGGAGCACATTGCAGAAAGAGTGCAACATCTCAAATGCAAACACACTTAGAAAATCTTGAAAGGGAGTCATGCAAATGAGCAGCTCTGAAGTGTCAGCATCATTAGTAGCATGCAAAATCCTCCCTGGATGGTCTGCCCCTCCCCATTGTGTGTGTGTGTGTGTGTGTGTGTGTGTGTGTGTGTGTGTGTGTGCCTGTGAAGGAACAAAGTTGATGCCAGTAATAATTTTCAATCCTTTGCTCTTCTACTTTATTTCATTAATGCCAAGTCTCTTAATCAAGCCAGGACTCCCCTGTAAGACTAGTCTCCTAATCAGCCTTCTCATTTGTCAGAGGCTGGAATTACAGGTAGGCCATCACGCCTACCTGACATTTATGTGGGTCTTGGGAATCTGAACTCTGGTCCTCATGCTTGTGTGGCAAGGGTTCTAACCACAGAGTCCTTTTCCAAGCCAGATCTTTTTCATTGAAATTTGACTCTTCAAATAAACAGTGTTTCATGGATGATTTTTAATTTTTTAAAAATGTTGACCAGTACTGAGAAAACATTATTTTACCATAACATCTACACATGTTTCAGAGGAAGGGATATTGGTAATCAAATCCTCTTTCCATAATGTCGCTTGGAAATGTCTGCTGTGTTCTGTACAAAGGGCCATTGTCGGCGTCTCCATGTGATGTCTCTGGACATCTATTTTTTACAGTATAAGGTCTGGCTATGGTTGATATTCTGGACATAACTCCCAGAATGTTCCTGCCTTGCTAAATTTCAGTTTGTGTGTCTTTTATCAAATATTTGGCTTAGCTGGGTCTGCTTGGCATATTGTGTTAGCTCAAAGTGAGTTATTGTCTCAGTGTCATCCATTCAATACAGAGAGGTAATATTTAGTGTGTCAGAGGGGATTATGTTGTAATCTCAAGAAAAATATAGGAAGTTGAGTAGAGAAAAATTCAAAGGCGAAGAACCAAGTAGTTATTAAAATAGACTTTTCTAATATATGTTCATTCACTGGAAGTTACATCCCCAACTTCATTTCTCATCAACGCATCTCAAAGAGCTAATTTCCAGTAGTTTCTATCCCTTCTCACAGCTGAATATTTGGGGTATTTTAAAGTGATATCATCAAATAGATTGAAAACGAAGTCCTATAAATGATCTTTAATCAGCAGTCTCTGTTCCTTCATGGAACAGAAAACAGGGAACAAAGGACGATGATTTTAATTCAAGAAAGAGCGATATTTATTTTAAGTATTTCTGCAGAATGACAGAAGTAATTTATTCAGTTATAATTAGGCACATTGTAAAATGGACCATTGTGGAGACAGTGATTCCTGCTGGCTCTGGAGAGTCGCCATGTACACTGTGCTCTGCATCATGCCAGGGATTATCTGTGAGCCAGGACAGAATCAGAAGCAATGTGCACATCCCCAGATGGACCCTGAAAGTGGATTCCCCTCTTTTTTGCCTCCATAAGAAACTCCTGATGCAAGTGTTTACATTGGGAAGTTGCTTGGGTATGAGATGGAGATGACTTGGCATAACCCTAAGGTGCTCAGTCAAGAGGAAATTATATATGCATATGGAGTGAACTGTGGCAGCTCAAGTGGCTCGTGTCATTTGGGGGTACATTCACAGACATTTAGGGAACCAATCATTTGAAGACGCTTGCTTTTTTCCCAGCAAGCATTTATTGAAGACTTCTTATGGGTCAGAATAAGGGGGAGACTGATGAAAATCGTAAGTGCCTCTCCTTGGTGATCATGGACTTTGCAAGGAGGCAGATAAGTGGAGAAGTAATTACAACACAGCAAGGGAAATCATGAGAGGGGGAGTGTAATTCTTCATTTAGAAGCCAGGAATGGGGGGAGGGAACAGCAGCTTGGCGCACGGCAGGAACAAATCATTTAGTTATGGCTAGATCGTCAAGTTGGAGGGTGGGCTGCCATGTATTTGGTAAAGCCAAGAGGTTAAGGTCAAACTCTGTAGAGAAATAGGGATCATAGGAAACCTGTATCTGCTTCTTTAGGCCAGCAGGAGTCAATAGTGGGTTTTAATCACTGATGTGCTACGAGCAACTTTGTTTTTTGACAGCATCACTTTCATTCCTGTGCCTGGGAAATAGATGGAGAGGAGAAGATAGATGGTGGATTGGAGGCTAGTTAGAATGCCTCTTTGAGAAGGGTAATGGAGAGGAAGGGTTGAGTACCCAGACCTCAGAATACACTGTGGATGCTTCAGAGACAGGGGCTTATATGGATGCTTTACGGAGAGAGAATCAAAGGTGATACCTGGCTGTGAATAGGTCAGATTCATCCTCTGATGCAGGGTATTTAGCTGTATGGGGTCAGGAAATAGATTCAAGTTTATAGGGATTCAGAGTATGAGTGATTATGAGATGCTGCACTAGGGTGCCTGGGAGACCATTAGAATGCAAAGCATGGAGGGGAGGTGGGGATATTAAAGCTTGTAGAATTGAATCCTGGTAGCAGATAGGTACTTGTGCAGCAGGAAGAGTCTTGGGGTCGATCCAACACTGAACTGTAGATAGGGTATCCTATCCTGGATTACTTGTGTACTTGTTAACAGCAAGCTCAAGTGTCCAGAAGTATTAGTGAGTAACTATTCCTTTGGTGTTGGATGGGGGGCTTTTTGCATGGGTATAAATTCCTGGAAAATACCATTGTGGGGAAGTGAGCTTTATTTTATGACATGGATTAAGCAGGGGCCCATGGACAGGCTTCCAGGAGTAGAAGATGCTCATGAATTGGGTGGAACTGGAGCTGTGAACCTTTTAGATAGATACGCCCTATCTACTGCATTGATTCAGCCACTCAGAGCATAAATTTGGATGGTGGTGCCTATGCCAGGGGATCTCTAGTTAGTTTGCTGTCTATCTGCTGACTTGTGTGACTGGCGCTTTCCCAAGTCAGCTTGGGTTTTGAAATGTCCTCCCCAGAAGCTTGTGTGTTGAACAGTTGATCATGAGTTAATGGCACTAGTTTGAGATGTTCTGAAAGTCTGGGAGTTGGGCGGGGCTGCAGGAAGCAAGTTATTGGGGGTGGGTTCTTGGGTTAGGGGTGATTTATTTTGTACTTGATCACATCCTGTCTCTGCTTCCTGGCTGCTATGAATTGAATAACTCTGCTTTATATGCTCCTGTTGTCACAATGTTCCAGCCCCTCAATAGGTCCAAATGAGCAAATCCAATTCACCAGGACTAGCCCGATGAACTGTGAGCCTGGATCAAGCCCCTTAAGTGTTTATTGCCAGGTATTTTGGGCAGAGCAATGCTGAAATGAGGTAGTAAGGATCCCACAGGCATCATGATCACCCAGATCATTCTTGGGACTATAGGTCCTTTTCTATCTGCCTCTCCATCCTTCTTCATATGTGGACAAATGACCCTTTTTATCCTCCCCTTGTATCCGATGGCTGGAATGTGTCCATGGAGATCTCTAGAAGTAAACAGACCACTGCCCTAAGAGTCTTCAAGGGGGTCTTGTTTACTATTCCCCCTTTTTGGTGTGTTTAGCTTCAAGCCTGCATATTCTCTGCAGAGGATGATTGACATAGCTGGCCTGTTGCTGCTGTCCCAAGTCTGCTGGCAGAGCTAGGCCTTAACTTGGGAATGTAAACTTGGTTATTGGAATTACTAACATTCCTAGAATGAGTCTGATTGGCCCATGGGATAGGCAATGCCAGTGATGGCCACTTGGTTTAGTTTGAGAGTCTGGATATACTAGCATAGGATGTTTGTGTGACCAGCCTCCAGTGGAAATTTTGCTCATAAGTTTCTAATGAGCTTCATTGGTAGATAGCCCATTGCATGTGGCCAGAGCTCCATGTTGGCAGATTCAGCCAGCTTGTGTGATTCCCTAAAGACTTTGTGTATGTGTACCCATTCTCCATTCTTGAGTCCATGTAGCTCTTCCCTGTGCAGATTTGTCTCTTTGTCTTTTTCTGGGTTGCATCATTGCCCGGGGACATCCTGGTCTGCACTGAGCCAGGTAAATAGGGCCCAAGACACTCCCCGACCTGCATTATATTCCTCCCTATTCTCAGCCTCAAAGGCAGGCCCTGTGCTGTAGTGTTCCTTGCAGTCGGATTTCTCAGATTGTCCCAGTTGTCTTTCCTTTCTCCACTCCCCTACGTCAAGTCAAGCTCCTACCTCGGTTCCTCTGTGAGTCTTTTTGGGCACAGTCACTGACTTAGTCTCCCCACCTATCTCCCTTCGCCACTGATGCCATCGACTGTGTAGTCTCTTTTTTTCTCCCAGACAACCCATTCTTCATCTGGTGTCAGGACACAGAGAACTTTAGCAGCACTTTTGGCTTGTGGAGCAGGGTGGAAGGCTCAATGGGGACCTTTGCAAGCAGCAAGCATCTCATCTTGTCCTGCTCTGGGAAGCTCACCTGAATCTCTGTCTCTGAGCAAAGCCCCTCTGCCAAGGAAGCTGGACTAAACGACTCCCTTGACTCTACCTCATCGACACCTAGCACTTTCCCAAGACAGGCTTCCCCAGATCTCGTCTCCGAGACCTAGATCAAGCCAGTTTTTGCCATCTGTATCCAGGTTAGCATGTCTTGGATTGCCTGCCTATAATTTCCACAACAGCCCCTGCAACCTTGCTTTGTAAGTGTTACTGTTTCCACCTGTGTAAAACTCTGTCACATCTGTTCAGTGCTCGCATGTTGGGCCTGGCATTTGGCAGGGCTTGGTAAGTTTTTGTTGAATGAATAAGTGAATGCATGAATGTACAAGTGTTAGATTTTATTCAAGTGCCGAGTTAGCAGTCCTGTGAGCCCTTTAGGCAGATAAAGAGCCAGGGCTGAGGTTTAGAGGCAGTGAGCTGTTGAATTTATATTAGGTCAGTTTGCTGAAGACTCATGAAAGTGGAAAGGAAAGAGAAAGAGAGAAAAAGAGAGAGCAAGTAGAAATGGGTACCTCCTGCCCTTGTGCCAAGTTTCAGAAGAGCAACTGGGGGGGATTGTCGAAAACCGGTCACAGTGGGAAGGACAGAGGCTCCCAAATCTGCCACGCCCATCAGGACCTCTCCTGATGGGGCCAAGAGGAGGGCAGGGTCTCCTGGAAGATGCTCCTGATGGGATGCCAGGTAGGCTTTTAGTTCTTGGACAAATGTTCTTCCTGGTGGGTGCCCTCAGGGAGGTCACATTAGCAGCTGTGGCCAGACCTTAAAGCCCTATGGCCAGGCATTACACCTGGCACACCCTCAAAACGCTTCAGCAGCCCATCATGTGGCATTGAGAGCATGAAAGGTACTCAACACAAGTCACCAAGGACATACTCATGGCACGAATGCTAATTATTTAATGTAGGTGGGTTGACTGGCACAGTTTCTGCCATATGGTTGCTGTTCAACAAACTGTAGCTACAGTTTTTTCGATTTACCTTGAATGTAAAATGTGGTGGAGTGGGAGGGATGTTGCCTTTTATAGATGGCAGGCAGCGTGATTCTCCAAGTCAAGATGGGACCACATATATTCATGCTCATCTTTTACCAGACAGGACTATTTTCCTAGCAGAGACATGTGGGGGCTCATTTTCCTTTGAAGAGAGGGACATTTAGTATGGGGCTAGGCCCCAGCTAATTGTAAAGAGGGCTTGGAAGACACATGCTTGCTGGCTAGAGGGCAATGCAGTGCTCTGTGCCCCCAACCACTGTTTCCCTATTTGCTGGCTCATAGCCTTTGCCTTCCTTGAAGTCTCCTGTGCACATCTGTCATTTTTATTTGAGCATTTGAGTCCTTTCAGAACTTTGGGCCCGGTTCACTACTACAAGGTCTTCTCATGCGACACCAGGCGCTTGAACATGCCTGGGGCACAGGCACAGTCATTTCCTTCACATCTTCTTAGAGAGTTTTGCATTGCTCCTGACAATCCCATAGGCGGGTGAGGGGGTGCAGAGTGCAGACTCAAAACTGCGTGTTTGAAGAGCTCCGGACTGAGTCTTGTGTGTTCCAAATGGATGGCATTTTGTGCCATTGTGACCTTGAGGAAAGCCACTCGGGTGCCTTCCACCTCCAGAGCAAGGGTTCCCGAACTCCACCCAGTGGGTTATGGCACTGGAAGCCAGTCTCTTCATCATTTGCCTTTTGTGAATCCTGCTTCAAGATGTTGTCTTGGGGGCTTGAAAGCTCCTGTGTGTTTTATAAAGTATTTGTGCAACTTGATGACTTTCTAAATTGGCAGTGTGGTAAGTTATAAAGATGGACATTCATTCTTCCCTGTCCCCTCGACTGTGCCCCACAGTGCAGCATCCCACGTCCTTCCATCAAGAGATGAAGTCTCTTTGTCTGCTTTTGAAACTGTGCTTGGATTTCTGTGACTTGTTTTGGCCAAAGAGACAGTGCCAAACGGGACACAAAGTACTTGGGCACTGGCCTTAACTCTTCTTGGAGTCTGCTGCTATTTCTGTGTAGAATTTTGGATTAGCTAGTTGCCAATCACACACAGATGAAACAGCAAGGTGTTCACTATTCCATACCTGGTAACCAGGCACTCTAGGTTAGAGCCATCCATTTGAGCAGCAGTTGATCACCAGTGTATGATTGAGCCTGGCAGAGATCAGCGGAAGAACCGCCCTGCTGAGCCCAGCTCAAGAGATGACCTACAGAGTCATAAGCAAACACTTGATGGTTTTATGAAGCCTCTAAATGTTGGGAGGCAGTTTGTTACACAGCAAAGCTAACTGATATAATGGAGCAAAAATCTAGTGAATACACACACACATACACACACTTAACCAAAGATATTTAAAAAGTAAATTACAAATAGATTTGCTATAAGATTTCTTAAAAAAAAAACCTTTTCTCCGTCACATACTCGTTTGTAGTGTGTCGGGCAGCACACCTGTTTGCCCAAACAGCTTTGCTTGCACTTGTTCATTGCAGTGAGTCGTTGGTCTGGTTCAAGGGCTCTGACTTCGGCTATATCATCAACGTCGGACCTTCACGGAGACTCCTCTAGGGTATCCTGCTGTTGCCCTGAGTCATGGAGATCCTGCTACTAGGGCTCCAAAGAACCGGACTCTTTGAATGCTCCAGCAGATGACAGCAGGTGTAGATGTTGGGGTGGGCCAACTCAGAGCCTTGGGTCTGAGCCTGGGTGGTAGCTGAGTTGTCCAGCTCCTCTCCTCCCTCATGGTGAGGGCCAGGCTCTTAGACGTCATGGCTTAGCATGACTTTAGGTGTCAGCCCATATCATGGGCATCCACAGGGCTTTTGGTGGTAACACAAGCCACAAGCATCAACATAGATGGTAGGGCCACGGACTCAGACATGACCCTTGGCAGACATGGCCCAGATAGCACCATGGCTTCGCAGTCAGCCTGTTCCTCACCCTCGTTCTTTCTCCAATTCTGCCTTTCCCCACAGCACACAAACCTCTCTGCTGTCTCTTTTTCTCCCATATCTCCGTTACATACTTGCTCATCATAGTGGCACTTACCTGCCTGCAACAGGAGGCAATGGGTTGGCCTCTCTGGCCTGGAATTCTTGTTACCTTTACCTTTGCCTCCCAAGTTTGGGATAAAGACACATACCACCACTTACAGCTTCAAGTTAACTTTTTATCAGTGACTGGGAGCTGGCTTCCAGCGTCTCATCCTGGTATTTCCCTTAGAATTTTCCTGAACACATGGCTTCTTGAATGTGGATTTCCAAGTTTCCCCGGAGTCTTTGGTCTGAGTGTGAATCTGAATATGTGCACTCACCAGACGTTGGATTAGTCGGATCCGAGAATTCATGATCCAGGAAGTGAGAAATTTAACCGCAGCGTTATCCTGAGCACAGTGCTGCTCGTTGGGAGTAATTGACTGAAAACTATAAACTGCTTGGATTCAGCATTGTAGAAGATAATTTCACACACAGTGGCTCCATGAGGGTTTTAAGGCTCAAAAAAGTAAACTGGATTAAGAAACTCTTGTGAATAGGAAACCCTGAATGTAGTGCTAATAAGCGCACATGTGGATGACGCTGAGGAATGGCAGACTCAGGACAAGCAGACAGAGTGAAGTGGGCTGAGCTCCAGGCAAGCTGTAATTTGTAGAGCCAGGACACCCATTCCACTGCATTGACTGATACTGTGTGTGTGTGTGTGTGTGTGTGTGTGTGTGTGTGTGCGCGCGCGCACGTGTGCGCACGCGCACTCACGGTGTGTGATGTGCATGTAAGTGTGGGTGCACTTGCAGGGCATGTATGTAATGAGATGTTTATTGCATCTTTTCTCGTCCTTGCAAAGACTGGATACAGTGTAAAGGCACAGACTGGGCTGTACTGTGAAAGATCTTTATTTATGGGACAATATCTAAGATCTATAAATTGAAGAAATCTTGTCCAGTGAACTCTCATTGCCTAGAAAAAGGACAGACATTTATATGTGTGTAAACTTCTATGCATAAACACTGACAAAAGAAAACCAGGCAGTGGCCATAGTCACGGCAAGAGTGGGGGCTGGGGAGCCTGTCATCAGGGCTAGGAGAATGCTCATTGAATCCTCGTGTGTTTTGCTATCTGTTGCCAGAGTATCCTTATTAAAATGTTTTAAGTGGTATTGGTGTGTTTCCTGGTCACATTAAGATCTTTAAAGCTCTGCCTCATCCTCCCAAAGTGGCTTTAGGTGGCTTGTTGCCAGCGTTCCAGTTTTAGACGCTTGGAAATAGAGCCCCAAATTCCTACATGGCAGAGGATTGAGACCTTCACCCAGGGACACTTCCCTTCCTCCTGGAACGTGCAGTATCTGTCTTGGGAGTGTACTCCAACACTGCCATCCTGTTGTCATTGCGGGAGAGGTCACTGGCAAATTAGAACTGTCCAGTCGCTAGAATGGTGTGAACACAGAGTGGGCTGTTACCACGTGGGAAAACTTTTCAGCTTTAGGATCATTCACACCAAAAGTGGGCTTGAGGAGGATGAGCAGGGGACTGGGGCCCGGTGGGTGCTTTCTGAGTTACTTCACCACACAGAGACCCCATTCCCCAGGGCCTTCCACTCTCAGGGAGAAGCAAAAGCCTAGAGGTTGAGGAGTGTGAAGAAGCAGGGAGTGTGCAGGGCATCTGGGAGAGCCTCATGGTTGCGTGAGGAAAGACAGACACAGTAGGGATTGAAAAACGTTGAGTGGAGAGAAAGAGATGAGGAGAGAAGGCTGAGAGAGGTATGTGGGAACCAGACTGTCAACAAGCTCACAGGATCCACCTGAGTCCATTCGTGGCCTGCTTAGTAAAGCAAGGCTTCTTGTCTGTACCAGCACACGTGATTATTAGATTATGGGATTTATGTTGGTGGAAATTGTCATTTGAGTGAGATATATAGGGTGACTTTGTTACCACTCCACAGCAGAAGTCATTCTCAAGGTGGAATGAGGGACTTGGCTGAATATCAGACCCAAGCCCGTGTTTTTTTATAATAATTTTTAAATTAAATATTTTCATTTCTTTTACATATCAACCTCAGGTTCCCCTCCCTCTTGTACTCTCATTCCCCCCCCCACCTCCCATCTACCCCCCATCCACTCCTCCCCCGTTCAGAAAGGGGCAAAAGCCTATGTTTACAAATGATCAAGTTTGTGCCCAGACAGAGTGAGTGAGTAGCCTTCCCCAGGTCCTGCAGGAAAGAGCTAAGAGAACAAGTATGGGGTCTTCAGGTGTCTGCTCCCTCTGTTCTTGCTGGTTTGTGTGATCATGGCTCTGTGATCATCTACAAGTGTCTTATTGATGGAATCCTGGAATGTGGCAGCAGTACCAATGTCTGGATGTGGAGAGGAGGTGGTGTGGAGCTGTGGCTGGCTCCTGCTGATGGTGCAGCTGGGCTGGGCAAGGTAAGAGGTAGGCTTTGTTGGTCCCTGGCCTAGGTGGAGCAGGAGAAGATGCTGGTGCTCAAGAGGCAGGTGAGGGGACTCTAACTCCAGTCAGATGGTGGAGGACTCTTCCAGGCTAACGGGTCGTCACTGTAGATGACAACAACAATGGCTTGTCTATGGGAGAACCTCAGTGGGTCCAGTACTAATACTTTAGGTGTTCTTGGGATAAAGATGCATTTTGGGCCAGGCATTGGTGGCATATGCCTTTAATCCCAGCAGATCTCTGTGAGTTCGAGACCAGCCTGGTCCACAAGCTTTAGTTCTAGGACAGCCTCCAAAGCCACAGAGAAACCCTGTCTCGAAAAAAACAAAAAACAAAACAAAAAAAGATGCATTTTGGGGACTCCTGGTGTCAGAGGCTTTTCTAGACCCTAGACCTGTGCACTGTGCAGAGACCCACACCACACTCAATAGGGGCTAACCCCAGCTCACCACGAACCAGATCTGTTGTCAGACCTGTATCTCTGTGATGGACTTCAACAAAGCCTCAAAAGTATTGGTTCCTTGAGTTTATTGACAGCGTCATAAATTCAGAGAAATTACAGGACTCCGTGTCATGTAGGTGGTGAGGGACCTGGAAGAGGCCTTTTGCTTGCATGGTCTTTTGTACCCATCTCACCTGTGTGTGGGCTTCAGGGGTCCCTCTCTTGTAGCAGCCTGAGTTTAACATTCCAGGTCTACTGCTGGAGGTTGTAGCAGTGTGCATGTGCGAGCTTGTGAGGTACACATGTGTGTGGGGGCTGAGACAACTACAAGTGCTTGCCCGTGTGGAACTGCAAAGTAGCACGGGCCAGGGCCAGAGAATTACTCAGCCCTCTGCCCTCTTTGGAACTGGTCACTTTTGAGCCACATGCAGTTCAAAGCCTGTCAGGTCTTCATTTGTCCTTTTCTGGCAGGAGCCAACCAACTCCTCTGTGAACAGGAAATAGTGAATACTTTAGATTTGGAGTTTGTGTCTGTTGCAGTTACAAGTCTGAGCTTCTGGGGCTGAACCCAGCCACATGCAGTATGGGAATGAATGGGCGTGATTGTGTTCCAATAAAACTTTATTTACAAAGTACACAGAAGACCAGACCCCTGTGTCTGAGAAAGAAAACTGGGCTTTTAAGGGTTAGGAGAGCTCAGTCATGTCCTGACACTGCTTCTCACTTGCTGTGTCCTTGGAAGGAGATAGGACTGGATCTCGAAGGAGTGGTCAGGAGAGAGTTTTGGGTAACATCCTTGGGATTTTAAGTGAGATGGTTAGATAAAGCAATAGGAGTAGGAAGGGTCAGCTGACAGCTGAACTTGGTTCTAGAATTTGGTGCCAGCTATTATGCCAGACATAGGAGGGATGGGGCAGTACCATTTGAAAGGACAGCAGTGTACACTGTGGGCTGCTGAGGACCTAGGGGTAGCCTCAAAGAAACCTAGAGCCTTTGAATGAGGGCTGCAAAGTCTGCAGCTAGGGGGTGTCAGGAGCAGTTATGGATGCCGATGTTCACGTGGGCAGCCTCTTGAGGCCCAATCCTGTTAGTTAATCAACTTTGTTAATAGGACTGCGAGATCAAGCAGTGACAGCTAAGTCAAAGCAGAGAGTGTGGGCTCTCTCTCTCTCTCTCTCTCTCTCTCTCTCTCTCTTTCTGTCTGTCTCTCTCTCTCTCTGCACACATGCAAGCATGCATGTGCATAGCATGTCTAAATTGGGTGGGTGTGCCTTTACACCTTCATTAACTCACTGGAGGGAAGCAAAGCCCTTGGTACTACATTGAAATGGTATCCAAGGCTGTTGATACTGCAGGGTGTTTGATCACTTCAGGAATAGCATGTGCTTTGGAAAGGGAAGGATTAAGAAAGGGGAAGGAAATAGTGTAAAAACACACTCACCAATTATTTACTGAGCAACTGTTCTGCACCAGGCTTTCCTCCAGGTTCTAGGACACTGGATTGAAGTTAACTGCTCTGTATTTGTGGACTTCTGTGGAAATGATGTTATAATAGATCTTGGGAGGAGTGACAACAGAAAAGAAGCTAAATTTTAAGCCAGACATTGTAAGGGGAACCATAAAATCAGGAACTCTATGACTTCCTCTTAATTACTCGCACCAAGGCTAGGCCGCAGCTGCTTAGGTGAGCAACTGATGAGCAACTAATTTCTTCTGGGCTCTGAGAAGGAGAAAGCAACACCCCAACTATCTAGAATATTTGGGGCAGGAACTCAGCTCAATAGTAGAGTTTCCCACTTGGCTATTGATGATAATAATGATTCTGTAAAACTTCAACGAGTTTAAACATTTCTCTAGCAGAGAAATCTCTGTTCTTTACTTAGAAGGCTTTCTGAAATTTATTCCATGTGACTTTGCCTTTTGAGACAAAAGGAGAGAGTAAATGAAATTCAGATGCCTCAAGGTCAGAATCAGGACCTCCCACCCCCAACGCAGGCACTCACACATACATGTGCACACACACTGTCATAGTGTTTCCTTAGGGGCTGTCTGGTATCTTTGCCCTTGTTCTCTGTGGCCTGTGATTATTGTGCCTTTTCAGATCTTGTATTTGCTTTGAATAGTCTTCATGTTTCCTTCCTAGCCAGCAGCATTCCTCTCTGTGACAATCCCTTTCTATTAGTTTTTATTTTATTTGTTTGTTTACATTAAGAGTTTTATGTTCTTGAAAATGATCTGAGAACTGCAGTCTGGAAGAAGAAGTCATTTCCTATAGTTCGACCACACGGAGACACTTAATGTGAATATTTGGATTCATATCTTCTCTGAGTAGCTCTCTGAGACTCTTTTCTATCAAAATGGGGTCATGGTGTACACATTGTATGGTCTGTTCATTTTTCCACATAATGTCATGAGCATCTGTTAAAAGTGTGCTTCTACACAGTTCCTTTATGCATGTGCATATGTTTTGTAAAACCTTTGTTTCAGAAGTGTTGAGACATATATTAAAGCATAGAGAAGTGAATAATGCCAGCCGTGTACTTAATACTCAGCATCAACAATTGCCAATATTGTGCCATTCCAGCTGCCTCTTATTCCTCCATTGTGTTTTCTGTGGCATTTAAAAACTAAAATCCCAGATGTAACATCACTTTGCTTACAAATACTTCAGCAAATATTTCTCTCACAGTGATTTTCAACCAGGGGCAATCTCCATTCTACGCCCACCCCAAGGGACATTGGCAACATCTGGGGATATTCTGGTTCTCACAGCTGGGAGATGAAGATGACGGTGGGTGCTACTGGCATCTGGCAGTAAAGAGTAGGGATGCTGATACATCTTGAAATGCACAAGCTGTCCGCTTTTAGCAAAAATTATCTGGCCCCAAGTGTCAGCAACTTGTGTGTTAAGAAACCTGAGTGCAACAGGGCCAGGACCTCAAAAGGCATAAACACAGTCCTGCTATCACAGGAAACAAAACAGGCAATTCTGTATCACCAAGGTTTTTTTTAACATCTCAGTTATTTACTTGTTTATTTTCTTATTTTCCTTTTAATTGGCCTACTTTTACATAGTTACACAGTGGGATAATTTAATCCATGTATACAATACACAAAGATCAAATTGTGGTAATTAACAATTCATCTCAGTATTTCTTTGTGTTAGGAGCCTTCTCTCTTTAAGTTCTTTATAAAAACATAATAGGTTGTTATAATGTATAACTACTCTGTTGTCCTGTGAGAACCTAGAACATAGTCCTTGTGCCTAATTATATCATGTGGGGCTCTTAGCTAGCCTCCTACTCCTCTTCTCCTCCCCCTCTAGGCTCTGATTACTCTCTTCTTCTTCTTCTTCTTCTTCTTCTTCTTCTTCTTCTTCTTCTTCTTCTTCTTCTTCTTCTTCTTCTTCTTCTCCTCCTCCTCCTCCTCCTCCTCCTCCTCCTCCTCCTCCCCCTCCTCCTGCTCCTCCTCCTTCTTCTCTCCTCCTCCTCTTCCTCCTCCTCCTCCTCCTCCTTCTAATAACTACTCAAAAAAAAGCCAGATTGAGTCATTACTCAAGGCATTCTTTTCATTTCATTTGATCTGCCAAGACAACCCCTTTTTTCCTCAATAGAGTTTATTTGTTGGAGATACTTGGGCCATTTATTGTGTAGCGTTTCCCACACTGGATTTGGCTGGAAGCATCCTCCTGTCCCTCTGTTCCTGTACTTCCTGTGAATTAAAAGGTCAGACCAAGCAGGTGTTGGCAGTTTGATTTACTCGTTATAAATTCCCTAGTGACTTAATGTCTGGTGCATAGGTTTGTCTGGCGCAAGGGGACCACCTCACCATCATCTGAGAATTTGTAAGAAATGCTAATTCTTGTGCTCCAACACACGTGTATTGTGGTGGCTAGTGCTAATGACATTGCTCCTAGTTATTTCAGGAGGTGTTGCAAAACGGTGAGTTTCCTTTTCTTACCTTGATTCTGTATTTTATGGTTGTAACTTTTATATGAAGAAGAATTTTCCTTCCATCTTAAGTCCTGGCTGACTCTGAAATATGGTCTTTGTGGGGCTAAATGTTTGATTTATTTTCCCCTATTATTTTTCAGTTTTTATTGAGGCATAATTTACACATGATAAAATGCACAAATCTTAACTTACAGCTCAGTGAATTTTACATATCTCTACACCCATGCATCCACCATCCAGACCAGGGTATAAAACATTTCCAAAATCACTCTCCCACCTCCCTCTGGTTGATACCCATTCTCATGCTCCCTCCCCAGAGTACTCAGTAGTGTTTAAACTATTTATACTGTCTCTTTCTCCGCCACTTATTTCTAATGTAACCAAAATAGTCATTTATTTTATTCATGGTTTCTGAACTTGATTTCATATTAAGAATTGCATTATCCACTCCAAGAGGATAAAATACTTTCTTGCATTTATACATCCATATCTTTTAACATATATATCTTAAATCTTTGCTCCAAGTAGTCTAAATGATTAACTAATTATCATAACATCATTCATTGTTTGTTTCCTATAATCCTTTCTGATTTGAAATGACTCAATTTATATTAGATTTCTGTATAAACTTGCATCTATGCCTGAGTACTTCTCTTGTTACATTCCTTTTTTCCCCCTGTACTGCAATGATACAATGTTTTATTATTTGGCAGGACAAGTCACCCCAAATCCTTAAAGTAATTGTATTTTCACACTTGGCCCCTCACTGTTCTTGCTGAGTTCGTTCTTCCAGGTGACTTTTGGAGTTCTTTTGTCCTGGCTCATCAATTGGGATCTGTGATAGGGATTACCTCAGCAGTGCTACAAAATTGAATACCACAGAGCACCCAAGAACAACATATTCAGTGGATTCAGGAATTCCATTTTTGTCTTCTAGCAAACTCTGTGGCAATGAGAATGGTTTTTAAGATTTATTCTGAAATATTTTTCAGTTGTATTCTTCTGGAAGTATGGTTATCACTTTTGTTTATATAGCTACTCATGAAGTAAAAATTACTATACCAATTTTTGTGTTCTTTTTACCTCAACTCTTACTAAAATCTCTTATCTTTTAATGTTATCTTTTCAGTTTATTGTTTTTGAGACTTTCAAATATCTATAAATGCCATTTTATGATAACGTTTCCAGTATAATGAATTTACATTGTTTTTACCTAGTTGCATTGGCTAGCACCCTGAGTGCAAGGGTTATATTGGAGGCGAGCTTATTGTAAAGGCTCTCTGCAATGGGCTCTTCTGGAAAGCGTCTCACTTGAACACTGATATTCTGTGATATGACATGTTGTTTGGGCATGTCTCTGTGTTTTCATTAATTTTAAGCAAGAGTTATATTTTAATTTATCATTATTTCTTATTAACCCATATTAAGAAAATAATCATAACTAGAGACTTTTTGGCTATGTAATGAGTTAAACATGAAATGCCTATTTTTAATGTATTAATATGGTACTTATTTTAATTAGACATTTTTTACACTTTTTTATCATATATTTAAATTAGGAACAAGCTTGCTTCCTATGTCAGTCCCAGCTTCTTCTCCCTCCCCTCCATGCCCACTCCCTCCCTCCAGCCCCCCCCAGCCCCCTACCCAATCCCCACTCCATTCCCCAGGGAGGGCCCAGGCCCTCTCCAAAGTGTCCAAATTGAGAAAGCATCCCTCATTGTGGGATGGGTCCCCAAAGTCCAGGGATAAATATTGATCTACTACCCCAAAAACCCCATAGATTGCTTGAGTCTCCTCACTGACACCCACATTCCGAGGGTCTGGATCAGTCCCATGTTTGCCTCTCAGCCATCAGGCTGGGGTCCAAAATCTCCCCCCTTGTTCAGATCCGTTGTTTCTCTGGGATTCACCATCCCTGTCTTGACCCCTTTGCTCAAAAGTCCTCCCTAGACTTCTTTCTTGATAGTAACCTTATTAAGACATGATTATTGTTTTATTACATTATTTATTTATTTATTTTGTTTTATGAGACAGGGTTTCTCTGTATTGTTTTGGAGGCTGTCGGACCAGCCTGGCCTCGAACTCACAGAGATCTGCCTGCCTCTGCCTCCGGAGTGCTGGGATTAAAGGCGTGTGCCACCATCACCCAGCTTATTTTTATTTTTTTTAAGTTTCACTTCTCTATTGATTTTTTTGGGGAGATTCACATCATGCACCCCAATTCTGCTCACTTCCTTGTCCCGGTCCCCCATATCCTTCCCTCACCCCTACAACATCCTTCCCAAAAGAAAAAAATTATTACAATTATTTATGTGTATGGGGGTGACACATGACATGGTGTGCAGTATGACCCTGAGACACTAACTTGGCCCTTGATCATGGGTGTCTTAGGACCTCTGATGGTAGCAGGAGCATTGGACATCAGTACAGACCCTGGCTACAGTTGGATCCTACTGCAGCTGGGAGTTTGACCTGAAATCTGGGTCCTGCACTGCCACTAATGGTTACATAGAGGCCCAGGGTTAGTGCCCCAACCTGAGGCCTTTGTGGTGTCCAGTGACCACACCCTGGAACCATTCCCACATGAGTGACCATTCTCTCTACCCATAGCCAGGATGTCATCTGTGGCCAAAGGCCATGTCTGGGTCCATGGTCCAGCTGCAGGTGAGGTCTGTGTTGATGCTTGTAGCTGGTGGCACCTCAGGAGGCCTTAGGAATCATGGGAGATGAAAGCAGAGGGCCACACTGAGCCAAGTCCTGCCCTTCACTGCCCTGGAACAGTTGGCCTTGCCTCTCTCTGTCCATTACAGCAAGAGAGCTGGACCCTGCACTCAGGGGCCCCCACCTCTCACCACAGGTGAAGATGAACATGTCCTGAGGGCATGCATGTAGGAGAGTTGACTGCCTACTACTGCACCCGAGGCAGGTGGGTGGCCCCAGTGGCTTGATCTGCCCTGATTGGCTAACACCTAGGCCACAACTGGGGCTTGGGTTGACCCACCCTGATCTAGGTCCTTTTGGAGCTTGGACTGGTCCTGCAGAACGATACCCACAAGATCTCCAAGACACAGGACACCCCAGAAGAGCTCTGGTGAAGATCCAGTGAGGATGGTGTACCAATGACCAGTCAAGCTGATGGGACAAAGGGGTATACTGTATGACACGCCGAAGCCTCCAGTGCTATCAGGATGGATGAAGAGGTCTATAGAGAGGCAGGAGAGAAGGAGAAGCAGAGATTTTACTGTTTCGGGTGTGTTTTTTTTTAAATTATGTTTTGCTCGCTTTGTTTTGTTTTCTTTTATGGGGGATGCATCAGGGATGAGGGGGAAACATGGGGCCACTGGGAGGCAGGCAGAGTTGGTATGTATGATGTGAAGTCCCCAAAGGTTTAATAAAGAACAACAAACACTCTGGCTCCAGAAGAAGAAGAAGGAGGTCAGGCTGTGACGCCTGGCGGCAGGCACCTTTGCCTGCTGAGTCGTCTCACCGCCCCATTAGACTGATTTCAGATCTTTGCCTCCCCTGCTCTTCACCAAATCCCACTGCCAGTTTTGCGGTGGCTTTGTTTTTTACATGGAGATTTTGATAAAGATAAGAATTTGAACATTTTGATGTAAATATAATTCAGATGTGAAAATTTGTAAAAGATGAAAGCCAAAAGTTACCTAAATAAACCACCTTTTGGACTAGCAAGTCTGAGTATTCGTTTGAGGGATTGTTGTTTAAGAAGAAGGGTATTTTTATTTTCAATAGAATGTGCCTTGAAAGAGCCTAAGTTTATTTTAAGGGAAATTCCACTTTGTTTCCTGTCATGTTGGTTTTCTATAGTCATTGTGGAACTACTTCAGCCAAACTTGGAGATTTCAAAAGTGGGAAGAGTATAGACCATTTTACAGGAGTAAAATGTCCTACCCAGAGCACACTGGGGAAGTGGTACTTCCTGAAACTACGCAGCACGGAGACAACTTGAGGTGTCGCTCCCAGTTTCGGCATGAATGAGGTTGCATCTTGTCCCAGGAAGACTCCTGGACTTCTGCTATGTTCCTGGTGAATCCACATCAGGGCTCAGCACAGACGTTGGGAAAGGAACCTGAAGGCTGTGGAGTGTGTTGTGGACGGGTTGTGAGTACATGAAACACCTCCCTGGGATGTCTAGGACACTTCTCAGGGCCCGGTGGTGCAGCCACTGGAAGAGACAAGGTGGTGTTACTGAACTGCCGTGAACGTTTTCACATGTGTCCTGACAGGGCTTGTGGCAGCAGAGAGTAGTAGCTGGAGAACCTGCTGTATTTGTAGCCAAGTGCTTATCCTGCTGACCACACCAATGACTGCCAACTTGCCCTTACTTTAGTTCAGTTGGTTTGGGGACTTTTCTCCATAAGAAAGAAACAGTTCCTTTTGGTGTCATATCTTTCATATCTTTGTTGTTTATTATAAATTATAAGTTAAAACATTCTTGTCTTTCACTCATCCCTCCTGTTAAGTTTCATGAAAGTCCTGTTTTCCCTGATTCTTGTAAGCTCAACAGGTAGGTTTTGCAGCATTCTTCCAGATCTGTGTTCAAAGGTGCACACCCAAGCCTTTTAATGCTGTGTTACTTTTCATTTCACAGCATCAGAAAATCAGTCCTGTGTTTGATCTTTACCTTTACACTTCAAGATACGATCTGTTCAGAACCAGTGTGTGTAGTAAGAAAGGAGTCAGTCCATTGTCTCTGTGTGTGATAGGTGAATGTCCCCACCCTGGGTTCTGTGTCTGTTACTAAGATCTGTAGGTTTGACTGTTAGGCAGTTAGCATTTTATTTCTGGTTTGATCTGATGTGCTTTGTTTTGGATGGGGGATGGGGAGAAAGTGACAGGCATCATTATTGTTTGTCCTTCCTCTGTGTCCATCTAGTTTTCTTCAGTTAACCCTTTCTGCCCCAGTGCAGTATCACCCTTAAGTCTTTGATGACTGTGCTTTAGGAGCACAGAGGAACTCCAATCCATGTTTTTTCTTATACCCATAAAGGAATATTAATGGGCATCCAGCATATGTTTCACAGCCTGCCATTCTTATGCCCTTGACCTGCATGAACTGTCTTTGTTTCATAGACCAACTTAGAGCTTTGTCCTCATTCATTCCTTTTTCTTCCCCAGGTCCCTGTATCTCTTGATGTTCTCCTGGTTCTGTAGTCCTATATCCCTTAGCTGTCTGGTGTGGGTTAGACAAGGTAGGACGAGTGTATGTATGTGTGTGTGTGTGTGTGTGTGTGTGTGTGTGTGTGTGTGTGTGTGTGTAAGAGAAGCTGGGCTGCTGCAGGGAGCTTTCTGGGTGGCATCAGGGAAAAGGGAGGTAGCTGGCAAAGAGACACCTGCCCATCACTTTTCCTAGCAGAGCAAGAGATGATGGGGATATCCAGACACAGGCACACTCCCTGACCTGGAGCAGGGATGATGGGGATATCCAGACACAGACACACTATCTGACCTGGAGAAGGCAAGCTAGAGCAAGCTGGCTCCACTGGGTAGGCCTTGAATACCATGTGTGTGGATGTGTAGTTGGATACTGGACTGCATGCCCTAGTAATTAGGTGCCCCTTTGTAGGGCACACTATGGACAACACGTCACAGTGTAGCCCTGGTGTCAGGGTTCAGACCTGTGCTGCCTTCTTCATACATACCGTGAGCATCACAGTTTCTTGAAAATGCTGGAGAGACCTTTCTTTCTTCCTTCCTTTCTTCCTTCCTTCCTTCCTTTCTTTCTTTCTTTCTTTCTTTCTTTCTTTCTTTCTTTCTTTCTTTCTTCCTTCCTTCCCTCCTTCCCTCTCTCCTTCCTTCTTTCTTGTTGCTTTCTCTAGCATCCACACACTTCCCCTCTACTAGTGTCAGGACCTAAGAGCCTAGCAGGTTCAGTCTCTCAATTAGGTATAGGGCTAGTCAGGAGTGAGTAAAACCACCAGGAACCTTAAAGAAGACTCTCATGGAGGTAGATTTGTGCGGCAGATGGTCAGATGCTAAACACACACACAGATGCACATGCACATTTATGTATATGTCTACAGAAACATACAGGATTCAAATATCCATGAATTTAAGATTGTGGTGAAAGGGAACTTACCTTGATGTATATGTAGTTCTAAAAGGAATGGGGGCCACTGACTTAGACTTGTAACTCAGAGATCCGTGGGAAGAAGAGACAAATGAAGCTCTTAGCCCCAGTGAGGTCTGACTTGCCCTGTGGGCTTACAGCTGACGGCCTGTGATCTGATGTGCAGCTTCCTTCAAATGTGCTGGAGGCCACTGAATAGCACAGCTTGTACCTGCAGATCTCGGGTGGAGTGGTTAAAACTGGGAAGCCTGATGTTGCCCTCCTTCCCTTCATTAGATGGCTCTCTTAGCTGGGGTTGTTTTCTGGTTCCTTATTCAGGGGAAGTACTGTTCTGTCTTGTGTGACCTACTATTTTGGGGGTTCCCATAATAGTTATGCTAGGTCAGACAGAATGAATAGTTTGATGATACCAAGTTTGTCAAGAGCAACAAATATACTGATTTCTTCTGGGGCGGTGAACCTCTCAGAACTCAGCATGTATATTCTGAGATCCATAGACAACAGTAGATACAGGAAAAGACAGTGTAAGTTAGTCAACAATTGGCCATTCTTTAATTTTTTCTTATTAAAAGTTCTCTGACCTTTTTGAGACTATTTGTATTTCCTTGTGATTGCCTATAAATATGTTCAGTTGCAGGCTCAGAGGAGGGCCTTGGGCTGTCTTCATCTACCTCTGGCATGTTGATCTGATAAAGACATATAGAGGACTCTCAGTTTGCTAAGAGTCAGAAACTCAGATTTTTCCAAAACTGTCGGCATGCCAGAGCTCAGAGTATCCAGATTTGTAACCATGGGGAAGGTAGAGGTTTGCTATGGGGAAGGTGAAGGCATGCAATGGGTTAGGTGGAGGTGTGTCATGGGGAAGGGGGAGGTGTGTCATGGGGGAGGGGGGAGGTATGCCATGGGTTAGGGGGAGGTGTGCCAAGACTGGTCAGGCACTAGCTATCAGAAACTGCAAGGTTCCAGGTGCTATTACACAGGCTTTCCCCCTCCAAGTATGAATGTCTCTTTGGAATCCCCGACTGGAAAGGTTGTCATCACAATCTTCAGGCTGGCTCTTCAACCTCCCTGTGGGTCATGTGTGGCCAAAAGAAGTCACTTCCACCCCAGGCTTTGCTGTAGAGTAGTGGTCTGGGCTCTTCCCCTGATGATCATAGCCACAGTCACAGGCTAGCTACTTTGCTGCTGTGATACATGTCATGGCCAAAATGTGGAGAGGAAAGGGTCTATTGACTTACATTTCCTGTCACATCACTGAGGGAAGTCAGGGCAAGGCAGGAATCAAGCAGGGACCTAGATGTGGGAACTATGGAGGAAATCTTGCTTCCCATGACTTCCTTATCATCCTGCTTTGTTGTACAACTCAGAACCACCTTCCCAGAGGTGGCCCCACCCGCAGTGGGCTGAGATACTTATTAATCAAGAAAATGCCTCCACAGATTTGTTTACAAGCCAATGTGATAGAGAGGCATTTTCTCAAATGAGGTTCCCTTTCCAGATAGTCTATCTTGTGTCAAATTAACAAAAAAATGAGCCTACACAGATGCTCAAACTTCCTGTTAGCTTGGAAAGATGCAACAAAGATGAGAGCGCTTAAACTATCATTAACTAACATAATATTTATAGGTTGTAATATTTATAACAATTTAATGAATTTCTATAAACTTAAAGTAACTATAAATTATTAAGTAATCTATGTTATTTAAATATTGAAACACAAAATTTTGTATAATGAGGCTACTCTCTCTGATCATCTACAACCCTTGCTCAGTGTCTCAATAGGATAAGGAACATCTGGTAGCAGAAACAGAAGTAGCAAGAGGGGTGTGGATACACCCCCTCAGTGGTGCTCCTTGGTAACAAGAAGCATGTATAGCACCCTTCCTTGGAGCCTGGCTCCCAGAATCATCTTTACTGACAGTTGCTCTGAACAACCAGATTGTTGGTTGTTCATGGTTCTACATGTCCAATTCTTTCTAGATTTTTCTTTGTATTTCTTTTGTTCCATTGATGTGGGGAATAGAGAAATATCTGTAGAGCAAAAATCACTTATGGTTGTGAGCTAATTCTCTCCCCTTTGCATCACTCCTCATCCGTAGGTGGGGGAAATTGCAATCAAAAGAGGTTAATCAGTAATCAGAGCCAAGGTGCATCCCTTCTCTACCATACCTGTTACATTAATAAAAGCCAGCAAAGCCTGAAGGCCCATCTTTCCTCAACAGCTCCTTGGTCACTATCCTAGCTAGTTATATGTTGACTCAATATGAGTTAGAGTCATCAGAGAGGAAGTAGTCTCAATTGAGAAGATGCCTCCTAAGATCAGGCTGCAGGCAAGCCTATAGGGCATTTTCTTAATTAGTCATTGATGTGGGAGGGCCCACCCCTGGGATGTGGTCCTGGGTCCTATAAGGAAACTGGCTGAACATATCATGGGAAGCAAGCCTGTAATGCGAGTTCTTAACTGGTCTAGATAATAAATACTGGAGTCAAATATAGAGGGAAATACTGAGAGATCATAGAGAAGGAGCAAGCCACAACACACCTTACCTCCTAAGTGTCTCAGCAGTGAAGAGAGCGATTTCCTGTTTGTTCCTGCTTATATCCTGTTTCTTTCCAGCTTTGACACGTCCCGTCTCTCTGTACAGACATTCAGACTTCTATGGTTAGCTAGTGGCAAGCTGCATTCTCTGACCCCCAGATAGGCTTTATTTGTGCAAGAAAGATATCACCACACAAGCCAATAATGGAGTCTGCATCAATTCCTGCCTCCATGTTCCTGCCCTGCTTGAGTTCCTGACCTCACTGCTTTTGATGATGAACTGTTAGATGGAACTGTGAGTGAAATAAACCCCTTTCTTTGAAAGTTGCTTTTTGTCATAGTGTTTCATTACAGCAATAGCCACACTGACTAGGACAGCCACTGTGCTGGTTAGCCTACTGTCAACTTGTCACAACTAAAGTCTTCTGGGAGGAAGGAACATTAAATTGGGGAAATGCCTCCATCAGATTGGCCTGTGGGTCACAATATGAAACATTCTCTTGATTAATGATTGATGTGGGAGGGTTCAGCCCACTGCAGGTGGTGTCATCCCATGGGCAGGTCATACTGGAATATATAAGAAAGCAGTCTAAGCAAGCCCTGGAGAGTAAGTGTATAAGAAACACTCTTATTGGCTTCTGTTTCAGTTCCTTCCATGACTTCCTCCAGTGATGAATTGTGATGGGAAAATGTAAGGCCAAACCCTTCCCCCCCATGTGACTTTTGGACATGGTGCTTATCACAGCAATGGAAAGCAAACCAGGATTTGGTCCTTTTTTTTTTTTTTTTTTTGCATGTAAAATCTTCCACTGCGCTGAAGATTCCAGGAAGGATTCAGTAGTCCAGGGTGCATGTTCATTTGCAATACAACCAGACTTCCTGTCTCTGTCCATTCCCCTTCTCAGAGCTGTGACCCCAACACCCAAGAGAGAAACTTTAGGCAGTGAAAAATTACTTTGGCTCAAGATTTCACAAGGTTCTGTTCATCCCACCAAACGAGAGTAAAGACTATCACCCAAAATCTTTGGTCAAATTAAGCAAGCTTTATTTTCTGTCAGGTGGGGCTAGCTCCCTAAAGTGGAGTTTGGGAAGACAACATTGAACATAGGAAAAGGTGGGGTTTATGTAGCTCCCCAAATTGTACAGCTAGGGAGTTACCAAGGGTTTTGGTTATGTAGGAACTTGACAGATCATCTCGAAATTATTTGGCAGAAGAGTTAATCTTATTAAGCCATAGGTTGGGGTATAGGGTGTGATGGAACATGTCAAATTCCACAATGGGTCAAGACCTGGTCAAATTCAAGTTTTACAGAAAACAGAAATGAACTTACTTTAACCTTGTAACAAAATCTGCTTTAATCTTAAACAAAGTGAGGCTGGTCCATAGGTTCAGTCTGGGTTCCTTGGACCAATGTACAGCATGACTCGGGAAGGGTGTGACAGAGGAGTTTCAATACCTCATGGAGATCGGGACACACAGAGGGGACACATAAAGAGCCCTGGCAAGACAAAACTCCCAGAGCCATGCTCACAGTAGCCTCCTTCCTCAGCTATGTCCCCTACCCTGCCTTTTGCCACCTCCAAGGGTTAATCCGCTCATTAGGTGAGAGCCCTCGTGATGTAATCATTTTAGGAGACCCCCTTTGCAGTCACCTCTAGAGGCGTGCTTGTTAGTCTCCTAGGCACTTTTTAATTCAACCAAGTTGGCAACGAAATTACCCATCACACTTTTCTTCAGACTAGGTCAGACTCTATCAGATTCTCAACTGCCTTCCTTTCAGCTTCACGAAACACACAATGAGGAGGTTCACAGTTCTTGGTTATTTAATTCCGTTTTTTGACAAACCTCCCAAATGCCTTTCACTTTTTAAATCAATTACTGCACTCAGAATGCCTCCCTAACCTATTTCATTAAACTACCATCTTTCCATGGCCTTCCCTTTCAACAACATAATTTGCCTTTAATAATTAATATAGAAGAATTCAAAATGTAATCACTGAGCTCACTTAGGGGCTCTTTAATCAATTAAGGACATGTGGCTTTGGGACAGAGGCCTCCCCCAGAGCTTCAGAATCCCCTTGCAACTTACTTGGAGAGGCCATATTTAGAATGTGTCTTTGTAGAGTGGCCTAGGCTTGGCAAGACAAAGAATGGCTTTCAAATGAGTAAGGATACACACGCACAATTGCTTGAAGGTTCTTTTACATGAAAATAATGCCAACATTTATGATACTGAAATTAAAATGGAAATTTGTCTAAGGCCTGGTCTGAGCATGACGATGGAGCTGGAGATGCTGTTGTCCAGCTGGGCTGGCCCTTTAACTTCAGGCTTGTCTTCTGAGTCAGAGTGTCCCTAACATGCTGGGGGTGGCAGTAGTGGTGGGAGGAGAGCTTATTAACAAGGCTTGGCCTATGGTTAGTGACAGGTAAGGTCCAAGTTGCCTCAGTCATTCATTTGCTACTCAGTGTGGGTGACAGATACAGTATGGAATTTGGTACCAGCAAGGTCTGAGTTCAAATCCCAGATATAACTTGGTCTCCACCTCCTGTCCCTCTCTCTGTCTCTGTCTCTCTCTGTCTCTCTGTCTCTCTCTCTGTGTATTTATTTATGTGTGCAGATATGGGGGCCAGAAATCCACTTTGAGTGTCATTCCTTGGAATCTATCCAACTTTTTTGTTTGTTTTTGAGACAGTGTCTCTTACTGACCCAGCATTTGCTGACTAGGTTAGCCTGGATGGCCAGTGAGTCCGAGGGATTTGTCTAGTTCTCTCTTCCTGGTGCTGGGATTTCAAGTTTATTTCACCATGCCCAGCTTTTTTGTGGGTATTGGAGATCGAACTTGAGTCCTCAAACATTCATGGCAAACATTTTATGAACCAGGCTGTTTTTCTAGCTCTGTGCCCTTATTTCTTTATTTGTAATATTAGGATAATCATTTGCTCATACATCCATTTCCTCTCATGACAGGACAGGGTCTTGGTAGCTATTTGGTGGAAAATGAATATGTAGATAATTGTCTGTTGTCCACATATGGTAGGACATCTCTTTGAGTTGGATCATGGTGCTTGCTTCATTTCCAGGTGATTTATCTTTGCAATTGCATTTTGTGTGAGCACTCATTAAGTCTAGTCTGAACACAGACTGACTGACGAGTAAACTGGGGTCCAGATGTGTGCCCATGGAAAGCTTGCCCAGGATTAATCTCTGG
This sequence comes from Mesocricetus auratus, assembly GCF_017639785.1. Classification (NCBI taxonomy): domain Eukaryota; kingdom Metazoa; phylum Chordata; class Mammalia; order Rodentia; family Cricetidae; genus Mesocricetus; species Mesocricetus auratus. The sequence continues at coordinate 8,912,800 of NW_024429209.1, read as the reverse complement.
CCTCTGTTATTTCTCAAAAGAGACAAAGCCAGTGTAGAGATGTTGCCAGATTGTTATGTGTGCGGAATCTAATTTATAGTTGACCAGGGTCTCTAGAGAATCACACATGTTTATATCATTACCAAAGAGTAATTGATTACAAAGCTCCATTGTGAAATTTACAATTATTGAATTACTCCATGTTCGCTCATAAATTTCAAATCTTTATTTCTAAAAGTCAATTGATATTCAGCCCAATAAATATTTAATTTAGATGTAATAATGGTGTTAGAGCAAAATTAAATTCTCATTTAGAAAATAAGAATGACCTGGAGAGAGCAGGGGAGAGGAGGTGGCCTGGCAGAATCGAGCAGGAAGTGGTTCTCTTTGTTTCTCTTCCCCTTATCGGGAGGGGACTTCTCAGATGGTCCTTTCTCCGACTCCATTTTCTCTTTGAAACTTCTATTTGTGGGAAGTAAGAGTCCTCTGTGCTTTTGCATTTTATTATCTGAACTGCTCAGTAGTCCTGGCTCTTAAAAGCTATCTGGAAAATTACAGCACACTGTTTTCTCCTTGCTTTGTAGATGGGGAACCTGAGGCTCACAGACCTGAAGTGACTCAATATAGGCAATGCTGCAGAGAGGAAGGCTAGCCCTCATCTATTGGTCCAATAGTAGGACCGCAGGGCCTGTTAATATTCATATACTAGATGGGGGTTATGAACCTCTACTTACAGGAAGCCTAAACACAACAGTGTTTTAAACAGCATGGGCATGACTACCTCTTCTTGTAGCAGTTGTCAAAAGGGAGGGAATTCACCTGGCCACCATGGGATTACAAAGTTGCAACAGTCTCAGCCTCCTTTCAGTTTGCTAATCTACTATTTAGAGTTTTCGACTGGGAACTTAACTTCGTTGCATGTGGAGGGAGAAGAAGAAAAAAGCCATAGAGAAGGCACATCCCTTCCGTGTAAAACTTTATTTGTTTATTATTTGTGTTTGTACACATGCACATTCTACAGTGTGTGTGTGGAGGTCAGAGAACAACCTTGGGGAATTGGTTCTCTTTCCTGTGGGCTCTGGGGACTCAATTCAGGTCAGCAGTCTTAATGGCAAGCACTTTTACCAGCTGAGCAATGTCACCACCCCTTCCCTTTCTTTTAGGAAGATTTCCTCTTTGCATCCGAGCAATGTATCTTATTGCTCAGAACTTAATTATGTGCGTATATCAAAATACAAGATTCATCAGAAAGCTATCTTGTTTGGGTAATAGTGTCTGGTTAAAAACTGGAATTTTTGTCTGTCAGTAAGGGAAAAACAGATTCAAGAGGATGATCAACAATTTCTGCTGCAACATGTATTCCAAAGGACATGGTATAAGGATTGTCACAAGCAAGGTCCTTGGTGTGTTTGCTTGAATACAGTCAGCCCAGGGTGATCTCCAGTGTGCATCTTGGGAAATGTGTTGCTTTTGCCTTATGTGGATTTACCTGTATCTCAATTAAAAAGAGGCTGGGGAGGGGAAAGTCGATTGTTGCCCGAACATTGTAGAAATTTCTGCCTAGAAGAGGTAATTTTGTCACCGCTCACTGGGCTCTTACCAGTGTTGGCCCATGCTAGCCTTTCAAGTGTCTAAGACATGTGGTGTCCTATGCCAGTGCGGAGGGCCAAGTGGAAATAGGAGTCACTCAACCATTGTTTGCCTGTTTGGTGTCTGCCAGACACAGAGCCAGGCAGTTCCTTCACATACAGAGACAAACAAGGCATGCTCTTCTCTTTGGGACAGTATCACTTAAAGTGTAGCCATTGAACTAGCATCAGGGACATTGTCACCTGGGAACTTATGAGAAATGTAAATTCTCTGCTCCTCTCTCTGTGTCTCAGATCAGGAACTGTGTTTTAATAAAAGGTCTGTGGAGGATTCTGAATCCTGTAGAAGTTATGAACTTACAATGATGAGAAATATCACAAAGTTTGGAGCCATCCCTGAGCTGGAGTTGAATTCTGACACCTCAGTGTCCTCATGTCATGAGAGTGACATGAGCTGACAGAATACTTAACACATGGTGCTCAGTGATTGTCTACTCTTTAATCTTTCTAAGCCTCACTGTGGATGATATCATTATTGGGAGGACCAAGAGACTTCACATTCTAGTGTTAGTATTGTGGTGGTTCAAATGAGCATGGTTTCTATTATGCTCAGATCATAAAGTCCCCCCCACACCATCAAGGAGTCCCAATCCACATGCAAAAGCAAAGAACCTTTATTCATATTTGAGCTTGGACCCTCCATATGTCCAATGTAGCAGTACAATTGAGCTCAGTTGGAGTAAGGTTTTATCATAGCAGAGGTTGGGGTGGAGGGTTTCTAAGGTCCAGGACCCCCAATTGACTGACATTTGTCTAGGGGTGTCTTGGTGAAAGGAGACAGGTGTGTTCTGACCTAAGGGACATCTAATGGTATCTATGATGCTTGGGATGTTAGGTATTTTCTTTGGAACATTAAATATTTCCCCTTGGATGCTGATTGACCCATTCCTGGATGGCGCCAGTTTGGTTTTTTTTTTTTTTCCTGGAATTGGGTGGTCCTTGCCAAAACACAGGCTTACTCCCTGGCTGGTTTTAGTAAGCCTGTCATGGCAGTTGTGTGGCTAAGTTGCCCTGGGCCACATAGTCCCCATAGGCATCAAGCATATGTTTGAGTGCTTGATTGCCAGGAAGTGACACTACTTGAGAGGGATTAGAAGGTATGTCTTTGTTGGAGTAGGTCTGGCCTTGCAGGAGGAAGAATGTCATTGGGAGTGGACTTTGTGGTTTCAAAAGCCCAGGCCAGTCCCAGCATCCCTCTACCTGCTACCTGTGGATCTGGATGTAGACCTCTCAACTACTTCTCAGTTAAGTCTGCCTGCATGTCACTGTGCTCTTCACCATGATGAAAATGAACTAAACCTCTGAAACTGTTAGCCAGTCCCAATTAAAATGCTTTCTTTTATAAGAATTGCTGTGGTCATGGTGTCTCTTCACAGCAGTAGAATACAACTAAGACAAGTATGCAATGGAAATTCAAAGACATTTAAGTCTCTCTCTCTCTCTCTCTCTCTCTCTCTCTCGTGTGTGTGTGTGTGTGTGTGTGTGTGTGCTTATGCATGCACGTGCTGCAGTGTGCGTGCCAGAGGACCTTGGGTATTGGTCCTGGCTTTCTACCTCCTTTAAGATAGACTATTTGTTTCTGTGTACACCATGCTAGTTGGCCTATAGGCTTCTGAGTATTCTCCTGTCTCTACTGTCCATTTCATTAGAAATGCTAGGATGACAGATGTGTATTGTGTAATGCATTCTGAATTTAGGGGATCCTCACTCATGTCCCCAGGCTTGTGCAGCAAATGCTGTACCCACTGAGCCACCTCCCCAGCCCACAAAGAGAAATTTAAATTTTTTCCAAAACATCTACCGTTTTTTTAATTCTTCCTGTTATTCCTTCCTGTCTTGCTAGAGATAATCAAGAATTGCCTTTAAAATGTAAAGTATGATGTTAAGAGTCTTAAAAAAGCATTTAGCAGAGAGGACATTCAGATGGATACTGTGCATATGCAAATGCACTGAATCTCATTAGTCACCAGGAAGTGAAAATTAAAGCTACAGTAAAATTACCCTGCAGTCCCCAGATTCATTAAATGATAAGGATAGGATGCCAAATGTTGGTGAAGACATGAGGCAGCTGAAATTCCATAAGCTGCAACTGGAACTATAAATTTAGCAGGCCTAATAAGCTAAGTCCATGTATCTTTTATGAAGAGCCCCCTATTGCCTTGATGTGTAGGTAAACAGATTGGTCAAGCAGGGTTTCTCACAGACACCTGCGTGACACTTGCAGCATTATTTGTAAGACTTGAAGCCCAGAAACTGCTCAAAAGCTCCCTGTAAAATGGTTAATTTGTGATTTACTCATGCAAAAGACACTATCTAGCCAAGATAATGAATGACTTCACGCAACAAAATGGGCTCTTTTCAGTCAACTTGTACGTGAGAAGCCAGACACAGGCGACAAAATGGTATATGGTCCTACAAACACATATTTTAAACCCAAGCTAAACAATCTTTGTTGTAGAAGTCAGGACGCTCATTATCTTGGGGATGGGTGTTGAATGAATATCCTTACAGTGATACTGGATATATATCTCTATCTATCTATCTATCTATCTATCTATCTATCTATCTATCTATCTATATATCTGTGTATATATATATGTATATAGTCATTGGAGATGATCATAGTGTATTTATGAAAAATTAGTAAGCAGTTTATGTTTTTATACTTTCTGCATGTATGTTGATACACATCAATACAACATTTTAGCATAAAAGCTTTCTTGAAGTAGCTATGCAATAACATCCAAAATGTTTATAGAAGAGTGGAAAGTGTGACTGAAGAAAGCCAGAGGATTGGCAGGAGCTAGGAGAATGTCAATCATTTACATGTATCTTTGACTCCCACTGCTGAACAGCCAAGTAAGACAAGGATCCTATATACAGAACCACACACACACACACACACACACACACACACACACACACACACCACGGTGTCTGTTTTCCATTATAGAAGTAAAACACCATTTTCAGGGCCACCGTTCCTTAATATCTATTCCTGGAAGTAGCAGGGAGGGATTGCCCCTGTATCATTGCTGGAAGCAAAGGGAAGTAAACCCTTTAGAGATGTGGTTTGTGATGCCATTGTGATGTCATTATTTTCTCACTAAGTCACTATGCATCTCTGATGCATCTTGAAAGCACAGTTACTCATCTTAGTTGAAAGATGAAGGTGTTAAATAAGGATGAGTTTTCTTGACTTATGCTGAGCCACCTGTGCCCAATATGGCTGTTATGGGAATACAAGCCTGGTTCTCCGGCTGCCTGGTGTTCTGACAATGCTATTTAGTCTGTGATGCCACCATTTTGTATGTGGAGGAAACACCATACTCATTGCTTCTGTGTCAGACACTGTGAAACTGCATGGGACTTGGCAGAAAGTTGCAAATGGTACTGCCATACTGTGCATAAGAGTAGAGACAAGGCTTTATTTCTCTGGTCAATAACCATGGAGGGGATAGACAATGGAACCAGGAACCGGGGTTCCTTTTCACCCGTCAGGGCTTATAATACAGGATAGATTCACACCCTAGTTCTTGGTAGCTGGCTCAGGTCATCCACAGAGCATCACTTCAACTTTCTAAAGGCTGATGGGGTGACCTGCAGTTAAAGAAGATGAAACAGTTGCTTTCAAAGTGCTCTCTTGGGCCGGGCGGTGGTGGTGCACACCTTTAATCCCAGCACTCGGGAGGCAGTGGCAGGTGGATCTCTGTAAGTTCGAGGCTAGGCTGGAACGACAGCCTCCAAAATAATACAGAGAAACCCTGTCTCGTAAAACCAAAAAAAGTGCTCTCTTGTAAGTGATTTATACACAAGGAGAAAGATATATAGTAGAATACTGGGAGAAAGATTAGAAAATAATTAAGGATAAAAATTCATTAAAAGATTTCTTTTAAAGGAATTAATCAGACAGGAAAAGTCAAATATGTATATTGAATGACGTTTGGCAAACATCAAAATTGCCTATCATTCCCAGGTCATAGGAACTTCAGTACTCATAAAGAATTACAGTTTCTTCCGTAGGTTTGTATACATTTAATATACCTGGTAAAGCAGGACCCTGATTTCAATACCATGTTGCTCCCAGGGTTTTAAAAAGCAACTTTATTTTCCACTATCATTGAAAATTTATATGGACATTATTTTATTTACTTTTACATGCTCTATGTATGTGGTATACATCTAGGTACATATCCATGTTCTTATGTGGGGGCATGTGTGTGTGTGTGCATGTACGCAAATGTGTGCAGGCATGTCTTATGTGGGGGCATGTGTGTGTGTGTGTGTGTGTGCATGTACGCAAATGTGTGCAGGCATGTGGAATCCCGACATTGATATTAGGTATCTTCTATGGCCATGCTTTTCTCTATTTATTGAGTCAGGGTCTCTCACTAAACCCAGAGCTTTGGGTCTGGCTGCTCCAGGTAGGCAGCTTGTTCTGGCGATCCCTTGTCTCTGCTTTGTAAGTGCTGAGATTAGAGATGGGTGCCATGTCTGTTCCATAGTGCTGGGATTACAGATGGGTGCCATGTCTGCCCAACTTTAACACGGATTCCAGGGATCAGAGCTCCTGTTTCTGGCCTGCATGGTAAGCACTCTATCCAATGATCATCTCCCTAGACCCCAAACATTAGTTTCAACAGTTGTTTCTAAATTTGTTCAACCTTACCTTTAATATTGGATGTTTAACTTGCTTCTGATGTTTCATAATATGGAATTCAATGAACATCATGCTTGAAAATTTGAATTCGTCACTAATGATTTCCTTAGACCCAAACTGGCATTTTCTGACATTTCATGAATGAAAATTGGCATTTTCATTTTTATAACCGTTGCAGCTTAGCATCCATTATGAAGTTTTAAAATGTCTGAGTCAGAATCCATACAGACTTGGTTGGATCCTGGCTCTACTTTTACCAGCTATGTGATCTTTGATGAATGATTATTCTCAGAAGGCCTCAGTATCACTATCTGTAAAATGGGAACCTAATTTTCCAGTTCATTGACTCTTAAAAGAGGATTAATTGATACTTTAACTGGTGAGGAAGTATCATTTAAACCTACCTTTGCCAAAGAATAAGGTAAATGCATATTCATCCTTTTAGATCAAGGATCAACAAAATATGACCCATGGGCCAAATCCACTTTGCCTCCTGCTGTTGTGAGTAAAATTTTATTGGAACACAGCCTTGTGCCTTTCTTGTGACAGCAGCAAGCTAAAAAATACTTATTTTATGGCCCTTTCAAGAAAAAAAAGTTTGCTGACTCCTGCTTCAGATCAACCATAAAATATTTATTTCTGAGCTCATGAGAGATAAATGCATTGTACTTCTAAAACCATATTTTTTTCTGTGATAGGAGATAGAACCAAGCTATGCATGACAGAACTGGCTCTGTCACATATGGATGCTACACAGTGTCATAAAAGAAGGAAGGCGCGACTCTCACATTTTGATTGGCATATTGGTCTTTCCAGATCTTCTTGGATAAAATCTGTTGGTTTCCCTTAAGTGGGAGGGAAACTCTGTGCTATCTTTATGTTAGAATAATGCCTGCCATCCTTCAGGTTGAGGCTTCATTGAGAATGTTTCAGAAGTATTTGTCATAAAAGTGCAAGACTGGCTTTCTGTTCTGTTTTTGGTTTTTTTTTTTTTTTTTTTTTTTTTGGTTTTTCGAGACAGGGTTTCTCTGTGTTGTTTTGGAGGCTGTCCTGGAACTTGCTCTGTAGACCAGGCTGGCCTCGAACTCACAGAGATCCGCCTGCCTCTGCCTCCCTAGTGCTGGGATTAAAGGTATGCACCACCAATGCCTGGCTGACTGGCTTTCTGTTCTTGCTAGTAAAGTAAACCTATTTTCCTATAATTGGTTTTGGGTAGGAATGCCTCTGACTTGGTTTATAGAATGGTCTATCACTTTGTCCCTTCGTTGTAAGGGTAGGGATGTAGGTAGGCTGACTCTTGTCTCTTCTCTCCACCCCTGCCCATATATGGATCATATTTCTTTAGTCTATGTTATACCAATGCTAATGCTTAAAAATTATGTTTTGAAGACTTACTTAGTTTTAAAATCATGTACATGTGTGTCAGTGCAGAATGGGGTGGGCATATGTGCACTTGAGTGCAGGTGCTCATGGCGGCCAGAAGAGGGCACCAGGTTATTTAGAACTGGAGTTACAGGAGGTTGTGAGCTTTCTTGCCCATGGTCTTCTGTCTAGTCCCCAAAATTATGTGTTGGAAAGAAAATTATGTTTGGAACAAGGCTCAAGGAATTGTGTTTTCTACCTTAAATGGGGTTCCAGGTAGTAGCTGGTGGTGGCCTTTTGGCTATAGGTAGTTTACGTTGATCGCTGTTATTTTCTGTTGGGTCCCTAATGGGAATAGTTAATAATCAGTGCATACAGGCACAGTGCTATGCATTATAACTGAGTCAAGCAGGCACTGACTGCCAATGGTGAAACACAGACTTCAGAAGTGTGTGAAAGTGGCCAGTCTCTTTGATGGGAGGTTTTCCATGGGAGAATGGTTTTCACGGTAGATGGCTCCTGCCTCTAGCTACATCACTGTATATTTCTTTCCAGAAGAGATGGAGCACACCTCTCCATCCAGTGAGCTGGCATCATCCCCACGACTTGCTTAGGTCATGCATGTGAAGGTGTATGTGTGCCCAACCTAAGAAGCAACACATCTTTCTGCTGGTGTCTTGTGCTTTGGCTATTTTCTTGATTGGTTCACTCTTTGAAAGAGGATTAGAGTCAGATCAAACAGACTTGAAGTCTAAGCAGAGCCCAGATGGATGCTACCTACATTAGTAGCATCCAGACATCTGAGTACAGATTTATGATGTGTTTTGGTCACCGAGTTTGGGGCCAGTACTTTGTGTGACAAGTTACATGATACAGTGTATTTTAACACACATGGATTTCACAGTTGATGAGTTTTTCTATTTATTTTTTCCTTTTGATTATTTTATGTGTATGGGCATTTTGCCTGTATGTATATTTGTGCACCATGTGCATGCCTAGTGCCTATGGAGGTCAGAAAAGGGCATCTGATCCTTGGGAACTAGAGTTACAGGTGGTTGTGAGCTCCCAAGTGGGAACAGGGAATTGGACCCTGGTACTCTGGAAGAGCAGTCAGTGCTCTTAACCCTGGAGCCATTATTTCTAGTCCAGTTGGTGTATTTTATTCTAGTCCACATAATAGCACAAGTCTGAATAAAAATATTTCCCCTACCACTTAGAGCATGGACACGTCTGTTGGAAAAATTAAAAGATAATTATAGTTACATGGGAAGTCAGCAGCAATGGCAGTAAGTCAGAGGAGTGTGGGAAGAAAGAGGGTTAGCCTTGCAGGGTGGAGATCCATCAGGTAAGATTTCCTGGAGGTGATAGTGGTATCTTTAATTCTAGTGGGATATGAAAGGCTGGTGAGAACATTGGTAGGATTTCTTTTCATGCAGGTAATTCTGGTACACAGGTGTCGGGCTTTTGTGTAGTCTTACTTTGGTATTAATTTTGTGACATTGATACTGATATTGTTTCAATCCTAACCTCATTTCATCTCCCAACCTGTGTGTTCTGGTTTCTAATTCCCCTCAACACTTAGTTGCCTCCATCCCACCAGGGGGAATCTGAAAGCTAATGGCTTTGTAGATGTTGAGACTCTGATTCTACAGGGTCTGCCCTGCAGTTGATGTGCTGTGACTGTGTGGGGCCAGCTGCCAGGTATTATTGCTCAAAAAAGTGACTCTTTGCTAGCTATGCTTGGGCCAGCTCTGTGTCTGTGGAGCCAATGAGGCCGAAGTTGTGAGTTCTGGCCCCATCAAGAACCAATTCCATTCTTGGTTTGAAACTCATTATCCAGGGGCATAGTTTTCAGTCAGGACCTGGAGTTGGTATTAAGTGGGAAATGGAGATGAAAGTGGTCTCCGAACTGCTTTGAGGACAAGCTGGTGGCGGCCACACTGCTGAGTGTGTTGTGCCATATTGAGGGATGTTCAGATGATGTCCTTAAGCTCCTCTCTTGAAGCAGAGAAAAGCAAAGCTCAATGATTCATGTGCCCAGCTGCTTGTGATAGAACCATGGCAGGGTCAGTCTGGACTCATGGACTGTCCTTTTGTCAGTCATCCTGGCCTAGACTGCTCATTCTTGGATTTCACAGAAAATGGAATTATGATTTTTTTTTGTTTAGGTAGCCCTTCTTATGAGAGCCCATCCTGTGCCATGTAGGACACTTAACAGCATCTGTGTCTCCTTTCTGTACGTGGAAGTTTTGTGATACAATCCATTCCCCAGGTTAGAGGGCCTAGAATGCCCCCAGACATTGCCAAGAATCTACCAGAGGATGAACTTGGCCCTTGGGTGAGAACCGTGCTTAATTGTGTAATTGGTGGCAAACGAGAGGTACCTCGTACAGAGTGAGAACCCCCAGACCATCTCCCATGTGTACGTTGGTGTTAAATGCCTTATGTTTTCTGATCTTGCCTGGGCTGTACACAAGGAAGACACTGGTCTCCAACTGGACCTTGGTTGGTCCTTCTGTTTTGCTTTGTAGCTTCAGTGTCCTGGACACCTTCTCAGTTTATGGTTGTCCTTGGAGGGAAGAGACCTCCCACCCCCAGGCATCCTCCTCAGGGGGATTTGGCTACATGGGATAGCAACTCAGAGGGAGGTGTGGGGAGAAGCTTTCCAGAGAGAAGAAAATCGCCCACATAGATGTAGTTTCCTCCATCAACACACGCACTGATGTGTTCTGCTCAGCGGAGTGCCTGGCGTGTGGGAATGCTTAATAAATGCTGGCTGTTATTACCATTATTATTAATACTATTTATAACCACCACTCTTTTTTGTAAAATAAATAAATAAATAGATTTGGGAATAACACTCCCCCAGGCTTCCACACCATTAGTATTCAGCTTATTTAAATTTAATTCTTGCAAGGTCCTGTGTTTAATTAAAAAAAAACCAGTGAATTATTAGTATTTTAATGACTAGTGACACTTAATAAATAATAACACTGGGAAGGGCTCAACATGGGTGTCATTTAATATAATGTTCTATGTGCGTTTTCTCAAGAAAGGGACAAGAAAAAACGATGCCTACAGAAAGTTCCATACCGTGATCAAATGTTCTCTATAACTTGAACTTCTTGCTTTGTGATTAGTGGGATAATATCCTTGTCATGTCTCTGAGTCTGTGTACCTTTTGCGTGAAAATGCGCAGCTAATATTAATTTTCCTTAGCCATTACAGAGTGTATATTATGTACTGTTCTGTTCTAAGAGTTTTAAAGATATTAATTCATTAATCCTTGTAGCAACCATGTAAGGCAGTAACTGTTTCATTTCTAGGTAAGGAAACTGAGGCATATAAAATGTATAGACTTTGATTGAGACACACAGCAAGGGAATACATAGCAGGATTTGAAGCCAGGTAGTTTGACTAAATGGTTTTATAAACCATTGTGCACATTACATCATCAGGTGGCAGGTAGGGCCTGGCCTGGGAAATGGTTTCTCACCCCTCCTCAAGTGATAGGGGATGGCAGTGACACTAATAAAATAAGGTTATCTCACATTAGACCTTGAGGGAAGCCAAGACTGTCAGTAATCTAATTTGTTATATTACAGAGGGAAAATCAAGATACCTCTGTGTACATCTGTCATCTTCTGTGGGCTTCTTGTATGTGTGTGTGTTCACCAATTCCGTGGTTTGGAGCACAAAGCCTGTGACGTTAATACATACACATAAGCTTGTGGTATCTATAAAATGTAAATCATGCAAGTCATGCATGTAAAATATGGTAGGATACTTTATATTTTACTGTAGCATGGCTTAGCCAAACTTCCATGTACAAAACAGGGTCTGTCTCTGGCCTGGAATTTGCCAATTAAGGCTAGGCCAGATGACCGGTGAGCCCCAGGGGTCTGCCTGTCTCTGTCTCACCTGCTCTGGGATTACAAATGTACTCCACCCTGGGAGGCTCTTTTATGTCAGTTCTGGAAGCCATCCTCAGATCCAAAGGATTGCACAGTAAGCATTTTGCCTACTAAGTCTTTCCCCAGACTAGTGTACATTGTTTCTTAAATCAGAGCTTTTGGAATGTTCATTGTTGTATCAGTTACAAAAGGAACATTCTACTGGGAGACGTGGAATACTTCTCTCTTTGCCAAACTCTTATCCAGCAATAATTCCATGCCTCCTACCTTCTGTCCAGGGCTTTATATACATCTGGGTCATTGATGAATTTCCCTTCAGTGGAAATAAAGTCAGGACACAGTTGTCATCCTCCACCTCCTGCACCTCACCATTTGGGGCTCTGTCAGAGACAGAAAGAAGCCCTGTTCAGGCCATGCCACTGACCTTGATACTATTTTGGACTTTCCTGATGGTGACAGTTCCAAACCCTGTCAGACAGAGATGGTAGATGAGCTAAGTACCTAGGAAAACGGTTATCAAATTAAAAACCAAGCAAGATCCAATGTGAGCTCTGTCTATAAATAACTTATGAAAAGTAAAAAGATGTTTCTGTTAGCAAATTTAAAATAATCGTTAGAATCCTTCAACAGATTGCTGCTAATTAGATTGAGAATTAAACAGCTTTGTATGAGCGCAGAGTTAATTAATAGCTCATTACTTTTTTAATAAGCCAAATTCATTTGGAAACAGAAGAGAGACAGCAAAGTTCATCACAGATGAGACGTTAGATTGGGATTATTTCTCCTTCCCTTGATGAGAGAAGGAGTTTAATTAAAGCAGGGGACACATTTATATCACCAACAAGTTGCATGCTAGCTCCAATGTCGTGGCTGGAGAAATTGGCGACTCTCCTCATTAAAAAAACCTCCTCAGGACCTACAGGGTTAACTTAAGTTGTGCTCACATCTGTTCAACTATCGAGTTGTTCAATTCACTGATTGAGCAAAAACTTTTTGAAGCTGGGAAGATTCACTCAAACTAGTACAAATTTATTGTAGTCCACACTGATTTTATTTTCATCCCTTTTAGGTGCAGGTATCCTAGGGTCTCACTTTGAAGGATAGACTCCATTATCTTCACTTCTTCTTGTCCCTCATCCCATCTTTCTACATGGTCTTGATTCTCATTATTTCTTTATCTGGTTTCCTGACCCTTTGGTGCCCTTTATATTACATAACTTGGGGCAGAATGGAAAGAATGAAATGAGTGCCTTTAGAATTTTGAAGCCAAGTGCATTTTCAGTATCCCACAGGGAAATTTCCTATCTGTTCTTTCCAAGCATCAAGACACCCTGTGTCTACAGTGCAGTCTCTTTCTTCAGTCATTCTTCATATACTTTGAAGGGAGGATGTATGAATTTGTCTTCTAGGATAGGTATGTTCATTGAAGTATGGTTTCCAGTAGTTCCCACTATTTTGTCTCCTACTCAGCCCAATGAAGCCATTCCTTTTATTTGAGAGACCTTCTAGATGTCACCTAACTATAAGCCACATTGGTACACAGTTCCTTGAACAGCACTTCTAACAGTGAGCCTGGGTTTTTGCTGAGTCTTTTGGGTTTCTTTGTTTGCATATTGGGGACTTCTCACTGGTCATGGTTGGCAAGTGGGAAGAAGATGCTTTTGTCTAGGGACATGTCTGTCTATTGATAGGATGAAGCCTGTCTTGTAATTGAACCATGGCACACAAGTATGATTTTTGCTGCTGTTATGGTTTTCACTGAAGCTGTGATTGACTGCCAAGCATGCACATCAGATAAGGACTAACTCATTTCAAGAGCTCGATAGACATTACACAGAAGAGCTGCTGGGCTTTGGCACAGTCTCATTCTGTGTTATTTAGGCATTCCAAGACTAATTAGAATGGTAAGCAAGTCTCATGGGGATGAAGGTTACAAATGTCTTTTGAGAGCTCCTATTTTCTTTTCTTTCCAGATGTGAATGTAGGCTCTCCAGCCCTTTGTCCTTCTGTAGATTGTTAATTTATTTCTTTAAAAAGCTCCATTCTTTATTATTATTATTATTATTATTATTATTATTATTATTATTATTTAAACTAGAAACAACTTGCTTCACATGTCAATCCCAGCTCCCTCTCTCTCCCCTCCTTCCTGCTCCCACCAACCATTCCAACTCCCTACTCCATTCCCCCTCCCCTCCCCAGGGAGGGTGGTGCCCTCCATGGGGGATCTCCAAAGTTAGTCATATCATCCAGGGCAGGGCCTAGGTCCTCACTCATGTGTTCAGGCTGAGAGAGCATCCCTCCATGTAGAATGAGCTCCCAAAGTTCATTCGTATGCCAGGGATAAATACTGATCTACTACCCAAGGCCCCATAGATTGCTGAGGTCTGCTCACTGATACCCACATTCAGGAGGTCTGGATCAGTCACATGCTGGCCTCTTAACCCCCAGTCTGGGGCCCATGAGCTCCCCCTTGTTCAGGTCACCTGTCTCTCTGGGTTTCACCAGCATGGTCTTGATCCCTTTGCTCATCATTCCTCTCTCTCTGCCACTGGGTTCCAAGAATTCAGCTCAGTATTTAGCTGTGGGTGTCTGCCTCTGCTTCCATCAGCCACTGGGTGAAGGTTCTAGGATGGCAATAATGAGTCATCAATCTCATTATTGGGGAAGTGCATTTAAGGTAACCTCTCCACTATTGCTTAGATTGCCAGTTGGTATCATCCTTGTAGATCTCTGGAAATCTCCCTAGTGCCAGATCTATCCTCAAACCTATATTGGCTCCCTCTATTATGGTATCTATCATCCTGCTCTCCTCATTCTTCCCATGACTCAACCTTCCTGCTTCCCCATGTCCTCCTTTCCCCTCCTCTTCTCCCCTTCTCTTTCTCCCAGCTCCCTCTCCCCTCCCCTCATGCTACCATTTTGCTCAGGAGATCCTGTCCCATTCCCCTTCTCCAGGGTACCATGCATATCTCTCTTACTCCCTGTTTCCCAGACTCTGGTGGTGGGATTGTAGTCTGGCAATCCCCTGCTTCATGTCTAAAATTCATACATGAGTGAGTACATACAATATTTGTCTTTTTGTGGCTGGGTTACCTCACTCAGGATAGTTTCTTCTAGTGCCATCCATTTGCCTGCAAATTTCAAGATTCCATTGTTTTTTTCCGCTGAGTAGTACTCCATTGTGTAAACGTACCACATTTTCTCTATCAACTCTTCAGTTGAGGGGCATCTAGTTTGAAAAAGCTCCATTCTTTATATAAGAATCCAGATGGCTAGGGAAGACCCTAAATAAGTGGCTATACACGTTCTCTAACAAGTCCTTCCTGGACACTTTTCCTCCCAAATGTAACTACTTAATCCTAACTTGGGGGCTGAGTTTAAAATTTATCAATCAGTTTTATTCACTGTCTTGATTTCCATTCAAGAGCATCCCATTGTTAACGTGCTAAAAATGAAATGTTTCACCATTCTGTGTCAAAACCTTACTTTTGTTCAAACCCACTTGTCACTTCTCTCCCGCCCCACTGGTGTACCTGAAAACTTCTAGAACATTCCAAGTTTGTTTTTAGTTAAAGACCCTTTGTATACGCTGGGTCCTCTGTCAGGGGTGTTGTTTCTCTAAATCTCATAATTACAGGTCTTATCTTAATTGTGACTGCTGAGGTGAGTTCTCCTATATTTGCCTAACCTAAACTTGGCCTTTCCCATCTGGTCTCTTATAGGTAACAGCTCCTTCCCCTCCCCATGTTTACCTGTAATTGTCCGTTTTGTGCGGCGGGGGTTGCTTCTTGTTTTGTGTTTTTCACTTGAGCATACACACAACGATGGCAGGGACCACATATAACCTGCTCAGCTCCACATCATCAGCCCTGAGTGCAGTAGAAGGAAAACAGGACTCAGTGAAAAAGTGAACACAGAGCATACCAAGTGTGGTTATGAAACCCAGGATGACCAAAGGCCAGGGGTAAACTCAGCACTACCACTGTTGGCTCAGGGTCCAGGAGAAGCTGTGTGGTCTGACCCAGGTGAACACCTGTGGTTCTTGAAACCTATGTGCTTATTTGGCCCTATATCTAGCATGTTTGGGACAGCACATGTTTTGTCTGAGTCGTTTACAAAAGCGCTAGGTCCCATCTCCATGCAGATATTGAGAGGTATCCAACTGCAGTCTCTTAGTCTGCGGTCTTCTTCCCTTAGAATGGACTCTGGCCCCCTTTCCTATTTTGTCTGGATAGAATGGTTGCATGACTACAGGCTCTATATCATACTACTTGATTCTTCTTACTCTATTGAGAACTGGAGAGAAAAAAAAACATCTGAGAAAAGGAAAGAGGGGTGGGTGGGAGGGTGGGTGGGAGGCTCGGGTAAGGGTATAGCCTCTCAGGCAGCAGCTGGCCAGATGTGAACATGGCAGGCAGTGTGTACCCTTTCCTGGGGCATAAGTATTCCACTAGATTGCTGCTGGAGGCAATGCATTTGGCCAATGCAGACCTTATTACTTTAAAATAGGGGCTGGAGAGGGTAAGGTTGTTTGCAGTTTTTAAAAGGCATTTTTAGATCGCAGGCCCTGAAATTTCTGTTTTGATTGTCCCATGGCATGGCTCAGAGCAGTGACTTTAACACCGTGAAATAGTGCGATTGGGGAGATGTTTACTTAGTTTCCTCTACTTCAGACTTCCAACACCTTCCCTGCCTGGGTCTCTATGCAGCATCAGAGAGACTGGGAGCTTTGACTTTGAAGGGATCTTGTAAACAGAGAAGGGCAGCCTGGATTTAGAAGCCCTCTTGAGGGGACAGACTCCTTTCTGACTTCCAAACTCCACATCAGTCCTGATTCTTAAGTGTGTGGGTTTAGTTTGCCACATGTCTATTTTCTACTGTTGTATAATGAAGGATCCAAGATGGAGTGAGCATGGGGTGTTGCTTCTCATGCTACTGTGCACTGACTCAACTGAATGACACAGTTCCTTCTCAAGGTCTGGTATGAGACAGTGTCAGGGCCTATTACCTGAGAGATATCTTCAGGCCTGCCTGACTGGCTGGAATTTCAAGGTGGCTTCTCTTTAGGGTTGGAAGTCCATGTTATATGTGAGCTTGGTGCTTAGCCGTTACAAGCATCCAGATTAATGGAAGAGTCCCAAGGCCACACTGCTAGGCTATGCATATGACACCCTCTGATATCCCAACTCTGGGAGGACTGTAAGTCTGAGGCTAGCCAGGGCTACACAGTGAGACTGTGCCATAAACAAATGCACATGTGTGATCATAAATCACATTGCAGAAGAGCATATGGAGGGGGAGCCACTTGTTGTAGCCACTTTTGGATAATGCATTATATCTTTGTTTCACATATCCTCCCTGAAGTTATTCTTGATGATTCTCTGTAGTAAGGAATTTGTCCGCCATGAATTCATTTTAACATGTTACAAATGCTAGAGCCAAATATACCAGATTGAGATGCCATTTTTTTAGACTGTGCATGCACACATTCACACCCATGAATGCACACACACTCTCAGACACAAGCTCAGACATACACACACACACACACACACACACACACGCACGCACACACGCACACACACGCACACATGCACATGCATACACACAGAGATACGTTAAGGCCTTCAGGTATCCTTCAACTCCCATAGTCACTGTCCAGGTATTGAGTTCTTTAGGAACCTCCTTCCCTTCCTGTGTTTGGGAAGCCCTCATATGTAAACCTGGTTTAATTTTGGCTGCTGTAATGTGATTGTAATTGCCAGATCGATTCTTTAGGCTGAGAACAAAGTGCCTGTTAATGTGGCTAGCTCCATCGACCTGATGAGACGTTAACCAGAGTCTCAACACACTGTTAAATGCCTGCTGGTTTTCATTTCTCATGACACCATTTATTCCAGCATTTCCACAAACCCATGGAAGATGGTGTCTTATATTTTTGTTTTATTCTTTTAACCGGAGCACGTGGGATCTGGGGTTGTATTGCCACTTTAGTTTTCAGGGGAGATTAGTCAAGTGAGTTGGTAAATGTGTGTTTTTCTTCTGTCCCTTGCTGCCTTTTTCTTTCAGAAAACTTTTCTAAAGGTGATGAATAGCCAGCAAGATGAAATACCCACCCGATGCAGTCTGGCTGTCTCCGGTACACCCCCAGCTGCATATCAATCTGAGGCTGTTTTCTCCCTCACTCGCCTCTGCTTGGAAGTTTCGGATCCTTTGTTTGGCATCTTCATTTCTCCTGAAAATTCTTTGAAGAAATTTGTATCCCGTTGTCTGCTCCCACGCACATTTAAGTTGAAAGAGAGATGTTTAAAATATTAAATATATTTATTATTTAGTTTACTTTTCATTGTGCCCCATATGTTATTCTTCACATTGGCAGAATTCTGAGTAGAAAAGCATTAACCCTTTGTTTTTTTATTTTTGCACGTTGGACTCAGGAACCATGAAATGTAGAGGATCTTAGCGGTCTAAACTCAGACTTTGTCGTAGAGTTCATAGAGGGAAGGCGGTTTGTTCAGAGCAGAGAACCAGTTTAATGGCTGTCTGAGGTCAGAGCAGAAACTCTTGGGTTTCTGGTTGCACTGCTCTGCTGGCTGATACATGTCTCTGGTCTGGTTTGGCTTCTTTCTGGCTTCCCTAGAGCAGTTGTCCATCTCTGCTGCCTACATCCCTGTGAAGAGAAGGGCTCCAGAGCACGGCACCGATGAGTGAGCAAGCCTGAGGCCCCTGTGACCCAAGAGCAAAACCCTGGGCACTTGTTCTCACTGAAGTCCTATTGGCAGCGAAGGCCTTGTGTTTATTTTCTGACCCTTGTCTTGACCTCCGCGTGTGCATTGGTGTCCTTCTTTGGGAGCCATCCATCTTGTTTGTATGAGACAGCTTCTCTCATTGGCCTGGAACTTGCTGCTTTGGCTGTCACAGGGATCATCTGCCTATCTGTCTCCCTGTGGCTGGAATTGTACATGTATGCCACCATGTCTGGCTTCTCTGTAGGTTCTAGGGATGGAGCTCAGTCCCTTGTGCTTACATGAACAGCACATTACCCACTGAGCATTTGCATTTATTTTTAAGGGATGCATCATGGAAATCTTGTTTTTGCAGCAATCTCTGAGGAAGGGCAAAATAGAGAGGAACTCCTCATGGAGACTGAGGGATTGAGTTGGCACAGCTGTTGATCCTCCGGAAAGGGTCACGGAGCAAATGGAGGAAAAACTAAAAGCATTGGGTCTCATCTGTAGAGACTAGTGGGCCAACTCAGTGTGTCTCAGAACTACCTGGGGCATTGTGACAGCTGAGATAGCATTGGCGACCCTCATGCACTTGAGGCCGGCTAGGAATCTTCATTTCCAGCATGCTTCTATTATAGCCTGAGTCTGTATCCCCTTTCCTGCAGTCTAGCTCACACCAGCCACTCTGCAGATCTTTCACCATGCCTTGTTTTTCTTCTTGGTAAGAGAGCCTAGGAAAGTAGCACCCCATTGGGTATTTTGATCGCAGAATGGTCAGGTACTTGCAGACAATATTCCACGTGAGACACTATTGCAGGATGAGTTGAGATAGGATGTAATTAAGTCCTCGGCAGCTACTGCACTATTTATTGGACATCTGCTGGGGTGTTTACCTGCTTAGTACTCACAGCAGCCCTGCAAGGTAGATGTTGTTATGTTACCCACGTTTGCAAGCGAGGAAAATGAATTCTGAGGAGTCTGGTTAGTGAGTTATGGAGCTAGGATTAGACTCTGTCTGTCTGTCTGCTATGCTATGCTATGCTATGCTATGCTATGCTATGCTATGCTATGCTATGCTATGCTATGCTATGCTTTTCACTGCCATGATTTAACTGTTTTAGAAGTCCAGGGAATCAAAATATCCCCAGTGTCAGTGACATGAGCAATAAGTCTTGTGTACTGAGCACCTATTTGTTTGCCTGGGCTCTGTTAAGCATTTTTCATTTCACCTATATTCATGTTCTGAGCAGAAGATAGCTGTTGTTTCTGTTTGTCAGGGGATATGGAACTCATGGGGTTCAATCAGCTGTATGATGTCATGTCCAGTAGTGACAAGGCTGGGCTTTGAACCTGAGTGGGGGCCAATTCAAAGCCTCATCTCCTGGTGCCTCTGTTATGTTGACTGGCTGGATCACACATCTCTCAACACTGTTACCTGGAATCTCAGTTGGCATGCTTGTGGCTGGTGGCACTAGAAATTTGGGAAACAATGAAATTTTGTGGACACAGAGATGGATATGGATGTGAACATGATACATTGAAAAAAATTCCCCTCAGCCTTGTGACTGTGTAGCATTTGGTCTCATCTCAAAGGCTCTAAGAAAATTCTAAAAAACATGTCTCTTACTGTTGCATGGCAACAACACCTATTTAAAAAGTTAGTTAATTAGCTTGTATGTGTTGGTGTGTTTGTTCATAACATGAGTGTGCCAAGGCACATGTGTGGAGGCCAGAGGATAATTTGTAAGAGTCAGCTCTCTCCTACCACGTGTATTCTGGGGATCCAGCTCAGGTTGTCAGGAGTGGCAGCAAGCATCTTTACCCCCTGAGGCATCTCTCTGGATCTAGCAATGGATGCTTTTGAGACAAAGGTTTGCTTCCTCCAGGAACTTTCCCAAGAGCTTAGGTCCCTGTTGTTCCTGCAGTCTTGGGTCTTCTTCCATCTAAGGCTTTTGTCTTGTTCCGCTGGGTCTGTGGGAGGAAATGGGGAGGTATCACAGTGAGCTACAAAGGAGGAGGACCAGGATGCTAGACCATGCCCTCTGCAGAGTTCAGGGATCATGTGACCATTGTGGATCACCTGCTCGGAAGGTGTAGGACCTGGAAGTTTGCAGGATGTGAGCTTTTATGAGATTAATTTTTGGCTGGTCTGTTTGGGTAGGCGGAGGTAAGGGTTGGCCTGGCGCAAGGGGCTGATGTTCCTTTCTGGTATTTTCTTTCACTTCGTTCTGATTATTTCTTCCCCCGTTTTACCTCCCAGTGGTTATATTTTTTTTTCTTCATTCTGCTTCTATATAATTTTCTTGTTTTTCTCTGTGTCTTAGCTCTCACTCCCTTCAACCCCCAGTACACGATGAAACAAGGGATTATGTGGAAATGGTGTACTCTAGGGGTTCCCAAGTGAGGAAAGGCTCTTGGGGAGTGGGTTATTAGCAGACTTCTAATAGGAGCAGCATCCTGCTGGGAAGCTTGAGACAGACTGTCAAACACAGCCTATAATTGCCCATCAAGGGTCAAACAAACTGGGGTAGCCATCCCCCAAATCACTTCTAGTCTGTCGTCTGTTCTGTCCTCATAACCACAAGATGCTATTACACCAAGCAATGAGGGTTAGGAGCTTTCTGCAGCACCGGTCTCTGCGGGATTCCTAGGGGACAAGGTGGCCCCTGACTGGGGGCAGTGGTGCTCAGCTCCCTTTTCTATGACATGTCCATCTGAATGTTGACATAAGTATTTTGTTGGATTTGTGAAAAACACACCATGTTTCCTAGTCCCAATGTGAAAATTAGGTCAACTGAATTTTTTATTTCCCCAAATTAATTATACACATTTAAAAATTGTCTGGAGTCTCATAAGTGTGTGTGTGTGTGTGTGTGTGTCCTTCAATGAAATATGAATCTCCTTTCAAATTTGAGAGCAGCAGATACATAATCTTTTAAAAATATTTATTTTTATTTTATGTGTATGCCTGTTTTTGCCTTCGATGTATGTCTGTGCACCACATACATGTACAGCTTTCAAAGGCCAGAACAGGATGTCTGGAATTAGAGTCACAGATGCCTATGAGCTGTCATGTGGGTGATGGGAATTGAACCCAGGTCCTTTGGAAAGGCAGCCAGTGCTCTTAGCCATTGAGTCATCTCTCTAGCCCCTGGTAGAGGTAAAAATCTTAAACACTCAGGCTATAATTTGATTTGTTTTCATTTCTGGAGGTTTGCCCCTATGTCCACGGCAGTATCTGAAGGTCAAGGGTAACTTCCCATTACATTAGCCTGTATTCTTTTCTTATTGGATGTTGCCATATTGTCTTGGCCCTCAGCAGTTATAAGACCTTCATGAGATCCTGCTCTGGTAACAGTCCCTTCCCTCCTTAGGTTAAGTAAACAGGATGTAGAGTTTGGACTCTTTAGTGATACAGTGTGTCCTGAGTGTGGTTGTAGCTTCCTGGTGGTACAGCTGCCCTGGATTCACCTTCGCTCCCATGAAGCTCATTGTTTCACTAAGCTGTACTTAGACTTTTGTTTGCCTATTGGTGAGTAAATGTGTCATTACATCTTGCAGGAAAAGTCTTACAACATGTCGGCAGCCATATTGAATAATCAGACAAAAAGTTGTGACTCCCTATGTCATTTCTAACAAATGCATTTGTGTAGATCACATTGTGTAGGTCAGGACTCAAGTGTTAGCCTATTTTGGAAATTTTGACAGAATATTTGACAAAAATAACCTAATACTAATGATGTTTTCTTTGGGATTTACCATCTATCCTGGGTTGAACAGTTTAGCACATTGTCCTGCTTTTATCATTAGAGTCATGCATTAGAATTTCCATTTTATAGTTCAGGGAGACTAAGGCTGGAAAGACTGTGCAGTTTTGCATGGGTTCCATGCAGTGAGAGATGGACCTATTATCTGAAGTCACCTCTGTTGCCTCTAGGCCATGGTCGTACTTCTAATGCACTGCTGAGGCCTCAGCATTTAGGCTGAACATCGTTAGGGGGTGCTGGCTGGTTTTTGTTGGTATGTGATTTCTGCACATTTCCTCTGAAATTGATTCCCAGAAAATCCCAGGAGGTCGACTTGTAACCCAGTGTTGGTGAGAAACTGAGGGTTAGAGAATCTGAACTCTCTTATCTTTATGGAAAGCTGACTGAATTGTTTGCTTTGCTTCAGAATTCTAGTATTCAGCACCTTGAGTAAAGCAAACCATCCGATTACTCTCTCTCTCTCTCTCTCTCTCACACACACACACACACACACACTCTATCACAGTCATATGCCTGTGCCACTTTCATGTTTAACTATACACTTTTGCCTGTCTGAATAGGCCCTGTTAGTGTTTTTATGTTGTCTTTCCTGGTCTGATTATGTGTCTGTCCATTACTTCACTTGCTCCATCGAGGCAGGCCTGGGGATAAGAGCCCTGCTGCCCTTGGCTTTTAACAGAGTCTGCAGTGAAAGAGGTGTTCTGTGGCTGGGATGTTAGGAGGAGAGGGGAACTGTGCCTGGACGCCCTTCCAGGTGTGGGGAGACTTCGTGTTCTATTTCAAGGATCACAATTTTGAGATAACTTAAGCTCACCTCCATAGTGCTTGCTCTTTTAATTTTCAGACAGATCTGGGAGTTGCCTGTATTTACTGCTGTTTCTCCATTGACCCAGGGCAGTGAGTTTGCTTTCTAATAACTGTACTGGTGAATCGGAAGGCAGTGTCCTTGCATGGGTGAGCCCCTCTCTATGTGACACACGGAGATCTTCCTTCCGAGGTCAAGGCAAACATAACCGTATAGCTCATGACCTTGGAGTACCCCCAGACAAGTAGAAAAGAAGCCCCAAGGCAGGAAGTAGAGCCCTGGGCAGAAGAATGAAGGAGGATAGTGTCTTCCATGCCAGCTGTTGCTGTGTGTGTGGGTGATGCAGGTGGGCAGAGAGCTGTGTAAGATGTGATGCGTCTGAAAGGCTACTGGAGTGGTTGTGAGTAATCGGGAAGATTTTTAGAAAGAAGCAGAGGCCCATGTGTGCCGGTTGAGAGGTGGGGCATGTGAAGACTGGGTAGTGCCTCAGGGTACCTTTTGAGCTACCTGTGGATGTTCTTGGCAGAAGGGACAGTCTGGAGGAAGCAACACACCTCCCAGCCTTCCAGCAGGGCTTGAGCCTGGAGCGAGGAAGGAGACCTTGAGAGCACAGACTGGGTTGACGTGTGGGGGCGCTCGAGCAACCTCCCAGCTTGCTGTGTGTCCTTCATAGGACTCCAACGCACACTTCTTTCACTGTGGTACACAGGATATCATTGCTGGTTTACTTCCCACTCTGGGTGTTTTGTCATTCAAAGCAGACCGCGGTTCTCAAACTATTTTGTGAACGATGAGATTCCACACCAGGCAGGAAGTCATTGTTCTTTTCCTCTGGACCCCATTCCTCCACTCATGAAGCAAAGACTTGTCATTATTATTATTAAAACATGGCCTCTGTAGATAGCCTCTGGGCTTAGAAGCCATTTGAGGAGTTTGTGTTTTTACTTAAATGTGTAGTTTAATTTGTTTTGTCTTACAATGTAGGGTCAAATTCTAGCATTATTCAATCTATCCTTTGTTCCCAGGAGGGCTTGGAAGCTTCTTTTTTGCTCCATTTCCGGAAGGGAGCTCTTGAAATAGCCAGGGAATCTTTTAAAGAGTGGGCTGATGACCAAGGGAGAGATGTTTACCATATGCTTGTGAATCTCCAAAGCATTTAAAAAACACCTGGTATCCAGTATCCTCATAATGACCCTGCTTTGTATATGTGGGGAAACTGAGTCAGAGATGGTGTGACACAGCCACAGGCTTTAGCCACAGTCAGTATTGTGGGCCATCTTGCTCGGTGAACTGTGGTTTCAGCTGCTTTGCTGTGTTCCATCCCTAAGACTTTGATCACACAGGGTTTTAACTGCAGATGAAGATTTGACTGTGATAACCACAAGTCTATGGTGAGGTCACACATTTCAGTGTGTCCTTGGGCCTCTTGGGCCTGGTGTGCACCTCTCAGATAGGTGGGCTGCCAGACCTGGCCTTTCTGGAGTAATGGAGAGAATGAGTTTCCTTGCCTGGAGCCTGCAGGGGTATGGCCTGTGGTATCTGCGGGAGCCTGGGTTTACTTCACACAGCTGGGTACCGTGCTGCATTTGGGTGTCTGTGCATATTGGTACCTGTAGGGAGAGATCTTACTAGGTACCTGTGGCTCTGACTATGCCCGTCTGGTCATGGCCACAGGTGCATACATGGGGTGTGATATAGACCCGAGAAGAGGATGGCCGCCCTCTCTTGGGGTTCTGGTCAGGTCTCGGAGAGAGCTAATACTGCGTGCTTGGAGCGCTGACCCTGGGATATCGGTTTCTTATGTAAGTGATTTTCTCTTCAATAAAATTAACTTACATCATCCCAATCCCATGTACCGTAATTTGTGCAGCTACCGGTACCAGCTGGTTTTCTTGGAAGAAGAGGCATTTGTGGCTGTCAGAACCACACAGAAGACACTTGGGGTCACTGAGAGGCCCTGGATTTTGCTGTAGGATACACACCCTCTTGCTTTCCACACTTAGATGTCTCCTTCACAAAGAGTGTGAGGAAGGATCTTCATATTCCTTCAGGCACTCAGATTCTGAGTCAGGCACTTACTATTGGAAAGGACCTGGCTGTCTCCCTGTCCGTCACTGGCTGTGGGACCCTGGTCAGTTATTCCACCTCTCTGTGCCCCTGCTTCTACTGTGACTCAGAAGCTATAAGGCATCTTATCATAGAATTGTCACAGGGATTGAAGGAACGAACAGTGTCTGCCAGAAAGCAACTGCCTTGTGTTAATTCTAATTAACAATTTTCCCATTACTTTCCAGCACCATCATCATTGTCTTAATTGTTACCACGGTTACCACTTGGGTGGTGCTTATGGAGAAAGTGCACATGGTGACTCCATTTGATTGAACTTATTATAATTATTATTATTTTTGAGTGAAGAAAGAGATGGAGAGGTTAGATGACCTGCCTGAGGTTGTATAACCAGCCCCTAAGTGACAGAGCTGGGATCTATGTGATCCTGTGATGTTCAGGTTCTGTTTTGTCCCCACCCCTCCTTGCTGCTGTCCAAGGTACCGCCTCTGGGCTCCTAGTCCAAGCCTTGTCCAACCTGTGGTTGCCCAGACCCTTGCACTGTTGGATCACACCTCTAGGAAGGGAGGCTGTGCCCACCGGCAGCTTTTATAACTGCTTTTCTTGGTGCTTTCTGTGCTCCCGGAAGGAAAGCAGATTTACGGCTGTAGAGGCCTCCCTGTGCTCAGAGCTTTGACTTTTTAATTTAATCTCCCCCAGATTCAGAGGGCCTTCATTCTGGCAGTTTCCTGCCTGGGTGCCAGGCCTGGGGAGCTGGATCAACTCAATCCAGTGGATTTGTGCTGTCTGGAAGGGGAGCTTGGGGTTTCTAGCCTCCCTCGTGCCTTCCTACAGAAGGGCTCTGACAAGCTGGCCTGGCCCTCAGTGCCCTGGATGGCAGCCTTTTCCAGCTGGCCCCTGAGACTGAGGCGGGTTGCCTGGCTTTCTTGGCACATTTGGAAGGCCGTGTTAATATTCTGGACAGCCTTGTGGTGCCTCTGCCTTTGTCTGTGGGAAAAGCTGCAAGTAAGTGGGAGCAGGCCAAAGGAGGCCCCTGTGTCTCTTTGCAGGAAGCTCCTGAGAGGAGGAGCCAGCTCCTCCCAAGCAAGACCAATGCTGGGATTTCCAGGATTGCCACTGAGCCTTCCTCCCTGACTGTCTAACAGCAGGGGTCTCCCGAGGAAGGACTTTGCAGACCTAGGGGTTGTTCCAGGAGCACCAAACAGAGAAAACTGGACTGGGGACAGCTTTGTCAGTAAAGTGTTTGCTATGCAGGCATGAGGACCTGAGATTGATAACCCGAACTCACATAGGAAAAGCAGACAAAACAAAACTGAATATAGTGCCTCAAAGAGTTGGTTGGAGAGTGACTGAAGAAGATATGTGACCTTTGTGCCCCACACTATGCACATAGACATCGATGCAAACACCCCTGCCTACACCCACACTCAAGAAGAGAAGTGCGTGGATCCTTTGTGCCAGGGGAAGTTAAGGATAGGGATCATCTGTAGAACCTGGTGGATTTGGAGCATAAGGTAGGGAAAAAAGGAAGGAGAAGGGGAAGGGGGCCACTGGAAGAACACTAGGGTGGAGACTGGAAGCTACAGAGCATAATGACCCCTGTGCATCGTCCTGTCTTCAGCATGTCCAGCAGCATCCCTGCTGAAGAGGCTGCAGGAGGATGGCATGGCTCACAGAGGCAGGTACGGAATTCTGCTTCCTATCTGGCCACCAACGCTGGTGAGTCAGTTAAGCTCCATGCTCTCGTGTTCTCAGCGCTGATACAGAGAAACAATCATAGTGAGTTACCTCTCAGCGCTGGTGGGGGAAATTGCTAATGGCAGGTCGCAGGGTAAAAACACACAGTCTCATTGGGCTGGAAACTGCTTGATCGCAGTCCAGAACACACGTGGACTGGGGAACCACAGTCTGCCCTCTGTGGGGCCAGTTCTGGTGTGAAGTAGTCCTGTTCTCCCACAGCACAGGAGCAGCTGGGAGCAGTCTCTCTAAGGTTCCAGGTTACCTGTGGGGCTCATAAAACCCCATCTCCAGAATACAGGGGTTGAGGGGAACTGGGATTTCACAAGCCTGGAGTCCTCTAATCGTAGCATCTTCTCTTTCAGGAGGCCAGGGCTTTTGTGTGTGCCTTGTTGCCCTTGCCTATCATGCCTTGGGTGGAGGCCCCAATCAGCTCCCAATATTAGCTCGAGCATCTCCTCTTATAATGTACTCTCATCTCCACTCTTGCCTTCTTCACTGTGGGTACCCCTGTCTGTCTGCATTCCAGGAACATTCATTTATTATGAACTTAGTACATGTTAGATATAATCTGGATGCTGTGAATGTGGCTTTGACTTAGACAGAAGAGCCACCTGCATCATCTGTGCTAATGGGCAAGTCAGACAGTTTTGCCCAAACAGGAATAATGTAGTGGAGTCTGTACTGGAAAGAGATATGATAGTAGAGAGCCTTGGAGAAGGGATACAATCTCCATGATGGCATCTTGGGAGAGCCTTTTAGGCTGGATATCATATCCTGAAGAATGAGAAGAGATCTTGCAAAAAGTCCTGAGTATGGCATTCTGGGAAGCAGATCCAGCAAGTACCAGCCCCACAAGTGCGAGGGTGGCTCAGTATAAAGATCCAAGGAAAAGACTATTGTGATTGGCATGTACTGAGTCAGGGGGCAGTGACATAGTACTGGTTTCCTGGACCTCACAGGTCACAGAAAGGAGTTTTGTTTTCATTCTGTAAGTGTGTTGGGAAACGAAGAAGTGGCATGAATTGTTTAAACTCACCAAGGATCATTTGGAATGCTTTTTGGAAAATGGAAAGATGAAGACAACTGGAAGAGTAGTCCCAGAACTGATGTGCTGTGTTGACCTTTGGTGTTAGTGTGTGCATGAGCGTGAGTGTGCACCTGTGTGAGTATAAGGCTTCCTGTTGAGTTCTAGAAATACAATTTTCTAAAACTCCTTTTGTTTCATGTAAATGGATCTCACAAAAGATGAATACATTGTTAAGAGACTTGAGAGTGGGGCTAGACAATACCCAGGGTGTGTGAACATATTACTGAAGACCCTTACTCTACTTGACTTTTTAAGTCTTTATTTATTGACTTTGTCTCTGTGCGTAGTATGCATATCTGTGTGTATGTGTGGAGGTCCTTGGCTGACATCTAGGCTCTTCCTTGATGATTACTCTACCTTATCCATTGAGGCATGGGTTTTCACTTGAACCCAGAGTTCATACAGCTGGTCTAGTTACCAAGCTTTCTCTGGAATCCCATCTCTGCCTCTTGTGCTCTGGACTTACACAAGGCTCCTACACCTACCTGGCATTTACCTTGGTGCTGGGGCTGTATACTGGCTCTTATGTTTACACATCAAACACTTAAGCCACTCAGCTATCTTCCTCACTCTTTGGATGCTTGGATGAAGTATATATACTCATTATGCATTTAAAATATAAGAATGAACCTCTCTTTAAATCCTACCCACCAACAATGAATGTTATTAATATTTGATGTATGGAAGTCTCTTATTTTCTCCACATATGTTGTGATCATGAAGTGGGTTTGATCCCCACCCACAACACCATCAGTGGATATGAAATATGCATTGTATTAGTCAGATGGGGTTTGATGAAGTAGCAGTACCAGGAAGTCCCCAGATCTCGGCGACTTTGAATAACACAGGTCTGTTTCTCATCAGTCTTCTGTGCCACAGTAAAGTCCTCTCTATTTGACAACCCATGGAAACAACACTTATTATCTGTAGTGTTCCTGCTCCTTATTGCAGAGGATGGACATGAGACCACTTTTATTACACTTTATTGGTCAGAGGGTGCCACATGCTACTATTCAAACATAGTGGGACCAGAGTGTCTGACTTCATCCTAAGTGTGGAATGCTAAGAGCCAAAAATGTTTGATGGACAGAGCTAATGGTACAAACTCTTTTTGTTCCTCCTTTATATAGGCAGTGTTATGAAATATTACGTGCACATAGAAAATGCACTTCTTGGTAGTATGCTGCATCCTCATTTTCTGTCCTGAGACTTGGTTGCTTCTGTCTCTGGGACTCTCCTGCATCTCAGCTGCCACCAATGATGGTCTGGTACTCAATCCTTGGCTGTGTTTTGCTTCTTCCCTCTGGCCCCCTTCTCAGTGCTCTGCTGTTCTCCCCACGTCTTGCTATGCTTTCTGGGGAATCTGAGCAAGATGATAGAAATGTCTCTACAGTTAGAATCATGTCAGAACTGCCACTACCAGCCAGATCTGTGCTCCGTACTGTCCTATGAACTGTTGGGGTCGAGGCATGGGGTTTGGATGAGGTTAGAATTGTACCTTCAATGCAGCCTTAGGAGTTGATTTCCTTGATTCTTTCTTTTATTGGTAGAAGAATCAGATGCCTCCTTGATGATATCCAGTGTCTGCCAGCCATTTGGTCCCTTTTCTTTAAAGTGTTTTGATACCCCAAACCCAATGCCCCAGCATTTTCCCAGGTGTTTGCTTTCTAGAATCCTGGAACTGTTTTCTCTTCTCATGTTCTTTTCACTTTGTTTTAGCATATTCTCAATAAACCACCTGTCTTAAAAGAATAGGTTTCGAACACTTTTAGTTCTTCTTTTTGAGATAGAGTCTCTTTATGTAGCCAAGGCTATCCTTGAACTTGTAGTCTTCTTGCTGCAGCCCCAGAATGCTGGGATTGCAGGTGTGTGCTGCCGTGCCCCATACACCTCTAGTTCTTGAGGCTGTAAAACTGTTTTCATCCTTGTGCTTGTGGGTGTCGTATGTGTGCATATAACTCCAAATATCTGGAGTCAAAACAGTTTTTCCTTGACATTTCAGAATGTGTCTGGTTGTGTTCTGGTATTCAGTCTTGCTAATTAGTGCAACATTTAAAGTTCTCATTCCTTTATGGTTTCATTTTGTCCACATGTTGTGTCTTTGAATGCTCACACAGATGTAGTAAATACTCCTGGGAGATTTAGAAAGATCTCCCTCCCTCCCCCCCCCTCTCTCATGAGTGTGTGTGTGTTCACACACATGCAAGCACACACATGTATGTGTACATATGGAGGGTTTAAGGTATCTTCCTCTATCCTGCTTCTCCACATTCTCTTGGAACAGTGTCTCTCACTGAACTTGGTCTTGTTGCTTCGGTAGACCGACTGACCAGTAGTGGTCCCTTGGAATCCACCTGTCTCTATCCTACTTTCGTTTATATGAGCTCTCACTGGGCCTTCCCCTTAGAAAAACCATAGCTGTGTTAGCTCTGCTCTGATTTAGGACATGATTCACAGATGAACACATCATTTTCACATAAACTTAGACTGCCAGTCAGAGTAAAGGTTCAGCTTTGACACCATGTATAATTTTTTTTTGGACTGGTTTTGTCTGATTCTGTCTGTTTCCAAGTGGTTCTGTCTGCTTCTGACCGGTTCTTTCTGGTTCCAGCTAATTCTGGGTAATTCTAGTTCTGTTGAGTTCCAACTGGTTCATTCTGGTTCTGTCCAATTCAGTCTGGTTCTCACCAGTTTCTGACCCGTTGCTCCCAGTATATGGAGAAATCAAATTGGTATTGACCAAAAAGCTCTCTTCCTGCCAGCTAGCTTTCATCATACTGGAAGATGCTGTGTAGGGTCCAGTTCCAACCGCTTCTGAACAAATAACTCTGGTTCAGTCCTGTTGTGACCAGTTTAGTCCCATTCTAACTGGTTCAGACTGGTTCAGACCTGGTTCCAATCAGTTCAGACCAGTTCCTACTGGTTCTGAATGGTTCCAACTGGGTTCTGACCTATTCAGACAGGTTCAGGCCAGCTCTGACGAATTCAGACCTGTTCAAACTGGTTCCAAACTGGTTCAGACCAGTTCCTATTGGCTCATACCGGTTATGACTGCTTCAGATCTGTTCAGAGCCATGCTGACCAGTTGATTCTGGTTCATTCTGGTTCTGACTGGTTCTTCATAGTAATTGGAGAAATTAAGTTGGTATTTAGCAGGAAGCTCCCTTCATGCTGGCTAGCTTTCATCATCCTGGAAAATGTTTTGTATGGTCCAGTTCCAACGGGTTCTGAAGGGATCACTCTGGTTTAGTCCTGTTGCAACTGGTTCAGAACGGTTTACACCAGTTCTGTCAGGTTCCAATTGGGTCCGACTGGCTCTGTCCGGTACAGTCCGGTTCTGACCTGTTCTGACATAGGTGTTACAGGTTCAGGTAGCTGTACTTAGATTTTGTGTGGGTAGTTGAGCTTCATATTCATGTTCTTATGCTTGTACACAGGCACTCTTCTCCACCAAGCCATTCCCCCAATGCTAGGATGTTTTCCTATGGCATTTTTCATTTCCCTGTTTTGGTATTTAATCTAGTTTATTTGATCTTCATTTTTAAGTTCTGTGAAACTTACTTTTCATGTTTTGGTAATTATTATCTTCTTTTATTGCTCAATTACCCATCAACTCCTAGTTGGTGGGTGTTTACTTCATGGACAGGTCCTCCATATGTCTCTTTTGCTTTATCTTTTATTCATGGAATTTTTGGCTCCAGTCTGAGAACTTTTCCTAATTTTCCTTCTGACTCTCCTGTTTTCCTCTTGTTTTAATTTCCATAAACTCATTTCTTTTGGTCTTTGCTTTCACCCCCACCCCCAGATTCTCAACACATACTTTATAAGTTAAAAATAAACTTCCAAACTTTTCTTTCTTTTATTTAGTCCTCTGGTTTGTGCATGCACAAGTGAGTGTGGAGATCAGGGCATAACTTTTAGGAGTTGGTTATCCTCTTTCACCCTCACAGGGATCTGGAGATCAAATTCAGATGGTGGGTTTTTGTGGCAAATACTTTTATATATGGAGCCTTGTGCAGGTGTGTATTTTACTGTTTTGATAGTCTTTGAAAAACTTTGTGAGAAGACAAATATTAGTGATTTCATTTATTTAGAAAATAAGTGTGAATATCCCATCATAGGTGTAGGTGAGGTCATTGATGTGTTTTCCTATTTTTTGTTTTCATGTCTCCTTCATTACTGTTATATGCATCCAAATGAAGGTGGCTTTGCTCACGTACATTTTGCTATTTATGGTTATATGTTATACCTTTTATATCTATTATAATTTTGTGATGGACTTTTGCCAGACACCACTAGCCCCACAGATGTAATAAATTGTAGTAATAAATTTGTACACAGTCCATTAAAATTTCCAGCAGCCTATTCTTGCTCTGAATGCATTGTCCTCTTTGATGTCCTAGAAGATGGTAGGGAGGTATGTTTGGAAGGTCTTGTCTGTTTCCATGTTCTCTCTTACACTGGAGTCAGTTCTGTGGGCCCAGCTTACTTCTTTCCCTAGAATTACTTTTCTTCCATAGGGGTTGTGTGAGTTTGTTTGATTCATTTTGGGAAGGAAATACAGGCGCAGAGTTGCAGATAGTCAAATGGTTTTGTGGATCCAAGGGTAGGTTGCTTGATTGACATGTTGCTCTTGGACAGTGTCAGAAGTTGTATTTTGTTAAACTGGGAAGGAACATCTTGGGGGAGGGGGAGGTAACTTCTACTCATAAACTCAGAAATCTCCTAAGAAGGTTTTCTAGTGTCCCTTAGAGCTTACAAGTCTCATTTCAGAGTGGGAAGTGGATCTTCTGATCTTGGAGAAGACAAGGATGGTAATAGCCTGGGAGACCAGCACTTAGTCCTGGTATCCTCTGTAAGAGACTTGAGCTGAATGGCCCTTCCTCCTGCCTTCATGATGGGAAAGCCTCTAACTCCTCCTTCCATCTCCTTTATCCCTTCTCCGTGTGTTCTAGTTCTATGACCAGCACTACCCACCTGCTGTGTTTTCCAAGATCACAGTGGTATTATGTCTTATTGTACTTATTTATAGTAATATCAATGGACATGGGGAGGGAGGGGCAGGGAGGTGACCGCACTTCTTCAGCTGGACCTCATACACCAATCATTGGAACCATAGTTTAAAATCTGTAGATTTATGTTGGTAATGCCTGGTTGTCAGATGCTCATGCCTTTCTCCGTTTTCTCCTCCCTCCCTCCATCTCTCCCTCTCTCCCTCCCTCCCTCTCTCCCTCCCTGCCTCCCTCCTTCCCTCTTTCTCCTTTTAAACCCTTGATGATTGAGTCTCATTGCCAGAAGGGGGAATGAAGTTAAATGTAATGATGAAGAGAACAATTTTTACCTTCACCACAGCATCAGCTAGATGGTGGTTTTGAACCAATTGCTTAGAATCTCCGAGCAACTCATTCTTAGATGGGTGTAATAATGTTCTTTCCTCAGGGGGTTGGATGTATGGATTAGAATCAATAAAGAGAATACGTATCCCCATGATATTTGACCCTTAAATATACTTTCTGTTTGTAATAGCTGATATTATTGTTATTATCCATTATTTAAGCCTCACAGCAGGGAGGGATTATTACCTCTATTGTATTCATGAGAAAGACCAGATTTAGAAAATATGTCATTTTCTCATTCATTTCCTCACACTCACACTCCCCAGCTACTAACAACAAGCCAAGAGATGGAGCTGTTCTAGAGATACCTAGAAGAGGCGTCTATATCCTGTATCCAGGCACAGTTGTGGTCTTGATGTAGTCTAAGACTCAGATGGTACCAAATCAAACCATATTACCATTTATCTATATATCTATAGGTGTATATCTATGTGGTTTGTGTGTGTATGTATGTGAGTGTGTGTATTACATACCTGAAGTTTAAGTCATTTAGATAACACCAATACCAAAGTTAGATAATCCCAATATTGTAGGATAAACAAATCATCTTAGAAGAATGATTTATTTAATATCTTTTTCTGCCCATGATCAACAGAGACTGTTGAAATGAGAACTGTGGGCAACGGGACTTGGGTGATGTGGGTTCCAGACTATATTATTTGGAGGTGACAAATTTGGAAAGGAAAATGTTTTTACATGTCTTCCAGGCCCACTGACACCAAACCATGGGTGGAGAGCAGGAAGATGGGCCTAGTGGGTGTGTCTGAGGAGTGGTATAGGCAGAGTGAGTGCCTGGTTTGAACAAACTCTGTTGGAATGACACTTCTGGGGGGGTCTTTCAGGGTAGAATGTCCAGAGCTGAAGAACCCAAATGGGAATTACCTTAGCACTCAACACTCAACACTTATACCCCTAATCTGATGTAGACTAGCCACACAGAGGAGCTGAGTAAATACTCATAGCATTGGCAGGTGCCGGAGCAAAGGTTCTCACACTGGAAAGGAATGGCTTGGATGAGAGCTCTCTTGGATGAGGTTTCTTGGAGAGATGTGTAGTGGTGTCTTGTTCTGTCAATAGACCCTAAGGTGTGGCTTCAGTGTGTGGTCAGAGCATCCTGCAGGGCAGACACTGTATCTCCAGGAGGAGAAGAGACCATGGTGGTTATTTACCATCATTGTGTGAGTGCTCCCTAAATAAGTACCTGTTAACTCTTTATTTGGGCATCTGTGGACTTCCTTTAACCTGCCTTCAGAGACAAGTTCCCTTCTATCTTGATTCAGACCAAGGCCTTCCTTCTGTCTGGCAAAGCAAAAAGACCCTATGCAGCACTGAGCAAGAATCTGAACAGTGCCATCACCTTGTAGAGTGACATATACTCCTAATTGATTGGTCAGGAAACAGCAGCCTCTATCAGAGCACTTTTAGAAGTCTCTGTCCTTGGAAATCTATCTGGAGCCAAATTGTACTTTGATGCACCATCTTCACTGTCCATTTTGGGACCTTTGCTTAGGGATTCAGTACTTAAATGAAAGTGGTATTCTCCATGTTGAGCTCTGATCATGACATAGCTCAGTTCAGTTAAGCTGGTTTTGTGTCCCCATTCAGAACCCTTCACATTGCTGGGGACCACGTGCTTATGGGTTAGAGCTTTGTTCATTACGAAGATCACTCATCTCTCCAAAGATGAAGATTTATCCTAACTTTAATGCCGGAAGATATCAGGTGCTCAGAGGACCCAACAAAAGAACTTCATAAGTGGTGAACCATGACAAAGAGCCTGCTGCAAGGCTACCAGGACCCACTGGGACGCCCAAGCTCTGCACTAGTTAAGAGAGGAAGCTAATGAACCAACATGGAAGACTACAAGATTAAGTGAAAGAGACTATCTCTGAAGCATCCTTAAGTCTGATTCCATGACATTATTCAGGAAGCAAAAACCACAGGGATAGAAGTTTCCAGGGACAGAGGGAAGAAGTAGAGTCCATAAAGGAGTATGAGGTGGTCGGGAGGAGTCCTGAAAGTATTCCATATCTCAGTAGTGCTGGGTCTCACTTTACTACTCACCTTGGTCAAAATACCTAGAACTGTATGCCAGCGAAGAGTGAATTTGTCTGTATTCATTAAACCTGAAATACAGCAAAAATAAAATCAGTGACATTCATGAATGGCACATCTTCTGTGCCCAGTGCTGGTGGCATTTACCACCATTTACTTCTGGGAGAGCTGTTCTTTCTGCTTAGAACAGTAGGATTAGTGAGCCCTAAGCCTGCAGGGTTTTATTGAATCACTTTGTATAGATGTGACAACCCAGAGTCATAGTCCTTATTCACAAATTTAAAGTGTTTTCAGTCATTTCTGAATCCTCAAAGGAAGATTATGTTCAGAATGGTTTTAAGGTTGAATGTGCTTTATTAATTTGGGGGTCTTTTGGAAATTAGTAATTCACGCTTGGTGGCACGGATAACTCGTTACTGCTGCAAATTATTCATCAGGCCCTAAAACATAGTCCCCTCTAGTCAAAGATTTTACTTTGGCTCCTGATGTTTAAGCCATTCCTGAAATAATTCAGCCAGGTACAGTCTTTAGTAAGAAAGGTGCCTATGACCCCTTTTGTAAAATGTGATGGGTTTAGAGTGGTCTTGGGGCTTACAAGTACAATACACATTACAGTGCAGGATACAGGTAACTTAGGTTGGGATGTATTAGGTTCTTATTTTAGATGAGTTGGGCCAGGAAACATAGCTGGTTGCATTTTGGCTTTGTGGTTGGCCAAGGTATCCATTATAACCCAGTTTCTGGCTTTTGTGTGGAGTCGAGAGGGAGTAAGATATTTAATAGTGACCTTGAGGAATAGCATGAGGGACCATTTGAAGGGAGCCTGGGGACAGACAGAGAATGCTCTTCCCTTGATCTTGTGTTTCCATCCTTTCATAGGGCGTTGGTGTAATTTATGATATGTAGGCTCTCTTCATTCAACTGATGTCCCAAACTCCAGAGCAGCCTTTCCTCCTAGATGCATCTTTCCTCTCTTCACATAGACAAAAGAAAACTCTTCCTGGAACTGCTACAGCCTCTGTTGGTTGGGTATCTGTCACCTAAGAGCCGCAGCCACTTGTACCTTGGGTACATTGTTTATTATTAGATTATAAACTCAAGAGGCATAACATGGTACCACATACATCCCTGATGCTCAGTTACATGTGGGTGACTATGACTGAGTGAGAGATTCCCGGTGTGTATGTTGAATAGCAGTTATAATTACACATGGGGAGGTAGCCTTTGTTATTGACAGCCAAACAGAACTAACTGAATCCCATATACCTTGTGAAGCTTGGTGTAGAGCCAGGAGCAGAGTAGAGAAAGTCTGGACCAGCAGAGGAGGGTTGTGAAGGGTGGAGGTTCTTGAGCTGCCTGGGTAGATGAAGGCAATGACTGTCCTTACAGGACCCCTACCTGCTTTGAAAGAGCTCTGGAAGCTGTGTGTTTCTTCCCTCGTGCTTAATTAATAATAAGAGCTAACCTATGAAATCAAACTGGAAGCTGAAGGGAAGCTTTACTCAATTGTTACTATGGGGAAATACTAAGGTGCATAAAATAAACTTTGTATTACTTGCAAAATACCTCATGTTATCTTGTTAAGTTATTAAAATTAATTTATTTCTGTTATAAAAGTAAACAGCAGTTGCTTGTCTAAAAGGAAGATACAGAAATGGAGAAAGAAGAGATTCCCATAATCTTATTATCCAGTGACAGCCATATTTATCACTTTGATTTTCTTCAATAATTTTGTCATTTTCCTCCTTTAAGACCACAGAACATATGCATATGTTTCATATACTTATCAATGTGTCTAGTTTTTAATCATAGGAATAATAAATGCATTTATTAGTATAGACAGAATTTTCTGTCCCACCCAGTCCTGCAGCCCTTCAGTTCCAAATAAACACACAGAGGCTTATATTAATTATAAACTGTTTGGCCTATTCCTCAGGCTTATTACTAACAAGCTCTTACAACTTAAATTAACCCATAATTCTTATCTATGTTTAGCCACGAGGCTTGGTATCTTTTCTCAGTAAGGCATTTTCAACTTGCTTCCTCTGCATCTGGCTGGTTGCTGTGTCTCTGCCTTTCCTCTTCCCAGAATTCTCCTAGTCTGGTTGCATCGCCTATACTTCCTGCCTGGCTACTGGCCAATCAGTGTTTTATTAAACTAATATGAGCGACAAATCTTTACAGTGTACAAGAGCCTTATCCCACAACACATTAGGAATAATATAGCGATGAGAGTGAATGACATCACAAGTATTGGCAAGAGTGTAGAGATACCATGACTGTATGTGCCCATGCCTGGTAAGTATGTGCAATGTATACCCACCTTAAAAGAATAGTCTGGCAGTCTTTTGGAAAAGTTAAATATCAGAGTGCCAGAGACTAGGCTATGCTGCTCCCAGGCCACTTTCCATTACAAAGTAGCAGCTGCATCCATTGCAAGACATGAACTTTCATCTGCTGAGAAGCAGATGCAGCAGAATGCTTGATGGTGACCCTTGAGACAATATGGCAAGTCTCATGACTCATCATGGGCTAAGAATCCAAAAGTTTCCTGCATATGAAATGTTGAGAAACTCCAGACAGACACAGAAAGTAAATTATCTTAGAGCTGGAGATGGGTTGGAAGCTGAATGCAAATTGCCTTTGGTGGGGGGGAGGTAAGGAAAGTTACAAAATTGTACTGTGGTGATGGTGTCAGCTGGACACTCTGTAAACACAACAGTCACAAACTTTCTCATTTAAAATAGATTAATCTCCTGATATATCAGCTATAATCAATAAAGTTACTAACCATAAATGTTCATATAAATATTATTCTTTTTTAAATTTTATTTAAAAGCAATAAGAGATAGTTTATTCTAGAGCCATTTAAGTTACCATGACCTGGAAACACAGATTTAAGTCATCCTAAATTCTGTGTTCCAGCATGGAAGAAGTTTCATGAAGTTTTATAGCCTTACAGAATACAAAAAGGAGTAAATGAAGGCAAAATTAACATGCATTGGTAGGCACATAGAAGAAACAGTTACAGCAAGATGGGGGAACACTTGTCTATAGGCTCAAAATGCTATATGATAACATTCTTTACTTTTGGGTTATTGGAAGCTAGTGGTCTGCTAAGTTAATAGACTCTAAAAGTCTTTTTATTTATTAGTCATAGGATGTTAGTTTTGACACAGAAATGGGCAAGGAGTGTCTATTCCAGAAGAACTAGCCCAAGATGAGGTAATTACCCTCTGAACTTGCAACATTCCTATGTATCCACAGTACTGCAGTGCTGATCTGTCAGTCTCTGCAGATACAGCTTATTTCTCAATTTTAAAAGACTATCTCTTATTTGTTGATACTTTCATACATGGCTACAATGCCTCTTGCTCATACCAACCCCAACTGATCCCATACCCCCAATATGTTCCCCACTGCTCTTCATGACCTCTCTGTTCTTTCTTGTAACCCACTGGGTTCAATCAGTATCAACCGATGGAATGTCAAGTGATGGTATTAGCTTGATCTTGTGCAGGTCACCGTAGATGTAGTGAGCTCATGAGCGCAGTGCCCATGCCATGCCCAGAGGATATCTTTCACGGCACCCAGTCCCACTCCTCTGCTCTTGCTTACTTTCTATGCCACCTTCTGAGGTATTGCTGGAGCCTTGGGGGAGTTGGTACTGCTGCCCCATTTAGGCCGGAGCACGTAAAAGTTACCAATTCTTAGCACTTTGTCCAGTTGTCCGTCTCTGCATTAACCATTTTCCAAGATAGAAAGAAGCTTCTGTGGCCAAATTTTGGCATCACTGATCCATGTGAATAAGAATAAATATTTAGAGGGCAGCTTGATGTTTTGTCCATTTAGCAAAGCAACAGTAGTGGGGTTGTTCCCTCCCTAGGGCCTATATGAGTCATAGGCTTTTGGCCAGATTTACAGTTCCCTTTTGTGGAGAAACTATTTTAACCCAAAATGGACAGCATCAAACAGTAACAAAAGCAAAACTTGATAATGGATGAGGATAATAATTTTTTTTTTGGTTTTACGAGACAGGGTTTCTCTGTATTGTTTTGGAGGCGTCGGTCCAGCCCAGCCTTGAACTCACAGAGATCCGAGTGCCTCTGCCTCCCGAGTGCTGGGATTAAAGGCATGCGTCACCACCGCCCAGCGAGGATAATAATTCTTATTCCAGTCAGGGTACTAAAAAAGGCATGGTGTCCTGGCCACTTCCATGTTCAGGGTCTTAGAGATGTCAGGATGTGTCATAACTGGAATTTAGTTTCTAGTCAGTGCCAATGTGTGCACTCAAGTATATGCACAAAATCACAGGACAGGGAAAGTGTCTGTGTATTGTTTCTTAGTAATGGGGTCACATTGCTATGGCTAATATGAAGTCAAAAAACAAGTGTTAGTATGGGCCTTATTTAAGTTAGGGGAAACCATGAAATTCATAATATATAATGTGAATTTTTCAAAAATGCAATATGAAAAATGGTCTATTCAGTAAGAGAAAGAAAGCAAAAAGAAAAAATGCATAAGTAGGGAACATAAAATAAGATGAAGAAATCAAATCTATGATATCAGTGATTACAGGATGAGTGGGTTAATCTCACTGATTAAGACACAGGTACTTTTGGATTGGCTTACAAAAAGATCCAGCCAATCTTCTGGTTGATTTTATGAGAGGCACATAAATGCAAGAATAGAACAAGGTTGAAAATAAAGGGCTAAAAGTGTCATTCTAGGAAAATAACTACAATAATATAAGTCTAGCAATTTCAATATCAGATGGAGGTGAAGTTGAGCCAAATAAAAATAGAGATGATTTATTCTGGAAATGCCACAAATTGTATGATATTCCAAGAAGATATAATAGTCGTGAGAAAATACAGCCAAATACAGTGCAAACTACATAGAGGCATAATTGTAAGAATTATAGTAATAAATAGGTATTCTACTATTTTGGGTAGAGATTTCAATATATCTTTCTTGGAAACCCATCAAGCAGACAAAGTCAACCAGAATGAGCTGGCAAGATATCTTAGTGGATAATGGTACTCGCTTCCAAATCTAATGACTTGAATTTGATCAGCGACTCACAGGGTAGAAGGAGATAACCAATTTGCCTCTGACCTCTGAATACTCACTACTCCACACCCCTATGCAAAATAAACAATAGATATTAAAGAAATATTCAGGAACATGGTTAACAGTTTTATACACAGCTACTTATTTTTGAGAACACATGTAGACCTTTTAAAAATAAGGATTATTTGTGAAGCTAGAGAGTCAGTCTCTCTTTTTTCAATATCTATCATATTCAGACTTTAACTCGATTCATTGAGATCCATTACCCAGGCATGGAGATGGTATCCTGTAATCCTGGCACTTAGGAGGCAGAGACCGGAGAATCAGAGTTCAAGGTCATTGCGTTGTTTGTTTTTTGTCAACTTGACACAAGCTAGGGTCATCTGGGAAGAGGAACCTCAACTGAGAAAATGCTTCCATCATACTGGCCTGTAGGCAAGTCTGCCACAGCGTTTTCATGGTTAATGATTGGTGTGGGAGGGCCTGGCACACGTGGGAAGGTAGTCCAGGGAGGTGTAAGAAAGCAAGCTGAGCAAGACAAGAGGAGAGAGTCAGTGCGTAGTCCCCACCATGACCTCTGCTTTAGCCCCTGCCTCCAGCCTCCTGCCTTGAGTTCCTGCTCCGACTTCGCATCATGATGGACTGTAATCTGTAAGATTAAATAACCATGGGGAGTGCCAGCCTACAATCCCATGGCCAGAGAGTCTGGGAAACAGAAACTTCATTCAGTGGCTGATGGAAGAAGAGGTAGACTCCCACAGCTAAGCACTGAGATGAACTCAAGAAGGCCAGTAACAGAGAGGGAGGACTGATGACCAAAGGGATTAAGACTGGGCTGGTTTAACCCCCAGAAACAGCTGACCTGACAAAGGTTAACTCTTGAATCCCAGGCATCAGCCTGGGAATCCAGCATGGGACTGATCAAGACCCCCTGAATGTGGGTGTCAGTGAGGAGGCCTAGGTAATCTATTGACCCTTGGGCAGTAGATCAGTATTCATCCCGAGTATACACACGGACTTTGGACTCCCATCCAACAATGTGAGATGCACTCTCACCCTGAACTCTTGGGGGAAGGTCTAGGCCCTGCCCTGGATGAAATGACAGACTATGGACACCCCCACGGAGGGCCTTACTCTCCCTGGGGAAATGAGGGGATAATGGGGGGTTGAGGGGAGGGCACGGGAGGAGGGGAGGGAAAGGGAGAGGGACCTGGAACTGACTTGTGAAACAACCTTGTTTCTAATCTAAATTTAAACTTAAAAATAAATTAAAAAATGATTAAATAACCATTTCCTTCCCACAAAAATGGATCGTGGAGGCATTCTCTTCTTAGATTGTCAAGAAGTAAGAATAACCATGATTTCTAATAATATATATACTACATGATTTCTAGTAAACTATATATATATATATATTTGTTGCATAACCCCAAAGCACATATATATACATATATATACATGCATATGCACACACACACATACACACACACACACACACACACAAGCTTTGGGGTTATGCTAAAAGAGCAAATATATAGAAAGTTATATGGATCTAAAAGGAAAAGACAAACTATCTTATTTGCATATGATATGATTTAAATGAATAAAAAAACACCAGACCAATTTTAGCACCAGCAGTTTCAAATAAGTATTCAGACAATATAAACATGGAAATCAGTAGTTTACCTCTGTCTCACAATAATAAATTAAGAAAATATATTAGATACTTTTCACAGTATCAACTATTACAATGTCTATAGTATTTGACTTAACCAAAAATTGCATGCAATTTACCTAAAGAAATGCTAAAATAGCATGAAGGAAGACCTGTAGAAGCAGGGAGTTATTCCATGTTTATGGATAGGAAAAAAGTCCATAGTGTAATGAAACTATTCAATCAAAATTAATGTACAAATTTAATGCAGGTACAATGACATCATAAAAGTTTCCCAATGATCTGCAAGATGATGTCAAGATTCTAACAATTGTGTGCAAGAAAGATACCCATTAACATCTACTTGGGTAAAGAAATAGTATAGTTAAACACGAGATTTGTCCTATCAACCCCAGCAAGGGTGTGACATTATGAGAATTGGTGGGAGGCCAGCAGAAGAACAGAGAACTATTTAGCTCTGAATTAATGTGGGCAGAGACAGAGATATAACAGGGAGAGAGAGAGAGAGAGAGAGAGAGAGAGAGAGAGAGAGAGAGAGAGAGAGAGAGAGAGAGAGAGACTGAGAGACATGGAGAGGAAGGAGCAAACAGAGAGGGAAGGGAGAGAGGAAAAGAGATGGAGAGAAAAGATGGATGTTATAGGAGGGAGACAAGCTAGAGGGAGGAGGAAGAGAATGGGAGGAGAGAGACTGTGACAAACTACAGGAGGTGGAGGTGACTGTGTTTAAGAAGGGACTCTTACTTTCTAAGGGCAGTCTGTGTTCAAATGTACAAAAATGACACGTAGTGAAAAACAGTCCCGGAACAGAACTGCGGAGCACTCTGCGGTGATGGAAATGTGGTGTGGGGGAAGCGGAGTGGCGTGTGTATTTATGTGTCTGGTGTAGCAGCAGGATAGTGAGAGAGCAGCCAGCCAGAAGAGCAGCTTTCCTTAGATCGCTTGCAAGCCGAGTTTATCTCCCAGTGGTTGGCTCTGCCTTTCCCTGCCACTCAAACTTTATTGGGAAATGGATTCTCTTGCCAGAAGAGTGTGATTAATACTGCAACTGGCTG
Organism: Mesocricetus auratus; assembly: GCF_017639785.1. Lineage (NCBI taxonomy): Eukaryota > Metazoa > Chordata > Mammalia > Rodentia > Cricetidae > Mesocricetus > Mesocricetus auratus. Next base: position 8,869,788 of record NW_024429209.1, on the reverse strand, counting down.
TGGGCTTAACAACAGATTGATGGTTATATTTTTAAAGGAGCTGCCTGCTCATGGTTTACACTGCCCTGATATGCAGTGTTTATCATTCCTAAGTGGGAAAGGTTTGTTTGAGTTAGATTTTTGCTCCATTCCACATGGCATTTGTGGTTTGCCAGCCCTCCCTGCCACCTTGCATTTGTTATTTGATTTAAGACAGTAAGTGTTCGTGAAAACAGGAACCGTGTTCCAAATTTGTGTGTTTTGCAATGCCTGCAGGCAAAACAGCTACACCACTGGATGCAGTTCTCTGAGTGCTAGAGGTAAGACAGAAAAGGAACAACAGCCTGTCAAGGTGTCCAAGGCTGGCTGGAGTGGGTCACCAACATCTCGCCCAATTCCTTGTCTTTGCAGGCCCAGGGATTAATTTACTCAAGATCTCGGAGGGGGTCAGTGTCAAGGATACACTGACTCCCTGACCGTGTTCCTAAGGTAATGCTGCCAAAACCAGATGCTGGGGCTCCTAACTTCCTAGCAACAAATATAATGACTGGGAAGATGAAAATTACGGTTTATTCCCTCAGTTGTTCAACAAAGGCTTATTGACCTTTTGCTGTGTGCCAGATACTACGCAGAACAGTAGACACAGTCCCTGCTTTTATGAGGCTTACAGCCAAATTAGAAACAGAGACATTAAATAATTACACACACATACAAATGGAATATTACAGTGGCCTTGAAAGCCTGGAAAACGGCATGCTGGGAGAATGCAATCAGGGAGGGTGTTCCTGATGAGGTGATACCTTACCTGAGGTGGGAAGCTGGAGTGGGCATCCACTAGATCAGACTGTGACGGGGAGGTAGTTATAGCAAAGAGTCCCATTGCTTTGTATGCTGTCACTCCAATAGGTTGTGTAGTTCCAAAACCAAAAGGATATGAGAATAGACAGTGGCAAACATGAACTCAGTAAATAGGTAGCATTGCTGGGTATCCTTTGGCATCCTTCCACTCTGTCTAGGTCCAGGGATGCTTGGGAGCAGTGACTGGACCAGTGTGTTTTAGATTCCATGTAGACTGACCTTGGCTCCTCCTCCACATGATTTCAGGTTTCTTCATATCCCCGAACCCTCTCAAGCTGAGGTCATAGCTCCAGTAAGGACTCTCTTGCAGTTTTCATGGTGGGAGGGCTGGCTGAAGTGGGTGTCTTGAACAGTGCCTGGTCGGCATTTGCTATGAATTTTTCACCTACACTTCCACACTCTGGGTCTTCTTGGCTCCTCATATTGACATGACTGTGTGTTTGATTTGGCCATTTCTGCCTGGGTTTGGTTTTACACATCATCACTTGAATTGTGAAACCCATCTCCTGTTTGGCAAGTAGGTTGCATAAGACCTGCCCCACTGCTGTTACAAAGACTGGGCTTATGTGCGCATGTAAAACCCTTGGTGTGCCCTTAGATGAAGTTTATTTTGTCGTGTTGGATTTTGGGGTTGCCTTGATCTTATGCTTCTTCATCACCAGAATGTGTGTATTCATCAAATCTTGTAGAGTTCCAGTACGAATTGAGTAATGTTATAGTCTAAATATCATCAAGGGCCAGAGCACTGCAGCTATCACAGCCATGCCCTGGGTTCTGACCCTCCTCCTTTGGCTGTGTAGGTTCAGCTCGTGCTTTCCATGTGGGAGTGGCCCAGTACCATCTGTGACTGAGGACTGCACTCTGAAGATCAGTCCCATTGGGAGGCTGCCTGGAAGGCCTGCTGAAGTGTAAAGAGGACTTGAATGAAGGCCAAGGCTCAGGGAGGAGACAAGGCAAGAAATGAGAGAAAGAATCACACTCTAGAGCAATAGTTCTCAATCTATTGATCTTGATCCTTCTGGGGGTTGAACAACCCTTTCACGGGGGTCACCTAAGACCATTGGAAAACACATAGTACATTTCACAATGGTAGCAAGATTACAGTTACGAAGTAGCAATGAAAATAATCTTATGGTTGGGGAGTCACCACAACATGAGAAACTGTACTAGAAGGTTGCAGCATTAGGAAGGCTGAGAACCACTTTCTAGAGGCTTGTGTAGAGGTTGGATACTGTCTTATTCACTGGAGCAGGGGGATTAATGGTCCAGCAGCCTTGATCTTGGGTGACTAGTTGAGTGGTGTTACCAAAATAGATTAAAGGCAGGTAGATACTGAATAGTAACTGATGCTCTCAGTTTTTATCTTGACTTTGTTTCTGGCCTCTAGACCCCTTTGGAATTCTGTCCTGGAGAACGTGTTCTTTTGGGTCTGTCCTGAGTATTTTTTTCCATTGAAGAATTCATAATACTCTTATGAGAATTTTTTCTTGTGCAAATAAGGGCCACACACTCATAATAAGAGGTTAGCTGCAGACTAAATAAAAATAAAAATCACACTTTTTAGAGTTATCCTTTTCTAAGGGATTTTGGCATACACTTAAAATGAAGATAAAGAGATAAATCCTACTAAACATATAAATATCCCACTCATCAATGCTATCAAATGTGAACATTTTATTTTTGTCTCATGGAATCTGAGTCATAGAATTTAATCCTGGACTCAAGGAATTTTAAGACTGGACTGCTAGATAATTAAGAGGTAGGAAGGAAAAGGAGATGGTGTGCACAGAGCTAAAAAGCAGTGCGTGCCTACCCAGTAGGGGGAAGGCTTTGCTTATGCGTGGTCATTGTTAGCTTGTGAGCGAAACTGAGAAAAAGGATTATCATTGTCTGATGACAGATGAAGAAATCCTTTTTAAATTGGAGATTGAAGATTCATGGCAGAGAGTTAAGGAGATGTCTCAGGGGACAAGGTACTTCCTATGTAAGTATGAGAACTTGGGATCCCTACACCCTGTGTAAAAACTGGAAGCCACAGTGTGTGTCTGTCAGGAGCATTCTTCAGAGGTGGAGGAAGGAGGGTCCCCAGAAGCTTGTGTGCCAGGAAGCCTGTCATACTAGTCGGTCCTACTCAGTGGCAAACAAGAGACACCATCTCCAGCAAGGTGGCAGGAGAGGACCAAGAAGTGAGGTGGTCTGTTCTCTGTCTCCTACATGTGTGCCATGGCATGCATGTCCCCTCGTTCACACACATGCACACATGTGTACACATCACTCACATAGATCACAATGTATACACATAAAAATCCATGATAGATACGTATATTTTGAAAGGGTTAGGTTATATTAAACCTCTGGTTAGAGGCTCTTTAACTTTGTGAAACAGTCTATGGAGTTCTGGGTGATGAAAACGAAGTTTCAATCCCTTGAGACCTGGGAACTGGCATTTATTGTTTTGAAAGGGAACACAAAGACCCTATTGACGTTTTATGTAAAGGCTTGTGGAATTGTGAATGTGTGCACACCTGTTCTATTAGCAGTTTAGTCTCTGCATATTAATTTTCCCCCACACTCTACAACGTGCTTTCCATTTTAGATTTTGTTGGCTCTTAATTCTTCTGTTGGTCCACGCAGATTTACCCTGTGATATGACTGTGGATTTAATCAAGAGAATGGCTCAAGTAGGGGGTATTTGTTTTCTCCTTACTTCGAAACGAAGGACTTGATGTTAACTAAGAACGATGCCCAATTGGACAACACATTTCACTTGGGAGGTTGCTAGGGCACCTGATGCAGGAATTGCAACTCCGTTTGGGGCATGCAGCAACCTGTGGGACAGAAGCCAATGGAATGCTTATCAGGGCATAGCCTGTTTGCATAATGAATCACAGTAGGAAGTGTGACCCACCTTGCTGCTTTGTCAGTGTATGCTGCCTGCAGCCTTCTGCTGAGCTTCAGACATCTGGGTTTGTGTCTCTGCTGGAGAGACCTCTTTGAGCTGCTGGATAGATAGAATGAAATGGAAAAGGCCACAGGCACTCGAAACGATGCAATCCCATAGTGCCTTCTAAAATGTGTGTGTTTTTCAGCTTAGGGACATTTGTACTTTGGTGAGAAATCCCAAGAGGGCGGTACTTCTTACAACTTCCTTTTAATTAGGCAGTGGTCTGATGCTGATACATCTCCATGGCTTGGTGCTAAAACACAAAACAAAACAGGACAATGGCCTGGAGGAAAACAAAACACTGCTCATTAAGGGCTAGGTGTTTATTTTCTGAATCCATGCATGGATCTCCCCAGAGGCCCTGTGCCTGGGAAGAGCCCATGAAAAAGCCCCTGAAAGGGGCAGAGTGGGATGTGTGCTTTCAAAGTTGGAGTCTGCACATCAGCTCATTCTTTCTGGAGGCTTTGGTTGTGCAGAGTTGTGAGTGAGGGTATGTTTCCCCCAAATTGTGGGGATTTTATAAGGAGAAAGGCTGATCCTGTTTCCTTGTGTCTTTGCCAGCCTGATAACTTGACTTAGGGATCACACTTGTCCACTTGCTTATGTAGAATCTGGGCACTGTAAGCCCCAGTTAGAAATGACTTAATTGGTAGAGGACTGGCCTTGCACACAGAAAGCTCTGGGTCTGAGGCTCAGCACTGAGAACGGTGGCTCAGGCGTGTAATCACAGCACTTTGGAGGCAAAGGCAGGAGGATCAGAAGTTCAAGATCATCTTCAACCATAGTGAATGCAAGGCTATCCTGGATATATAACACTCTGTCTCAAGTAATTAGAAAACAGAAACAAAATCTTGTTCAGCATCCTTACTTTGAAAATGGAGAATCTAAGTTTTAGAAAGTTGGGGAAAAGACATCAGTAAGGTCCTATGGGTGTGGAGAGAGTGGACTGACATTAGGATGGGATCGGGGTTCTGTGACAGAACAGTGTGCTCCACTCTGAGCAAGTCACAGCTTCTGTGGGTACGTGTGTGGAGCAAACATCATGGGACTCTGCCAAGAGTCACATAAATAGTATATGTTTCTGTAATGCTGAGTTAGTGCAGAGTACAGTCAAATGACAGACATAGATGGGCATGGAAACCCAGTATAGCCCGCCAAGTGGAAGACTAGCTTCATTTTCCCGCCTTTGAAGATTCATTGTGTCAAGAGCCAAACCCTAGGAAAACCACTTCCACCACAGAAGAACATATGGTCATTAGCAAGAGTTACACAATTTTGTTTCATTTAGCTTTTATTTGGCAGTGGAATATTGAGTAATAAATGTGCTGGCAGGTTTTATTAAAATGCTTGCTTAAGTCAATTATAGCTCTATCTATTATGAAGTTGCTCAACATTTTCCTGTTATCTGCATTCTTGAAGAATGCTTTACACATTTTTGCCATTAATCACTACTTTGTAAAATTATAAAGCCACAGAAACATTGTATGTTTGTGTACCTAAAGTGCATATATTTAAAAGGACAAGCTTTTCTGTAATCTTCTTCCCCACTTTTCCAATGCAGAAAAATCAAGAAGGCATTCTTTTTTTTTTTTTTTTTTTTTTTTTGGTTTTTCGAGACAGGGTTTCTCTGTGGCTTTGGAGGCTGTCCTGGAACTAGCTCTTGTAGACCAGGCTGGCCTCGAACTCACAGAGATCCGTCTGCCTCTGCCTCCCAAGTGCTGGGATTAAAGGTGTGTGCCACCAACGCCGGGCTCGAGAAGGCATTCTTACCAAGATGTCATGATAAGGGACAGACACATGGTAGCAGTTTCGAAAATGTGGGAAAATGTTACACTAAAGTGAGAGAAATGTACGTTAAACATGGTCTATCTTACATCATTGGGTTTTCAAAATTGAAAAATATTGAAATAAAAGCCATTGTCTCTAAGTAGCTGCTTCCATTTCCTTCTTTATTTTGTTTCTCATTCCCAGTGTCCACATTGTAATATGACAACTATTAACTAGGAAGGTAAGCATCTGATATTTGCTCCTGTCCTTCCCGTGGACCTGAAGGGAGCATCAGTTGGCAGCCAAAAGGTTCCCTGGAAGGCTTTTTGAACACACAGATGGTTCCTGAAAATCCTCTTGACTTTTTCAGATCCACTTTTACTTGATCTGATGGTAAGGGACCACACCTGGGCCACTTTTTTTTTGACGCTTGGTAGAAACTTAAAAAGATGTAGGCTTAAGAAATTACAAATTCCAGAATGAAGTACTAATGAAGTTCCTGGACACAAATCACTTCACACACTCCACTTAGAGGATTTGTTTAATTGACTGAGGAAATAGTTTGAAGGGGAAGGGAGCATTTCTTTTCATTAGTGTTCAAATGAAGTGCAAATTATAGAACTTGGGCTCCATATTTCCTAAAGATAGAAACTCTGGAGAGAGGGAGAAAAATTAGCAACGGAACTCAGCTTAAAATCAGGAACAAATGCAGTTTGGGTAGAAAAGTTTGGGCAATTTTCTACATCGGTAATTTGAGAGCAGCTAGCTAATGGTGGGCTGGAAATGACTTCTTTTCCCCCCAGTGCCTGAGGTTTGCAGCCTAGTTTTACTTTGTGGTTGTTTTATTTCACATTCAACTTGATTCGCTGATAGGACAAAGCAAGTATGTGAACCAAGTGCCAGTCCTGCAAACCTACTTTGAGGAATTAGGTGTTAAGTGACTAAAGATGGCACCTGCAATTATAGGGACTGGCATAAAATTACAGGCATTATTAATCTGCAGGCTTCCAGTCTTAGGGTGGTTATCCGGTGGATCAGTAACCAATTTCTGCTGCATATTTTATCCTTGCACAATTATAACCAGTGCATAACCGTAATATCTACCGTGTCATTATATTAATTTGTTGTAAGGACTGTTTTAGTCTTTTAATGGTGTGATTTTCACTTCCGAGTCTGTTCAACAGACAGCGTTGATTCTCTTTAGCCTAATTCAAGTCTCAGTGATTGCCAGCTCTGTACACAGACATGAGGATGGCCAGTGTTAGTCCCGGGGTGCTCCTCATCTTAACAGATGGGTTGTGTGCCTGGAGTGGCCACACAGGCCAGGGAAAAATGCAGATATAGTTTTAAAATAGTGCAGCTAGGTGTGTGGAGTGCGCTCTTAGCACTTGGGAGGCAGAGGCAGGTGGATCTCTGTGAGTTCAAATTCAGCATGGTTTACAATGCAAGATTCAGGCTGACAGGGCTACATAGTGAGGAAACTCTATCTCAAAACTGTGATAAAACACAAAACAAAAACAATAACAAAATAAAACAGTAAATCAAATGTAACAGAGATAGTGGTGATGATTTATATGGGGTCTTGCCTCTTATAGGTGAGGCTGGGAAAGACGAAAGTTTCAAGAGGCATTGTGAGAAAAGCATGGAATCCTTTCAAAGGCATTGCATATTTTCTTTTATGGAACAGGTTCAAGCTGGCCTTGAACATGACATCTGAGGTGCCCAGTTACAGGTGTGTAGTAGCACACCTTACTAAGTACTGTGTGTGTGTGTGTGTGTGTGTGTGTGTGTTTGTGTAAACTTGCCATTCTTGGGTCCAGTTCTGTGGGAGCAGAACCTGAGGTGGGGGTCCATATGAAAAGGCTTTCTCTGAGGGTGCATTGTGAGGTTTTTTTCCTCCCCAAACTCCATCAGGCAGAGAGTTGTTTGAAGCGTTGGCTCGGGCACACATTACTGCCCACCCCCTCAGAATCTGTGGTCCAGAAAGTCTGGACTTGGTTTGAGATTTATGTGACTCAAAAACTCCCAAGTGAAATGGATGCTTTTGGTATGAGAGCCACCGTTGAGAACCAAAAGCTCACATTCACTTCCAGCCAGCAGCAGTGGACAGCTGAGAATGTGGCTTAATGCAAAACTATGATCCTTCTTACAACATTGAATTTTGGGGGGTGGGATGAGGGGTGTTCTGCAACTCAACAGCATGATTTTTGAGTGTGAACTTTATAATGATGTCTGTCAGGGTTTGCCATGTCTGTAAGGAGAGAGTTAGAGAAAGATGCAGGGTGGGCCGGGGTAGACACTAAATGAAAGTTCCACTTTGGCTCTGTGCAGCTGCACTCTGACCCCATGGGGGACCCGTACCACACTGGGTCTGCTCCCACTTTGACTCATCTTTCACCATCTCCACGTCTTTGCCAGTGCTCTGTAATGGAGGTAGATGGCTTGGCTGGGTACAGGTGTTTGAGAGGAAGACGCAGGTGTGAACTTTGAGTAGCTGGGAACAGGTCTCCTCCTAGACAAGATATTTTGGACTATGAAGAAGCATTACTGTGTCCCTTAGGTTTGGAGTGTTGGAGACAGAGTCTGACACAGAAACAGATACTCACCAAGAGATACTCTTTAGCTCTTTGAATCTCTCAAAGCTGCCTGTTTGTCTTTGGGGACTATAGACAATTCTAAGGCTTTTCCATGAGAAACTTTTCTGGGGCTGATTGCAAGTTAGCTTGAAGAGCATGCCTTGCAGGAGTCTGCAATGAATTTGATTCTCCAGAACGTTTTCTTCCTGGCAAAATAGGATGCTTTCCCAGTTGATATTGTATAAATCACAGGAAGGCTGTCCAAAACCTCCTTAACTGGAGTAACCATTATGCAAGCTGTCATACATGACTAACCCATTATTATGGCCTCCAAGAAGCTAAGGGACTCCCACCTCATTTCTGGGGGAGCCCATTTCACACCTGAATAACTCTTATTTAAAAAAAGTCAGCCCGATACTCATTACAAACTTGCCTTTGCTAAAAGACATTCTACTGTCTCTTGTGAAACACTGCCCTCCTCCCCAGGAGTGTCCCTTCCTTGTCGTACCAGAAATAATTCTCCTTCCTTCATGGTGCTTACCTCTTTAGTTAATATTATAAAGGATAGATCAAGGGTGAATAAATATAATATGGTTATATTATTTATTACAGCCCTTTTGAATTCCCACTTACGGTAATAATGGCAGGTAAAATTCATTCTGTTTCTAAGGAATCAATCTGCTATTATCCTCCAAACGTCATCATTCTCAACTTAATGTGGGGGATTTGTTGCTACAAATAGACATGGTTATTGCTCTGTCCAGTAAGTAGCTGAGGATGCCAGAAGGCTCTGGGTGATGGTGACACCATGCCTTGACTACAAAATGCACTGGTGGGGTTCATGCTCTCTGCAGGCCTGATAGGTATGTATGGGCTAGGGTTAGAAATGTCCCTCATGCATGTCCAAGGAGTGTATTCAGTGTGGCATCTTGGGGGGTGCTGTAGGTGTGTTCAAGTGTGTGTGTGTGTTGGTGGTGGTGGGGGGGCAGTGTCTGTGATGACTTTTCAAACTTGGGGCTTAGTGCCAGGGAAGAGCAGGGCTCACATCTATGGAGTCCTATCTGTGTGCTGGTTGGCATCAGGCTTTTATCCAAGTATGTGCCTTCATTAGTGACAGCCTCACTTATCCAGCACTCTCAGATCTTCAGAAGGAAAGGAAGAGAACCAGGAAGCAGAGCTTGAACCCTGTTTCATCCTGCAACTACAGGAACCTCTCACCCTCCTCCCTCCTCTTTCTCCTATTCCTCCACACCTCTGCCAACTCCTTCTTCTCTATCTCTTCCTCTTTCCTCCTCCTTAGCCTCTTCTCTTTCTCCCTCCTTCTCATCTGTCCCTTTCCCTCCTTTCCCAACTCCTCTGCTCCCTCTATAGCTCTGTAACTTTTATTTGCTACCAATTGCATTCCCCTATCCACCCTTCCTGCATCCTTTCCTCCTCCTCCCCCTCCTCCTCCCCCTCCTCCTCCTCCTTCTCCTCCCCTTCCCCCTCCTCCTTCTCCTCCCCCTCCCCCTCCTCCTCCCCCTCCTCCTCCTCCTCCTTCATGTCTTTCCAGCTTTTTGTGTCACCCACTCCCTTTCTGTGGCTCTTCTCTCCTGGCTTCTCCCTCCCCCACCCCACACCTTTGATATTCTTTATATCTTCTTTTTTTTCTCTGCCCTGTAATGATAGGAATTCTCTAATATTTTCCTCAATTCTTCCTCTCCACCAGTGACAGCACCATCTCCCTGAAGACAGCTGCTGTGCCTCTGTCTCTGCATTTCTGTGTGACAGTGACAACTGCTAATATTTCCCCGAGTTGTCCCAAGGCATACAAATGCAGTACGTCCGAACCTTGGCTGACTTCCCTCCTATGTTTCTAATTTCTGTTCACGGTATTGTCTGTTTTCTTGGTACCAAGGGTCATGGAGACCCTCCCCGTTGATAGGGTAGGCTGCAAGCAAGTCTTAGAGCATGCCATTTTACCTTCTTAAATTCATGGAAATGGATACTTTGAAAAGAAAAGAAAATTGTATTTTTTGAGTTTAAACAATTTTATTGAGGGACACTCACATAAGATAAAATACCGTTTCAAACAAGCAATGTAGTGGCATCTTGTACATTCACAATGTGTGTAGCTGACACCTCTATACACTTCTAAAACATTTTCATTATACCACAAGGGAACCATGTGCCCATTAAACAGTCATTCGTTACTGTCACACCCAGGCTGGGTTCACCTATTGTGGATGTTTCATATAAATAGAATAATACATCTATGACCTTTTGTGTCTGGCTTCTTTCACTTAGTATACTGTTTTCAAGGTTCATCTGTGGCACAGAATGTGCCAATGCTCCATTTGTTTTTATGGCTGAGTAGTATTCCACTGCATGTATACATTACAATTTGTCTATTCATCCATTGATTGTCATTTGGGATATTTCTACCTTTTAGCTATTGTGAGTAGCTTTGCTGCAATTGTATGTATACATATGTTTGTTTGAAGAGAGTCTGGCTCTTTATTGCTGTGGAACAGAGTTCAACAAATGTTCCTGTATAGGGTCAGAGCGTAAATATTTCAGGCTTTGTGAGTCATTGAATACCTGCCTATTTAACAGAGTTGTATCACCATGTCCCAGAAAAGCTATAGAAAATGTGTGAGTAATTAGCATGCCTTTTTCTATGTTCCAACAAAACAACAGAAAGATGCAATGGATATGAGCTCATTCTTCAGTCATGCTGATGGCTGCTGAAGGGCAACATTGCTGCCATTGTCCACCTTGATCTCTGAGTTTCTGCCTGATCATGTGTGTCCCCAACAGACACCACTCTCCATTTGTCACGATTCAGATAGAACAGATTAGGTGTGGAAAGGTGGAACGGGGTCAGCTTGAGGAGGGAAGAGAGAGGTTTAGTCTGTTTGGAAAACAGAGGATGAATACACAACTGAGCCAGTGGAGGGGCAGCTCCAGCCTCAGCTCCAAAGTCTGGGGAGCCGGTAGGGGAAGTCCAGTGCTTTGCTTCAGGCACACATGACCTTCCAAGGTTTCTCAGAGTGTAAATCAACTTAGGGGCATTCTTGCCAGTGATGTAGAGTGGGCCCTTTCATACACTTCTGCAGTTCTTGGGCTCATCTCACTTTAAGGGACACAAAGAGACAATTCATTGTCTAGAATACACTTTCGCAGAGTTGTAACTCACAGAGCTGCAGGAGACGTGCTCTTATAGGAGACAGAAAGGCCTCTAGGGACAAATACAAAGTTTATGGATAAAAACCGAGTGATTCCTTCTTGCATGAGCAGGAAGCCATCTGGGTGGAAGAGACAGTAGTGGGGATTTGAGACTCTTTGTCCTTGTCCCTCACACAGGCACCTGCTACATGCACAGCTTTTGTCTGAGGGAAGAGACTGCTTTAGTAGCTGTTTTCTTTAAGACCCAAACTACTGTAGATACAGAAGGTGGACAGTGGAGACACAGGAGTCAGGGTGTGACCATTAGGGAAAAGTGTCCCAGCCCAGGTTCTCTTGCCTGCTAGATGTGGGACTTGCAAATTAATTTTCCTCTCAGGACACCTCTGCTTGGCCATCTATAAGATGAATAGTCTTCTACTGTGAGCTCTTTGGGCCTGTAGCCACTTCCTGGTCTGTCTGGTCCATATGTGTTTCCCATTTCAGATGTCTTAGTTTTATTAATTTTTACATACCAATCACAGTTTTCCCTCCCCCCTCCTCCTGTTCCCTCCCTACCTCATTTCTAACCCCCTCATCCAATCCTCAGAAAAGGTAAGGCCTCCCATGGGAGTCAACAAAGCCTGGCATCAGATGTCTTACTTTTTACTTATATGTAGTCCCACCCTCCACAGCCCCGTGGCAGATAGACATCTTCCTAATTCAGTGTTATTAGGAATGTTTTTCCTATATAGACTACTAGGAGATTTTATTTCCCTACCAACAGATCTTTGGATCAAGTCCTTGCAGGCCAGCTAACTGCTCTATGAGGGGGACATCCTTTCTTCTTCAGCATCATGTGCATATGTGGTTATCCAAATCCATTTCATGCTTCTTTTATAATTTTATTTGTTATTATTATGTATTACTATTAACATGTGTATGTCTGTATTTGGGTGTCTGGGTACACACATGTGCTTGCCATACTATGCACATGGATGTCAGGGGATGACTTTTGGGAGTTGTTTTTTTTTTTTCTTCTTCCCATCATACTCTGGTCATCAGGCTTGTGTGGCAAGAGCTTTGACACACCGATTCCTTTAAAGCCCCCAGAAGAGTATTTTCATAGACTGTCTTGTTGTTAGATGTAGATTGTGCTGAGGGTTGTCCAATGAAATGTGGGTACAAGTGAAATACGTGCACCACTATTAGGCTTGAACTATAAATTCTAACAGACGTCGTTTTCATTTTGTTCTTTTGTCTGTGGAAGGCTCTGAAGCCACAGGTTTTGGTAGAACCAGAGCTGTGACTATGTGGTGAACTACTGTATTCATACTAAGAAAACGTTTATTGTCTTAAGCCATCAGAGCACTGAGGGTGTTTGAACTGGCAGTCATCCTGGATAGTCCACCTGCTGTGTACGTAGGGTGGAGATGCAGGAGGAATCAGGGAGATGGGCATTCCTTTGGGAGCTACTTCCAAATGGCAGCATGGCTCTTCAGAAGTGGAGTTTGGTGAAGAGGCAGTTTTGGTTATGGACAGAAGAACCATCTTCAGCCATGGGACAAGCTCACATCAGGGAGAGAGGAAGGGGAAGATGTGAAGACCCGAGCTCCCAGATTAGGGTGAGCTGGCTTCCAGAACCCTGAGTGAGTCTGGGAATAGTTCTGTTTACTCGGCCAATACTAGGATTTTCCTGCCTATTGGAACCTGATACCTCCCGTTAGCTTTTTCTTTGGGAGACAGTGGCAGACCTGCAATAAGAACCTGCTGGTAGGCAGTGGAGGGGAACTGACACCATTCCCAGAGGTGGCCTGGGACATGTAGCTTCTTGTTGGACACCAGCCAGCTCCTATCACCTTTCAAATTCCAGAAAACTTCCTTGAACTTGAAGTATGTTGGGAGCAGAGCACGAGGGTACCAGAGAGAGTCCAGAGATTGACATAGCTGTACTCAGGCTTCTTGTGATAAGATTTGCTTAATAGTTCTTTTCTTTTCTTTTCTCTTATTACTTTTGAGTAAATAAACTAGATTGAATTTTTTTCTCTCTCTCTTTGACTTGAACTTATCCTATGGATCTTTTTTAGGGGATGGCTATATAGAGGAGTGTGTTGATCAAGGCATGTTAGTGTGTGTGTGTGTGTGCGTGTATGTGTGTGTGTGTGTGTGTGTGTGTTGGCCAGGTACATCCTTGTTTTCTGGGACAGGGTCTATCCATGACTTGAATTCCACCAATTAGGTGAGTTAGGCTTCCTAGTGAACCCCAGGGATCTGTCTGTATTGGCCTCCTCAGTGTTGGGAATGCAAGCGTGTACCATTACTCTTGGCTTCTTACATGAGTTCTGACGATCAAACTCAGGTCCTTATGCCAGTCACCTCCTCAGCCAGATAAACGCTGCAGTAAACAACTGCAATATTTTATTATCTTAATATAGTGCAGATTGGTTTCTTCCTAATATCTAGTATGGGTTTGGGGTTGTGGTAAAGTTTTTCATCTTGTGGTTCTGCCATTCTTTTGTTGCATAGAATTCAGTTGGTGAGTGGGAAAAGAGAGAATGGATCAGAGCTAGTGGTTTACATGAGCTATACTTAATTGCCATTATGATATCTTCTTATGTCTCTGCGATTCTGGGAGACATGGCCTACTGTATGTCCAGAAGAAGAAATAGAAATAGGAAATGATGACTAGGTAGCAGTCCAATATTGAAGAGAACTCATCTCTAAAGCAATGATGTTTGATTCTCAAGAAAAGCTACTGATAATGTCTAAATAACGACAAAGATCAATCATTCAGCAGAACTGTGTGTGCTATTAGCAAAGTTTATTTCCAGAGTAGTGTAGCCTGGACTTCAAGCTATCTAGCTTTAATCCCTGAGACTTCTGAACTCAAGATGAGCCCACTTTTATCTGGATCCAGGCACACTCTGAGTGCCTGAGAAGTTCCAGCACTCCCTGTGAGGTGGAGGGGCTGGGTTTCAGCAGTACCTCCCCAGGTAATCAGCTCTGCTTCTTTTCTCTGGAGCCTTCTATATGTCTGGAGAAGACTGCCGATTTCCTAGCTCTCATTATGGAATAATAGCACTGAGATTTTTGCTGAAAGAGAGAGTTTATGACATTGAATTGATCTGTCCTAAGGCTGAGAACACATTGGGATGAAACCAGGGTGGCATTTAGCAAGGGGAGTTGGTGCTCTGTTTGACTAAATGTGGGACAAGGTTGTTCCCCAGATGGAGGATGGTTAGAGGCAATTACTGACAGGGGTGATGTTGAGTCTTTGTGACTTCCTGCTCTTTGCTTCTTGAACCTTTTCATTCATTTCATATCCAAAGCGCTCTCCTCGTTCAATCTTCTGTAACCTCACATGGCATCTCAATTCTATCGAGAATCTAGAAACTAGAATTCACCCTTGCTCCTCTCAGGAGGAATTATTTGTAAGTCTAAATAGAAACGCACAGTGTTCTGCAAAGCAATTTTCTGAATGTGGAAGGTAGTATACAACACAAGTGGAACTCACTGATTTTAGTCTTCAAAATCACCTAAACTAGATTGCTACACCTTTGAAATTTGCCCTGCTGACCGAAGTCTCATCCCTAGAGAAAGACACTCTAAGGAAAAACTAACACAAAAGGATTAGTGAGCCCACAGTTCTTTTCCCCACTCTTAATGACCTTATTAGAGAAATTGCACCCTGGGTAACAATATAGTAAAAACTCCCCATGGAGTTACTTAGACTGAAAATCTGATTCCTTGGGAAGAAAATGGTAACTGTCAGCACTGTTCAGGTTTGAATTAAATCTGAGACTGCATGACCCATATTCTTATGTAAACATGAATCCTTTAATCTACCTACGTTTGATATTCATTTTGGATAATCTCTTCTAGTGTATCATTAAAATGCTTGCAGGTCACAGGACAGCAGGCATGGGTTTTCAGAGAGCTTGTGTTGAGGCAATTTTAGTGGTTCCCAATCTCCCCAGCAAAGCCAAGTAAAGAACCGAAGCTCTTATTCAGATTATTATTTCTCATTATTATTAGTTAGCAGCAATAGTAGAAGCTGCTGTTTATTGTAGGCCTGCTTCTTTGCCAGGTTTGAGAAGAGCCCTAAACCATGGTTCAGATGTGTTCATGCACCTACTCAAGGCCACTCAGTCAGCAAGAAACAGAGCGAGGTTCCAAGTTAGGACTGTTGACTCAGGGACTTTGCTTTTGCATAAGTGTATCAACTCTAATCATATTTAGGAAATGGCATTTTGTAAGTACACTGTTTTGAGTTCTGACTAAAGTGCACATCCACATAACCATGCCTCTGATCAAAGTGTAGAATACATTTCCATTGCCTATGCCCTCAGGCCTCTTGGCAGTCCTTCCTCCCTAGGCAACCAATGACCTGATTTTGTGCACTATAGAATAGATTTACCTTTTCCTGTTCTTCTTGGAAATAGAATTATGTAATAATTTGTATTTAAATTTTAATTTATTCTTTGATAACTTCGTACATGAATACAGTATAGTTAGATCATATCTACCCACTTGTCCCCCCACTTCCTCTAAATGGTCCCATTCTTCTCCCAACTTCATGTCATAGCCAACATCCTTTTCATCCTCATCTTCCTCTTCTTCATCTTCCTCTTATTCTTATTGTCCTTCTCCTTCTACTACTTCTCTATGCTGCTCTCTCCCACTGAGTCCAGTTAGTGTGACCACATGAGCATAAGTATTGGTTACCATCCACAGAGGCATGTTTAACCATGGGTATACATTGATGATAGCTCACTCTTCCTCCCCCAGTGGCCATTAATTCCCAGTAGCTCCTCAGCTAGGGGTGGGTCTCACAAACCTCTTCCCTCTCCATGGTGGAGTGCCAACTGGTTTGATCTTGTATAGGCCTTGTGCTGGCAATCACAGAGGCCATGAGTTCATTAGTGCAATGACCCTATCATGTTAAGAAGACATTATTTCACAGAAATCTTCCCTTGCCTCTGTTTCTTACAATCTTTCTGCCTCCTCTTCTCCCACGTTCCCTGAGCCTTTGGAGGCAGGGGTGTCGGTGGGGCATGCTATAACTGTCCCACTTATGGCTGAGCATCCATAGTTACTTATTCTCTGCACTTGGGCCATTTGAGAGTCTGGCTATTAATCGTCATCCTCTACATAAAGAGTTTTTCTGATGAGAGTTGAGAGTTGCATTATATGGAAACTATAGGAACATATTTGAGCTTCACTCAGATTGATGTATATTAGTTATTCTTCCAAAATTCCAGGGTCAAATTTTGAAAGATTTATCATTTTTATTTTGTGTATATGAGTATTTTGCCTGCATGTATGTATGTATACCATATGTGTGCAGTACCTGTGGAGGCCAGAAGAGGACATTAGATCCTCTGGAACTGGAGTTATAGGTGATTGTGAACCATCATGTGAGTGCTGGGAACTGAATGGACATGGGTGCTCTACAAGAGCAACACAAACTTTTAACCACTGAATCATCTCTCCAGCCCCCAGGCTCAAGTTTTAAATTTGAGCAACTGTGCTGTGGATTTAGAGAAGAGTTGTTCTTCTGGAATCATACAGCTCCTTTATAATACTATTGGGTAGAGGGGAGAGGTGTGGAATCTGAAAAGATTGGCCTTGAGGTTTTGTTAACTTATTTTCAAAATAGGAATCAAAACAGACATCCTTGTGGACTTACTGTGAGCACTAAATAAGCCGGGACTGCAGGGATGGCTCATTGGGTAGGAGTGCTGTGCTTGCTGTACATGTAGCAGCTGAGAACCTGGGTTTGCATCCTCAGTACCCTTGTTTAAAGATGGGCCTCTCTCTCTCTCTCTCTCTCTCTCTCTCTCTCTCTCTCTCTCTCTCTCTCTCTCTCTCTGTGTGTGTGTGTGTGTGTGTGTGTGTGTGTGTGTGTGTGTGTGTATCACCAAAACTGGGTAATAGAGACCAACAGATCCTGAGCTCACTGACCAGTCAGTCTGGTGGAAACAAGGAGCTTCCAGTTCAAAGAAAGCTCCCGTTTCAAGGCAACATGGCAAAAGGTGATAGAGAAAGATACCCATGCCCTTCTCTGGCCTTCACATGAGCAAGTACAAGTGTACACACCACATTCTTGTGTATGCATCAAACATAGATACAACCCCCCACACCACAAACATATGTGACTGAGTCAAAATGGAACATTAAGAAGTGTTAAGCATAGAATAAGTGTTCATTAGGATGTGGTGAGAAGATGGCCATTTCTGAATCAGAAGGTAGCAACCCATCAGACTTAGAGTCTGCTGAAACCTTAATTCCTGAACTACCTAAATTTCCAAACCAGGAAAACTAAACTTCTGTTATCTGTGAATCATCCAGTTTATAATACTCTGCTAGAGCAGCCTGAATAGAATAAGGCAAGAAGAGAAGTGAGAAGTGGAGGTGGTACATTAGAAAATGGCACAGAGGAGGCTGTGGGATCAGACAGTGAAGCCAGAAGAGTTTGGGGGTACATTCGAGAAAAGGTTTGCATTGCATCCTGCAGATCTTAAAAGGCAGTTCTGGGGTAGACTCTGCAGGAGAGCTGTAGGGGAAGCCTCCATCGGCTCAGAGATCACCTTAGTCATCCTGAGCAGAGCCCAGGAGAAAGGCAATGGTATACTCCATTCTGACGAGATCTTTGATGAAGGGAGAATGTTACTGCACAATGCTTCTGCTTAAGTCACCAGTCTGATAGAGGGTCTCATAGAGGCTGTGTTGCTGTCCACTCATTTTGATCCTCCTATTTCCACCTTCCAAGTAAGGGCTGGGATTATAGGTATGCATAGCCACGCCTGGGCCTGGCTGATTATTCTTACAAAGTGATAAAGAAATTTACTGAGTTTTCATTGTGTTTAATTGTTTTGTGGATGATAGAACCACAGTTGGGTATTTAAGCTCAGGCTATTTCAAAGCAAAGTATTGGAAGTGTGGATTGGCCCCTGAGCTCTTACACGAAATATTAGCAAGAGAGAAGTGACCTGAAGTTGTAGTTGCTTTAAAGCAGACAGCATGTGGATCCTAAATATCTGTACAATTCTTAGCTTGCTGATATTATAATACACAAGCAATGGTGGGGGGTAGCCAGAGAGCTGTTTGATGCATACATTAGGAGGGATCAGGTATCTTAAGTTAGAGCTGCCCTCTAGGACAATGGTGGAATGAACCCCTAGACCATTCACAGATAAGCTAAATATCCTCTGGAGTTACAGGCTCAGAGCACAAGGGCTGGGGTAGGACATGGCTCAATTTTAAATAAAGAGCAGTTGGCACCCACAGGACTGCACATCTTACCTGGTGTTTCTTCACATTGTGGGGTCGGCTCCCCACAACTTGAAGTCCATGCTTCCATGTTCCCAGGTACCCCAGGTAGACTCCAGTGAACCCCAGTGCTGCTCAGGCTCCAAGACCATAGCAGAGTCTTACTTCAAATTTGGGTTTGTCTCAGTGTGTCATGTTTCACATTGTATTCTGCTGGGTTGAAAAATGTAGCCCCTTCTCGAAAGATAAAAGAACCACTGATCAGTTTGATAATTGGAGTGTCGTGAGGTGTGGAACAAATTTCCCTTGGTTATTTCTGGTTTATGTCTCTTTGATGATTGTTTTGTTGTTGTGCATGACTTATTTATTACTTAGTGCCTGAGTTTTTCACATTACAATGTCATTTTGGAGCAATTAGGGACATTTCAGAGGCCTGGGTCTGCCAAGTGTGGCCAGGCAGAAGTGGGAATCTGTTTGCTCTATACCATCCTCCAGGTTGGGCAGATTTCTTTTTCTTGTCAGTGCTCCCTCCATCTTTCCCTAGTCTCCTTTCCTTGGTCTCCTCCTTCCATCTTTTCCCCTCCCTGCTCTCTCATCTCCACCCTTCTGCCTTTTTCTTTTGTCCCGATCTCTGTCTTGCCTTCCCCTACAGTCTCTTCTCTTTGGCCCCCTCCCACGTCTCTTTCTATCTCAGTCTTTCTTGTGTACCCATTTTCTTGACATTTGTCTTACACTGTTTTAACTACCGTGTGGAGCTATGGAAAGCCATAGAGTCTCCAGAAGTCCTGGTGACTTTGCACTGTTGCTGTCTGTCTCTGCAGTGTGAAAGGACGGGGCACAGGAGTCCCTGCGTAGCTTTGCTCCTTCTGCAAGGCATGGGTAAGGATCTCTTTTTGTCTCCTTAATTTGTACCTTCAGCATGTATTTTCTGGATATTTCTCTGTACTGGGCATTGGGTGAGGCATTGAGCAGGCAGAGGAGAACCAACCAACCAAAATGTGGTCAAATGTGGTCCCTGACTTCTGCTTCCTTAAACTCCGAAATGCAGACCGACTCACATCCAATTGTTCAAGAGATCTCTCTAGTAGTCCCTAAACTCTCCCTCGGTGTCACACAGAAGTTACCCAGTTGGTAGATAGCAAGCATGTTTGTTGTTTCAGTACTAAATGGTCCAGCACTTTGCTAGCACAATTACAAAAAAGGGCGATGTTTTGTTCTGAAACAGTTTTTAAATGCAAAGGAGGTTGCAGAAGTCTTGCAGAAAGTTCACTGAATCCTTTGCTTGGCTTCCCCTAGAGGCAGCATCTTGCATAATCAGAATTCACTGTCAAAATTAGGAAATTGGTGGGTAAGTCTGAGATTGATCTTATCGTGCCCCCTCCCTCCCTTTATCTTCCTCCTCCTCTCCCTTTCTCTCCCCTTATCTCCCTTCCTCCCCTTTTCTCTTTCTTTCCCCTTCTCCCTCCTTCCTTCCCCTCCATTCTTCTTTCCTGTCTCTCTCCTTCGCCTCTCTCCTTTCCTTCCTCCTCTCTCTTTCCTTCCCTTCTATCCCCCCCACTCGTTGCATCACTAGTTCTGTGACCTTTAATCATGTGTATACATTTAGACAATTTTCCCCACAGTCAAGAAGAGGCAGAGCTGACCCACCCCATTGGGGCGTTCTCTTGTGTTACTGTTTAACAACCACACAGGTCTCTCTGTCTCTGACCCCTGGGCAACAGCTGATCTGCTCTCAACAACTGTAATTGTGCCATTTCAAGAATGTTATGTAAATGGAAGGAGACAGTCTGCAAGCCTTGGAGATTGGCCTTGTTCCCTCTGTGCAATGCCCTGGTGGCTCATCAAAGTTCTCCCATGGACCAATGGTTCATTTTGCTTTCACTTTTAAGATAAAAGGACTCCAGAATAGGACACTTGAGCAAGAAATCCTTTTGTGAAAATACTCATTTTGTTTTCAAAGTTAACCTTTAAGAAAATATTTTTCCTCCCTAAGGGACCTGCAGCAATTAATCTGAGTTTGATATGCAAGTTTGCAAATTGGTAGATGATTGTTATTTTTATTTGATTTGTAAATGCCTTCCTAGTATTAAACAACCGCCCCCCCCAAAGTGGGCTCTCCCTTTTGCTTTAAGCTCAATATATAGGAGATTCTCCCTTCAATTGTAGAATTGTTGCTTGCATTATTTAGGTTAGTGCCAGGTGTGGTAATGAATGGTCCTCTCCAGTAGAAGCTTCACATAATAACATTTTATACCTTGTTTTAACAACAGAGTGTGTGACCGCGTCTTGTCTTTGGAAAGCTTTGCTTTATAAGGTGATTTGGAGATATGGGTCCAAGTCTTTTAAGATCTTGAATTCTTCTCCATGGTATCACATGGGGAAGAGTGTGAGGGGAGGCGGGAGGAGCTCTGGATTTGCAGTTCACACGGATCATGTGTAGAAGGCCATTGCCTCTCATTTCCAATCCAATTTGATTAGCCAGAAGCCTTACGGCAGGTGGGATGGGAATGGAAGGAAGTACTTTTTTGTGGGTAACCACGTCTCTCAGTTGAGCTCCCCATACAATGGAAGAAGGAAGGCAGAGTTCTTTGGTGAGTGGCTATGCTGGCCTCCATCTCACAAAGTCCCCTTAACAGCTTTGATGGTGGTTGTAATGGACACCACCCATGACTTCACATTCTTGATTTGGACCTTCCTGTGGCAGCTACATAAATCAATACCCTCCAAATGGTCTCAGCTCTCACTCGTCCCTACATTCGTGGACAAATTAAATTCCTGCTCTTAACACTGTGCTAAGTTTACTGACCTTGGACAAATGTAAAGTTCTTCCTGGGATCTTGGCTGCAGGTGGGTTCCATAAATCTGGGCTAGCCTGTTAATCCAAGCCCACATTTACTGTTGCCCATCCATTTTTAACCTGGAAACTAATGAAAACACAAGCAGCCCTGAGACCACACAGCACAGCTACTGTCAGACGCAGGAGGGTTCTGACAGTTTAGCCCTGAGAGCACTAAATTCAGCTCCTAATAAATAATTTACCCTGAGAACTGGGAAACTGGCCTCACTGTCTTGCCTAGCTTGCTTCTTGAGGAATGCAGACCATTCTGGTCCTGCTATAGAGGAGAGAAAAAGAAAATTTATCTTCCTTGCTCCCTGACTGCCTACTCTTCATGTCTCCACAACCATTTTAAGAAAGCTGTGCATTTCTTTTTGCTGCTGTAGTGAATACCTCATTTCCAGTTTTTCTTGCTTCTTGCCCGGCCCGTAATCACTTGTAGCTCTGCCTGTCAGAGTCCCAGGAAAGACTTCATATGGGCCTGCCATGCGCTGATTGATGTTGAGTTTACGTCTAGGGTGAAAGGGGAGGGGAGGAAGGGATAGAACTCAAATGTCTTCTTTCCACTTCCCCTACTCCTTAATTGACAGGTCCAGCGGAGGCCATGCCAGCCTTGTGAGTTTTCAAGTCAGGTTTCATTTTGGGTTGTCCGTATCATTTCTTCCGTGTTTCTGCGGCTGCTTTTCTCTGTGCCTGGGGGACAGAATAGCTCAGCTATGCATTTAGTTCTCTGTTGTTGGGCTTTTTCAGGGGTCGGTGCAACTCTGATGCTCATTAAGATTACTGAGCCTCATCATTTTTAATGTTAGGCCCAAGGTAATAGTTAATGAGGCTGAAAAGTATATTAATAAAATCGCTTGTAGTAATTAGCAAGAAATTATAACGGTAGGGTGATGGGGCGATTTTAGAAATCAGTTAGGAGTGATCAAGACCAATCTCGAATGTCACTACTTATTATTTTTTGCTTTCAATCATCATAAACTACACCTTTGAATTTTTATCTCTGAAAATAAAGCCTCTGATTGAGCTCATGCATATTGCGATTACTTTATTCTCTTCTGATCCCTTCCAAGGAGCATGGAGACTTAGAAGCATATGGGCCTTTTGAATAACTTGCAAACTATCATGCTGCCTCCCCCCAGCAGGTGAATTGTCCATTTTTTTCTCCTTTGTGGCTTCCTGTCTGAGAGGCTGTCTGAGACCTCAGAGTCATGTGGGCTTCTGTTGAGAGGAGATCGAAGGAAAGGATGTCCATGGGTCTCACCAACTCAGAAGGGAGGCGTGATAGCAAATACCTGTATGTTCATAGATTTGGGAGACTAGACACAAGGGTTTTAAAACCTTTGGAACATCCCCAGTTTAATGTATCAGTCACTCTTTTCCACCAGCCTCTGTTTTGTGTCACAAGTAGGTATGGATGAATGTAAAACTTCTAAATCGCCCAGGGCTAAAGCCAGAACTTCCCATTGCTGGCTAGACCTTCCCATTGCTGGCTGGAGCTTCTTAGAGTTTTCTTTGTCAGTGCTCCTGTTACTATCCCAGTATGCTTATCAGTCTTTAATTAAAAATATTTATTATTAGTGTGTGTCTGCGAGTGTCAGCACAGGTGTGACCCAGTGCACACGGGACGTCAGATGACATCCTTGGAGGGCCAGTTCTCTCCTCCACCCCGTGTGCTGAGGACTGAACTCATGTCATCAGGCTTGCATCCGCAGCAAACCCTTTCACCTGCTGGGCCATCTCCACTGGCCCATTTATTCTTGTTAAGTTTTGTGCCTGCTCAGATTGAGGGAGTATCTGAAAAAAGTCTAGAGAAGATAGAAGCTTTCTGTACTCAGACAGTGCCATTGTCAATTCCTGAAATAGTGACAGACTTATTAAAATATACATATTATATTTCTCTCCTGTTTCCTGTGCTCCCCCCTCCATCATATTTACTGAGCATTTATGATGTGCCGGACAGCATGTGTGCAAGTCCCAGAGGACACAGTAGTGAGTGGATGTCATTCCTATCTTCCAGAAGTGCCTGCTAAACTGCTTGATGTGGGAATCTCCCCACTAGTCTCAGCTGCTAACTAGACACTATCTGAAGTGCTAGAGAGTCTCAATAGTGGATTATCCCCATCAGATTGGACTGCAGACAAGCCTTGGGGGCATTTTCTTGATTTCTAACTGATGTAGAAGGGACTAGCCCACAGTGGACGGTACCATCCCTACACATGCAACCCTGGGCTGTATAAGAGAGCTTGCTGAACAATCCAGAGAGCAATGAACACCATCTCTCTGTGGTCTCTGCTTTAATTTCTGCCTCCAGATTCCTCCTTGACGTCCGTCCTCAACTTCCCTTTGTTATAGACTGTTACCTAGAAATGTAATACGAAATAAACCTTGTCCTCCCTCGGTTGCTTTGGGTCATGGTGTTTATCACAGGCCAGGGGAGCATGGAGATACTGTATAAAGAGTGGAAGGTCTGAATTATCTGTAGGATGGAGTGGTATTTCTGGACGTGCAAGGAAAAGGTGGGCACTCCAGTCAGGGACAGCGTTGTTAACAGAAGGGTACAGAAGTGAGCAGGACCCGAGGAACTTGGCAAAGTTGTGTGCTGCTGCTGCATTGTTTAGCACCTGTCCTCAGGATGGTGGATTATGGCACTTGGGTGTGAGTGTGTGCGATACCAGGTCGATGCGTTTATCTTGATACCTGGCTAGGGTTTTAGTGAACTTGGCTAGAATTGTTTGTAGAAAAGCTGCTGTAGCATCAGGTGCGTGGGGTGCTTTGCAGAGGAACATTCAGTGGTCAGGGCCCAAGGAAGAGGATGTGGCCATGCTCTCATTGTGAGCATGGGCACCCAGGGGCTGTGCGACCTTGGATAGAATGAAAGTGAGTATGTTCTATTTGTACTTGTTGAAAGTGACCTCTAGGATTGAGGAGGGCCCTCTTCATCTCAGACTCAAGCATGCTTATTTCAAGTGTCCTTCAAAACTTCTGTCCTGAGTCAGACTGTCCCTGTGACCTTGTAACAGAGAGAGGAGAATAGCAAACAGCCAGAAGAATTAAAAAGATTGTACCCAAGGACTACCAGCCTACAATCCACACCACCAGTGAATCTAGGAAACAAGGGGGGCCCCAAAAGAAGAATGCATGGTCCCCTGAAGAAGGGGAGAGGGACATGAACCACTGAGCAAATTGGGAGCACAGGGGGAAAGAGGAAGGAGGTGGGAAGGGGAGAGAGGTAGAAGGGGAGGGGTGAGGAGAACAGGAGAGATCAGGAGGACTGAGGCAGAGGAGGAATAGAGGAGGGCAAGAAAGGTGATGCTGTTATAGAGGGAGACAGTACAGGTTTGAAGAGAGGTCTAGCATTGGGGGAATGTTAGGGGATTTACAGGGATGACCCCAACTAAGAATCTAGGCAGTGAAGGAGAGGATACCTTTGATGCCCCTCCCCTATAATGAGATTGATGACTACCTTGGTTGATATTCCTAGAGCCTTCAACCAGTAGCTGATCAAAGCAGAAGCAGGCACCCATAGCTAAACACTAAGTCATACTCCCAGAATCCAGTTGCAGAGAGGGAGGAGAGATGACCAAATGAACTAAGACAGAACTGGAGATACCCACAAAAGTTGACCTGACCTAGTGAGAGCATGGAGATCCTAGTAGTAAGGCTGGGGAACCAGCATTGGACCGAACCAAGTACTCTAGGTACCAGCTAGGAAGTCAGGGCAGTCTATGGGACCTCTAACAGTGGAGCCAGTGTTTATCCGTAGTGCACAAATGGACATTGAGAGCCCATTCCCTATGGAGGGATACTATAGCAGCCCAGATACACGAAAGAGGGACTATGCCCTCCTCCAAATGTTGTGAAGGACTCTGATGGTCCCACTTAGAGGGCCACACTATCCTTGGTGAGTGGGTAAGGGGTGGGTTGCGGGGGTGGGGGAGGACACAGGAGGATGGGAGGGTGAGGGAATTGGTGCACTGATATATAAAATAAGAGTGCTTCTAAAATAAAAAAAAATGATGCACCCTTGAGTACAGCTAGAGGGAAGGATTCTTCTTGGAGAGGTCACTTTTGTTAATCATATTATATAAAGATGCCTGTGGTTAGAATAGAGGTAGAAAACGCATCCTTGGAGAAAATGCTATGCTCTGTTCTTCTCTGCTCTGCCAGGAAATCTCTCAGTTCAGAACTCCAATTCAACTGTTTTAGCAGGATTTTCTCAGATGTTTCTGATGGATGTGTAAGTGTCCTGTTTGATAATGATATCTGCTACTGGATATTTGTCCTGTATATTTTTCTGGCTCCATGCTTAGTAATCTTACTCATTTGTAACAAAAGGACAGTTTCGCTAGGTCCTTCTCCACATGGAAGAGAGCAATAGAGAAGAGGGGGAAGGAATCTTGCGAGAGAAATCAGGTCGAAGGACATAGATAGAAATGGACTCATGTAATATGTGGCCTTAGTGATGCCTGTGGTGCAGCATGTGTTTGTACAAGCTCATTCCGTTTCACTCCTGAATTGTGAATTCTGTTCCACTTAAGGTGCACAGTTTGTGTGTTCAGATGGAGTATCCCATGCTAGACAAGAAGTGTTTGTATTTTGGACTTTTTCAGACTTAGGAATGGACTTTATGGGTTGATCATCTCTAATCTGAAAACCTGAAACCTGGGATGCTCTTGGCTCTTCAGACTAGCGCTGATCAATTGATGCCACATTTTGTTTACTTTATCATCTGTTGATGGACACATGGGGGATTTCCATTTTTGGCTGTTGTGAATAGTGCTTCTATGATTGCATCATGTTCAAGTTTTTGTTTGAACACCTGTGCTCAATTCTCTGGGAATGTCGATTTAGGACTCCATTTGCTGGGTCATCTGGTATTTCTGTGTTAAACTTAATGAAGAGCTACCAGAATTGACAAAGTATAGAAACAAAAGTACATCAGTGATTACTCAGGTTTATGGAAATTGAGTACTTTAAAGGTAATAGCAGAGGGTATAGGATTTCCCTTTGTAATGAAAATATGCTAATACCTAATATCGACTGTGGTGAGGGCTGTACTTATCTTTGAATATACTAAAAAAATGGAATATACCCTCTATTTAATTTAATGGAATTTAAATTTTTGAGGCAGGTTCTCACTGTGTTCTGCAGGCTACAAACTCATCATTATCCTGCCTTAGTCTCTGAAGAGTTGGTATTATAGGTGTGTCCGCTGTACCCAGCCACATTATACTCTTTAAATTGGTGTATCATTTATAAATTGCATATTGATAAAGCTATTTTTATAGAGAAAGAAAATGGCCTTATTTTATTTGAAGTTACTTTTAGGGCATTAGTGAATTTGTAGATATAAATGTAAATATACTTACTATTAGAGCTCAAAATGATGTATTTTTGTTTACTTGTTTATTGAAAAAGTATTGATGAGAGCGCAGAGAAAGGACATTTTTATCTTCACGCCGTTTTCCCAGGCCCTTGCAAAGTACAGAGAGCACACTAACTGTTCTTGCATCTGTGGTAAATGAGGTAACTGCCCTCAGAGTTCAGGCAACTGGCTTATCATGTATGGCCCATGATAAAGCTTTGTTTTGCAGAATAGCCAGGGTGCTGAGGCTCAGAGTCATTGTGGTCTTGTGTTCATTTAGGCTGCACTTTGATCATTATCCTTCCTGGGGGGGCATGTTTCCTGCCAAGCTCTCTGTCAAGAAGCCAGTGCTTTGACCTCTTCTGTTGAAGGGAGGCTGGACTGCTAATGTGTGGGCTGTCTTCAGGCATATTGAAGATTGAATGACAGATGTCCAAACCCTTCTATTATCTGTACTGTATTCAGACCAACTTTTATTATTTTATCCTCAGAACTTCAGTCCAGCTATCAAACAGTTCCAGGAAATTTTTATTAATTTATATTGATTCTGTAAAGTATAAAATCAAAATTACCTTGAAATGTTTAACTTTGAGAAAAAGTATGCTACATTTTAAAGTAGGAATGTTCTTGACAATTATTTGTGATTCCCTTGCAGGCATACAGTTCCAACTCATAAAATATACTATTGATAGAATAGGAGTTCTTGTCTGTCTATATAACATCTATCTATCTATCTACCTACCTACCTACATACATACATACATAGCTATTCTATCCTCGTCTATCTACATACTCACCCATCTATTTATTCTATCTACCTATCATCCATATCATGTATGTATGTATCCATCCATTCTTTTGTCTACCATCTATTTCTACTGTGTGTGTGTTGTATCCATCCAATCTATTTCTTCTGTTCCCCCTCTCTCTCCATTTATTTACTTACTTAAGTTTTCCCTGAAAAGCGAGCAGGACTTAATAAACCAGTAAACTGGGAGTTGGGTGTACTCCTCTTTGTTTGCCTGTAAGTTTAACTCTGAAGCTCAGTCTCTATAAAAGTTTTGAGATCATTGGCTCATCTTTTCCATTGGATCAGCTTCTGCAGCCTGGATCTTGAGTGTCTCCCCCAATCCCATACATTGAGAGACTGGTCCCAAGCTCAAGGTAGTGGTACCTTTAGGAGGCAGGGCCAAGGAAGGGAAGTTAGGACACTGGAAGTGTGCTTTGGAAGGTGATGTTGGGACTCTAACCTTTCCTCTTTGTCTCTCTTCGAGTTATGATTACCCTAAGAACAGCTTCTACCACTATGTGTTCCTTCTTTGATGTCCTATATCATCATAGTCTCCTCCAAATAGGCCCAGACTGGAACACAGAGTCAAATTTCAAAACTAGAAACTCAAATAAATCTTCCTTCTTTTAAGATGTGTGCTTCGGACATTTGTTACAGTGGTGGAAAGCTGACTAACACAGTAGCCTTACTTTCTCATCGGTGATGTGGGAGAAATGCCTGAAATAAGCCATGTTCAATGAGCAGAGCCGGGCGGTGGTGGCGCACGCCTTTAATCACAGCACTCGGGAGGCAGAGGCAGGCGGATCTCTGTGAGTTCGAGGCCGGGCTGAACCGACAGCCTCCAAAACAATACAGAGAAACCCTGTCTCATAAAACCAAAAAAAAAAAAACAAAAACCAAAAAAAATAAAAATAAAAACCAAAAAACAATGAGCAGATAAAGCTGAAGCACAGCACTTACTCAGTATGGGTTAGCAGTCACTCTTGTATGCAGTCACTGGCTCAGGGAAGCTTCTTTGACTGAGCTAAGATTATACATAGAAAGTACAAACCAGATTTGCTAGCTTTCATTTAGTTGGGTTAACAGGCCACATGCTGCTACCTAAAGCATCTTTAGATGCCAAAGAAGAACGTTTTTGCCCCTAAGAGACTGAGGTTTACTTTTCAGAGAGATTTCTCCAGGAAATACTTGGACGGAAATACAAAGGGTGTGAAAATTCAGGGCCTCATGACAATGGCATCATTTGGGGTTTGAGCTCAGACTGAGTCTGCCCTTGTCTGGTCCTGGTAGTAGTGGTGGAATTGAGTTGTACACGAAGGCCTAATGCCTTAGGTTTACTTGTATCTTGGGCATTTGGATACCCAAGGACAATAGGGTGGCAAATGTTATGTCATGGTTTACAGTCTCCGTCTCAACTTCCAGCTCCTTGGGGGAGTACATTGGGAAGATGTCTTTTTAGGTATCTAAATTAAGTGATGGACTTGTGGTTTGAACTTCCAAGGCATATCTGCCTACCCATATGCAAAATTTTGACTGCACTTTTCATAAATTCTATAGATCACATATTAGATATAGATATGGATTCTTCTTTCTATGATGGATATTGCTTTTTCAGGATGTTTTAACTCTTAAGGATTTTCAGTTAAACTTTCTGTAGCCATCTGCCTAACTTCCATCAGCGTGGTGGATACTGAGAGGTGTATAGTTTTCTTTTCCCATATTTCTGGGATGAGAGCAGAGTGACCACCTCTGATGGGATTCTTAACTCATTGCATTGTCTTGTTTAGCCATCAGTTGTCACTGCTGACAACTAAGTCTGACACTGCTGTGCTGTGGAAGGCAGGATGACTGGGTTACAGGGCAAGTACAAGATGGATATGTTATCGTGATGGATGGGGGCTGGGCAGTGGTACACAAGGACCTTAGCAAGGGTCACTTGAAGGAAGACTGCTTGGTCAGAGGCTCTGTTCTCACCATGGGTCCACAGCCCTTGTCACTTTGTCAACTCTGTTTGCCTCTCAGTTGTAGAGCAGGTAGGAAACATTAAAGTTCATCATCATAAGAAAGATAAAAATAAAATCCCAGGGAAAGTAGTGACCAGTATTCTCAGATTCCTCTGTGAGAAGCACAAGCCCCAGTCCTTCCTGTCTACATACATCTCTCAGATACCTGCTGTCTCCTCTGATGGACACTTCTTGGGATCAAGCTTTTAACCTTTCGTGGTATTCTGTCACTGAGCAAGCCACTTCTGAGATGGTTCTCCACATGTGTGCTTAATTTGCCCAAATTCAAACAGTGAGCATGCAGCTGATTCAGGACTCTTTGTAAGACTCTGCACCTCCCATCTGCCACCCGCACCCTTTTCTGCCTGTCATGGCCTATTAGTAGTCCGTTAATTGGATTTCCACTGTGGATTAATTCCCATTAGTTTCTCCTGCTAGGGAACCACTTGCCCATCCAACACTGGTGTCAGTGTCCTCTGTGTATTTGTTTCCTAGGCATGGCCTTTTCTTGTATGATACCCCCCTTTGCATTCTTTCTTCTGTCTTGAATCCCCTTTCTCTCTTCTTCAACTCTGTCCACCTAGCCCACTCCCATGAGAGTGTGGCCATCTTCTTTGAGCACATTCCCCTACGTGACATTGCTCTCTGCTTCCAGGCTAAGCCTGTGACTCTCTTCTATACTCCTTTGTCCTCTTTCTTATTGCTTTTATAAATGATTCATGCCCTTGGTTGTATGTTTTACTCATGATCCACATGAGATTCTTGTGGGAAAGAGTCTGCCTTGTGCTTATTCACACCCCGAAGACAAGGACACAGTGCTATGGTGGTGGTGAGATAGTTGTGATTTCGAATTCCACATTGATCTATGTGACTTGAAGTGATTTGTTTAGCTTTTCTCAGACTGAATTCCACATCAGAAGCAACACACCATCTGCTTATTACCGGGGATTACGGTGGGGGTAACGTAAATACCACTTGTAGACCAATAGCTAGCAGAGTGGGATGCATCAATGTTACCTGTTGCCATTGGCATTGCCATCTTCATCTTCATTCATCAGTGGGTTCTAGATTATGCTAGAAACTCAAGTTTTTGGTTAACAGAATAACTAAAGAGATGTGTAATACAAGTCATTTTGTTGAATTCCCATTTTCTATGAAATGGTTAATCACACATTAATTTTCTTACGTCTTTCCCCAGTCCTCAAAAGTGAATGCCTCTCAGACCTTAGAAAACACTTTGCTTGCTTAAGCGACCCAGGAACATTTGGAAGAAAGCCACTTTACCCAATAAGCTAATAGCTAAAGTCAGGATTCACTTCCCCGCTGTTTGACTGACACCCTGTTTCCCCCTCTTAAAGAGCTAAATGGCCTATATTTCTTTTTTAAATTAAAGTAATGAAAATGAATTTCACCACTCCCTTGGAGATGACTGGAGACACACTGGGATGTCAAATAAAAAAAGTTGGGAGCTGCTGAGCTCAAACTCAACACTGTGGGTTCCCAGGACAGATGAAACATGAGAAGCATCCAGCATGGAAGAGGAAGGCGGAGGGAGAATCAGGGAAGACAGAGTCTGCGGTGTAAAGGAGGAGGAGATGGGAAGGGAGAACTGTATGGAAAAACAACTACAGAACGAGTGATCTTTAACTTGAGTAAAAGGAAGCAAAGATAGCCCATGATGGGTTGAATAATTACCCAAGTTATTTCTGGACACCCGAGGCATGCTTTCTCACTCTGCAAAAATATTGAAAGCAGAAGGGAAATGATTGTTTTGAACTTGGAGATGTCTCAGTTCTCTGGCTTTGCTAACGAGATTTGAGCCTATTATTCCTGTCTCACCGTGAGCCTTCTCCAAAGCAGAACCCCGATTTCCTGGGGGACTGTCACTGAGTTCATTTGAGTTTAACAAGTGTTTATTGAAGCCCAGGATGTGTCTGGGGCCAAGAATGGAACCATGCTGTATGCTAGATATGAATACTAGTTCTTTAGCCCAAAGGGATTCCTGGAGAGGTGAGGAGAAAGGCTGGAGAATTGCTTGTGGATGTGTCTGCACCAAGCATCCACCACAGCACAAGAGCCATGTCATCTTAGATCAGGGAGAAACTTCTCACTAGCCTTTGGGGCTTTGGATGGGGCCAATATAGCAGCAACCACTAGTGTGGGCTCCCGAGTGCTTCTGTCTGCTTCTCATCACCCCTGGTCTTTCTGGCCAACTACAGTAACTATTCCAAATCATGCAACAGAACAAGTCCCCTTTTATTGCTCTCTACTGTGCGTGGATTTCTCTTTCATCTGGAATAAAATCAACAGGATCTAAATTCATTTGCATTGCTTTGCATGATCCTGGCACCTCTTACCCCTCCATTTCCCTCTTTGTAGTTAGGATTTACTCCCCAACTCTGTAGTTTCCTTAAAAAAACCCACATTGCTTCATCACAGAATCTGAACACCCCCACCCCTTTCCTCCCTCTGTCTTTGTCATCTGTAATTGCTATTTGTAATTATTATTTGTTTTCTCACTCTTGTCCTTGTTTTACAACTATGTTGTGAGCTCATAAGGGCAGAGCCCATGTTTTTCTATTCTCTGCTTCGTGCCCAGCATGCAGAAGTTGCTCAATAAATAGCTGAGGTGAGTTACTAAGGTGCTTTATCCACCCATTTCAGCTGGATCAGTGCCAAATAGCTCCCAGAAAATAGATGGAACCACACAAAATGTCCCCCACACAAAATGTCCCCTAGATGCTCTTCTTTGTGTTTGAGGACTCTTGTTTCCATCGGGTGATGCTATTCTGCATTAGGGTGGAAACTTTAGGAGATGGGCCTGGCCAGAGGAAGTAGATCACTGGGATGTGTGACTTTGAAGGATATTTTAGGACTTGTGTTGTTGCTCGGGCTACTTCCTTGTTTGACTGCTTGGCCATGATGAGGTGGACAACTTCACTCTTTCCACCATTATTCTGCCTTTCTGTAGACTGATAGCAAATGGGGCAAGTCAGTCACATAGTAACCCCCTGAAACCATGAGCTACAATAAAATTTACCTCTCTTAAGGGAATGTTTTCTTCTGGCATCTGTCAGAGTGGCAAAGAGCCAGACTAACACAGCATATTAGGGAAGGGTTGAGGATGGGGTTCTAAACTAGGTGTCTAGACCATGTCTTCTGGCCCATTGTTTCAGGGCTGCCTGATTTTATAAAGAAGTGATCTTTAGGATTCTTCTTCCTGGATTTCAAAATTCTTTGAGTGTAAGAGCATAGAGACAAAGCATTCAGTTGATTGACAGCTCTTTGGCCCCAGCCTGCCCAAGAAATGTTTTCCTGAAGAGACAGTCCTGCCTGGCTGCCTGTCTCCAGGTGATGTTTTCAGGCTTAATTAGAGGCTGTTACCCCTTCTTAAGTAGTCACACACCAGACACGCCAAATAACCTTAGCATCCAGTGCAGGGTAGGAGACTGGAATAGCAATTTGATTTCAAGTACTTAAGAGCCAAAGGCCTCTACATCACAATTGCTCACTTCCTTACTTTAACAACTTAAATGAATGCTATATGAATTTTTAAATTTGTTCAATAGCGTTTTATTGAATCTCCACACTGCTCACTATGATGGTTCAGACACTGTGGGAGGCACTATGGAAAAAGGCTCCCTGCTACTGAGCACAATTGTGAGCGTGCTGCTCGGAGCCATTTACTCACCTTCCTGTGCTTAATCCTTCCAGCAGCTCCTGGAAGCTGGAGACAGACACACAGAGCACCAGCAGGAAACTGCCTTAGCTGCAAAGTCTGGAATCGAGGCCTACAACTAGGATTCCGTGTGAGCCTGCTTCACAGGTTGCTTTTACACATTGATTGCAGCAGGAGGGGTGACTAGGATAAATGAGCAGCTGTATAGTCCACTCTGTGCTCTGCCCATCTTTCCTTCTAAAGCCAGCGCTATCCCTAGCTAGTCTTCATGGCAGGCAATGTCCTCTGTGGTCTGCATGGCTACCCTGACTTTGAAACCTACAGGTGGACTCCTTGTGTGGTACGTCCTTAATGAGATTGCTGCTTGAGTTTTAGGGCATAAGGGTACCCCTGGCTTAAGGTACTCTAATCAACTAGCTAGGGATTGGTTCCAGCTCCCAATATGTCAATCAAAGAGAAAGTAATGGTAAAAACAGAGAAAGGAAATCCAGTTGGGAAGAGGACCGGATAAAGTGGTGAGTCCAACTCTTCTTGGGTAGTAACATGACCATGGGCTTAAGCAGAAGAAGAATTGGATCAAAGGGCAAGAAGTATGTGTAACAGAGCAGTCTGGGTCAGGGATGATAATTTCTGGTTCAGAAAGGTATTTGCAGGGTTTTTTTCTTGCTTAAGGGGGCATGTTGATCTCTTGCTCTCGTCTGAGAGGTGGTTCTCTGCTTCTCTGCACCCCTCATTCCCTTTCTTGATCTCACTGTGTATCCCTGTTTGAACCCCCGTTCCTTATAACTAACGCTGTGCCTAAGTTTCCTCTACTCCCAAGCACAGGAGCCTGTGGGGGAGAGTGCAGATTCACACTGTAACTCCATGTGAAGAAATGCATTTGCTAGGAGCACGAGCATGGGAGGCACTGATGGTTGCTGTGGGGTTCGCTTTGTAGCAGGCACACTTTTGCTTTTAAGTCTTAACAGTTTTGATTATCCCACTTAAAAATTAGAGTTAACACTGAAACCTCTCTCAATGGTTGTTTGTTAAGATTGAGTAGGATAGTTTGAACAAATTACCTACCCTATGCCTAACTCTCAGGTACCTATGGTGAAATATCAGCTAAGATTTAGTTTTAGGATTTGCTGTTGGTATTTGGTACTTTGTTTCATAGAGGAGACAAAATATTTGACAGAAACAACATGGTGTGATTAGATGCAGTGCATCATGGGAGGAAGGTGGAGTTTGTGGTAGTAGAGCTCGTGGACGAGGCTCCTCCCATCCCAGGGAGCAGACAGCAGAGGTCAGAAGCAGGGATGGTCTTATTACTTTGTCCCTTTGTGACTCACTGCTTCCAGCTTGGCCCTACAGCCTTAAATGATTTACAACTTCCCAATCAGTACCACAAGCCAGAGACCAAGGTACCCAGACACATGAGCCTGTGAGGAACATTGCATATTTAAACCCCGGCACTGCCTTTTCTCTCTCCCATTCTTCATGTTTCTCTGGACATGGAGCCTTCATTTTTTCTGCCTTTGGTACTGAAATGAATCAGCCCATCATCTTGGCTCAGTGCCTCCCATCAGGAAGAGAAGTGCCCACTGCTGGTCTCAGTCTCATGCCAGGCATGGTGGATTGCAGTTGGCATTGCTGACTGGTGGTTGAGCTGGTTCTTAAAGCAGAAGGTCACTCATCATTGTGACTGTGGACCTGGAGGTTCAGAGACCACTAGGTTTTTCTCATCCAGAGTTCCATGGCTGTCTGTTCCATCCATTGTTCTGATGGTCACAGGGAGGAGCCACAAGGACCACTGCCCAGGAGACATGGGCACAGAATGGTCAGCACTGGAATTCATGATCTCATATAGATGACGATGTGGTTGGAGTAAAGGCAGGATGGAGAATAAGGGAGAGAAACTGAGAAGATCTGACAGGCTAGAAGAAGAATCTGGGGCTGGGGAGGGAATAGTTCAGAATATTTGAGCAGGTGGTACTGGAAATGTAAGGGGGTAGGAGGAGGAGGGTGGGTGGATGCGGGATGGGTAGGTGGGGGAGGGCAAATGGGGACAGGTGAATGTGGGGGCGGGAGAGCCTTTCCCACTCCCTTGGCTTACTCCTTGTAAGGTTTTCCTTGTGCTTGACTGAAGACAGACAGATTTAATGGCAACTGGAGGTTATCAAACCTCTGCTTGAGAAGGAGTCTCGGGCCACCATGGGGAACGCTTCCTGAGGCAGAGATTTGTGGGATTGGAGCAGCAAGTGCAGTCAGGGCCATTCTTCTGTCCCTCCTGCATCCAGGATCTGTTGTTCCCGGGAGCCCATTTTTCATTTCCAAGGCAGAGCTGACTGTTGGCTCTGGGCAGAACAAGTTTGGCTTTGGGAGATGATGTACGGTATCCAAGAGTGCTGCCTAGTTAGTAAATTATCCCCGGGTCACTGGACGATGGGATATTTCAAACTGCACCCCATGAGCTTTGTGGGGTTTCTACAGTTCTGAATTTGCAAAGGAGGTCAGCCCTAAATTAGCAGGAAATGGCCCTACTATGTGCCACAGCCAAGACACTGAAGGTCTCAAGGAGTGTATTTAATGAGCAGTA
Source organism: Mesocricetus auratus (assembly GCF_017639785.1). Lineage (NCBI taxonomy): Eukaryota > Metazoa > Chordata > Mammalia > Rodentia > Cricetidae > Mesocricetus > Mesocricetus auratus. The sequence goes on along the minus strand of NW_024429209.1, from coordinate 8,833,994 downwards.
GGGACTAGCCTCTCATGAACACCTACTATGTGCCATGCTTTTAACATACTCCATTTCAGTTAATCATTACCACAGTCCTGAGGGAAAACTTCAGTAAAAGTAGGGAGACCGAGGCCCAGGAAGGTGAAGGGACTTGATGCATGAGAAGCACTGGTGTGTGCCAGCCTAGAATTTTATATAGGCATAATTGACTGCACAGATCTCTCTGTGTATTGAGTGACAGACATTTAGACTAAGCAAACATTTTTTTCTAGAAAGATCCAAGTAATAAAACGTTTTAGGCTTCGAGGGATATAAACTTTTTGTCACATGTATTTAGCTTTGCCACTGCAGCACCAAAATAGCCATTGATACTACATAAACAACTGAGTTTAGTTAATGCCCAATAAAGCTTTATGAACTAAAACATCCAGTGGACCAGACTAGGCCTGCAGGCCACAGTTTGCCAAGCTTTGTTTTGGAGAGTCTGGCCTGACAGCCAGTGCTAGGTTGGCCTAGATCACCAAGGACAGCTGGATTTCTTCTCCCACTACCTACCTCTCAGATGGGGTAGGTCTGAACAGTGACCCAATGGGCCAGCCCTCCAGGCTGTCAGAACTCTTCCAGGTATTTGTCACAAGCAGATGACGTGCTACTGCCTTTGAGGATACAGGATAGACTTGTCTCTGTGATCCACACATGAGACATATGATGTAGGTAAAACTCAGTGGAAGAGGGTGGGAACATCAGTGTCTCTGCTCTAAATTCTGAAACTAATCATTCATAATGATTAAGAACATCAGTGTGTGTGTGTGTGTGTGTGTGTGTGTGGTGTGTGTGTGTGTGTATGAATGTGTGGTGCATGGGGGAGGGTCATGCTCATTTGTAGTTCAAAGATTGATGTTGAGTGTCCTCAGTTATTCTCCATCTAATTTTTTGAGGCAGGTTCTCTCTTTGAACCTGGAATACACTGGTGTGGCTATGCTGTCTTTCCAGGTGGCTCCAGGGATCCAGGGCTGGGGCTACAGCTCTAAGGCTGGGGCTACAGATGTGCATCATCTTACATCTTTTCCTGTGTCTGGTGATGAGTTGCATGCCTTTACCAGCTGAGTCACCTCCTTGGTCCCTGTTTTTTCTACTTCCAATAGTACATCCTCTGAAATTTAGGGCCTTTCTGCTCATCCAGTGCTAGCTCTCTTGGCTCATGGATGGACCTATTACAGACTTTCGCACCAGAAAGGATTTATCCTCTATCACTGTAAAAATTCAAGTTTCACAATAATTTTTGCATATGTATTCTTCCAGAAAAATATTTAGCATAGTTCAGCCTAGTGGTGTGTTCCTTCAGAATCCTGTCTGGACTTGGATTAGCTCTGCCTTGGACTTGTACGGCATTTTTAGAATGTTGAATCACCTAAGCACTATGTAAGTTTTGTTTTGTTCTGAGACAGGTTGCATGTCACCCAGGCTGGCTTTTAACTTACTACTTAACTGCAGATGACCTTGAACTTCTGCACACATGGCCTCTCTGGTGCTTCCACACCTCCTGGCTTATGCAGCACTGAAGATTAGACCCCAGGCTCCATACCTTGCTAAGCAAGCACTTCACCAGCTTAGCTAGATCTCTATATGAGCGCAGAATAACGTGCTCTGCCATTTGCTCACCTCTCTGGTGCTCTGCTTCAGCCAGGTCCGAGTGTCTTTTCTTAGATTTCGCACATTCTCTGGTTATTTTGTGTTCATTCTTGCTTCTTTTGTATGTGAGTTACCAGCTTCTCTTGTCTTTTCTAGCCAGCTGTTGCTGATTTAAAAATTGTGGGTTTTAATGGGTCATGGAAATGATTCAGTGGGTAAAGTGCTTTCTGTGCATGCACAGGGATAAGTTCACGTTTCCAAGATCCATGTAAAATGTGTGACACGCAAGTAGGTAGTATGTACCTGTAATCCCAGCACTAGGGAGTCAGAGACAGAGGATCCCTGGGAATTGCTGGACGGCCATTGGAATCAAATTGGTGCTCTCCAGGCTCAGTGAGAGACACTGCCGAGAGTAATAAGGAAGATTAATGATTGAGGAGGACAACTTATGTTGGCCTCCAGATTCAAACACGCACATGCACAGTGATCACACACCTGCATATACACATATATGTGTGCATGCACATGAGCACACACAGAAAAATAGAAGACACATTTTAGCATCTTTTTAATGCCTGGATCCAGAACTGAAATTCTTTTTTTTTTTTTTTTTGATTTTACGAGACAGGGTTTCTCTGTATTGTTTTGGAGGCTGTCGGTCCATCCTGGCCTCGAACTCACAGAGATCCACCTGCCTCTGCCTCCCGAGTGCTGTGATTAAAGGAGTGCGCCACCACCACCCGGCTGCCCTGAAATTCTTTTATCACTCATGCTCTAGGATATTAAGGTAAATGATAACATCCTCTGCAAATGACAGCCTGCCGGTTCCTTTCAAAAAGCTATAGCTCTTCGTTTTTGTTATTTTGCTTCTCTGAGAAATTCCAGGATTAGGTTAAATAATAGTGATAATAGCAGATAATTTTTCTGATTCAATTACAGTGCTTCTGGAATTATATTAATTACAATGGCTATTTTTCCAAGATACACATTGTATACCATGTAGTGAACTGGCGTTCCAATTACTTTTATTGTTATTTATTTTTTATAATAGGAATAAATGTTGAGATCATCATGTAGTTTTAGCCCCACTGACATATTTTTACAGATGTGTAAGTAAATTTTCAAATATTAAGCCATCATTGTAATTAACTTAAATTGATTTTTTATTCCTTTAATAGGGTTGTAGATTTGATTTGCTAGTGTTGGACGCAGCTCCTCAGTCCTTTATTTGGACTGTGTTTATGATTTGGTCTCCATTTGAATCTTGGGAAGGTGCTATGATGAATATTGTGTGTGTTTTGTAATAACCCTAGTGGAGTCTGGGAACACCCCCCTTCGTTATATACGCTAGTATCTATGCAGCCAGATGCACAATGCAAAACAAAATCAGGGAATAAATCCCACAAATGGCTCAAAGTGGAGATGGCCACAGGAGCTCATGTCAGGGTTCACAGTTTCTAGTGGTGGCCTCCCTCACTCATCCAGAAGTGTTCCCAGGAGACCAATGACTAGAAGGTCAGAGGGCACAAGTGTGAGAAAAGTCCCAGGGAGTGACCCTGGCTTAGCGGCCCAAACACTGTAGGTGGCTCTTCATAGATCCCCCACCACACACACACACACACACACACACACACACACACACACACACACACACACACGGGAGCTGGAATATTTATAGTCCCGCCCCTTTAGGAACGAGGGCTATATGGGAAAGAGGGGGTGCACTGATTGTGCAGGCTGTTCCCACCTTGTGAGTTATGAACAGACCAGAGCCAGAACCCTTGTGCTTTTAGAATCTCGATAAGAGAGTGAGGGCTTGCATTTGATTTGGCTCTGAAAGTCTCCAAATGAAGAAATATTATTGCTTTTGTCTGGTCCCTGCTATCTGGTAGCTGACTTTTGCCACTACCTTGAAATGTCAGAGACACTTTCTCCCTTGCTCTTTTGGCTGGGGAGTGGCTCAGATTACCTCAGAATTGACTTTACCTTTTTTGTTAAACAAAAATTGTGCTTTGCATTAAAGCATGGTGTATCTCCCACAGAGTCTTCTATGAAATCTGAGTACAGCCTAAGAGATAGAGTTGCTTTTTCTTCTAATTAGTGACTCAAGGGAAAGATACTGCTTAATTTGTGGCTGTATGGCTGCTTCCTAGCCCATAATAGATGCTCAAACAATATTTACTAAATGAAAGAATGAATATATGTGTGTATATATGTACATATGCATATATTCATTCAGTTCTCAAGGAACACATATTTGCCTCAGTTTTCCAGTTCTTAATTTTATGAATTTATTTTTTCTTCCCTTCAAGAGGGTTAGCTATTCCTATGGGGTTATTTTTAAAAGAATCGTCTGTCATCTGGGGGGTGGTGACACAGGCCTTTAATCTCAGTACTCTGGAAGCAGAGGCAGTGGATATCTGTGAGTTTGAGGCCAGCCTGATCTATGGGGTGAGTTCTACGACAGCCAAGACTATAGAAAGAAAACCCTGTCTCAAAAACAAACAAAAACTATCTATCATTTTTATCTATCTTTGAGTTAAAATTTCTAATTCATTAAGTAGTTCTTGAACTTTATTAATTTCCCCCTGCTTTTCATATATTTTCTAAGGATTTAGTTTCAGTCTCTATGTGTGTCTCTTTGTGGCTTTGTGCACATGAGTGCAGGTGCCCATGAAGGCCAGAAGAGGGCAGCAGATCCCATAGAGCTTGAATTATAGGTGGTTCTGAGCTGTCAAGTTTTTTATATGCATTATAAACTTACAAGTTTATAACAAGTTGGTTAATAAGTTCTTCTCTTTTTTTGACTTTAGGAAACTCAATCTTTGGTTGCACCCCGCAAGTGTGAGATGGTAGTTATTTTTTTCCCATTTTTTTCTAATTATCCTGTAATTAGACTTCCTCTTCACTGGCTCAGTGCATTGTTTTCTAGTTCCTGAGTGCCTCAGTTTTAAAACATTGACCTTTCATTTGTAATGTCAAATTTTGTTTCATTGTGATCATAGAACTATAACCACTATGATTTAACTTGGGGGATTTAATTTTGTTTAGTTCTTACAAATTCTAAAAAAAAACCCAAAATTTATTATTTTCTCTTCCTTTCTCCTCTGGCTTTTACTCCATACCTCATACAATTTGATGAGAAATTTGTGAAGTTTGCCATTCACCAGTATTCAATAGTGTATTTAATTATTATATGGGTCAGGTCATTTTCCTTCCTTTTATTAGAGTTTGACACCATGAAAACAACATGTATTCAGTATTAGCTGCTTAGGCAATTTTATGCAGATAAAACATTAAATGTAGTGTGTTGTCTTTCCTGTATTGACCCTGAAGGAACCATCCTACAGGGAGGTGCTCTTACTGACCCCATTCATCTGTCTCCTTAGGTGTGGGTCCCTCACTTGACAGGGCCTGCGTCTGCTACTCAGACAGTAGCTATTACTGTTGTGAACTTCCAGTTTAGAGGTAGATCTACTGTACATTTCCCACGACTGACCCCTTCCCACCTTTATCTTCCATACAGGAACATAGATATTAATTCTTTGCATTATGGTAATGGCATGAAAATGACTTTCAATATAGGTGGTTTTCTGGGCTGTCCTCCCACCTGGGCTGTATCCTGCAGTCACCACAGAAAAGAAACTTGGCAGGGAGAGTAATTAACCTTGTACAGGGTTAAACTGATCTGTGCTCCTTCCCATCTGATCCCCAGACTTCACCCACGAGGCACACCTACAGCCGCTCAGCCCTCAGCTGCTGATTTGATAGTGTGGAGCTTGACCACCACTTCCCTCTCCCATTACCACTAAGGACCTTGGAGCCTACATCAGCAAGAAGCAAAACGGAGGGTGAATTGATTAGACCAGACCTACTGTCTTCTAGAACAGAGGCCAGGAAAGTGCATCCTGGTAGTCAAACACAGCCCTGCAGCATGTCCAGATTACCAACTGATTTTTGTAAATAAAGGTTTATGGAACACTGCCACACTCATGTTTTTGCAGTTTCTGGGGAGGCCACAGGGCCCACACTTTCCACAATATTTGTTTTCTGATCTTCTGTGGAGACAGCTTATTGGCTCCTGTTGTAGAAAGGTAGGGTCTAGCCAAGCGGTGGTGGTGCACGCCTTTAATCCCAGCACTCGGGAGGCAGAGACAGGCAGATCTTTGTGAGTTCAAGGCCAGTCTGCTCTACAGAGTGAGTTCCAGGAGAGGCTCCAAAGCTAAAGAGAAACCCTGTCTCAAAACAAACAAGCACCCAAAAAGTTAGGTTCTAGGCAGCGATAACACAGGCCCTACTATTCTGGAATACTTTGGAGTTTCCTGTGTTCTTAGTAAAGTAAGCCCATTTCTTGGATAGTTTTGAGGCCGTATGTATTCTTTCTGACCCTTGATTCTGCTCAGGCATTTATCGGTGAACAGAGTGCAGTGATCTGCACTGCTGGGATCATGTAAACTGTACCAAAGAAATCTCAAGTAGGTTGGTCTTAGATGCACCGAGGACAAGGAGGAAGAACAGAAACCAAGAAGACCGGTGGGGAGGAAGGGTCATAAATAAACGCAGGTGAACTGTGGTTCTGCATAGCTGAGGAGGGAAACTAACAGTCCGGCCAAGCTGAGAAGTGAAACATCTCTGCTTCCTGTTCACGAACGTTCCACTAAATGTTTACTAGCATCTAACATGTTCATCCACAGTTTTGGGATTCCAGCATTAGGGGTTCTGTCTCCTTTGGGTCTCTGAACCCCGACGCAGTTTCTAAAATCTTCGTTTAATTTAAGATGTTTTATTAATTAGGGAAGATATAGCATCTAAGCTTTATGCAATCTGATCTCCTGGAAAACTCCTTTGCCCTTGGAGCACAGCAAGGGTAAGGGTGAGAGAGGCTCTGTCCTTTTCGTGGCAGCTACATCAGCGCTTCCTGTGCTCCCTAGCCCAGCTCAGGCCCCTGGGACATACCTGTAAAGTAGTGTCATGGTAATCCTGATTGGGGCTCAGCTCCTAGTTTGCCATCCTCGTCTCCTCAATGTGTGTCTCATGGGGGCTGCTTTTCTCTCCACTTTCCCAGCCGCTATATGGCATGAGCTGCATGCTAAGTCTGTATTCTTGCACTGAAATGCTACTGTCATGTGGCTGTTTATTGAGAGGAGCATTTCACTGTCACCCGAATTTGCTAGAAACACAGGTTTCCTTTAAAATGGAGGCACAGCCAAGGATGTGGGCTCTAGGTCATTCCTGGTTCAGATCCTTTGTCTAGCTGCGTGTCTGGAGCGGTTGCATTACCTGACTGAGCATTGGTTTCCCCTTCTGTAAAAGGGGGCAGATGTACTATTCCCAACATTACAGTCATGGACATGAAGACAGCACAGTGAGAGGCAGAAGGGTCGTCATATGCAAAGGCTCCCTGATCAGCTGTTCTAGATTTGAGCCCTGGCTGTATGACTTGCTCTATGCCCCTGAGACTGCTGAAGTGTGTCCTTAGTGGTTTTCTGCAGCATTGGATACCCCCGCCCCTTTGTGCTAGCATCTAACTCCGTTTTCTTTTCTTATGTGTACTTCATCTGTTGGACCCCTTGTAAGTTTGGGGATAAAATTGCCTTATTAATCATTCCTTTGTAAATACTACTGTGAAACAAGGGGATATTGCATTCACTCATCTTTTCATTATTATGGTAATAACTTTCAATTTATAACTAATTAACGTTGCTCCTTTCTAACCTGGCCTTCATTACAGGCAGCCAGTAAGGACTCCAGACGTTGATGCACAGCAAGTGGGAGACTCTGCTGCTTGCTGCAGCAGCCTCTGAGGGACAATCTCTCCAATGCCTTCATTCGTAGGCTGTGCGTGATGAGAGACTTGTTTCCATCTGCCTGTGTCTGGGGCTCAGGTGTGGCTGTCCATCTCCCAGCATGAGATTGGCTGGTGTGACTGAGTCTGTGGGGAGTGGAGGCAGCTGGCAGGAAGCAATCAGAGAACACACCTTGAGAAAAGCGGGAGATGCCCAGGGACATTCCAAAAATACTCAGAGGGGCATAGTTACTCTCTTCAAAATGACTTTGACGGGACCTGGATTTGTTCTCTGAGTCCCCAGAGAGAGACTCAGGAGAAATGGGCAGTAGTGAGAAGGAGGAAGATTTGGATGCAGTGTGCCTGTTACTGTGACAGTCACAGATACTAGGTTAGAGCAGTCCTCCTTGGGAGGTCTCAGTTGCTATCCCCCCTTCATTTTGAGATACATTCAAGTTCATTCAAGTTTAAACCCATGTGGCTTGGCGTGATTTATAGATAGCAAGTCATTCAATAGAAATTCTAGATCCCTTGAAATTCTGTATTGCATATTGTGTCTTTCTATTGTGAAGAAAGTGCCGAGAAAGGGTGTTAGACATTTAACACAGTTACCTTGCTTTGTCAGGGAGTGTTACTATAGACCAACAGCATCATTCTACTTAATGCTGATATAGACCAGTGAACTGAGATGACCTGGAAAATACGGGGAGGGCTGGAGGAGATGCCTTAATGACATGCACTGATCCTCTTTGATCTTGGGCATGATACAGAGAGCACCAACCCCCTCCTTCCACACAAGGAGCTGAGATGAGAGACTCCAGTTTCCCTGTGGACTTTTCTGGAATGAGAGTCATTAGCTTTCCTCTGTTTATGAAGTGAACATAAACACGTACAAAAATGGTTCCCCTTCTCCCTTCTGGATTAATTATGCATATTTACTCCTCTTGGATTAATTAGGTTCATTTACTACATTTTTTTTCCAGTAAAAAGTATTGGGATAGTGGGCGAAGGGCACAGAGAAAGTTTGTATTATTGAAGTCTTGGTGCCCTTCCCAGGATCCCAAAGCAGCCCTTCCTATACTGTCCAATAGAATTTCCACAGTGATTGAGAGAGTCCACATCTGGTCTGCTCACCAGGCAGTTACTATAGCCACTGAGCTCATATGGTTATTGAGGGCAGTGGAGGGCTAAATATTTAGTTTTATTTCATTCTGCGATGAAGGGATTCAGAAAGAAAGAACAGAATTCTAGTTTAGCCAAGCCTTCCCCACGTGGAAATGGGAATAATATTGGGAATGAAGTACCTGAGAGGATTTGGCACATAGCCAGTGTCCACACCAGGTTCTTGAGGTTCTTTCAGGCCAATGGGCCACAATTTTGTGACTTGAGTCTAGTCCCGTCAAGTTTTCCCACAAGATAACCCTACATGGTTAGTGGCTGGTGTAGGCTTCCCTGGTAAGAGGGAGAGCTTGAGCAGACCTTCCAAACCCTGAGGCATAGTTTCTGAGAACCCATGAATAACCACTGGGGTCTTTTCCTCCATATAGAAAAAGGGGTCTTTTGGTTGGACTGCCCTACAGTGTGATTCCAGTCATTGGCTATCCAGGCCTTTTGAAGAAACACAGCAATGTGTAAGAGAAACTATTCCTTCTGCTGACACACTGCCAAAGGAAGCAACTTAAAAAGGAAAGGTTTATTGTCTCATAGTTTGGGGGGATTTCACCCTATTGGGGGGAATCATCAAAGCAAGAGCAGTTCTGTCTGTGTCGTGAGAGTATGAGGTGGCAGGTCACACATGGTGACTAGTATGGAAGCAGAGCCTAGAATCAAGACTGTGGAGCACCTTCTGAAGTTCACACCCACTTCTGATGGCAAGGCTCCCCCTTCTGAAATCCCTAAAACCTCCCAAACACCACCGCTCAGCAACCAAGTGTTCAAACATTTCACATACAGACCATACCAGACACTGCAGAGGTCAAGTGTCACTATGATCCTGTCATGTGGACAGATAATGGACCCTCATCCAGTGTCCGTTTTCTCTGTCTACAATAGTAGAACCTATTCCAAAGGATTGTGTGAGTGGATTAGTTACCATTTGGGCTGTTGTAACAAAATACCTTAGGTTGGGCCTTTTTAAACAGCAGACATTTGCTGTTCACAGTTCTGGAAGCTGAGAAGTCCAAAATGAAGACTCCTGCAGATTCAGTGTCTGGTATGGGCTGCTCCCTGCTTCAAAGACAGCATCGCTTTGCTGTGACCTTCGGTAGTCAGCGGGCAAGTGAGCGTACTTCAGACTTTCGGGAGCAGAGCTCTTTTCCCTCAGGCCTAATACAGTCACACTGGTTATTGGCTCTAATATTCAGCCTTTCTTTATTTCTTTACTTTTTGAGGACACTGAAGTTTATACTGTAGCAAAGAGGATCAAATAATGATAAGCTATTTAGCACACTGTCCTACTTAATAATAAATATTCATTGAGTGCTGTGGATGTTAAGTAGATACTGTCACCTCCTTCTCAGATTTACATTCCTGCTCAGGACCTGAGCACTCATTCTCTGGCTCCGAGAGCATCTTTGCACCTGGCTAAGTTGAGTCCTGTCTCCATACTGACTCCATCTTAGAAGGAAAGTACCTTGCTCATGATTTTACCCCTTTGCTAGGGTCTGTCCGTATCAATACCTAGGTGATATGGGGGTGCAGGTTCTGATGCCCTCACCTCAGTTCAGTACAGTGTTGAGGGGACATCCATGGTTTAGAGCTTCCTGACTGATGAGTATGAATGCCACTGTAAATGTGTCATAGCTTGAATTCTTCCTCTCAACCACTCTTTTTACTTCCTTCTTCATGGCTGGTACTTCTGAGAGCACATCCCTAATTAATTACCTTACTTGCAAATTTCTCCTCCTTGGAATGGTTTCCCAGGAAGTTCAGTCTAGGGTGGAGCATGTGCCTCCCCCCTTTTCCAAATGTAGTCACATTTTACCTAGAGTGAAGTCATTTTTTCAACCACATCTCCTGTTCTATACAATTTCCTGGCAAGGAGAGCCCCATACTCCTCTGAATATAGCCACATTTCCCCTTTCATACCCACTAAGCAAAGTAAAATCTCTTACATGTAACCTTCTAGTCTCTGTCTCACTGACGTCTATGGAATTTTCTTGAATGATGTTATCATTCTGTCTATCCTAAGCACTATCATTTCGGAACAATAGTATACTCATACCATTGATTTTGTGTGTGTGTGTGTGTGTGTGTGTGTGTGTGTGTGTATGGTATTTGTACATGTACATGGCTGTGCATGTGTGAGTATGTGTTTGAGACTGTCTTGCTGTGTACCCTAGGCTGGCTTTTTGTCTTAGTCCATTGAGTATTGAGATTACAAGCATACATTACCATACCTGACACACTTATATTTTTACTTCCTTTTCCAAACCCAGAATTTCTTTTCTCCCCTTTCAAGTAGTACAACACCCACTCCTTTCTTTATTGCTGAACAAGCCATCCTCCAACCCTGGCATTCCTTTCAAATTCAGCTCTCATGTCAACCTTATTTATTTATGGAATTTTGTAAGTGATAGGAAACTCTGTAAAGTCAGTTTGTCCTTTGGGTAGAGGAAGTAGAAAATGATGTCTTCCCCTAAGCTCCTGGTCCCTCTTACAACAGAACTTGCCACAGGGTATCCCAATGTACCCATGCCACATCTCTCTTTCTAATGGGTGCTTCTGTGACGTGCATTCCCCACTCAGCTTAGTGGCTGTCACATAGTAAGTTCTCAGCTCTCAAAAGGTGGAAGTGTGCTTTAGTCAGGTATAACAGGTATCAATAGTAAATGATCCCCAGTACAAGTTCCCGAATCTCAGTGAGGCCCCCAGACTCTCACGCTCCACAGATCGGCTGTGGCTTTCTTTATTCTGTGTGCCTGTCAATCTAGTGTGCAGCCCTTGACATGGGAAATGGGCAATGTGTGGCACGCACACACAAGCTGGAGCTTCAGCTCTCTTCTAGAAATGACACTTGAGGGTCCAAAACAAGTCACACAGCCACTGCTAAGCCCAGTGTTAGAAGGGTGTCAGAACCTATGAGTCCAGCGTTTGTACCTCTTCAACGAGGGCTATGGAGTCTTCCTCCATGAACCGCCCTAAACCACATGGCCAAACCTAGTGTTAACAGGTTGGGCAAGCATAAAATGTACAGTGAAAGTATTCTGAGCAGTGATAAACAATACCATAGACTTAAAGGTCAAGGATGAATGGCCCTTCTTCTCACTACCCTGGGGAGTTTTGGAGGCAGTTTGCAGGAAACACGACCAACTAAGGAGGGGCACACCCAGCCACCTGGTTTCTGGAAACTGCTTGTTCTTTACTCTGATGCCGACTCTGCGCTGATGATGCTGGTGATGAAAACCGAAGCACTTCCAACCATGACAGCCCTGTGGTGGCCTGTGCGCACGACTTCACTGTGTCTCACGAGCAGTCGGTGACCATGGGGACAGTTGATGGACGGCTACTGCTTGTAATTTCCGGGCCTGCAACTTGTTTGGAGCTGCCAGGCCAGACAGCATGACTACTTTACCATCATGGCTCTGAAAAATGCCCTTTGAAAGGCTTGTTCTAGTCAGTCACTAGATGGAATAAATTGTGGGAGGAACAGAGAATTGTGGTGGCATGACAGATCTTGTGATTTGGAGATGCAATGCAGAGCTTGAGCGACTGCTCGACTGCCGAGGAGATACTGACAGATGCCTGTCTCCCTGACCCTTCCCTGCTCTGACCGAATGTGGACAGCTTCCCTTTTTTCTTGTAGAGGTGGAAGGAGAATGAAAGGGGTGATTTGTAAAGAAATGACTGAGGAGCCTGGTCCCATGTGTGCTGGCTAGTTTTCTGTCAACTTGACTGAGAAGAGGGAACAATTAGGAAAATGCCTCTACAAGATGGGACTGTAGGCAAGCCTGTGGTCATTTTCTTAATCAGTGATTGATATGGGAGGGCGTAGCTCTCTGTGGGTGGTGCTATGCCTGGGCAGGTGGTCCTGGGTTCTATAAGAAAGCAGGCTGAGCAAACCATGGGGAGCAAGCCAGTAAGGAACACTCCTCCTCGGTCTCCTCTACATCAGCTCCTGCCCTGTTTGAGCTCTTCTCCTGACTTCTTTTGATGATGAACACTGATGTGGAAGTGTAAGCCAAATGAACCCTTTCCTTCCCAGGCTGCTTTTTGGTCATGGTGTTTCATAACAGCAATACTAGTTTTAACTAGGATACATGACATCCTGACCCTATGTCATCCTGACCTCATGGCTTCCAGAACCATATCATCTCCAGCTTCTCTCGTTCCACCCTCTGCCTTTTCCTTGTTCTGTCTCACTCATAGTCCTTAGATTTGCCTCTCATGTCACTCCTCTTCCTGCTGTCATACACGTTGAACATTTGTCACTCCTCAGGCATTGGGATTGTATTTGCATCCCTCCACTATTAGTCTGTCCTGGCCTGTAGGCTATAGTATGCTCAGGACAAAAGAAGGAACTCATGGTGTCTCTCTTAGTGCTATAGCTCTGCTCACTGATACTTCACCCTTCCAGAAGCTTTGTGACTCCAGTTTGTCTCTCCTGAAATAGCAGGACTTTGGAGACAAAGTCTAACCTGCTAATGTCATGGTAAAATTGGGTCAGTGGTGTAGAGTTCAATTCCTTCTTGCAAAATTAGGGTAAACTGGTGCAAAGTCTGTGCAAGACAGTGGGGACTTCTAGAACTAAGTTGAATGAAATGGTGCCTTTTACCTATGCCATTTCTGGGAAGTTAGAGACAGGGAAGTGACCATGTTTGTCACCAGGGAAATGTTGCTGTGAACCTATTTCAAAAGGCAAATCAGGACCAAAAGAAAATTCTTAGAAAGTATGCCCATTTCTTGCAGAGTAGGAGGGGCCTCGTGTCAACCATGGGTTGGGGATAGCAGCTCATAACTCAGAATAGAACCAGGGTTAATGTAGCTGTCAACAAAAGTGTGTCACATGGCTCTCTACAAGGGAACAAGGTCTCAGATTTCCAGGGTGCACAGGGCAGGCTTTCTGACTGGATTGGGGGCAGAGGAGCACAACTGAGAAGAAGCAGCAAAGACAGTGTTCTCTTTCTGAGACTGCTCTATTTAAACGTGTGTGTGTGTGTTGACTTTTTTAAAATATAAAATATCTTTTCATTAAGAAGGGAGTTCATTGTGGAAATACAAGTGGGAGGGAACAGTTGAAGGAAAATCTTCGAAGTCCTTCCCTTTCTACAAGGCCACTTTAGTTTCTGTGTTTCTGGTTCTTATGCATGTCAATTCTCTCCTGCATTCCCCTCCCGCTCCCCACACACTCGCATGAGCATAAGCATTATTAAAAGGGATCATACCCGTATAATTATTTTCTTTTGAAGTGAGGGTCAGTTGTTCCATCTGAGTCCCCAGCTGACTGGACATTGAGGATTATCTTCTGCACTGAATCCTCTGGTCCATACACCTGTCTGCACTAGAAACTCCCTCACCCTTGGGCCTGAGGCAGCCAGTAATTCTAGCTGATGCCAAGCCTCCTGTGCTTTATTTCAAAGGAAAAAATAGACTCAGTCCTTTTGAGCTAGTATAATTCTTTGCCTGCCTGCCTGCCTCCTCCCTCCCTCCCTTCTTCCTTCCAGACATGGTCTCCTGTAGTCCAGGCTACCTGTGACCTTGCTACGTAGCCAAGGATGATCTGTAACAGCTAATGCTCCTGCTTCCATGTCCTGGGTGCAGAGATTGTAAGTCCACACACCACCATTCTCTAAGGTTGGCAAACACCTTTTATACAGCCCCACCTCATTCTTCTTTTTGACAGTGCTGCATTCTGTTTCCTTGGTTTAGTGATGTTTGATCAGTACCAACTGCAGCATAGTGAGAACATCTCTACTATATATACCTCTCTTAGCAGCGTTGTGATGAATAACTCTGTGCCTTTGTTTTTGTATTTTTTGCAGAATACAGTCCTAAAATGAGACTGAATGTGTCAAAAAAGAATGTGCATTTAGAACTGTAATAAATATTAGCACATTTCTCTGTTGAGGGATGGGGCTGTTTCCCTTCTAATTTTCAACTTCTTTGTGTTCTTGAAAGCAATGGGTATTTGACTTTCTAAACCTATATCTTGGAAAAATTATGTCTTAGTGTTTTAATATAGAATTATGAGTTTTGTTCTCATTTTTTGTTAATTTGTCTTGAATAGGAACTTTTCTGTAATTTTCTTCAAGTCCTTTGTCTATATTTCCTCTTGGCTTGCTCTAGTTTTTGTTGATTGATAGGCACTCTTTACATTTTAAGGATACTCATTCATGTTTTGTCATATAGATTGCACATTTTAAACATTTGTCTTTTATTATTATTGATGGTATTGTTTTGTAATATAAGAACTCAATTTTATTTTGTGAAATAAACTTTTCCCTGCATGAGTTTCATGCTGTACTCAGAATGCCCCCCCATCGTTCAAACTGTAAGACATTTTCCTATGCACTCTACTAGAGGTGTTATTTTTTCTTTTTACAATTAATTATTCAATCTGGTTGTAGCTGATTTTGAATGTGGTGTAACTTAGGTCATTATTTCATTGTTCATGAATCATTTAGCCACCATGAATGATTTCTTCTGAAGGAGAATGAGTGTGGAGTTACTGACTTTCTTTTTTACTCCCTAGGGATAGATGAGAATTATTTTGCTTTTTAACTGGATAATATTGTAGACAGAAAAGAACCTTGACATGCTCTTTAGACCCATTGGTTTATTAGATGCTCAGTGGTTGAATCAGGCTATAAGCCCTTGGACAAATCACTCAACCTTTCTGTTTCTTCATTAGCAAAATAGAAATCACTGTGTCCTACCCCTGATGTGGATTAAATTAAACAGAGAGGATGATGTCCTGGCATATCAGGAGATTTTGGGTAAATCTATTTAGCTTCACTCTTCTGAGCCCTGTCTTAAAAATACAGCGACGACTACTGGCCCTGTCCCGGAGGACTAGGCTATTACCAGCCTCAGTTTACTTCACTGTGCCATCAGACTTTTTCCATTGTGGTCTACCCAGCTGCTGGGATCACTGTCTTCCATCATTAACATGTGACTTCAGCATTAGCCAGCTGCCTGAGGACCCATTTAGGTTTGAACACTTAACAGTCACTTACTCTCCACACTTTGACCAGTTCTGAGTGTCTACACTAACTACTGCCCACTGCCAAAAGAAGCTCCTCTTACCAAGGTGGAGAGTAGCACCAGTCTATGGGTGTGGCCATAAATATTCATAAGGTGGCTTGACAACATGTCCAGTTAGCAAAACAACAGTAGCTACCTATGGCCTGTTACTTCCCATACCTTGGACTTTTGACTGTGTTTACAGTACCAGCATGAATTCCTACCTGTGGTGTAGGCCTCAGATCCAGCTTTCATGCCATTTTGCACCAGTGAACACACATTGCTTGGCAGGTCTGTATTGCAGCATTCAGTGTTCAGTCCTGGGTAAGACCATTTTCTCCCCCCAGAAGCCTGCATGGCACACTCTAACTAGCTAGTCAGTAAGGATGAAGTTTTCAGGGCAGTTCCAGAATGATGTCTATCTGACAACCAAATGTGTTGTCTCTTTGGCAATAGGGTATTGCCATCTAGTCATGGTAAGAAAAGTTATTTTTGAGTGCCTTTGGTTCCTCCTGACCCACAACTCATACAAAAGTATCCATGCTCAGCATTGAGACTTTTCATTTAATAATTTGTGTCTTCTGGGGGGAGCATGTTCAACTAATGTAGGTTACCTGCTTTTAAATGCCTTTTTAAAATTTTATTTTTAATTGGAGTACAAAGCAGTAAGTTTCTATAAAGATTGAAAATTTTTGGTCTTTATTTTCTAAGATTTAATTTTAGTTTTCTTTATGAGTCTCTGTGTTTGTGGATATGCATGTGAGTGCAGGTGCTTAAGACAGCCAGTAGGGGATGGCTGATCCCTGGAGCTAAAGTTACTGGCAGTTGTGAGACATGGGGACTGGAAAATGATCTAAGGTCTTTGCAGCAGCAGCAAGTACTCTTAACTGCAAAGCCATCTCCCCAGCCCTTCAATAAGCGCTATTCATAGCACATCTTAATTTCAGTTAACCCACCCCCTAACCTGATATAGGATACTTTTAGCTTGTGGATAACTAGAACCACTTGGTTA
The DNA here is from genome assembly GCF_017639785.1 of Mesocricetus auratus. Taxonomy (NCBI): domain Eukaryota; kingdom Metazoa; phylum Chordata; class Mammalia; order Rodentia; family Cricetidae; genus Mesocricetus; species Mesocricetus auratus. Next base: position 8,817,402 of record NW_024429209.1, on the reverse strand, counting down.
GATTCTGGGAGAGGATACATGTCTCAGTCTTGTGTCAGATGATTCTCCATTTCGTTTCCTGTGTGTGTGTGTGCATGTGTGTATGCAGGTGTGTTCACCTGCTGCATGTATGTGTGCAGGTCAGAGGTTGTCACTGGGCATCTTCCTCTATTGATCTTCACTTTATCTCTGAGTCAGGGGCTCTCAGTAAACTTGGAACTTGACATTTTAGCTAGAATAGCTGGCCAGCAAGTCCCTAATATCTGCCTGTCTCTTTTCCCAGTGCTGGGGTTACAGATGCTTGCTGCCACACATGACTCTCTTATATTGGTTCTGGGAATCTGAACCCAGGTGCTCATCCTTGAGCAGCAAGCCCCTTACCTACTGAGCCATCTTCCTCAGCCCTCTTTTCCTTTTGGAATGTTGTGTGTATATTCTGTGAAGCCTTCTGATTTTGGTCTATTCTTAGGTGTGTTCTGCTAATCTTATGTTATGCCTCCACAGAAATTTGCTGGCAGGTGTAGCGCATGAGTTGGAAGGGCTAGTACAATAGTTGTCTCCTTTATAGGTGAGAAAGCTTAGCACTGGGAAGGGATGCCACTTGTTCAGAGGCACTTGTGTGTGGCAGAGCCTGGAGTCAAGCCCAGGAACTCTGATTCTATAGTTCAAATTCAGTTCTTCTTTGAGTCTGGAGGTTGGCCAGTCCATAGAGACAAACCAGACTGCTGACCGAGTATATCCTTCCATACCCAATTGTTCCATTCAGATTATTCTGATTTGGGTCTTTTTCTTACTGGAGATGTGGACTGCAGGAAATTGGGTGTTGGTTATTCATTGAACTATGACACCTACAGAACTCTGACAGCCCCTTCTTTATTGACACTCCAAGGGCAAGCAGAAAGAATGAACATAATACACCTGAACATCTGTGTTCTACCAACTGCCTTCACAACTGTGAAAAACAAGGCATGGAGAGTTGAGGACCTTACAGTCAAAGAAACATAGCTGGGGTGTGACCTTGGGTCTGTCTGATTTTTGAATCTTTCTGCTCTTCTGTCTGCTAAGAAGTAAGCACTCTGTGCTTTAGTGGACAAATTGACAAACATGTCCCACAGGGTACCAAGTCGCTTTGTGTTGGTGTTAGAGCAGGGCCAGCCAGAGGGAAGATCTGCAGGATTTGGAAGAGGATTCTGGGGTCACAGTGAAGATCGTAAAAGACTCAGCGAAGGGTGGGTACCATAAAAGCCTGAGATTAAAATAGAGAGAGAGGTTCTTTCCTTTTAAAATATTGTATGCCCTGCAATTCATAGGAAAATGTGTTAAAATGCTTATCTAGGACCCCTAATTCCACATCCCTTATACTATTTGACATGCAAAGTGTCATATTCAAAAGCAAATTAGTCTGAAATGAATCCTCTTTTACCCTTTTTTATTTTCAAAATCCAGATTTAGAATTTAGGTTCATTAATATGCACAAACACTACTCGATTAAGCCTGTTTTAATTTCTCTGTGTGCTTTGTAAACAGGGATTACAAAGATGTTTGAATTTTCATGGCAGATTTTGGAGTAGTGTATACATTTGGGCCATTATCACATAATAAATAAATAACCCCCCTGAATCTGGGAGTTGGTGATGTCATCCCCAGAATGTTGATTTTTCTTCTCACCTGGCCCTGTAAATTCATATGGCTTTAGTCTTGGAAAGCACTTCTCTGAATGTGGCTGAAAAATAGCACCCTATGTCTGGGTGCCCATGTGGTGGTCATGTTCCAGCATTAGTGCTGGGGGATTGAAGCCTCCACTTGGCTTTGGGAAACTGGACTTGGAAAAACACCACGTTTATTAAATCTCACACTAAACGCTGACAGTTGTAGGCATTAGTTCTTCATGGTGTCTGCCAAGTGAGCTGGAAGAGTAGGCTTATCTTGTTATATGCAGACCGGAAAATGACAGCCTTGCCGAGGATAGTTCCAGCCTTCAAGGTGAATGGCCAAAACTCATGTCAGAGAAGTGCCATGGGGAAGCAGGGTTCTCTAGGGGAGCTCAGTTTCCAAACGTGGAGGCAAGATGCACTTTTCCCATGATGCACCACACTGTGTTTTAATTGTTAACTGTGCATGGGGATACTTGAGGGAGAGAAGTATATCTGGTAAGGAGAGGAACAATGTATGGAGTGCTTTTCATTGTTGTGTATTAAACAAAGAGCTGGCTGGCTTATGTTTTCATGTTCTTTAATCATCATAACAGTCCCTTGAGATATTTGTTTTTATTTTTGCTATTATTACGCTTGTGTCATAGATAAGGACAAGAAATTTTGAGAACTTACCAATTATTACCAGGCCACAGGGAACTCCAGCCTAGCTTTGTCTGCCCCAAGTTCATTCTCATCATATCTCTTGCTCGTTTCTATTGTATTCCCAGGGAGAGGAAGGCACAGATGCCCAGCAATGTTTGCTGAGTGACTTACTGAAGGAACCCTAGGTGGAATCAGCTGACTACTCCCCCTTTCTTATGGCACCTGTGCCCAGCAATGTTTGCTGAGTGACTTACTGAAGGAACCCTAGGTGCAATCAGCTGACTACTCCCCCTTTCTTATGGCACCTGTGCCCAGCAATGTTTGCTGAGTGACTTACTGAAGGAACCCTAGGTGCAATCAGCTGACTACTCCCCCTTTCTTATGGCACCTGTGCCCTGTGTTGTCATGATTTCCTGGTGTCTGGGAGACGCTCTACAGGTTCCACAGGTACCACAAAGGGCTCTTATTAGGTGCCCCTCCCAGATGTGATCCCCTCCCTGATTTCTCCCTTATTTCTGCTTTTTTACCCACTGCTTTTTCGCTTTTATTCCCTAGAAATCAAACTCGTAGTTTGAGCTGACCCCCTAGTTTAGCTGTCTCTCGGGTCCAGCACAGCTCTGGGCACAGAGAAGGTGGCGAATCTAGTTTTCTTGCACTAGCTCATTTACAGCTTGCTTGTGGGAGACAGTATGTCCGTGGAAGCAGAAACTATTTCAGTGAGCTCTCCACCGTGAGGTAAAAATCTCAGCCCTCACACAGCAGTCATGCAGGCGTCCCCACTAGGCTAGGGCACATCCTCCTGACCATGCCTTCCTTAGTATGGGGGGTACCATCCCTGAGTGGGGAGAACTGGGGATTTAAGGGATCAAGCAAGAAAGGATTCTTTTATGAGGAAAACAGACACCCAGAGGTGTGTGGACTTGTATACAGAACATCTGTAGTATCCAAAGCCATGGGAGTGGTTGAGGAAATATTAAGAAGTCTACTTTGGATGACAACAGTGGAAGAAGGGAAAGAAATACTACCTGCTGCTGAGCCTGATAGAGTACTCCTGTGAGGGTAACTCCCAGGAGACACTGGCTCTGGGATGAATTCTGAGGGAAGTGGGGCAGGGTGGAGCAGAAAGCAAAGCAAAAATGTGGCCTCAGCTAGAGACAGTGACCTTAAGCTTGACCCTGGGGGTCTCTGTGGCTAAGGAATACGATAATGGAGATGCTTTTTCCTAGAAGTGAGAAGCCTATGGTCCTCCAAGGCATCGGACCATTAGCCCCTTGGATATCTCTGTGGAAAAGGGTTTGTGGGAGCTAACCTTTCATGTGGTTGCTTCCTTGTACTGGGTGAAGGCAATTCTCTGGTTCCAGTGGCCACTGTGAGCTCCAGGATCTAGAGCTGGAGTGCAGCCCAGCAGCCCAGTAAAGGGATCAGGATAGGCATCCCGAGAGTCCTCTCCAGCATCACAGCTGCCTCTGTAGCTTTGGATACGTCTGTTGAGTAGTTGCTGTTCCTCCTCCTCTTCCTCTTTGACTACATATATACATAATTGACACTATACATATACATACATATATATAGACACTTTACCTTTTAAAATTATTTACTTTATTTCATGTGTGCAGGTGTTTTTGTCTGCATGTATGTCTGTGCACATGTGTGGAGTGTCTGTGGAGGCCAGAAGAGGAGGCATCACATCCCTTGGAATTGGAGTCACAGGTGGTTGTGACCTACCATGTGGGAGCTAGGATTCAAATTCAGGCTCTCTGCAAGAGTGGCCAGACCTCTTAAATGGTGAGCCGTTCTCCAGCTCCTACATATTTTTAAGTGTACAATAAAGTGAAGAAAGGGACAATCACATTGTTGTGAGTCCATCTCTGACATACATTTTCTAACCCTAAAACTAAATCTTTCCAACCGATGACAGTTCTTTTTTTTTTTTTTTTTTTTTTTATTAATATTTTTTTATTTTCCATTTTAAATTTAGATAAGAAACAAGGTTGCTTCACAAGTCAGTACGAGGTCCCTCTCCCTTTCCCTCCCCTCCTCCCGTGCCCTCCCCCCATCCCCCCCCGTTATCCCCTCATTCCCCCAGGGAGGGTGAGGCCCTCCATGGGGGTGTCCATAGTCTGTCATTTCATATAGGGCAGGGCCTAGACCCTTCCCCAAGAGTTCAGGGTGAGAGTGCACCTCACATTGTTCTATGGGAGTCCAGAGACCGTGTGTATACTTGGGATGGGTACTGATCTGCTGTCCAAGGCTCAATAGATTACCTAGGCCTCCTCACTGACACCCAGATTCAGGGGGTCTTGATCAGTCCCATGCTGGATTCCCAGGCTGATGCCTGGGATTCAAGAGTTAACCTTTGTCTGGTCAGCTGTTTCTGGGGGTTCAACCAGCCCAGTCTTAATCCCTTTGATCATCAGTCCTCCCTCTCTGATACTGGCTTTCTTGAGTTCAGCTCAGTACTTAACCAGCCAGTAAATGAAGTTTCTGTTTCCCAGACTCTCTGGCAATAGGATTGTAGGCTGGCACTCCCCAGATCTATGTCTAAAATCCATATATGAGAGAGTACATGCCATGTTTCTCTTTTTGTGACTGGGTTACCTCACTCAGGATGGTTTCTTCTAGTGTCATCCATTTGCCTGCGAATCTCATGATTCCATTATTTTTTTCTGCTGAATAGTACTCCATTGTGTAGATGTACCACATTTTCTCTATCCATTCTTCGGGTGAGGGACATCTAGGTTGCTTCCAAGTTCTGGCTATTACAAATAAAGCTGCTATGAACATAGTGGAACAGACATCTTTGTTATATGAATGGGCATCTTTTGGATATATGCCTAAGAGTGCAGTTGCTGGGTCTTGTGGTAGGTTTATTCCCATTTTTCTGAGGAATCTCCATACTGCTTTCCAAAGTGGCTGAACCAGTTGGCACTCCCACCAGCAATGGAGGAGTGTCCCCCTTTCACCACATCCTCTCCAGCATAAATTGTCATTGGTGTTTTTGATTTTAGCCATTCTGACAGGAGTGAGATGGTATCTCAGAGTTGCTTTGATTTGCATTTCCCGGATGGCTAAGGATGTTGAGCACTTTCTCAAGTGCCTCTCAGCCATTTTAGACTCCTCTATTGAAAACTCTCTATTTAGTTCTGCAGCCCACTTCTTAATTGGGTCCTTTGCTGTTTTGGAGACTTGCTTCTTGAGTTCTTTGTAAATTTTGGAGATCAACCCTCTGTCAGATGTGGGATTAGTGAATATTTTTTCCCATTCTGTGGGCTGCCTTTTTGTCTTGCTGACTGTGTCCTTTGCCTTACAGAAGCTTCTCAGTTTCAGTAGGTCCCATTTATTAATTGTTGAGCTCACTGTCTGTGCTACTGGTGTTATGTTCAGGAAGCTGTCTCCTGTACCAATTCTTTCAAGGGTACCACCCACTTTCTCTTCTAAGAGGTTCAGTGTGGCTGGATTTATGTTGAGGTCTTTGATCCATTTGGACTTAAGTTTTGTGCATGGCGATAAACATGGATCAATCCGCATTTTTCTACATGCCAGTCTCCAATTATGCCAGCACCATTTGTTGAAGATGCTTTCTTTATTCCATTGTATATTTTTAGCTTCTTTGTCGAAGATCAGATGTTCGTACGTGTGTGGGTTAATACCCGGATTTTCAATTCGATTCCATTGGTCTGCCTGTCTATTTTTGTGCCAATACCAAGCTGTTTTCAGGACTATAGCTCTATAATAGAGCTTGAGGTCAGGGATATTGATGCCTCCGGACGTTGCCTTGTTGAACAGGGTTGTTTTGGCTATCCTGGGTCTTTTGTTTTTCCATACAAAATTGATTATTGTTCTTTCAAGGTCTGTGAAGAACTGTGCTGGGATTTTAATGGGGATAGCATTGAATCTGTAGATTGCTTTTGGCAGGATTGCCATTTTTACTACATTGATCCTACCTATCCATGAGCATGGGAGATCTTTCCATTTTCTGAGGGCTTCTTTAATTTCTTTCTTTAAAGATTCAAAGTTCTTACGATACAGGTCTTTCACTTGTTTGGTTAGCGTTACCCCAAGGTATTTTATGTTGTTTGTGGCAATTGTAAAGGGTGATGTTTCTCTGATTTCTCTTTCAGCCCTTTTATCATCTGTATATAGTAGGGCTACTGACTTTCTTGAGTTGATCTTGTAACCTGCCACTTTGCTGAAGGTGTTAATCAGCTGTAAGAGTTCCCTGGTAGAGTTCTTTGGGTCACTGATATAAACTATCATATCGTCTGCAAACAGTGAAAGTTTGACTTCTTCCTTCCCAATTTGTATCCCCTTGATCCCCCTTTGTTGTCGTATGGCTATAGCTAGAACTTCAAGTACCATGTTGAAAAGGTATGGAGAGAGTGGACAGCCTTGTTTTGTTCCTGATTTTAGAGGAATTGCGTTGAGTTTCTGTCCATTTAGTTTGATGTTGGCTGTTGGTTTACTGTATATGGCTTTTATTATGTTTAAGTATGTCCCTGTTATCCCAGATCTCTCCAAGACCTTTATCATGAAGGGATGTTGGATTTTGTCAAAGGCTTTTTCAGCATCTAGTGAGATGATCATGTGATTTTTGTTTTTCAGCTTGTTTATATGGTGGATTACGTTGATGGATTTTCGTATGTTGAACCATCCCTGCATCCCTGGGATGAAACCTACTTGATCGTGGTGAATGATTGTTTTGATGTGTTCTTGGATCCGATTTGCCAGTATTTTATTGAGTATTTTTGCATCAATGTTCATGAGGGATATTGGTCTGAAGTTCTCTTTCTTGGTTGTATCTTTGTGTGGCTTGGGGATCAAGGTTATTGAAGCCTCATAGAAAGAGTTTGGCAAAGACCCTTCTGCTTCTATTGTGTGGAACACTTTGAGAAGAATTGGTATAAGCTGTTCTTTGAATTTGTGGTAGAATTCTGCACTGAGGCCATCTGGACCTGGACTTTTTTTGGTTGGGAGACTTTTGATGACAGCTTCTATTTCCATAGGGGTTATAGGTCTATTTAAATTGCTTATCTGTTCTTGATTTAGTTTTGGCAAATGATAGCTGTCCAGGAAGTCATCCATTTCCTTTAAATTTTCGAATTTTGTGGAGTACAGGTTTTCAAAGTATGACCTAATGATTCTCTGGATTTCCTCAGAGTCTGTTGTTATGTCCCCCTTTTCATTTCTGATTTTGTTAATTTGCGTGTTCACTCTCTGCTGTTTGGTAAGTTTGGACAAAGGTTTGTCTATCTTGTTGATTTTCTCAAAGAACCAACTCTTCGTTGCATTGATTCTTTGTATTGTTTTCCTGGTTTCTACTTTGTTGATTTCAGCCCTCAATTTGATTATTTCTTGGCGTCTACTCCTCCTGGGGGAGTTTGCTTCTTTGTGTTCTAGAGCTTTTAGCTGTGATGTTAATTCTCTGGTATAACTGTTTTCCTGTTTCTTCATGTGAGCACTTAGTGCTATGAACTTCCCCGTAGCACTGCTTTCAAAGTGTCCCATAGGTTTGGGTATGTTGTGTCTTCATTCTCATTGAGTTCGAGGAAGTCTTTAATTTCTTTTTTTATTTCCTCTTTGACCCAGGGATGGTGCAGTTGAGCATTATTCAATTTCCATGAGTTTGTAGGTTTTCTGCACTTTGTGTTGTTGTTGAATTCTAATTTTAAGGCATGGTGGTCTGATAAGATGCATGGAGTTATTCCAATTTTTTTGTAGCTGCTGAGGTTTGATATGTTGCCAAGTATGTGGTCGATTTTTGAGAAGGTTCCATGTGGTGGTGAGAAGAAGGTATATTCTTTTTTATGTGGATGAAATGTTCTATAGATATCTGTTAATCCCAGTTGGGTCATTACTTCTATTAGACCCTTTGCTTCTTTGTTGAGTTCCTGTCTGGTATTCTTGTCTAGTGGTGAGAGTGGTGTGTTGAAATCTCCCACTATAACTGTGTGGGGCTTTAGATGAGATTTAAGTTCTAATAATGTTTCTTTAACGAATGTGGATGCCTTTGTATTGGGGGCATAGATGTTCAGGATAGACACTTCCTCTTGGTGGGTTTCACCTGTGATGAGTATGTAATGACCTCCTTCATCTCTTTTGATTGATTTTATTTTAAAGTCTAGTTTGTTAGATATTAGGATTGCTACCCCTGCTTGTTTCTTGGGTCCATTTGATTGAAAAATTTTTTCCCAACCTTTAACTCTCAAGTAATGTCTGTCTTTGAGGGTGAGGTGTGTTTCTTGTATGCAGCAGAAGGAAGGGTTCTGTCTTCGAATCCATTCTGCTAGTCTGTGTCTTTTTATGGGTGAGTTAAGGCCATTAATATTGAGGGATATTAATGACCATTGATTGCTCATCCTTCTTCGATTTGCGATGGTTGTTGTTGGTGGAATTATGGGTGGAATTTCGCCCCTTTGTTCTTTTGGCTGTTGGTAGAGAGGGATTCTCTAATGCTTATGTTTTTCTGGTTGTAGTTAGCTTCCTTGGGTTGGAGTTTTCCTTCCAAAATTTTCTGTAGGGCTGGGTTAGTGGACACATATTGGTTGAATCTAGTTTTGTCATGGAATATCTTGTTTTCTCCGTCTATAGTGATTGAGAGCTTTGCCGGGTATAGTAGTCTGGGCTGGCATCCATGGTCTCTTAGTGTAGGTAGAATATCTATCCAGGACCTTCTGGCTTTCAGAGTTTCCATGGAGAAATCAGGTGTAATTCTGATAGGTCTGCCTTTATATGTTACTTGACCTTTTTCCTTAGCTGCTCTTAATATTCTTTCTTTATTCTGTATGTTTGGGGTCTTGATTATTATGTGGCGAGGGGATTTTTTTTTGTGGTCCACTCTATTTGGTGTTCTGTAGGCTTCTTGTACCTTCATTGGCAT